>NC_044039.1:206569555-207169555 GCF_901765095.1 Microcaecilia unicolor
ATCGCTTAGCACTGCAATGGCAAGGCGGCTCCTGGCAAAGCAGAAAAACGTGAAACGGAGAGGCTCCGTAGAGCGCGACCTGCAAAGCCAAGTTAACGTTCTGCAATCGTTACGCTTAGTAATTGATATTAAGTAAGGGGAATACTAGCACAGAAAAAAAGTACAAAGTTAGCTTAGTAAAGGGAGATGGAGAGATTTTAATAATTGTTTTTTGTTGTTTTTTTTTACTTATGATGGCAACAACCGTCGGCTACTAAGTTAAGCGACTGTAATTCTGAATTTTTTTTCCCTCCTCCTAATTCAATTAGGATTTCAATATTCAGTTCCACTCTGCAGACTTCACTTACTTAGGAACCAAATGGTGGAACTCCTTACCACGCAAAATAAGAAATATACAGGAATATACTAGATTCCACAAAATCCTCAAATCGTTCCTATTCAAACAAACCCTCTCAAAGAACTACCATATCTCAAACAACTAATTATTACCTGAATTGGTTATTACTCTATTTACCATTAACCTTCTCTTTGCTTCATGTACAATTTCTCATTCATCATAGATTTTCTAAATGTTAAACATCCATAGCTATCCAAGTACGCTTGATAATGTATTGTAAAGTTGGATTCTTACAACAAATTACTTTATGTACTGTTTATTGTAAGCAACATTGAACTCAAACTTGTTTGGGATTACATGGGATATAAATGTCACAAAAATTCTGAATTTATAAATGACCTAGAGATGGGAATAACTAGTGAGGTAATTAAATTCGCCGATGACACAAAATTATTCAGGGTCGTCAAGTCGCAGGAGGAATGTGAACGATTACAGGAGGACCTTGCGAGACTGGGAGAATGGGCGTGCAAGTGGCAGATGAAGTTCAATGTTGACAAGTGCAAAGTGATGCATGTGGGTAAGAGGAACCCGAATTATAGCTACGTCTTGCAAGGTTCCGCGTTAGGAGTTACGGATCAAGAAAGGGATCTGGGTGTCGTCGTCGATGATACGCTGAAACCTTCTGCTCAGTGTGCTGCTGCGGCTAGGAAAGCGAATAGAATGTTGGGTGTTATTAGGAAGGGTATGGAGTCCAGGTGTGCGGATGTTATAATGCCGTTGTATCGCTCCATGGTGCGACCGCACCTGGAGTATTGTGTTCAGTACTGGTCTCCGTATCTCAAAAAGATATAGTAGAATTGGAAAAGGTACAGCGAAGGGCGACGAAAATGATAGTGGGGATGGGACGACTTTCCTATGAAGAGAGGCTGAGAAGGCTAGGGCTTTTCAGCTTGGAGAAGAGACGGCTGAGGGGAGATATGATAGAAGTGTATAAAATAATGAGTGGAATGGATCGGGTGGATGTGAAGCGACTGTTCACGCTATCCAAAAATACTAGGACTAGAGGGCATGAGTTGAAGCTACAGTGTGGTAAATTTAAAACGAATCGGAGAAAATTTTTCTTCACCCAACGTGTAATTAGACTCTGGAATTCGTTGCCGGAGAACGTGGTACGGGCGGTTAGCTTGACGGAGTTTAAAAAGGGGTTAGATAGATTCCTAAAGGACAAGTCCATAGACCGCTATTAAATGGACTTGGAAAAATTCCGCATTTTTAGGTATAACTTGTCTGGAATGTTTTTACGTTTGGGGAGCGTGCCAGGTGCCCTTGACCTGGATTGGCCACTGTCGGTGACAGGATGCTGGGCTAGATGGACCTTTGGTCTTTCCCAGTATGGCACTACTTATGTACTTATGTACTAAATAAATAAACATTAGCGCATGTGCATTAATACTGAAAATGGAAAATCGGCCATTTTGCAGCTGCAGCAAAAGTGGCCTTAGCGCACGGGAAGAACCCGCGCAAGGGCAGGCTAAGGGTACATTTTGCCGCAGGTTAGTAAAAGGGCCTCAAAATGCATAACATCGGGGGGGAAACAGTCTGTAGCTTCCACAGGTTCATCAGCAAACGTTCACTTTAGAGGCGGAGATGGGAAGGCGGTAGACCTAGAGGACATGAAATGAGATTGAAGGGGGGCAGACTCAAGAAAAATGTCAGGAAGTATTTTTTCACGGAGAGAGTGGTGGATGCTTGGAATGCCCTCCCGCGGGAGGCGGTGGAGATGAAAACGGTAACGGAATTCAAAAATGCTTGGGATAAACATAAAGGAATCCTGTTCAGAAGGAAGGGATCCTCAGAAGCTTAGCGGAGATTGGGTGGCAGAGCCGGCGGTGGGAGGCGGGGCTAGTGCTGGGCAGACCTCTACGGTCTGTGCCGTGAAAATGGCAGATACTAGTCAAGGTCAGGCATACACAAAAAGTAGCACATATGAGTTTATCTTGTTGGGCAGGCTGGATGGACCATGCAGGTCTTTCTCTGCTGTCATCTACTATGTGGCGAGAAAACAAAAGTCCGCTGAACAGACCCCAGTCAAGCTTCTTGTGCACTTGCTGAAAAAGAAAAGAAATTGGGCCTCAAGCTTTTCTTCCTCAGCACCAGGAAAAAATGAAGAGGGTCCTGCTCCTCCTTTTTCACGTAATAAAAATCACCTCAGTAACCCATATCCCAGGACCAAGCTCCTCATGGGACACTCGCCCTCTTGTGACATTTTAACTCTCTTTAATAGTACACTGGGAGAGTTTTCTTGCTCAGATCACCGCACAGTCCGTGACGGGTGCAGTTTTTCTTTTGTTTCAACATTTTTTTTGTTGATGACACTTCAAAAGGTACAAAACAAACTCACCACAATGACATCAATACAGTATTATTGCACGTAGTATAAACAGTCATCACATTTTTTAAACATTTTTGCCCCCCCCCCCCCTTTTGTGCCCCTACTTTATTTAATCCGTCGTATATTACAAGAGATTTATTGGTGCTGCAAAGAATTGGAGTGGAGTGGAGGAGTGGCCTAGTGGTTAGGGTGGTGGACTTTGGTCCTGGGGAACTGAGGAACTGAGTTGGATTCCCACTTCAGGCACAGGCAGCTCCTTGTGACTCTGGGCAAGTCACTTAACCCTCCATTGCCCCATGTAAGCCGCATTGAGCCTGCCATGAGTGGGGAAAGTGCGGGGTACAAATGTAACCAAAAAAGCTAGATACTATTGGAGATTCTACATGGAATGTTGCTACTATTGGAGATTCTACATGGAATGTTGCTATTGCTATTCCACTAGCAACTTTCCATGAAGAAGGCTGCGCAGGCTTCTGTTTCTGTGAGTCTGACGTCCTGCACGTATGTGCAGGACGTCAGACTCACAGAAGCAGAAGCCTGCGCGGCCACATTGTTGACCTGCAAGGGCTGACTTCTACATGGAATGTTGCTAGTGGAATAGCAACATTCCATGTAGAATCTTAAATAGTAGCAACAGTGGAGGAGTGGCCTAGTGGTTAGGGTGGTGGACTTTGGTCCTGGGGAACTGAGGAACTGAGTTCGATTCCCACTTCAGGCACAGGCAGCTCCTTGTGACTCTGGGCAAGTCACTTAACCCTCCATTGCCCCATGTAAGCCGCATTGAGCCTGCCATGAGTGGGAAAGCGCAGGGTACAAATGTAACAAAAATAAAATAGATACTATTGGAGATTCTACATGGAATGTTGCTACTATTGGAGATTCTACATGGAATGTTGCTATTCCACTAGCAACATTCCATGTAGAAGGCTGCGCAGGCTTCTGTTTCTGTGAGTCTGACGTCCTGCATGTACATACAGGACGTCAGACTCACAGAAGCAGAAGCCTGCGCAGCCACATTGTTGATCTGCAAGGGCCGACTTCTACATGGAATGTTGCTACTATTTGAGATTCTACATGGAATGTTGCTATTCCTCTAGCAACATTCCATGTAGAAGCCTGCGCGGCCACATTGGTGATCTGCAAGGGCCGACTTCTACATGGAATGTTGCTAGTGGAATAGCAACATTCCATGTAGAATCTCCAATAGTAGCAACATTCCATGTAGAATCTCAAATAGTAGCAACAGTGGAGGAGTGGCCTAGTGGTTAGGGTGGTGGACTTTGGTCCTGGGGAACTGAGGAACTGAGTTCGATTCCCGGCACAGGCAGCTCCTTGTGACTCTGGGCAAGTCACTTAACCCTCCATTGCCCCATGTAAGCCGCATTGAGCCTGCCATGAGTGGGAAAGCGCGGGGTACAAATGTAACAAAAAAAAAACATTCAATACTCCCAGTAGATACCCCTTAAACAATACCAACAAAGTGCAAATTAGAGCACGATCGTATGTTCAAATAATTAACCTTGCCGCTCCCCCCCCCCCCCCCCCCCCCCCCCCCCCCCCGCAGGGCTTTTGTTTATGTGTGAACACTTTTTATTTCAAACCAATACAGCAATAAAGCTTTTACAAATGCACTGGAGCTCATCCTGCTAGCCTATAGTGTACCAGGATGATCGTTTTTGAATTGCTTTGACCTTCAGTCAGTGCCCTGTCTTACCTCACAGTGAAGGCGGATCTCTGCATTGCCATGTCGTCATCTGAGCTCTCCTTAAACTAGAAATTGCTCCCTGGCTGCATTCCTGGAGCTCTTTCGTGCTGGCAGTGCATGATGGGAAGGCAGAACAAACACGGAGTAGGACAAAGTAGCAGAATGGACTGTTCCTGCGATTCCACCCCAGTCTCTAAGAAACCAAGGCGCGTGCTTCCCCTGCTGCACCTGTTTATTCAGAGACTAGTTTGTGTGTGAACTTAGGTAGGTATTATACTTGTCTGAAGAGTGGAGTTTTAAACAAGAAAACTGGATGTGACACAGCGCTGAAAAGGGTTAGTTTTTCCAGAGCGCAGTTATTTTGGTCCTGCAGTTCCCGGCTGCTTCTTGGACTTCCTGCTCAGTTGGAGCTGGTCTCCATTAGGCTACGGTGCCACAAACCTTCTTTTGCAACTGCATAGGACAGGGGAATAACTATTGAGAAAGGCATAATCTAAATCAAGCTCCCCTTTATGCCATATGGTCTTTATCTGTTTTCATTTTTCTCTGTTCCTTTTTTTTTTTTTTTTTTTGGAGGGAGGGGAATCTCTCTATATAAAAGGCAAAACCAACGTTCTATGAAGCCTCCAGCCGGAAGTGTGAAGGGGGCGAGATATCCGGTTTCCCTATGAGTGTCTGCCCCGCCCTCTCTGTAACACAGTCAGTGAAGGAAAACAGCAGAGCACGAAATCAAATCGCTGGCTCTGTAACAGTGAAGGACTCAGAGGGGGGAGGGGAGAGAGGCCAGAGGGCAGGGACACACACACTCCCACATGCACACAGAAGAAAACATTGCTAGCCCCCGTTTCATTTGCATCAGAAACGGGGCTTTTTTACTAGTTGGAGAATAAAAGGTCTGCCTCATGCACAGAAGTAGTTCACCCACTCCCCTATGCTGTACAGCTCCCTCAGGTTTTTGCAACCCAAATGCTTGACCCTTCTGAATGAACCCTTAATATTGAAGCACAGGGCCACCGAGAGACATGGAGGGGCATTTTCGAAAGAAACGCCCAAGTTGCGATTTTGGACGTCTTTGCAAAACGTCCAAACCCAGGGGTGGGGAAAACCGTATTTTCGAAAAAAAGATGGATGTCCATCTTTTGTTTCGAAAATACCGTCAGAGGCGTCCAAATCCTTAAATTTGGACATCCCTAGATTTGGACGTCCTTGGATCTGGACGTTTCTGACTTTTGGCGATTTTCGAAACCAAAGACGTCCATGTCAAAAACGTCCAAATGCAAGCCATTTGGATGTGGGAGGAGCCAGCATTTGTAGTGCACTGGTCCCCCTGACCTGCCAGGACACCAACCGGGCACCCTAGGGGGCACTGCAGTGGACTTTATAAATTGCTCCCAGGAACATAGCTCCATTACCTTGTGTGCTGAGCCCCCCCAAAACCCACTGCCCCCAACTGTACACCACTACCATAGCCCTTAAGGGTGAAGGGGGCACTTATATGTGGGTTTGTGGTGGGTTTTGGAGAGCTCGTTGTTTCCGCCTGGGTCCGCCTGTCTGAAGTGCACTGCAGTACCCACTAAAACTGCTCCAGGGGCCTTCATGCGCTGTCATGGACCTGAGTGTGACACCTGAGGCTGGCATGAAATATTTTTAAAGATGTTTTTTGGAGGGTGGGAGGGGGTTAGTGACCACTGGGGGAGTAATGGGAGGTCATCCTCAATTCTCGCCGGTGGTCATCTGATCATTTTGGGCACCTTTTTGTGCCTTATTTGTAAAAAAAACACGTCCGGGTGAAAACGTCCAAGTGTTCGTCAGGGATGTCCTTGCTTTTTTCGATTATGGGTCAAAGACGTCCAAGTGTTAGGCACGCCCAAGTCCTGCCTTTGCTACACCTCCGACATGCCCCCTTGAAATGTGGACGTCCTTGCGACGGACTGCAGTTGGAGACGTCCAAAATCGGGTTTCGATTATACAGATTTGCACGTCTCTGTGGGAAGGACGTCCATCTCGTTTTATGTCGAAAGATGGACGTCCTCTTTCGAAAATGAGCCTGATAGTCTGGCCCAGGGCAGAACTGGACCAGCACATGCCGCCCACCCCCCCCCCCCCCCCACTTGCACCACCACTCCCGCCTGCTCACCCCCTTAACTTTCTGTCTTTGCTTCCAACGAGGGGGCCCGAGCATGGGCCCAGCGCCAGAAAGCCACTTCCTGAGTGCCTGCTCCCATGTGACCTCGCCTGCTTCTGTCCGTGCAGGGAGTTAGGACCCGGATGATTGCATTAATGTGATACTGCACTAATGCAATCGTCCGGGTCCTGTGCGGCACGCAGGAACAGGGGAGCACAGACCCAGCAGCAAGAAGAAACTTGCCGAGGCTAGGCCCAGGGAATTTTGCTTCCCCTACCCCACCTCTCGACGGCCTTGCCATCAGGTGATCACTGGACACCAGCAGGGCCACAGAGAGACGGAGCTGGGGCAGGGCCACTGCTGCTGCCTTCCCCGACACTTGGACTGCCACCACTCCCTGCCCCCTTACCTTCCTGCATCTGCTGCTCCCTCGGTCTGTCACTCTCCTGCGTGTCGGGACCCGGGTTATTGCGTTAATGCAATCACTTGGGTCCCGACGCACAGGAGCAGGAGAGAAATAGACCCTGGCGCTGGGCCTTTCTTGGAGGCTGGGCCCAGGGAACCTTGTCCTCCTTTTCAGAAGCCCTCACATCAGATATTCTCCCCATTTATAAGCCCTAGATCCAGTATGGCTGTATCCCGAATGGGTTCCATTACAGTTCACCCTCTAGAGAATCCAGGATCTCCCTACTTGTAGACAACCCAGCAACGGGGATGCCCCAGCCCACATCCAGCCTATAACTACGTCATACAAGGTTCCACGTTAGGAGTCAGAGACCAAGAAAGGGATCTAGGTGTCGTCGATGATGATAATTTTGAAACCTTCTGCTCAGTGTGCTGCTGCAGCTAAGAAAGCAAATAGAGTGTTAGGTATTATTAGGAAAGGAATGGAAAACAAAAATGAGGACGTTATAATGCCCTTGTATCACTCCATGGTGCGACCGCACCTCAAATATTGTGTTCAATTCTGGTCGCCGCATCTCAAAAAAGATATAGTGGAATTAGAAAAGGTGCAGAGAAGGGCAACGAAAATGATAAATGGGATGGGACAACTTCCCTATGAGGAAAGGCTAAAGTGGTTAGGGCTCTTCAACGTGGAGAAAAGGTGGCTGAGGGGAGATATGATAGAGGTCTATAAAATAATGAGTGGAGTTGAACGGGTAGATGTGAAGCGTCTGTTTACGCTTTCCAAAAATACTAGGGCTAGGGGGCATGCGATGAAGCTACAATGTAGTAAATTTAAAACGATTTGGAGAAACTTTTTTTCTTCATTCAACGTTTAATTTAAACTGGAATTCGTTGCCCGAGAATGTGGTAAAGGCGGTTAGCTTAGCGGAGTTTTTAAAAGGTTTGGACGGCTTCCTAAAGGAAAAGTCCATAGACCATTATTAAATGGGGAAAATCCACTATTTCTGGGATAAACAGTATAAAATGTTTTGTACATTTTGGGGATCTTGCTGGGTATTTGTGACCTGGATTGGCCACTGTTGAAAACAGGATGCTGGGCTTGATGGACCTTTGGTCTTTCTCAGTATGGCAATGAGTAACCTAAGGAAGTATTATTTCACAGAAAGGGTGATGGAGGTGTGGAATAGCCTCCCGGTGGAGGTGGTGGTGTCTAGGACTGTTCCAGAATTTAAAAAGGCATGGGATAAGCATGTGGGATCGCTTAGGAACAGGAAGAATTAGGGGTTACAGAGGATGGGCAGACTGGATGGGTCATATGGCCTTTATCTGCCATCATGTTTCTATGTTTCTATTCCACCAATGCCTAAGAGCCAACCTCATCAGTGATGTCACAATGGCTCAATTGTCCTATTCATGGCTTACTTTCCCCACTTAGTGTGAAGAGTTTCAGTCTCTGGTAACCAGAGCTCATATTGTGATGTCATAATGGGAATAGGCTTAGGAGTAACCTAAGGAAGTACTATTTCACAGAAAGGGTGGTGGAGGTGTGGAATGGCCTCCCGGTGGAGGTGGTGGAGTCGAGGACTGTGTCATGGGATAAGCATGTGGGATCGCTTAGGAACAGGAAGAATTAGGGGTTACAGAGGATGGGCAGACTGGATGGGTCATATGGCCTTTATCTGCCGTCATGTTTCTATGTACTTAAATCACCTATTAGTAGTACTTCCCATTTTATAGCTATATTGGAATGTCTTCAATTAATCTGTTCAGTTCTTCTGCCTGTGAAGGAGGCCTGTATATTACACCAGTGTAAATAGGAATGCCATTCTTTCTTTCCAGATTAGCTCACAGTGCTCCCTCAGCCCATACGTCCTTTAGTTTCTGTCTGTTTAATGTTATCTTTAACATATACCTCCACTTCTCCTTCCTTTTTTCCTACCCTGTCCTTCCTGAATAGATGTGGAAAACAAACCAGCAGATCAGTATAATATCCAAAAAGACTTTATTGAGGATACCGTGTATGAAACAAATGCCCGACACAGGCTGTATTTCGCCCAACAATAGGGCTGCGTCAGGGGCTAGTCTGTATCTTTCTTAAATAAGATCGGTATCAAATTATGTGTCAAAACAAGAATATAAGGAATCTTCTTCATAAAAAAAACCAGCACGAGCAGCATAAAATAGAATATCCTGGATGACGCCAGATAGACAATGAATAGCCTGCTAACGAAGGAAGGATTGATCTTGCTTGCTCTTTTAAACCATATCCTTTTCCTCATTCGTGTTGTGTTTCTGAGGAATATCTTCTCCTGGAGACAGTGTTTCTGAACGAGGTTAGATTTGTGCTTACCATGAGGGCAGGAAACCTCAGTACCTGAAAGTGATAGTAAGAACTCCTTAAGCCAGGTTGTGCAGAATATGATCTGGGTCTCAATCAACTACCAACCTTCACCACAGTATTTGCATCCTTCTGGAATTCATAAGATGTAATATGCAAACAACCCTCTTTCCTGCATCTGGTTTCCTTCTCTCTTTCTGGTTCGCAGCTGTATCAGGCTTTGCAGGCAGGGAGTTTCTTAGCTTTAAAAATAGCACTTTTTATTGACCATAGAAATGCATTTTGCCATGAGTATATTGAGTAAAGGACAGAAATTCTTCTGACCTGGGTGCAGATTGCACTGCGACTCCAAATGGGATCCGACTTATTTCTAAGTTGTGATGTTTGGGGGCAATAGGACACTTTGGGGGGGGGGGGGGGGATTGTTTACTAAAGCTTAGCTCGAGTTATCTGCAGCAGGGCCCATGGGAATAAAATGGGCCCTGCTGCAGGTAACTCGAGCTAAGCTTTAGTAAACAGGGGGGTTTGTAATGACTTCAGTGATTTCATTTGGAAAGAGATTTATATCTAGTTTTAAGGAGTGGGGGCTAGGGCTCGTCATTTTTATCGCTGTGACAAATTGTTCGAAAGTAAAGACCAGCAGAGGAGTTGTGAGAGGACTTCCAGAACGGGAGAGAACTTCACTGGTAAATTATTTGCTGGGAAATTGCTTTTAAACTTGAGGAAAGGTGAGTTAAATAGGTAATCTTATTTTTAAGTTACTTTTGTTAGCTTAGCATTTAAAGTCTCTCTTACAATTTCATTGGGCAGCAGTTAAGGGACTATTACCATAGCATCAGTATAGAGCAGAGCTGATAGTCACAGGAAACCTCAGTTTGGAGCAGTGGTTCCCAAACCTGTTCCTGGTCCTGGAGGCACCCTGGTCAGTCAGGTTTTCAGGATATCCACAACGAATATCCACGAGAGAGATTTGCATGCACTGCCTCCATTGCATGCAAATTCCTCTCATGTTCATTGTACATATCCTGAAAACCTGACTGGCTGGGGTGCCTCCAGGACCAGGCTTGGGAGCCACTGGTTTAGAGTTTAATTCCTTCCCACCCCTGGCCTGATCTCTGATTTTTAGGCCCTTGAACCTAAGTTAATCAGGGCACCTCCATCAGCCAGTAATTGGCTCTTAGCAATGGTCTACTTAGGTCTATAGAGGGGAACCTACAAATAATAAAAATAATTTTTAAAAAACCCTAAATATTAGGGTTAGAATATAACTAACAATTGTAGGGGACTTCAGTCTACAAATACCTACTCATTAGCAGCTTAAGAAATGATCCATAATAAGATGCAGACAGCAGTGCAGCAGTGAGATGGCGGCTATCCAGTCTTTTGGAAGGAGTGTCACATGTTTCATGATCTCCCAGTTGGTGAGAGGTCATGTGTGTACTCGGTACAAAGAGCCCCTAGCACTTGGAAAACAGGTCCAGTCCCTGGAAGCTAGAGTAGCAGAACTTGAAGATACGACGAGGCAGGCAGACAGGTATACAGAGGAGGCTTACAAGGACATAGTAGAAAAGTCCCACCTCCAGTCTGGTAACCTCTGGGCTGCCATGGAGGAGACAGGTCACCTGAAGGGAGAGTATCACTTTGGAGAAGGAAGTGATCCTGTAGTCAGGATCTGCCCCCTTCCCCCCCCCCCCCCCCCCAGGGGATGCAATATCTTCTCACACAAAGGATATGCCTCCAGGGTCTCCTGGCCAGGAGGGAAGAGTTAGGATGGCAGTATTAGTTGGAGATTCAATCATTAAGTTTGTAGATAGCTGGGTGGCTGGCGGACGTGAGGATCACATGGTTACTTGTCTGCCTGGTGCGAAGGCGGCAGACCTTGCGCTTCACCTAGATAAGATTGTTTTTAAACAGTGCTGGGGAGGAGCCTGTTATCTTGGTACATGTGGGTACCAACGACATAGGAAAATGTGGGAGGGAGGTTCTGGAAGCCAAATTTAGGCAAGGTAGAAAGCTAAAATTCAGAACCTCCAGGGTAGTATTTTCAGACGTGCTCTCGGCTCCATGTGCAGGACCCAAGAGGCAGGCAGTCTCAATGCATAGATAAGACAATGGTGCAGGGAGGAGGGATTTAGATTTGTTAGGAACTGGGCAGTGTTCTGGGGAAGGGGGAACCTATTCCAAAAGAATGGACTTGGATTAGCCACTGTTGGAAACAGGTTGCTGGGCTTGATGGACCTTCGGTCTGTCCCAGTACGGCAATACTCATGTACTATGTACTTAACCGTGATGGAACCAAGCTTCTGGTGCTAACATTTAGGAGCTAGAGCAGTATGGTAGTGTGAGCAACGGAAAGGCATGGAATCCTCATAAAATACAGAGGGCAGTGTATTGTCAAAAGGGAAATAAACAGGCCTATTTCTTCACAGGTTTTGCTCTCTCAAACACAGTCCTTGAACGAACCTTGTTCCTTATAGGTTCCACACTTCAGTATATACTACTTTTCCCTATAAAGGTTCAGGGTTCCTGCAACTTGTCCCAGACACAGCTTCCATAGGTTTAATATCCAGTCACTTCATCATAACTCAGACTCTCTTAACTTAGGTTCTAAGGAAACGTCTCTTGCCTTACTGAAACCCCTTCTTCTGGTAAACTCGGGGTAGCAATGTCTGCTTTCCTAGGCTTCCCTAGGTAGTGCAGCCAACAGGACATGCTGGGAGGATCCTTGACCTCAGGATCTCATCTTCTGGAGACTGTTTGCCTCGAGGTTTGCCCTCGGACACCTCTTTCCTCGGGGGCCTCCCCATCCTGTTATGCCTTCAACCCCGCCCTCCTGGCCAGACAGGTTACCACACTTATTCTTCAGGTGGCTTCACTTCAGTGAGTGAGTGTTCTTAAGGAAACTCTACCTTGTACCACCCACTCCCTCACAAGCTTTTAAATTAGAATGGGGGGGAGGGGGTGCTGACAGTCGCACAGGAGTGCGTGGTTTGGAGTGAAGTATCCTTGAAGGATACTATTATAACAGAACATGTAGGAATCCCAGTAGAGAGGTTTCAACACAGGTGAAAAAAGCCAGGAGCGTTTAAGGGTAGGACAGAGCAAAGGTTGCAAATTATCCCTGTCAACATCTAAGCAGCTTGTAAATGCAAGGAAAAAACACTTTGAAGTGTCTGTATACAAATGCTAGAAGCCTAAAAAATAAATTAGGAGAGTTACAGCATATAGCAATACATGAAGAAGTAGCTATAGGTATCTCAGAAACCTGGTGGAAGGAGGATAATCAATGGGACACTGTATATCACAATGATAGGGTGGATCAAATTGGAGGGGGGGGGGTTGTGCTGTATGTTAAAGAGGGAATTGAGTCAAACAAAATTAAAAATTCTGCATGAGACAGGCAGCAACATAGAATCGTTATGGATAGAAATTCTGTGTGAGAAGAGAAAGAATATACGCAGAGGTCTATACTATCATCCACCAGTCCAGAATGATCAGACAGATGAAGATACGTTAACAGAAATTAGAAAAGTTAGCAAATTTGGCAACGGTATAATAATGGGCAATTTCAATTACCCCCGATATTGACTGGATAAATGTGATATCAGGGAGCGCTAGGGAGGTAAAATTCCTAGACGTAAGAAATGTTTCTTGGAGCAACTGGTCCAGGGACCGACAAGAGGGGGAGCTATTTTAGATTTAGTTCTTAGTGGAATGTAATACTTAGTACAAGATACTTCTAGCTGTTTTTGAGTAACTCCCTGTATTAATTGGAAGGCCTCATTCCACACTGAGAGGCTCGGACACTCCAGGAAAGAGTGAAGAAAGGTTCCTCCTCCCTGATGACATCGGGGACACTGTCCATCTCCCCATAAGCCCATAATTGCCCCTTTAGCCTTAGTGATGTATGCTCTGTGCATTATCTTATATTGTGTTTCCTGCAGATCTGCTACTTTAACCATGTCATATAATGTGGAGAAAAGCTTGTTAAACGTTTGGAGTGTATAGGTCGTACCTAGCTCTGTGTTCCAATGTCCCACCAGCCTCTCCATGCCCCCTTCTGGGCTATGCATTTGCAAGATCTTATACCATGTAGAGAGACTATTGATTTTATAGGGGGTCCGGAGCAACACCTTATCCAACAGGCCCCACCTCCACTTATCCCCGTATTTCCCCTGTAAAGCAGAGTAATAATGCCTCACTTGAATGTATTGCAGTAGATTCTTATTAGGGACACCCCATCTCTCTTTGATTTGGTCAAAAGATTCCAGCGTATCCCCCCCCCTCCACTAGGAGATGGCCTAAAATCCTGCACCCCTCCTGCTGCCACTGGGTAAACACCGAGTACCCCATGCCTGCTGGAAACTCCGCATTGCCCACCATGCCCAAAAAGGGGGACGCATCGGGTGACTTCTGTTGTTTCTCTCTCCACCAAATCCATGCCCTCCGCATGGGTTTCAGGAATGCCAGCTTGCCCACCATCTGAGAATCAGTGCCAGCTCGCGTGTGTATTAAATTTATAAACGACCATGGGCGACTCCAGTCCTCCAGCCCTCCAGTTGGCAAAAACTTATAGTGATCTGCCAACCCCTCAAAAATAAAGCGTATAAGCGCTGCAACATTGTACATGCGTAAATCGGGTAACCCCAGGCCTCCCGCCCCCTTATTATGGGATAGTTTCTGATGCCCTATTCGTGCCCCTTTCCCATGCCAAATAAAAGAGCGGATAATGGAACGAAACAAACGTTCCTCTCTCCGTAAGACCCAGATAGGTGCCACCTGTAGAGGGTAGAGAATCTTAGGCAGTAGAACCATTTTTACAAGAGCTATTCTCCCCATCAAAGAAAGTGGCAGGTCTTTCCATCGCGCACACAACTGCCCAATTTTCTCCACTGACTCCATCACGTTCTTCCTGTAGAACGTCCCACCACTAGTACTAAGGAAAATACCCAAATATCGCATTGCGCCCTTAGCATATGGGATCGGCAATTCTACTGTTCCCGGGTCCCCACTGCGTCCCGACAAAGGAAGCACTTCCGATTTAGAGCAATTTACTCGCAACCCCGACAGATCCCCAAATCCAGCCACCAGATCCAACGCCCTGGGCAGATCCGTAGGGGCGTGCGCCACATACATTAGGATGTCGTCGGCAAATAGATTAAGTTTAAATTCTCTATGCCCCACCCGCAGACCTCGGATCGATCCGCTGCTTCTAATCTTTATAGCTAGCGGTTCTATGGCCAGTAAAAATAGGGGTGGCGACAAAGGGCAACCCTGGCGGGTGCCTCTGTGCAGCGAGAAACTCTCTGTGAGCTTTCCATTAACTACCAGCCTAGCCTGTGGCATCGCGTAAAGGGCCTTGATCCAGGATAAAAAAGTCCCAGTTATGCCAAACTTTTCTAGGGTCCAAAATAGGTATTGCCATGATATACTGTCAAAAGCTTTCTCCATGTCCAATCCTATTATGGCTTCTTTTCCCCCACTCCCTCTGTATTCCTGAATTGTTAGCATAGCCCTCATAATGTTCATGGAAGCGTATCGCCCCGGGACAAATCCGACCTGGTCTTCATGCACTAAAAAGGGCAATAACGCATTCATCCGCTTGGCCATTATGGCCGCCAACAACTTTATGTCCTGATTTAAAAGCGAAATGGGGCGGTACGATCCCACCTGTGTTACATCCTTACCCGGTTT
Organism: Microcaecilia unicolor; assembly: GCF_901765095.1. Classification (NCBI taxonomy): domain Eukaryota; kingdom Metazoa; phylum Chordata; class Amphibia; order Gymnophiona; family Siphonopidae; genus Microcaecilia; species Microcaecilia unicolor. Next base: position 206,584,555 of record NC_044039.1, read on the forward strand.
TGGCAATAATACCACATGGGCCATGTTGCGCTGGATTCCCAGTCCCTCTTCTGCAATCCCATTAAACCACGCCCCCAGGGGTTCCACTATTAGATCCACCAAAATACGGTAATATTCCGGGCCAAAACCATCGGGCCCCGGGGCCTTGGTTAACTTGAGGGATTTAATACCCTTTTTTATCTCCTCTCCTGAGATAGGTGCATTCAAAACAAGCAGCTGATCCTCTGTAGGCTGTGGCAGCTGCATCGTTTGAAAGAACCGCTCACACGCCTCTAGGTCAAACTCCCTAGCCTTATACAAAGAGCTATAAAAATTTACAAATTGCTGCGTTATCTGTGTCTCCTCCGTGTACTCCCTCCCTTTTGGATCTTTAATTGTGGTAACGACCTGTCTTTTGCGTGGTGGCCTAACCAGGTTAGCTAAGAGCTTCCCTGCCCTATTGCCCCATTTGAACAGTTTAAAGCGCTGAAAGTAAATATCACTTACAGCTCTCTGGGTCAGGATATCATCTATTTGTTTCCGAACATGTAACAGCTGAGCTTTACAGTCTGCATTCAAGGAGCTCATATGTGTCCTCCACAACTGGTGGAATTCTCTAGACAACCGTAAAAGATCTGCCTCCCTTTTTTTTCTCTGCCTTGCTGTGTATGCTATGATATCGCCTCTCAACACTACCTTCGAGGCCTCCCAGTATGTACCTGCATCTACGCCCGGGGTTTGATTGTGCCTTTGGTATTCAAGCCACTTATTTCTCAGAAACTCATGAAATTCCTTATTGTTATACAATAGTGGTGAAAATCTCCAAATCCTCTCCTTTGTTTCTGCCGCAAATGACATGTCTAAAGTAACTGCTGAGTGGTCGCTCAACACATTATCAAGTATATGTACTTTAGTGACTCTAGATAGCCAAGAAGTGGTGACCAACATGTAATCCAGCCTAGAGTATACATTATGCGGGTGGGAGTGAAATGTGTATTCTCTATCGTGGGGATGTAACAGCCTCCACATGTCCTCAAGCCCCAGTTGAGAAGCCACGAAATTCACCCCTTTAGTGTCCCAATTTCTTCCCTTGGTTTTCGGGGGCTTGCAATCCACTGAGGGGTCAGCCACCATGTTAAAATCTCCCCCCATCACTATTAAGCAATCAGGAAGGGTCAATACTTTGGCCACCAATTCAGAGAAAAATTTGGAGGAATATACATTGGGCCCATAGACATTGCAAAGAATATGCTGTCCCCACAATTCACCTATAATCAGTACATATCTCCCCTCTCTGTCCTGGATCACTTTATGAGTGTTAAATGGCAATTTCTTGTGTATTAATACGGCCACTCCTCTTTGTCTAGAATTATAAGAAGAGAACCCCACCTCTCCCACCCAGCTCCGTTGTAATTTTTGATGTTCAGAGGCCGAGAGGTGGGTTTCTTGCAAGAATGCTATATCTGCTCCCTCTTTGCGTAGCCACGAGAGCAGCTTAGTTCTTTTAACTGGGGAGTGCACACCATCCACATTCAACGTAATTACTCTTAAATTAACCATTGTCAGGTTGTATGTTATTAATACCATAGATAAAGACACTATACATCTCGCCAGTCTCCCAGCCCAACTGGCAAGTATCTTCAATACACTCATTAAGCAAACAGACTCTCACAGTGATTTTAGCTTTCAGATCTCTGTCCTTTCCCACCCAAGAGCCCTCCTTCCCCCCTCCCCCCTCCTTCTCTCTCCACACTGACAACCACAACCACACCCCTTTCAACTCTACGCATTCATCCACCCCCCCTCCCCCTCCCCACCATTCTCATCCCTCCCCCCCCTCCCCTGTCCCTTCCATTCCTTGTCTTCCATCCTACTCCTACCCGAGACTCACCAGTCCGACAGGGCCTCCCCGAGAGTCCCCCCCCCCCCATCCAAGAGTTATGGAATGTCAGACGACCCACAAAGGAAGCTTGTGACTATATATCCTGAGCCCATACCCCCATCAGCCATAAAACTAACCCTTCTATAACACTTCATTTCAAACTAAAACAGCTTAAAGAACCAGACATGTTATCATTGTTACGAACCCCTCCTCCCACTCCCTGCTCCCGCTTTCGCTTGGAGCCTGTCCATCAATTAGCATATCCATCAACTCTAAACAAAGATTGTCCCAGCACTTAATAGATGCCTCCTGGCTATTTGCAAATAAAACCTTCAGCTCCCACTTCCAGGATTACTCTCCTTGGTCACGGGCTCTTTCCCAGCTCACAGGTGCCAGCCGCGGTGATTTTCTCCAGCATTGCCTTCGCCTCTCCTGGATCGCTGATATAGGACACTCGATTTTCATGCCATACCCGTAGCTTCGCCGGGTAGAGAAGGGCGAACTTGATTCCTTTTTTATGCAGTTCAGTGCATGTAGGTGCCATAGCTTTCCGGAGCAGTGCCACTCTTGCAGAGTAGTCATTGACAATAAGCAACCTGTTGCTCTCGTACGATAAAGCTTTCTTTGTGCGGTAAGCCCTTAAGATCTCCTCTTTCGCCTGCCAGTTGGTGAAATGCGCTATTGCTGTTCGGGGTCTGGCATTCTCCTCCTTGCGCACCCCAATTCGGTGCGCCCTGTCACAGCAAATGTTGTTTTTGCCCTCTGCTATGCCCAGCTGGTCTGGAAGCCAGGAGTCAAAGAACTTATAAAGATTTTTGTCCAGCACCGACTCAGGGAGACCCACCACTCTCAAGTTGTTTCGTCGCGCTCGGTTTTCCTGCTCTTCCAGGCGGTCTCTCAGCTCTCCCGTTTCTTTTTGAAGTTCAGAAATTTGAGCCGCCATTTGCCGAGCCTCGTCCTCTCTCGCCGCCACTCGATTCTCCACTTCAGCAATGCGCGTGGCCTGTGCATCAAACTTTCCGTTTATTTCATCCACAGCTGTTTGCAGTTTGGTAAGTCTATTTTCCAGTGCTGCCGACACCGACCTCGTTATTTCCGCTATCCATTCTCCTGCCTGCGGTTCTGTGTCGCTCCGCGCGGGCTGCATTGTTGTTTCCGCCATCTTTTTCGGCGCCTTGTTGTTCGGGGTTTTTGCTCCTCTCTGGGCTTTTGTGGGCATTCCTCAGAAACCTTCTCAGAAACGTGATGAAATCTGGGCTCTGTTCTATCATCTAACAGCCAACACCCTCAGCATTTGCGTATAGCCAGCAAAACTGGCTGTTTTTAGCTGAATATAGCAGATCTCTCGGGGAGCCCCTCTCCACCACGTCCCCTCAGGCAGCAGGCATCACGTGACCCCCCCGCTTGTTGCACTTCTGCCTAGCTTGGTTTTTATTCTAGTTCCTTGTCTGATGCTAGTTAGTCTGTGTGTAGTTTAGCTTAGGGTTATTGTTTGTTTCCTAGACTTGTTCCTTATCTGTCTTTTGTGTTTAGTTTCTGTTTGTCTGTGTTTCTTGTTCAGTGGCTGCTTGGCAGCTTTCAGTTCTGTCTCGTGTGTTTGTTCCCTGTTTTAGTGGCCGCTTGCAGCTTCTAGTTCCTACCCTGTCCTGTAAGTCTTGTTGGCCGCCTGCAGCCAGGGGAACTCCTCAACTCCTGGGGAGGGGCGGCTCGTGCAGGTGAAGTCTTGCTGTTCCTATCTGAGTTCTGTCTTGTTCCTGATGTGAGGTGGTTTTGCCTGCCACTGCTGCTCCTTGGCAGTGGCCTAAGGGCTCACTAACCTAGTTCCTGCTTTTGAAAATGTGACAATTACTTTGAATACTTGAATAAGTATGCATTTAAAAGCGAGCCTTGTTGATGTAGATTTTCAGAAAACGTTTTACAAAGTCCCTCATGAGAGACTCCTGAGAAAATTAAAAAGTCATGGGCTAGGAGGTGGTGTTTTATTGTGGATTAGGAATTTTATTTGTTTTTTATTTATTTACTCCATTTATATCCCGCCTTATCCAAGGTGGGTCACAGCAGGGGCGTAGCTACGGGTGGGCCTGGATGGGCCCAGGCCCACCCCAATTTGTCCTGCTCCTCCAATCCGGTGCTGATCTTCTAGGTGCCGGTTAGGCTGCAGTGAGAGTGCTGCACAGCCTTCTTTCAGTTCAGTGCATGGCGTAGGTGTAGCTAGGGGGGATGGAAAAAAACGGCGCCTATGCGCATTCATCGCTAGTTTAGTTCCTGAAGCGCACGCGGTACCACTTCCAAACGCTGCCCGGATCGGATTCGGAGATGGTTGGCGTTGTCGCCTGCTTGCCGCTTGTCAGCCCACTCAGCCGCCTGCTGTCCGCGCACTCCCAGTCTCCTGTCTCCCATCCCCTCACTGTGCTTCCTGCACTGCTTGAAGCCAAGAGAAGGCGCAGAACGTCGTCCAGAGAGCTCAGCTGCAGCGGCCTCGTGTAGTAGTAAAGTAGCTTACCACACAAGGCCGCTGTGGCTGAGATGAGCTCTCTCGACAACGTTCTGCTCCTTCTCTTGGCAGTGCAGGCACCGGCAGCACGGGGGGGGGGGGGGGTCCGGTGTGTGTTGCAGGCTGCACTCGCTGCAGCAGCCCAGTTGTTCGGCGGCAGCGGCGCTTCACCTTCATTGGCTGTGCAAAGCTGACTCCTGTTCTTCTTTCTTCTTTGACTGCTGGGCTGGCGCCATGGCTGTAGTAGAGCTAAGGTAAGGGACCGTTCCCACAGCACATGTTGTGTGTGCTCTGGCTCGCTGACTTTGTGGGCTGCTGGGTTCCACCTCCGCAGCACTTGCAGGAGCTATCACCCGACCCGCCCCCAACACAGCACAGGACAGGACAAGTAGGTTGAAGAAAACAGGAGATGGGGTATTCCTATCTAGTCCATTATACGGACTTTACCAAAGGAATTTTCAAAATAAATGTGTCGTCCATCTGTAAAAAGTCTAAAACAGTTCCAGTTGGATAGTCATTAGGCAGTGCCTTAAAAGGTGGAGGTGGGATTTTTTTTTTCTTTTTTACTTATTTAACAGCTTTTTAATTTATTTCAAACCTTCCTATATCTAGATTTAAATATAAAATAAAAATTGAACATCAGTAAAACAGCTTAAAAAAATAGCAGTGATAATCTTTGTATTTTGTGCTCATTTATCTAGGCTGTTCTATACAATACAGATGGCAAAGTTTCAGTGAGAATATTCTATTTCTTGATCTTATTCATCTTAATTGTTTCTGTAATCTGCCTTTGGGAAGCCTGGTGTTATAAAGTAACATAGTTAATGACGATAGATAAAGACTGGTAGGGTCCATCCAGTCTGCCCAGCAAGATAAACTCATTTTACATTGTATGTGATACTTAACATGTATACCCGAGTTTGATTTGTCCCTGCCTTTCTCAGCCCAGCCCAGCACTGCAGGTAATACAATTGTAAATGCTTTTTTTTTAACATCATAATGGTGGGATGAGTAGGGGGTAGGACAGGGCTGACACTAGGCTACAGGGAGGGGTGGGGGGGTAAGGTGGGGCTGATGCCTAGGTACGGGATGGATGTGAGGAAGGGGAGGGCTGATGCCAGGTTATAAGGATAGATGGGGGGTAGTGTAGAGAAAGGAAGGGCTGATGCCAGGCTACGGGGATGGATGGATTGGGGGGGGGTAGGAAAGGAAGGGTAGGACTAATGCCAGGTTATAGGGATGGATGAGGTGAGTAGGGAAGGGTAGGACTGATGTCGGGCTACAGGGAGGAATGGAGGGGCAGGGAAGGACAGAGCTGATGCTGGGCAATTGATGAGGGTTGGTCTGTGTTCTGCATGTGACCAAAGTGATTCTTCTGGCATGTGGTTTGTGTTGGGATCTATATCAATCTTGAGTAGTCTGACTTTTCCAGTGAGACGCGTATTGCTGTTATTCACTGCTGCCTTTTTAAAGGTACTGTTATTAGTATTTGTGTGTTCAGAATTGGTGGTGTTAAAAGTTTGCTACATAGGCTTTGAGTATGTATGTGGTTTATATTGATGCTGGACAGCTGTTGGGCAGACTGTTTATTAGAAATCCTTCATCAAGTGCGCTTTAAGGCATTATTTAGTTGTATCTCAAGAAATGCTACTCTCACTTATATATATATATATATATATAGTGCCCACCCATATTAGCTCTGGGCCCACCCAAAATGTCAGGTCTGGCTACGCCACTGGGTCACAGTATCTACATACGTAGTCTTGAGCACATAACAATCGTCAAGTATATTAACAGCATCCATGTACGTAGTCTTGAGCGTATAACAGTTGCTAGGTATCTTAATTAAGCTAAGACGAGATCATCAGCCTGGTCCTAGCATACAACAAACAAAAGGCAAAGGGAGGGGAAATAAAAAAAGATTCTTTAATAGTCAATCCGGTAAGTTTTTATGTAGTCAAAAAGGGTTTGACAAACATATGCATTTTTAGCAGCCGCTTGAATTGATTGATGGATAGAAAACAGGGTAAGGTTAAATGACCAATTCTCTCAGTGGAGGAGGGTGAATAGTGTAGTGCCCCAGGGATCTGGTCATCCAGATGTGGACAAGTGCAAAGTGATGTACATTGGTAAGAACAATCCAAATCACAGTTATTGGATGCTAGGTTCCACCCTAGGAGTCGGCACCCAAGAAAAAGATCTAGGTGTCATCGTGGACAGTATGCTGAAATCTTCTGCCCAGTGTGTGGTGGAGGCCAAAAAAGCACATAAGCACTGCCACGCTGGGAAAAGACCAAAGGTCCATCAAACCCAGCACTCTGTCTCCGACAGCAGCCAATCCAGGCCCCAAGACCCTGGCAAAACCCCAAAATTTAATAATGGAACTGCTAGGAATTATTAGGAAAGGGATAGAAAATAAGACCAAGAATATTATAATGCCTCTGTATCACTCCACGGTGTGACCACATCTTGAGTATTGTGTGCAATTATGGTCGCCATGTCTTAAAAAAGATATAACAGAAATAGAAAAGTTTCAATGAAGGGTGACCAAAATGATTAAGGGGCTGAAAGTCCTCTCATATGAGGAAAGACTTAGGACTCTTTAGCTTGGAAAAGAGACGGCTGAGGGGGGCTATGAATAGAGGTCTACAAAATCTGAGTGGTGTAGAACAAGTAGAGGTGAATCAATTTTTTACTCTTTCAAAAAGTACAAAGACCAGGTGACACTCAAGGACGTTATTTGGAAATACTTTTAAAATGAACAGGTGGAAATATTTTTTTTCGCTCATTAGTTAGTTAAGCTCTGGAACTCGTTGCCAGAGGATGTGGTATCGGCGCTTAGCATATCTGGGTTCAAAAAAGGTTTGGACAAAATCCTGGAGGAAAAGTCCATAGTCTGCTATTGAGATAGACATGGGGAAGCCATTGCTGTCTTTGGGATCAGTAGCATGAATCTTGCTACTATTTGGGATTCTGTCAGGTACTTGTGACCTGGATTGACCACTGTTGGAAGCAGGATACTAGGCTAGATGGACCATTGGTCTGACCCAGTTTGGCTCTCTTTTATGTTTAGTGTATGGCTTTTTAAATCTTGTTGTAAGTCTTTTAGATTTATTGTACTTGATTTATTTGGTGTGTAAACCATTTTGATTTGATTTTAGATACACAAGTGGTATAAATACGTATAAATAAATTAATGAATTAAATTTGGTGAGCATATGTTATAAAGGACTTGGAGAAGGTGCAGAGAAGGGCGACAAAAATGATAAAAGGGATGGGACGACTACCCTATGGGGAGAGGTTAAGACGGCTAGGACTCTTTAGCCTGGAGAAAAGGCGGCTGAGGGGTGATATGATAGAGGTTTACAAAATAATGAGCGGGGTAGAGCGGACAGATGTGAAGCGTTTGTTTACACTTTCTAACAATAATAGAACCAGGGGACACAAGATGAAATTAGAATGTGGTAGGTTTAAAACAAATCTGAGAGAGTTTTTCTTTACTCAGCGCATAGTTAGACTCTGGAACTCATTGCCGGAGAAGGTAGTGACGGCAACTGGCCTTGCTGAGTTTAAAGGGGGTCTGGACAGATTCTTGAAGGAAAAGTCCATTGATCGTTATTAAATTTGGGGTTTTTGCCAGGTTCTTGAGGCCTGGATTGGGGCCTTGATGGACCTTTGGTCTTTTTCCAGCATGGCGGTGCTTATGTGTGTAATAATATTTGGGTTCAGGTGTTCCAAATGATTGATTTCATTTGGAAGACTTTGAGGCTCATTTCCAAAGCACATAGACTTACAAAGTTGCATAGGTTACTGTATTTTCCTGTGATGCTTACCGCTGTCTTGTCCCTTATGGCTTGTGCTCACCCGTTTGCTTCTAGCTAAACAACCTATGGTTTTGTTTCAGGTATGATTAGTGGTAAGTTTTTGCCCAGTGCTGTTGATGTACTTGTAACTCAGAGCTGGTGTTGCGTTGTATACTTACTGTCTCCTTATCTTCCTGACAATTTGCTCCTAATCCTTCATTCCAGTAGCAACACGATGAAGAAAATGCCGATGCTTTTGCAGACAGCTGTGCTGCTGGGCCTGGTGATCATGATCAGCACATCGCCATTGGAAGATATCGAAGACGGAGGCAAGCACTGGGTGGTCCTCGTAGCCGGGTCTAACGGCTGGTACAACTACAGACACCAGGTAAAACGCTGGTACCCTTCTCCATAGGGTGCACAGACCCAGGGCCAGATGCGCAAAGGCAGCTGTAAAATATGTCTGCCTTGATAAAATTTGGCAACTCACGAACAGCGAGCGATGCCCGAAGGGGATCACATGCAAATGAGCTGCACGGATCCCCCTTTCTGCATTTCTTGCTGTTTGTGAGTCCAGGCTCTCAAATGCATTTGACAGCTCTGATGCACTGAGCCCACACTTATTTTTATATAACTTTCTCTGGTGGACCCTGACCACCCCCCCCCCCCCCGAATCTTTTTTTTTTTAATGTAAAACTTTCCCTGTTGTCCAGGGAAGGGAGCGGCAGGAGTGTGTGTGTGTGTACACAAGGGGGGGGGGGATGGGGTCCAGTTTACTAGATCACCAGGGAAAAAAATGATTTGGGGAGGGCTACGGGGGTGTGTGTCAGGGTCCACTGGACCACTAGGGGGAAAAAAAAAGATTTGCAGGGTGGGGGCGATGTTGAGGTCCATTGGACCACCAGGGAGGTGCTTTCTCTCCTCTCCAACAGCTCCAAAGCAGCCGTAAAATTTGCTGGTTTAAATTATGGCTGTTCTGGAGCTGTGCATCCCCCGGAATGCACATTAGAATACTAATGAGCTCACTGTAATACATTTGCAAGGGGTTCTCGGTGGCTGCCCACGTGCACTACTAGCTGTATGATCGCTTCCTTTTCACTGGCTAGAACCAGTCTAAAGCAAACATTAATAGCATGACAAGCTTTGTGTATCTGGCCCCTAGACTGACTGGTTTGAGCTCTAAAAAACAAAACAAAACATACAGCAGATGGCTAAACAAAGTGCAGATTTTTTTTTTCAGGCAGTGAGTTCACAGAAAGGGCAAGGCAGAGATTGAAGTTTTTGAATGTGATATTTATATGTTTCTAGATGACTGTGTTTTCTTGTTATGTGTACTTTGCTTGAAGAATGTTGAAAATAAAAATTGCATTAAAAAAAAATCTATTGTAAAATATGGCCACCATTTTGGGACACATTAACTCCAGTGGCTCGGAGTACAGTATTAAATTCCTGAAGAGGGGAAGGATGGGGGGGGGGAGGCAGGGGGGCTGAGTAGGAGATGGGGCGGGGGGGGGGCAGGGGGGTTAGGGGGTGGAAATGTTAGAGGAGGGGGGGAAAGGAAAAAATTTTGACACACTGGAACTTGAGTATTGAACTTTGTGATATGTATGAACAGATGGTTTGCATGTGCAGTAATGTTCTTATTTTCTGATTCTGTGTCAATAAAGATGATGTTTAAAACAAAAAAAAAAAAACCATAAGATTGGATGAAGGTGATCAGAGGATTTCTAAAATTCACACTGTGAAATACAAGCATTTGTAAGAGATGCCACTGCTAAGAGGAGTAAAAAAAAAACCCCAGATGTGATGTTTGCTGAAATGTCTAGGTCAGGCTTGTCCAACCCTGTGGCCCATGGGCGAAAACCTGGCCTGCCAAGAGCTTTTACCTGGCTCTCAGAAGCTTAGTAGGGTTCTGCTTCCCCTGCCGCAACTTGGTATAGACTTGAAACTGCGAGACTAACAGGAACGAACGTCCAGCACCGTGTAGATTACTCTTGCAGACAGCCAAGTTCCGTCCGGGGAAGCAGGAAACCCACTGACCTCCTGCCACTGGAGCCAGATGAGGGGAAAGAAACTGAATCAAGGCTGGGGGGATGTGGTACATGAGAGAGAGAGATTGGATGAAGGCTGGTGGGGTGGGGGCATGAGAGAGAAAGAGAGAGAGACTTGATAATTCCTGGAGGGGGACGTGAGAAAGTGAGATTGGATTGTGGGACAGACTGAGTGAAGACTGGGGGAAACTGAAACTGAGTGAAGACCGGGGGACATTTAGAGAGAGAAAAAGCTTGGCCAAGCCTGGACTAAACTGATTTCTTCAGTGAAACAACCCAACAACTTATAATAGAAGGGACATAAGATTCTCTGTTTACTTTTGTTTATTTCATGTTTAATTTTTTTACTACTGTCGGAAACTAAAGCAGTAGAACAGAAGCTGAGCAAAATTAAATGCTGGTTGTGGGGGGGGGGGGGGACTCGAGTGAGAGAGAGAGAGACTGGGGGGGAGGGTACATGAAAGAAACAGAAATTGGGTGAAGGCTGGGGGGAGTACATAAGAGACAGAAAGTTGGGGTGAAGGCCAGGTGGGGGAGATACATGAGAGAGAAAAAGAGACAGGGGTGAAGGCTGGGGAAGAGTACATGAGAGAGAGACTTGGAAAGTCCTAAGGAGCTTAGCCGAGATTGGGTGGCAGAGCCGGTGGCGGGAGGCGGGGATAGTGCTGGGCAGACTTATACGGTCTGTGCCAGGGCTGGTGGTTGGGAGGCGGGGATAGTGCTGGGTAGACATACGGTCTGTGCCAGAGCCGGTGGTGGGAGGCGGGGCTGGTGGTTGGGAGGCGGGGATAGTGCTGGGCAGACTTATACGGTCTTTGCCAGAGCAGGTGGTGGGAGGCGGGACTGGTAGTTGGGAGGCGGGGATAGTGCTGGGCAGTCTTATACGGTCTGTGCCAGAACCGGTGGTGGGAGGCGGGGCTGGTAGTTGGGAGGCGGGGATAGTGCTGGGCAGACTTATACGGTCTGTGCCAGAGCCGGTGGTGGGAGGCGGGGATAATGCTGGGCAGACTTATACGGTCTGTGCCCTGAAAAGGACAGGTACAAATCAAGGTAGGGTATACACAAAAAGTAGCACATATGAGTTTATCTTGTTGGGCAGACTGGATGGACCATGCAGGTCTTTTTCTGCCGTCATTTACTATGTTACTCAAAAAGAGCGTGCGTATGCCCGCATATTTTGTTAAAAAATATAAAAAGTGGCCCCTGATAGAAAAAGGTTGGGCAAGCCTGGTCTGGGTAGAAACTGAAACAAAACTGTTCCTCCTGGCGTAAGCATCCTTTGTTCCAAGCAATGACGAAGAGATGGGAGAAGCGACACGTTTAAAAAGTGGGTAATATGAAAATGCAGGTGATCATATAACCCAGTCTTTACAACAACCTGCAGGAGCCTTAATAACCGGGGCTGGATTCACATCTGTTGCACCCCTAGACACAGGAGAGGGAAGAGCACTCTCTAAAGATGTGCTATAATCTCGGTGAAACTTTAGTCCCGTCCCCCCCCCCCCCCCCCCCCCAAGCAGCATTCTTCTCTCTTGAGTTGTCAGCCCCAACCAAAGGTTGCTGGTAATGATGATTTTGTGATTGATTCTTACACTGCTCCAAATGCTGCCTCCCTGTAAGCCCGGCATCTTTAAGGGATGGTTCGGATGGGATGTTGGTGCTCAGACGTTGGGGGAGGAAACGTCCTTTTATGGTGCTTTAGGGACCTGTCTGCGTTGCTTACTTAAAAATTTGGACCAGATGGTAACTAGATATTTTTTAGTGAAATGCAGTAGCTTACGTGTTCCTCGTGTCGATTGGGTGGGTGCATTGGGGTTGATGGTGGCAGGATACCATTCAGATGAGCCATGATGACCCTTAATGCCAACTGCATGGGTTAGAGTTGTGCTAATACTGGGACCCAAGAGAATAGAATACAAAAGAAAAAAAAATGACCACAAAAACTGACCTAGATAAGATGTGATATCTTAGAAGTAAAGCAAAAAAAAGTTGGCTTTCCAGTATCCGAGGGGGCAACATATATTTTGGCAAACAATTAATATAAGCCTGAAAGCTCTAGCAGGCTACTATGGCACAATAACCAAAAATCAGCCCTGCTTCAAAAAGAGTCCCACTCTCATCATAGGCTTAGGAGTCTCTTACGAAAGATTAGCTCGAGTTATCTGCATCAGGGCCCATTTTATTCCTATGGACCCTTCTGCAGGTAACTCGAGCAAATCTTTAGTAAAAGACCCCCTTAATCTCCAACCGGAAGAAAAGAATAGTATTGAAAAAAGAATTCCACCTAATGTGGAGAAAAAAACGGCGAACAAGTCAGGGAAAAGACACAGAACAGAGCCATCGTCTCCAAAAAAAAAGACCAAGCCAACAAAAACGGAAGGTGAGGCCTCTGAAACATTACTAGAAGAAATGTGCTTCTTAAAGGAAATGCTACTAGAAACTAAAGAAGACTTACAGGAGATAAAACGTCATATTTTCAATAAAATCTGAATGATCTCAATTCAGATCTCGTATTGAAATCTTAGAAAATATATCAAACAATTACAAAGACAATGCAAACATATCGGGATCCTTGAAAGAGAGACTGAAGATATGAACTATCAGTTTTGTAATTTTGACAGGCTATTGACAGGACCATATAGAATATACAGTTTTTTTTCTAGGTTATGACTAGGTCCCCTACAGATGAAGTGGAACAGATGTAGGTTCCTCTGGGTGGAAGTTTCCCGCACAGGAGAGGTCTCAAGCGAAAAACCTGCACCCTGGAGCAAAACTTAGTTGGAGAACTCTAAAGTACTGATAAATTTTGTTGGGAGAACTTTGTCATTCACTTGTTAGGCATAGTGGAAAGCAACAAAAATGAGATAAGGGTGACCATTGTGTCAGGAAGGACCACACCTGCTCAGAGCTTTACCCGTTGGGAGAGCAGTTTTATCATGACACTGTTAAATAACATAGGCCTGCAATTCCCAAACCTGTCCTGGCTAGTCAGGGTTTCAAGATATCCACAGTGAATATTCATGAGACAGATTTGCATACTTAGGAGGCAGTGTATTCAAATGTATCTCAACGATTACCTTGAATTGAGACATTTTATTGGCTTGTAATTCCTTGGGGTGATGATCATATCCCCCCACCCCCTGAAAGTTTACTTCTGCTTTTAAATTAAACTCCTTAGCATTAAAAATATTAGTGTATTAATAGATTAATTCCATTTCACTGGAGACCCGAGTTAGAAATGTGGTACGTAGGGCTCTGGCTAAGCTTGGAATGGTTAGGTATCTTCATGCATTCATGAGGGCCTCTGAGTCCAGAACAGAAGTGCGATCATCTCCCATGTGGGCTACATAATTCTATATACTGTATGTCTGATTACCCAAGAAGCGCATTGGCACTCAATGAAACTGCAAATCCATTTAAAATCTTATCCTTCAAGTTCTGTTATCTGACAGTTTAGATCAGGGGTGGGCAACCTTTACGCACAGAAGGCCACATGAATGTTAAGACTATACCTAGTGGGCCACACACAGAAAATTATTTTCCGAATAATTTCACTGCCGGCAAAACTCTGTGATTAAATGAATATAAATTATTACCAGAATATTAAATTGTCAAGTTTTGTCCCATTGTTGTATTCTTCAAAGGTTCCACTGACAACCCAACTCTGGTTAATGACCTCTGTGCGGGCTATTTTCTTTTATTATCTTTATTTTTGTTTTTCGAAATTATAAAACAGTAGATTAGCAAATAGTTCTTCACAAAGAGAGATGATACATATATGTATTACTGTTGTCAAGTCATAAAAACTAAAAATTATAACCGTGAAAAACAGAAAAACCAAAAAAAAACTCGGAAGAGTGATGGAGATCTCTCCGTCCACCACGATCAAACGTTCATAATATAATGTCTTCAAACATAATAAATGAACTCTTTGTGGTCCAAGTATCCCTGATTCTAAAGGTGAAGTCAATTCAAATCAAGTGCCCAGAGCAGCTTAGCCAGTTCTTTTGAACTCCAGCAGTGGTTGCCAAATCTGCTCAAGCTTTGATACTGTATCCCTGTACTTGGCCACCACTCTCTCCAAGTGCTGGGCAGACTTATACGGTCTGTGCCAGAGCCGGTGGTTGGGAGGCGGGGATAGTGCAGGGCAGACTTATATGGTCTGTGCCAGAGCTGGTGGTGGGAGGTGGGGCTGGTGGTTGGGAGGCGGGGATAGTGCTGGGCAGACTTATACGGTCTGTGCCCTGAAGAGCATAGGTACAAATCAAAGTAGGGTATACACAAAAAGTAGCACACATGAATTGTCTTGTTGGGCAGACTGGATGGACCGTGCAGGTCTTTTTCTGCCATCATCTACTATGTTACTATGATTCAGTTGTCCATACCTTATCCCAGCTATCTTCTGTGGGACCCTCTGGACATTTCCATTGGGAAGCAATAAGCAACTTTGCAGCCAGAAGGATAAAATTTACCAAATCACCCTTACCCAAAGCCTCTTCTAGCAGCTTAGGAGACCAGCCCATGAAAAAGATTGGGGAAGATACATGATTCAAGGTGCGGACCATTTCCTGTGTATGTTTCCCATGGTCTCGCAGGCCGCAGGTTGCCCATCCCTGGTTTAGAATCATTCGATGTTCTCTATCAAGGGCCTTAATTCTAGTCTTGGGAAGAGGTTGCAGGTCCTTTGATTTGGAAAAATTAGGTTAGAACAAACCAGAAAAGCTGTTCTTTGTAGTGTTGGCTTTTAGGTTGTGGAATCAACTACCCACCTTGTTGCAGGATGTCAAGGGCTGACTTGTTATCACATGTCAACTGAGTAAGACCAAAATGTTATGGTTGGGGACTTCCTTAAAATCTGTAGTATCTTCTAGTAGATTCCATCTCTTTTTTACTTTGCTCTAGGAGGAAACCCCCTGTTAAGCCAGGATCCTTAGTACAGGAAGCCCTAAGGCAGCATGGCCATGACCTAGGGTGTGTTAAGGGCATCGGTAATTCTGGAATATAAATCGCTGTAACTTTGGTCAAGGATTAGGTGGAGTTGCTCACTGCCCGTTCTTATTACATTGCAGGCTGATGTTTGCCACGCTTACCAGATCGTCCACAAGAATGGCATTCCTGATGAACAGATTGTGGTCATGATGTACGATGACCTTGCAGACAGTGAGGAGTAAGTAATCTGTCTATCTTCAGCCCACAGTGCAGTTGTGCCTTTCACACTTAGGACACTACAGGCCTCAATAAACGCAGTCCCACGCATGGGTCATAGAGCTAGGGAAGAGGTGGTGAAATGCACTTTCTCCCCCCAGCTTGTGCAGGACCCTCCACATGGTATTGACTGAGCATTAGTTGGTCACATGATCAATCTGACAAGTGTAGGGGAAGAAGACAAGATAAAAAGCAGGTTTTAAAATATTCAAATAGTTTTCGGTTCTGTTTTAACCTTGCGACTCCAGAATTGCAAAGGGAGAAGTGTGCTCTGGAAACAACAGAATAGAGTTGACCCTGTCCCTCTGTGAATGGACAGTAAAGGCACCCAAATGTAGGTTCTAGAAAGATCCGCGCTAAAATTGTATTCTATAAAGGGGGCTCCACACCAGGTGTCCTTTATAGAATCGTGCTTATCGCCGATTCTCTCGCTTCCATTCAGCTTTGGGTGCGAGGACTTGACGCCCACTGAAACCTGGTGTAAATCCTGGCGCACAACCCAGGAATTCTATAAGACTGCACCAAAATATTTGGAATGCCCCTGACCTGCCCATGCCCCTCCCATAGCCACACCCCCTTTTGAGTTGCATGTGAGCCACTGGGTGTGCAGCATTATAGAATAGCCTAGGCAGATGTGTAAGCCCAAATTTAGTGCCCATTAATGTTAGTAATTGATTAATGGCTCATTAACTAATTAATTTGCGCCAGGGGTGGACTGACAGTGGTCTGGGCCCCTGGGCAGTAAAAGTCATTGGGGCCTGCCACCTCACCGCTGCACCAATGACGCACACTACAGCTCCCCCCCCCTCCCCCGCGCTGCAGTTGCTGCCCCCCCCCCCCCTCACACACCCTGAACCGAAGTGGGCCCTCCCCGGTCCTACCTTGAAGGGCCCTGGTTGTCTAGTGGCTTCTTTGGGCAGGAAAGAAGCCCACTCTTTCCTGCTCACTATTGCTACTGTGCCTGGCTCTGCTGTGTGTTCAAAATGGCTGCCAAGACTTACTGTGGTAGTCTCGCAGGTCTCGGCAGCCATTTTGAAAACATACCAGCGCCTCCAGGCAGAATAGCAGCAGCAGGCAGGAAAGTGGGATTCTTTTCTGCCCCCGCATAGGCCACTAGACCCAGGGCCCTTCAAGGTAAAACTGGGGAGGGAAGTAATGAGCGGCGGGCAGCCGGGCAGAACCTCTGGGCCCTCAGGCACTGCTCGGTTGCCCGAATGGTCAATTTGCCCCTGATTTGCGCACACATCTGCTCTACACACCCAAATGTGGGCAACCTTTTTAGAATCTGGGGATAGATGTGCACAGGCATGTCTGTGCTGAAGCACTGATCAGCCATTTGTCCTGGCTGGAAGCTAATGCTCCGTACAGTCTTCTTCAAGCTTCTGTACACCCAGTTAATGCCATCCTCTTCAAACTCTATCCATCCTTTAAAGTGTGAAGGGTATCTCCAGAGCACAGTCTGTCTGAAGTCCCTTAATTGATTTACCCTCCTCCCATCTTAAGGCCTTGGAATCATTAGCAGAATTTCTAAGGTGTCTTCTGTGCTGATAAGTAGAGGGAGCCCAATTTTGGAGAGTCTGGCCCTGGCATTAAGAGCTAGGGTGCCATCTAGTACAGGTACTGAATCATTCAGTGGCATAACGATTCCTCTGCCATGATAACCACGTCTAGTCCATGTCACAGCTAGGAATAAATGGACCACGGGTGGAGAAATCAAGATGAGCCCCTGCAATTCTGTCCTGAAGGAATACCTAACCAGTTGGGTTCTCAGGATTGCCAGGCACAGCCTCTCGTATGCAAATTTTATCTTATGTGTGCTCATTGTGGTAATCCTGGAAACCCAGCTAGCCAGATACGCCTGAGGTCAGGGGTGGGGAAACTCTGCCTGGAGGGGAAATGAAACTTTTGTACAGCTGCCACAGTCTGAAGTCCACTCGTTAGCACGAATGTACTTCAGTTTTTTTTTATTAGTCATAGTGGTCTTAGGAGAAACTATATGTAGGCTGTGATGCTTTTCAGTGGACTAACAGCAAAAGGGTGATGGGATTGTGTGAGCTTTTCAGACCATAGAGGTCATCATTGATGATACGTTGAAACCTTCTGCTGAGTGTGTAGCGGCATCTAAGAAAGCAAATAGAATACTACTACATTTCTGTAGCGCTACCAGACGTACGCAGCACTGCACACATATTCAGGTACTTTCTCTATCCCTAAAGGGCTCACAATCTAAGTTTTTGTATCTGGGGCAATGGAGGGTTAAGTGACTTGCCCAAGGTCACAAGGAGATGCAGTGGGAATGAAATCCAGGAAGCCAGTATCAAATCCCACTGCACTAACCATTAGGCCACTCCTCTACTGTAATGGCTGTAAATAGAATGTTAGGAAGTATTAGGAAAGGAATGGAAAACAAAAATGAGGATGTTATAATGCCTTTGTATTACTCCATGGTGCGACCACACCATGAATACTTTGTGCAATTCTGGTCACCGCATCTCAAAAAAGATATAGTGGAATTAGAAAAGGTACAGAGAAGGCCGACGAAAATGATAAAGGGGGTGGGACGTCGTCCCTATGAGGAAAGGCTAAAGCAGGTAGGGCTCTTCACCTTGGAGAAAAGACAGCTGACTGGAGATATGATACAGATCTATAAAATAATGAGCGGAGTGGAGTGGAACGGGTAGATGTGAATCGCTTGTTTTCTTTTTCCAAAAATACTAGGACTAGGGGGTACGCAATGAAGCTACACAGTAGTAAATTTAAAATAAATCTGAGAAAATATTTCTCACTCAATGTGTAATTAAACTCTAGAATTTGTTGCCAGAGAATTTAGTGACAGCAGTTAGCTTAGAGGGGCTTTAAAAAAGGTTTGGATAGCTTCCAAAAAGAAAAGTCCATAAGCCATTATTAAGATGGACTTGGGGAAAATTCACTGCTTATTTCGAGGATAAGCAGCATAAAATGTATTGTACTGTTTGGGATCTTGCCAGGTACTTGTAACCTGTTGGAAACAAGATGCTAGGCTTGATGGACCTTCAGTCTGTCCCAGTATGGCAACACTTATGTTCTTATCCCCTCCAGAAACACTGAAAAATATCCTCCTTGCTCAAAACTGGCTACTCCACTGCCTCTGAGTTTGACGCAGAGGAGCGCTCTAAACTTCAGAGAGTCTTACATTTTTATACACTTTGAGACTGAGATTCAGAAATATTTATGTGGTCATCTGGGGAACCGACAGAAGTGCTTTTTTCAAAATAAAATTCTAGGCCTCTTGAATAGAGGATTTTGGCAATATAGATATACATCCAAAACTATCCTGTGAAACGAGGTGAGATTTATGGTATTCCAAGGGTGGCACCACTTTGGCATATAACTTTTTCATCTATGTAGTGATATTCAGCCACTAAGCACACAAATTACACATCTAGGTGGCTGCACATATTTGAATGGTCTAAATTTATACGGTATAACTTACAGTTCAGATTCAATAGATACTATGTGGTATTATCAAAACAGGGGGGAACACCGTAGAAGCGGAGGACCGGTTATCACTACGTCAGAAGACACCAGCCAAAGGAGTAGTGTAAGCAGCAGGGCTCTCCTAGTCCATCTGTTCCTTTATGGGAGAACCCTGCTAATTACACTACTCCTTTGGCTGGTGTTATCAAAACAGACATTTCCAGTGATAGATTACAAAACATCATAGAGTGTAATATAAATATTTTGGTCTTTTTGCCACCACCCCAAATTATTATGTACCAGCCACTCACAATTTGGAGTGATATAAGACCAAGGCCACGTATGAGAAAAGCAATTATTGTTACTTACCAAATACAGATACAATTAATAGTTTCTCATGGGAGAACAGCTCTGCTATACATAAGTACTATCTGAAACTGTGTCTCCCAAGTAATGTTCTAATACAGCTGCTTATATATCTTTTCTTTAAACAATGCTTAACATAGCTTCAGCAAGTTATCTTCCTCAGAGATCATGTTGTTTTCTTTTCTCACCATCTGTTTCCCCTCTGTTGCTAAACCACGTTTTTTTGTCTATTCCTAATTACTCCTTTCTCATGCCTGCTTGCACACAAGAATGTCTTATCAGATCATGAGTTCTGGTTCAAATGCTGATCAGTTTTTGCCCTTTGGCCCTGTTCCATGGTGCATAACCTGTGCTCATTATTTACAAGAGAGGGTCCAAAGTACAGAGCAAAGTCCAAATGGCAAAAAGAAGCACCAGGAACCTTCAAAATCGAGACACAGTTTCTTTAATCATATAACTTGAACATCAATTTCTCCTTGGTGCAGCAACGGAGCTTTCTCCAGCTCTCCTGCTTCGGGTGTGAAAATCCGGCGCAAGCTATTTTTCTTCCCAGTATCTTTCCAAAATGTTGAGGAGCTCGGAGTTTTTCCAACGTTTTGGAAAGACATTGAGCCTAAGATGTTATAACACAGTTGAATCCTGACGCAGGCGCTGGGCGCCGAAACACGGCCCTTGTTGGGTCAACAAGGAGAGATTGATGTCATATAATTAAAGGAACTGTGTCCCGATTTTTGAAGGCTCCTGGTGCTTCTCTTTGTTATTTGGACAGTGATAGATTAACTACATAACAGAATATTGATCATCTTTATATCTTTTTGGCAATTTGGAATTTTGCTAGTATGAACCCTGGTGTATTTGGGGATAAACAAAAGATTTTCAGTATTAAATATTGATTAAGGATACCAATTGGCAGCTGTATTCTAAATTGCTGACACACTGTAAACATCATTTCCTCTGCTTATCGCCAAATAAAACGACTTCCAATACTTGGCTTAGTGTAGACATGTATAATAATAAATATACTAGTCTGTGCTATCACATTTTCATACATTCTTGGGCCCCTGCACTGATTGTCCCTTTTCTTGCTGGGAACTGGTACACAAACCCTCTTCCCTTGTCTGTATTGTATCAGCGATGCCGCTGTTGGTTTGTGCTCATTGTTCTTTAATATGCTGTGTAACTTCTAATTGCAGTAACCCAACCAAAGGTATAATCATCAATCGACCCAATGGTTCAGATGTGTATGCAGGCGTGCTGAAAGACTACACCAAAGAGGTAGGATGCCTCAAGTTTGGACCACAATTTTCTTTCTGTAAATAGCAACAAGTATGACAGCTCAGGTGGAAAAAAAAACTAGTTGGAAATACTACTACTACAGATCCCCCAAGGGAGTCCTAGAGATCTACTTGGATTGATCTAGAAGCAGAGCATTTTGAAGGTTTTGCACCTCCAGCGTTCCAGACTATGCAGTCCTTTCCTGGTCACTTTGGTTTGAACACCAGACTTGGGTGTGCGGAAAGGAACTGCAGTTATTACAACCAGTGGCGTAGGGCCCACCCACATAGGGCTCAGGCCCACCCAACAGTACCATACGTTTAGTGGTAGCTGTGGAATCCCAAGCTTGACCAGCTGAAGACTTCCTCCAGATGGTAACGAAAACGCTACTGTCCACGATACCGGCACCTGCGTATATTCAGTTTTCAGCGCATGCCTGCTGCAGACTGCCAAGGTGGAAAGAAGTGTTTTCCCACCAGCTGAGCTATTGTTTGGGTGGTGGTTGGGGGGGGGGGGGGAGAACAATTGGTGCCCACCCACTTCTTCCCTAGGCCCACCCAAAATCTGTTGTCTGGCTACGCCCCTGATTACAACCAGGGGCGTAGCCAGACAACAGATTTTGGGTGGGCCTAGGCAAGAAGTGGGTGGGCACCAATTGTTCTCCCTTCCCCCCCCCCCCCCCCCCCAACAAAAAAAAATATCTCAGCTGTCAGAAAAATGCTTCTTTCCAACTTGGCAGTCTGCAGCATGCATGCGCTGAAAACTGAGCATGCGCAGGTGCCGGTATCGTGAAGAATAGCATTCTCGTTAGCATCAGGGGGAACTCTTCAGCTGGTGGAACTTGGGAACTAAACGTGTGCTACTGTTGTGTGGGCCTGTGCCCTAAGTGGGTGGGCCCTGGCCCACCCAGGCCCACCTGTGGCTACGCCACTGAAATTACAACTGGATAAACTGAGCTAGATATGAGTAGCATGACCTCCCAAAGGTTTGGGAGTTGCTGTTTGTCTTGATTCTACACTGACAATAATGGCATTGTGCCCGGCAGGAGTAATGAGTCCTGCTGATGACTGCAGGATAGTTGTGAGGTTAGCGATGCAGAATGTTGGTGGGCATTAGCACTGGAAGAAAGTCTTTTGATAAACAGCTGTGAATTATAGGAAGAAAGAAAAGGTGCTCCAGTTGGGAAGGTTGGCACATAATGAGGAGGATGATTGGATTCCTCTGGCACCTCCTTTTGTAACTCTACACATTAAAAGTAGGCCTCTGACTCTGCTCTGTTTAAGAATCTATGTTATTGGTGGGATAGACCCTGATTTTCTAGATACGAGATCCAGATGTGCTAAAACGGTTCATACTTTGCTGAAATCTACTCTTTAAGTTGGCCGCTCAAGATGAGATCACAGAATCTCCTTATGCCAGGTTGGTTTGGAGAAGCAGTTATGAGAGTAATGAGGTGAGAGACAGTTCAAATCTCACTAATCTCTTCTTGCGAAGCCCCCTTGCAGGGTTCCTGGACCACCCTGCTTCTTGTTGATGTGCTAGGACTGTAAACTGAGGGATCCCATTGGTTGTCTCGTCAACTCTTCCCTCCAAAGCAAAAGTTGCCATTTTCTTAGTTAGTCAAAACTAACATTTTGCCTGTTTTTCTTAGCCTTAGTGAATGCTTTCTCGTTTGTGTCTTTAGGACGTCACCCCAGAAATTTTCCTCGCTGTCCTGAGAGGTGATAAGGATGCAGTGAAAGGCAAAGGATCCGGCAAGGTGATACAGAGGTAACATCTGCTAACATATCCAAAAAATGCCCTTACAGTGCAGAACTCCCTCAGCAGAAGGGAGGGGAGGAAGGGGGCGGGGGTACTTGCGTTCAGTATGGGACCAGAGCTGACCTCTTTTGTTCTTTCTTCCCACTCACAGCGGCCCCAAAGATAACGTGTTTGTGTATTTCACCGATCACGGAGCTCCGGGAATCCTGGCTTTCCCCAACAGTGATGTAAGTGCCGTCTTCTTGCTGAAATCTTTCTGGCAACTGAGTTGCAGCTTGAGACATGAGGCAGGAAGGAGCATTTTAGTTTGGAGAGCTGCCAAATGTAGATCCCATGGTTTGGTCTGTTTAAGCAAATAATATTTTAGAGCTCTTGATATGATTTCCCCTTCTCAAGTAACTTAAGCGAATCAGCCCTTTTTACTAGGCTAACAGTACACCCTAGTTCAAGAACCTCAGTCAGGGAACTTTATAGGGATGGTAAATATTGTAAGATACAAACGTTCTGATGTACCAAGTTTTGCATAATTGAAGACCTCATCTAATCTTATAAAAAGAGCTGCCCTACCCAGATACTTTGCTGTTTTTTCTTTTAACTAATTTGAATTCTCCAGGCTGCTGCTAAGCATTGAGTGACTGGGAAAGGGAATTAAAGAGGTAACCTAGATAATCTTTAGCTGGAAGAAGTTTTGAAATGTATTGGATCAGAGGTTTTCTAGATAGGCCATATATAGTGAAAACGCAAGGGGAAATGGCGGAGCCTTGGAGAGCTACAATATCTTGATGCAACCATTAGCAAAAAGTCTAGAGAACTCGACGATCCAGTTCTTTATATATGCAGATATCATTACTATGGTATTGCCTATTGGCAACATAGGACAGGAATCTACTCTTTGTGGTTGTTTAAATGTAGTCGTTTCATGGGTTTCTGCATAAAACGTGAAGTTAATAAAGAGGAAACAAAGTTTTTATGGGTAGGTTCACCTTAACCTTTGAGTGATATGATGTTACAAGTTAATCATTTTTGGATAAAACTGGATAATCAGTTAGCTTTAGGAACTCAGGTTCATAAGGTGGTAAGGGGCTCTTTTCTGTTATTAAAGAAATTAAGAATTATTCGGAAATTTTTTGATGATTCAGGTTTTGATAGTTTCAAAACTGGGCTATCGCACAAAGTTGCTGAACTCTAAATTATGAAGAGTACAGAATGCAACAGCAAGAGTTACTTTTGCAGCAGACAAATGTTACTCCGTTTGCATCGGTTACCATTGGAGGCAAGATTTCAATTTACGGTATCACCTTTAACCTATCAAGCATTGTATGGTTCGACTCCTAAACATAGTAGATGACGGCAGAAAAGACCTGCACGGTTCATCCAGTCTGCCCAAGAAGATAAATTCATATGTGCTACTTTTTTATTTGTACTGTCCTCTTCAGTGCACAGACCGTATAAGTCTGGCCAGCCCTATCCCCGCCTCCCAACCACCAACCCCGCCTCCCAACCACCAGCTCTGGCACAGACCGTATAAGTCTGCCCAGCACTATCCCCACCTCCCAACTACCAGTCCCACCTCCCACCACCAGCTCTGGCAGAGACAGTATAAGTCTGGCCAGCCCTATCCCCGCCTCCCAACTACCAGTCCCGCCTCCCACCACCAGCTCTGGCACAGACCGTATAAGTCTGCTCAGCACTAGCCCCGCCTCCTGCTTATTTAGGTGGTGTTTTTCCAAATGATTTTATTTCTAGATCTACGAGAAATCGGTTTTTGAAAAATCCTCTTTGCCTTTACATTGCGAAATGAGGGAAATTTTAGCAATCTACTTTTTCTTATCAGGCTGCACAGTTTTCGAATTCTCTTCCTCCTTTTAAGAATTTGTGGTTCTCTTCAGTTTAGGAAAGTTCTTAAGACATTTACGCTCCTGTTCACTAAGCCGCGCTAATGCCGACAGAGCCCATTCAACGTGAATAAGCTCTGCCGGCATTAGCGCTGGGACAGCCACTAGCGCAGCTTAGTAAACAGACCCCTTATTTTTAACAAATTTTACTAATTTGTGGTAATGGTATATTTTTTTGAAAATTATTATATACTAGTAAAAAAGGCCCGTTTCTGTTTGTAAGGAAACGGGCGCTAGCAATGGTTTTTTTTTTTTTTTTGGTATCTGTAGAGTTGTTAGTAAAGTGTGTGTTTGAGTGTGTGTCACAGTGAGACACAGAGAGTGGAAAAGAGTGTGTGTGACACAGAGCTACAGTGTGCCAGAGTATGTGTCTGCGTGTGTGCATGACCCCCTCATTCTGTCAGATGTGCAGTTACCCCCACCTTTTGTTTTTGAAGTTCTGGGACCACAGGGGCGAGCAGTGAGTCTGAGTGTGTGTGTGTGAGAGAGTGTGTCTGTCTCTGTGTGTGTGTATTTGTGTGTGTGCATGACCCCTTCCTTCTGTCTGAGGTGCAGGGTAGTTCCCCCCCCCCCCCTTTGGTTTTTCAGTTCCTTTTCTTTTTTTTTTTAATCTCGTGATTGTGCTCTTTTTTTTTTTTTCCTGCCCTTTCTCTCCCATAAGTGTAAAATGGAAAACAAAAAAAGCAGATCGTGTAAAAGTGAAATGTAATTTATTTAAACAATATATCAATACTTATGTAAATACAGACAGCCCGACACAGGCCGTGTTTCGCCCAACTGGGCTGCTTCAGGGGCTATACAAGGGTCCTTTATTGCCAAATACTAGGCAGACGGAGCAAGTCCTGTCAATAGATATATGAAGAATTGGTTTGGAAAAAAAAACAGCTCGATCAGAGATTCCAATACATAGTAATCCGCTGACATAGAGCCAGTATCACAGTCACGTATCTCTGAAATCCCATAAGTGTACCTGCTGTTAGGAAAGTTGGTCCGTCTGCTAGGCTTCATGCAGCTTGCGTTATAGTCGACGTCCCCTGCTGATGCGCCGGAGGCTGTGTCTTCACCTTTGTTTTTGTTTTGTTAGTGCGGGTCCAGAGGGCTGTTCAGCTGCCTGCTGCTTGCTGAGGTGCCCTGCCCGGAGCCTGTGTGTTCACTTTTTTTTTTTTTTTTTGGTTAGTGCAGGACTGGAGTGCGATTCAGCTTCCTGCAGCTTGCAGTGTGGTCCAGGTCCCCTGCTGAGTTGCCCGGAGGCTCTCTCTTCACCCTTTTGGTTTTTTTTTTTTTTTTTTTGCTACTGTGGGTCTGGTGCCTTTTTTTTTTCTTTTTTTTTTTGCACATGCCAGCAGCCAGTTCCTGCATTCAGCTGTGTTTGTTGACGTCATTGAGTTCGATGCTGCCTAGCAGACCACCTCCGTGCTGAGGGAGCCACGGTCCCAAGCATTAGAACGTTGGAGGTGAGTTTTATTATATAGGAATTTGGTTTAAAATATTGTAATTCCTGATGTTAAGCTTTTGTCTGTTACCCGCAGTGAACTTTTGGTATTTTGCGGATTATAAGACTCTAGTAGTAGTAATAATAATAATAATGTCTAGACTATTTTGGTTGCCGCTGAAAAAGCGGTAAGATGTGCTTGAAGGTTAGACGTCTACTAGGGAAGGTGGTTTCTTGTGTTATGCCCCTTATTTGTGGAATCAGTTGCCATTGCATCTTCAAGAAGAAAGAACTTATCGATTATCTAAAACTAGACTAAAGTCTTTTTTTTTTTTAATATATTTTTGAGGAACTGAATTCCATCTGTCCCCAGGTTGGATGGCCTGCAGAAGATTGTCTTTGGGTGCTTGAATGTTGGATGTTTGTTCTTGGGATGAGTTGCTTTCCAGTTTGGATTTTAATTGTTGTAAACCACTTTGACTTGTTTGCAAAAAGGATGGTCTATTGAGTTATTTAAAACTAGTAAACTATTAATTTAAATTAAATAGCAAATATTTAACAATCAAGGTTTGTTTTTCACCTCTTTTTTATCTTTCTCTTTTTATGTTTAGCTGCTGGTTCTCTCTTGAGCCTTTCATTTGTAAACCACTTTGCTGCTGTTTGCGAAGGGCAGTGTATCACGTATTTGTAAATCAAATTAAATTCCCTGGGGATCTTGCATAATAGTAACCTTGGGTCTTGTCTTCCAGCCCCGTTCTGTGACTCTGTCCTTCAGGTGCACTTGCTGAGCAGATGTGCCCTACATTTGTCGTACAAATCTTGAGTGATAGGAGGGGCTTTGTAAACTGGGTTGGTTGCAACATCTGGACAGGAGTTTTCTTTAAATCCTTTCTTTTTATAGGTGAGCAGAAGATGTCTATGCTGTCCCGACTGCTCAACCTTTCCAAGTCCTTGTGAAGTTATTGAGTTTGCACCTCACATGCTATATATATTGAGATCATTGCCGGCCAATGTTTAGCTGATTCCTCAGTCCCCCTTGCCTGGAAAGGGCTGGTTAAGAATGGATTCTTAGTTGCAGAAGGCAGTAACCCTTATTCCAGTACTTCGTACTATTTTTGTGCTCATTCTTTCTACCCAGTGTAATTTTGGAGGAACATCTGTATACGTCAATTTGAAGACCCCTGAGGAAGAAGGCCTTTTTGGCCGAAACACGGACCGTGTAGGGTCCTAATAAAACTAATTTGGTTCTCTTACTATTCGCGGTCTCCAGTCTGGTCCTTTTGGTTTCTTCCGCTCTTCTTGTGGTTGCTTAAAAACACAAGAGACCAGAATTATGGCTCCAGAACTCTGTGGAAAGCAAAAGCCAGATGCTGTTGTACAGTAACACTTCAGACTTCAGTCTCAATTCACCTAGATGGAGGAGGCTGGAAAGGAGACCACAGCAGACGTTATATTCAGGAAGGCTAGTGAATATATTAGAAAACAAGGGGCCCTTTTACTAAGCCGCGTAGGCGCCTGTGCGTGTCCAACATGCGCCAATTCGGAACTACCACCCAGCTACCGCGTGGCCCGGGTAGTAATTTCATTTTTTTAACGTGCGCCCACTGTGCGTGCTGGAAACGTTTTCAGCGTGCAGTGCTAACCGGTCGATAAGCAGCATTGTACGCATGCTGACGATTACCGCCCAGTTGATGCGTGAGACCTTACCGCTAAGTGAATGGGTGGCGGTAAGGACTCGGACCCAAAATGGACGCGCGCCAATTTTCATTTCGCCGCACGTCCATTTTTGCAGGCCTTTTTTTTGCAGGTGTACTGAAAAATGAACCTGCGCACGTCCAATACACGTGTCTGCACCAGCACAGGCCACTTTTCAGTGCACCTTAGTTAAAAGGACCCCTAAAACATTATTCAGAGTTTGAGCAGAGACTAGGTGACAACCGTATCAATTCTTGTATACCGCTAATATCCCCTTTCCAGGGTTCAGTGCGGTTTACATTCTAGGTGAGACAGAAGCGGATAATGTTAGTGTAATGCATGAGACACTGTAAGGAGACACGTAGAATTAATCCAGCTCCAAAGTGCTGAATGCATTATCGGCCTCACTGCATTATGGCATCATCATCCCACTAATTATGTGTTAAGTCACTCAGGTCCCTGATGCTCAAAACTCCAGCGCTTTCAGTACAGTGCTGGAAAAATACCACCACAACAGTACTGCGACACGGCTCCCTAATGCTGAATGTTAATGACATGCAAATTTAGACTTGCTGTTAGCGTTGAGCATAAGGGAGTCCAGGGGGAGAATTGTACCTGGCTCATGCACTCCGGAGTAGTATGTTAAGTATAGCTCTTGAGCGCATGCCCAGAACGCCAGAGGAGGAAGAAGTGCCGGTTGCCCAGCGTCCGGTACGGAGGGAGAGCGAAGGATGAGCAATGTCCACCTGCAAGAAACAAGCAGCAACACGTCTCGGCAGCAAAGACCACAAAAAGGCAGAGACCCAAAGGGGCAGCAAAACCTAAGCGATAGAACTGGAAACTCCTAACCTCAACTGCTCTTTCCATCTACGAGTGAAAGCTGACTTTTTGGTCGCTTCCTACAGTCTTGGAGCTCAATTAGTGCTGATAATTGTTAATATTCAGTTAGCGGCTAGCCCAGTCATGACATAGCTGGTTAGCGCCAATATTCGTCGGCTGATTGGCTAAGTTTAGTGACCAATTAGACCTGCATAAATAGCAGGTCTGTTTTTCCACTATAACTTAGCTGGTCTGCTGATGGAATATCAGCTTAACCGGCTGAGTTCATAGGAAGGGCGTATGTAGCTAGGGTGGGCCACGGGGGCATGGGCCCCCATAGATTTAGTCCAGGCCCCCTCCACTTTCAACCTCCCCCCGCCACCATCGCAAGGTACCTTTGGTGGCGGGGGTCCCCAACCCCCGCCAGCCTTAGTGTTCTTCAGCGCCGGTCTCCGGCGCGTTCGCTCACTTCACTGATCTGTGCTGTGAGTACTGACTTCCTTGGGGGGGGGGGGGGGTCGGAAGTGGTAGGGGGGGAGGCGGGCTAAAATGTGCCCCCCTCCTGCCCAGGTCTGGTTAAACTCCTGGTTCATAGCGGCCAAAATAAACCCGGAAACTCAATGCTAGTCGCTGGATATGGTCCGGCAGTGAATTTCCAGGTTTGCCAATGACCACGGAAGTTAGCCAGGCTGCCTCTTACAGTCTGAATATCAGCCCTCTAATATATAAGTGCAGTGCTATGTTGTCGTTTCCCCCCCCCCCCCCCCCCCCCACACACACACACTTAGTGATCAAAACCAAGCTAGGAATGAATACAAATCTCTCTATATAAAAGGCAAAACCAACGTTCTATGAAGCCTCCAGCCGGAAGTGTGAAGGGGGCGAGATATCCGGTTTCCCTATGAGTGTCTGCCCCGCCCTCTCTGTAACACAGTCAGTGAAGGAAAACAGCAGAACACGAAATCAAATCGCTGGCTCTGTAACAGTGAAGGACTCAGAGGGGGGAGGGGAGAGAGGCCAGAGGGCAGGGACACACACACTCCCACATGCACACAGAAGAAAACATTGCTAGCCCCCGTTTCATTTGCATCAGAAACGGGGCTTTTTTTATTAGTTATAGATAATATTTAAAAAACAGAGCTAGGCTGGAATGCACAGGACACCATCCCACTGATATATAATTCTGGATCTTAATATGGTGCTAGAGATTGAGAAGAAATAACGTATTTTGTATCTGATTTTCAAAGCTTCTTATAGGTTTTTTTCCTCAGACAGAGCAGGTCAGTTAAGAGTCTGAGAGCTGTCGAGGAAGGACATGAGTCCTGGTGCACTCTCAACTCTAACATGTAGGTGCGGCTAGTTTTACGTGTAATTTTTAAACTTTGATCTGATTTGCGTCTTACAGTGCTGCTCAGCCTGGTCCTTGTAGACCATTTGACCAGTACAATTTTCAGGATATCCAACATGAATATGCACGAGATATATATTTGCTTTTGTGGATATCCTAAAACCACGCTGGATGGGTGGTTTCCGTGGACCAGAATGAAAATGACTTGAGGCCTAGTACGTAGCCCTAACCGTCCCTACGCTCCACTCCGTCCTAAACATTGTTTGATGTGGCCGAAATGAATTTTCCACCGTCAGTGGGTGGACGTTCTCTGACCAGAGTTGGACAGCGAGTGAACCTACCCTTGGCCGGTGCTTCTGACTGTTCATATCTTTCTTGTAAGACAGACATCTTGCTCTCTAGAAGTGCTCTGCTACAGTAATGGTCAGAAAAGTCCAGTTTTCCCATAAACTACTACTACTATTTAGCATTTCTATAGCGCTACAAGGCGTACGCAGCGCTGCACAAACATAGAAGAAAGACAGTCCCTGCTCAAAGAGATTACAATCTAATAGACAAAAAATAAAGTAAGCAAATCAAATCAATTAATGTGTACAGGAAGGAGGAGAGGAGGGTAGGTGGAGGCGAGTGGTTACGAGTCAAAAGCAATGTTAAAGAGGTGGGCTTTCAGTCTAGATTTAAAGGTGGCCAAGGATGGGGTAAGACGTAGGGGCTCAGGAAGTTTATTCCAGGCGTAGGGTGACGCCTGGAATAAACTTCCTGAGCCCCTAAAGAGGAATTGGATTAAATGTGCTGCCTTCCAGGTCTTTGTTGCTCTGTAGTAATGGAAGGATGATCTGTGACAGTTAAATATTTTCTTGTGTTTGACAGCTCCATGTGAAGGACCTAAATGAAACCATCTATTATATGTATCAGCACAAGAGGTACAACAAGGTAAGGGGACTGGGTATATGGGTGGATTATTTTCTGCAGTCTACCCTGCAAAGGCAGCAACGTTAAACCAAGTAATTTTTATTGAGGCCTTGAGTCTGGGGGGAAATATACTCCCTAGTACAACTGTTTTTTGTACATCTGTGTGTCTTCAGAGGGTGGAGCAAAATATTCACACATGCTTAGAATTACCTTTCTCGTTTGGAAGTTTCAGGAAATGAAAACCTGGGGTAAAAGTTAAGTTGTTTTTTTTTTTTAGTTACATTTGTACCCCGCGCTTTCCCACTCATGGCAGGCTCAATGCGGCAGGCAATGGAGGGTTAAGTGACTTGCCCAAAGTCACAAGGAGCTGCCTGTGCCGGGAATCGAACTCAGTTCCCCAGGACCAAAGTCCACCACCCTAACCACTAGGCCACTCCTAGAGTTTGCTGCTGCTGCTGCCGTTCTTTGCGCAGTCCTCAAAAGCCTGGCCATGAATGTTTAGCCATGCCGTGAGGACACACGCTTCAGTGGATGCCAGGACTCCTATCAGCTGTGGTTTATTCGGATTTTGCTCACACCTTTTTCACTAGGTATACACTGGGTATTTCCCTGTCCCTGGAGGGCTCACAGTCTACCCCCCCCCCCCCCCCCCCGTTTACTAAGCCGCGCTAGAGGCTAATACTGACACAACCCATTCGCTTTGAATGGGTTGTGTCGGCACCGCTGCATGGCAGCCAATAGCACAGCTTAGTAAACGGGGGAGGTGTGGCTGGTGTAACCGTGGGCCACAGCCACGTTATGCTGGCATTCTGTGAAAGAATCTGGGTGCCCATTTGCTGCTGTGGAATAGGCCGTCACCGCACAGCCAGCAGGTGCCTAAAAGGAGGTGCCTACTTGCAAAATGGCCCCTAAGTTCACCTTCCTTCCTTTTGTCATGACATGTGGGAACGAATTCACTGCTGCCCTAGCAAAGGGCACTCTTAACCTTTCAGATCCAGCAATGTAAACAGACCAGTTGTTTCTTCACTTCTGTGTTTGACGTACATTCACTTGAAGAGTATTTCCCAACTGTGCACGGTGATACACATACTGTTCCCCACCCTACAAAGGAGGAATTAATGTTCATTTTCCTGGGTCGGTCGATTGCCCAGCAGTAGTGCTAGCTTTGTGGGAATTTTTGGGTTAAAGTTTTGAGTAGAGAGATGTGATAGCTGTGTTGGTCCACTTTTAAAGGTAATCAATAGAAATAGAAAAAAAAAAAAGTATTAAGTTAGTCCAATAAAAAAAAGGTATCATCTTATTTTCTTTTCCAGGTTTTATTTTAATTAGCTTTCGAAAGTAGTTTCGAATCTGTTCCCTGCTTCTTCGGCACAAACCGTGGTTCTCTCCAGAACGCAGTGAAAGTCTGGCTGTGTACCGGCTGGAGCTCCCCAGAGGGCTTGAATATCCAGCATCCCAGCCTGAAGAAGCAGGGAACAGATTCAAAACTTTAAATCTGTTCCCTGCTTCTTCGGGCTGGGATGCTGGATAGAAGACATTCAGGCCCTCTGGGGAGCTCCAGCCATTACACAGAGTCAGACTTGCATTGCATTCTGGAGAGAACCACGGTTTGTCCTATGGTGGCTGAGCTAAGCAGAGAGAGAGAGGGAGTAGAAATGGGTTAAAAAGTCCCAGTAGCTGTGAATTATAGAATTATTGTCACGGTTGGTATTTCAGCAGATTCCAACTCATTTTCCTCTGATTTTTGGAGCTTGGTAGGGGCTAGAATGAAACACAGACTGCAAAGGTGATCCAAGGAATGAACAGCAACCAGGAGTTTGCCAAAGCAAAGTTTATTGAAGAGGGAACCAACTTAGCCAGGTTTTGGCCTCACCTTCATCAGGGGTCTATAAACATATATTAATATGAAAACAATTAAAAACGTACTATACAAACTAATATAAAAAATATACATTAACATAAAATTATATAAACATATTACCACCAGATTCTTCAGAACAAAACTTAAAAGGTTCGCTTTCCACAGAAAAACTCCTCATCCTGTAAAAATTAAACAGTATGAATCAAAATGATACAGGTAAATATTATAGAGGTGAAAGTTTCATTCAAAACCAGTCATCTGTAAGCAGGAAGTTATTTCTATACATGATTTTTTGTTTCTCCTATGGTTACCGCATAAAGGGGACCTTTTACTAAACTGTGGTAAAAAGTGCCCTGGGGTAGCGGTGGGGGAGGGGGCTATTTTTCCCGTGTGCTGTGGCCCTTTTTACCGCAGCATATAAAAAAGGCTGAACATAGCCATGCAAGGGGGAGCACTTACTGCTAGCGTGTAAAATAAGTTTATCTTGTTGGGCAGACTGGATGGACCGTACAGGTCTTTATCTGCCGTCATTTACTATGTTACTATCCTGCTTATTTTCGAAGGAGAAGGGCGGCCATCTTCCGACACAAATCGGGAGATGGCCGGCCTTCTCCTAAGCCCAGCCAAATCGGTATAATCGAAAGCCGATTTTGGCCAGCTTCAACTGCTTTCTGTCGCAGGGTCGGCCAAAGTTCAAGGGGGCGTGTCAGCAGTGTATCGAAGGCGGGACAGGGGCGTGGTTGAGATGGCCGGCCTCGGCCGATAAGGGAAAAAAGAAGGCCAGCTCTGATGAGCATTTGGCCGACTTTACTTGGTCCTTTTTTGTTCACGACTAAGCCTTGAAAAGGTGCCCGAACTGACCAGATGACAACCGGAGGGAATCGAGGATCACCTCCCTTTACTCTCCCAGTGGTCACCAATCCCCTCCCACCCAAAAAAAAAAAAATTTAACCATTTTTTTCCAGCCTCTATGCCAGCCTCAAATGTCATACCCAGCTCCATCACAGCACTATGCAGGTCCCTGGAGCAGTTTTAGTGGGTACTGCAGTGCACTTCAGGCAGGCGGACCCAGGCCCATTCCCCCCACCCCACATGTTACACTTGTGCTGGTAAATGTGAGCCCTCCAAAACCCACCCGAAACCCACTGTACCCACATGTAGGTGCCCCCCTTCACCCGTAAGGGCTATGGTAGTGGTGTACAGTTGTGGGGAGTGGCTTTGGGAGGGTGTTGTGGGGCTCAGCACCCAAGGTAAGGGAGCTATGCACCTGGGATCAATTTGTGAAGTCCACTGCAGTGCCCCCTAGGGTGCCCGGTTGGTGTCCTGGCATGTGAGGGAGACCAGTGCACTACAAATGCTGGCTCCTCCCACGACCAAATGGCTTGGATTTGGCCGGGTTTTGATTGGCCGTCATTAGTTTCCATTATCGGCGAAAACCAATGGCGGCGATCTCTAAAGCCGGCCCAAATGTTGAGATTTGGCTGGCCCCAACCGTATTATCGAAACGAAAGATGGCCGGCCATCTAGTTTCGATAATATGGTCGGGTACGCCGCTTTATGGGGCCGGGCCGTCATTAGAGATGGCTGCCCTTATAGATGGGCGGCCCCGTTCGATTATGCCCCTCTGTGTTTCCCTTTGAGATGGCAGTAAAGGCTCCCACACTAACCTGGCAGTATCCGGTTAGCTGCAGCGCTGACCGATTACCACCGGGTTAGCGCCGCGCTAAAAAACACAGCCTTATTTTCCCCAGCGCGGGAAATGGCTACTCACTGGGGCTGGAACTACCGCCAGTGCCCTTGGGCTGGCGGTAGCTGTAGATTAGCATGCGGTAATCCCGCGTTGGGCTTACCGCCGCTTTGTAAAAGGCTCCCAAAGATAGGACTGTGTTTTATGCGGTTCCCCTGGCACTTTAAGTTTCAGAATATTAGCACTTAACCGGCCAAATAATGACTCTGCCCCCGGAACACTCCCAAAAACCTACTTGGGGAAGGGGAGTAAAATGGTGACACTTCATTTATGTCTGTGGGTCCATCATCCTTGGTAATGGATAGGTAGCCGACAGCCTTGCACACACACCTCTGAACTGTTGTAGCCCTTAGGGAAGGGGTCTGTAGCAAGGAGGTTAGCATCAGTAACTCTGGAGTGGGTCTTGAAGGCAGTTAATTCTTGTATTAAGCCATTGAGGAGATGGTGGTAAAGAGAGACAGAACTTGGTTTTTTTTAATTCTTCAGATGGTGTTTTATATCGAAGCCTGTGAATCCGGGTCCATGATGAACCACTTGCCTGACAATATCAATGGTAAGTTCAGAATGAGCTCGTTGGCTGGAGATTTATTTGCCTTTTTCGGACATGGGAAGAAAGCCCAGTGGGGTACACCTCGTAGATCAAGGCATAAGTACATAAGCATTGCCATACTGGGAAAGACCAAAGGTCCATCGAGCCCAGCATCCTGGTTCCAACAGTGGCCAATCCAGGTCACAAATACCGAGCAAGATCCCAAAAATGTACAAAAACATTTTATACTGCTTATCCCAGAAATAGTGGATTTTCCCCAAGTCCATCTAATAACGGTCTATGGACTTTTCCTTTAGGAAGCTGTCCAAACCTTTTTTAAACTCCGCTAAGCTAACCGCCTTTACCACATTCTCTGGCAGCGAATTCCAGAGTTTAATTACACGTTGAGTGAAGAAAACTTTTCTCTGATTCGTTTTAAATTTACTACATTGTAGCTTCATCGCATGCCCCCTAGTCCTAGTATTTTTGGAAAGCGTGAACAGAGGCTTCACATCTACCTGTTCAACTCCACTCGTTATTTTATAGACCTCTATCTTATCTCCCCTCAGCCTTCTTTTCTCCAAGCTGAAGAGCCCTAGCCACTTCCTCATTCTAGAGAGATCAACCTTGCAGAATGTAGCAGGGAGAGCTCTACCCCTGCATCTGTGCACTCGGGGAGCGAGCGAACGTTGTTTGAAAGGATATGCATTTTCAGTTAAAGCTGCGCTTTAATGTGGGTGACTCCACTTCCACCCCCCACCCCCAGCAAGATGTGCACCTGTGATCTTGTACTATTACATGTTGTATGTTTAGGATGTTAAAGTGCCAGGAAGTAACATTTCCCCTTTGGTAGAGCTATTGGGGTGGGTGAGATCCACCAGAGGTCACTAAGCAACTTAGGAGAGGGGGAAATCGATACAGATCCTGGAAAGTATTGCAAAACTGATGGTTGTGGAGCAGTAGGTTTAAATAAAATGATTTGTTTGAAAATTGATTGCAAGCAATGTGTGTGTTCATTAGATATTCCTCCTTTCCAAGGGTAAGGCGAGAGACAGATTATGTAAACTGAAATACGTTTAGCTCCTGAGAGATTCAAAGAACTTTTAAGCACCAGAGGATGCAGCTGGAATAGAGCTCGGAGTACTCTGCATATCTTTAAAATCCAGGATCTGTATCGATTAACTTGTGTTGGTGGGGTGGAGGGGAGTGAGCTTCAGTCCCCCTAATTCTCCCTTCACACCCCAAAAAAGAAAAAATTCC
This sequence comes from Microcaecilia unicolor, assembly GCF_901765095.1. Taxonomy (NCBI): domain Eukaryota; kingdom Metazoa; phylum Chordata; class Amphibia; order Gymnophiona; family Siphonopidae; genus Microcaecilia; species Microcaecilia unicolor. Next base: position 206,620,325 of record NC_044039.1, read on the forward strand.
CTGGTGGCCCAGTGGGCTGCATACCCTCCCCCCCCCCCCAAACTTGTGGTCTACTGGCCCCCTCCCCCCCATTCCGTACCTTCCTGATGGAGGAGGGAGTAGCACACTTCCAGCGCTGTCTTCACTACCTTATAAGGGAGTTTCTTCCTTATAGGGTAGGGAAGCCCTGCCCTGTGCATCACAAGATGCACTGGGCAGGGCAGAGCACTGCCATTTTGAAGGCAGCACTGGAAGAGGAGGGAGTGTGGTACTCCCTTCTCTCCAGGGCCACTGAGAGCCGGGCCAAGGCTGCCCCCGGGGCCCCATCGCCGCCCCCCCTCCCAATCACCTCTCAGGCCACCCGGCGCCACAGTCCCCGGTCTCACCCGCCCGCCCTCAGCTCTGTCGACCGTCTGCCACTGGGCCCCGCATTCAAATCGGCAGCACCGCAGCCTCACCTCCCTGTGAAGCAGCAGATCGCCTCCCTTCGGGCCTTCCCTCCCTGTATCCCGCCCTTTCAAATCGGCAGCGCTGCTTCCTCACCTCCTTGTGAAAGCGGCAGATCGCCTCCCTTCGGGCCTTGCCTCCCTGTGTCCCGCCCTCCCACCCACCCACCCATCCCCTAGCATCCGTCCAAAGTGTGCAACCCCAGTCTCCCCTTCCCGCCCCCCCAAAACAAGTTTGCATACGGCCGTCTTCGTTACATTGCACTTTTAAGATTCATGGGTGGATTACTACTACTACTACTTATCATTTCTATAGCGCTACTAGACATACACAGCGCTGTACACTTGAATATGAAGAGACAGTCCCTGGTCCACAGAGCTTACAATCTAATCAGGACAGACAAAGAGGACAAGTAAGGGATAAGGGAATTACTAGGGTGAGAAGATAAACATACAAGGGTACTAATACAAGTGAATAGGGGTTAGGATAAATATCATATCCATTCCCTCAAGTAAAGTGATAATTTAACCCCCTACCTCCACCTTGACCTGCGGCATGCTTCAATAAAGGATTTCACAGGTTTTGATATCCCTCCCCTCCATCCTCATGTTCTAGCACTTAACCGTACTGTCTGTCTAGTGAGGGTGATGAGACAGATTTTTTTACCCCCAGTTATAACCATCTTTGCTAGAAGAAAGACTTTCTATTCTGTTGTGATTGCTCTTCCAGTATATTCAACGACTGCGGCGAACCCCCACGAATCGTCCTATGCCTGTTACTATGATGAAAAGAGAGATACTTACCTGGGAGACCTGTACAGCGTGACGTGGATGGAAGATTCAGATGCGGTAAGGACCTGGTTTGCAGATCCCTGGGGTTTCTGGGTGGTCACCAAGCCATTTCACTTGGCAATCCAGCACTGAGAGATGCAGCCTTCTGGGGCCATTGTCTGTAAGCTCTTTGGGGCATGGACCTATTGAACTATGTGCAAATTGGTTGTAAAAGCCTGTATAAAAGGGTAAAGAAGTTAGAGCCCAGCTGCAAACAGGGTAGATTAAACAGTAGGTGAAATTTCAAAGCCATTGATGCATGTAAACCAGGTTTCTGAAAACTGCTCTCCCTCGGTGCTTGCTTGCATTGAAGATATATTTCTGGGGGTGTGTTTTTTTCTATTTATGCTTCATTCCCTGCAGGAAGACTAGATGCAGGTTTATTTATTTTATTTACTTTAAAATTTATGTTTAAATCTCTTTATTATTATTATTATACATTTTATACAAGCATATCGCTTGCAAAAGAAAAATTCCACTATGGTAATAATTCTAAGGGAAATTATCTGTACACAGATTAAATAATTCTATAGTTTCATATAAGTCCACTACCAGAGTCCAATAGTCCTATAAAGGAGAGAAAGGAAAATAATCTTTACATCAAATCGAGTTTCTGACGGGTTTCTATTCGTTTTTTTCTTATATATGAGCTCTTCTAGCTGTTATAAAGGAGGACAATTGGTCAGGATCAAATTATACATATTTCACTGACTGGTAGGAAATTAAACATTTACATGGGTATTTAAGATAAAATGTTGCTCCCATTTGGAGTACCTCCTGCTTCATTTGCAAAAAATTTTTCTGTCGCCTTTGCGTTTCCCTCGCTAGATCTGGAAAAACACGAGTTTGCAAACCCCGAAAAGTTTTATCTTTCTTCTGAAAGAATTTTTTTAAGATCCAGATCTTGTCAGAGGGAAACGCTACTGTAGCCAACAAAGTAGTAGCTGTTATTTGCTCTGTATCTGACATTTCGAGCAAAGCTGAAACATCAAGTGGTCGATCATTTTGAATATTATTCCTTTGTTGATTGTCCAAAACCCTCACAGGAATGTAAAAGACCTGTGAAAAGGGTGGTATATCTTTGTCTTCTATTTCTAATATTTCTTTAAAGTAATTTTTCAACATGTCTCTAGGTGAAATTAAAGGTTGTCGCACTTTAAAATTTATATACCACTTAATTGACTAAGTGGTCTACAAATGAACATACATAATCGTATTATATACAGCTTAATATACAAATAGACCCACTTTTGTCTACAACATCACAGTTCAATTCATGTTATATCAGAGGGCAAAATACTCCAAAAACTCAATAAAATGCAGCGGTAAACAACTGTGTTTTGAGAAGTTTCTTAAATTTCATTTGCAAAGCCGCAAGTGTCCTGTCAGAATGTTCCACAGTTGCGTACCAGCAACAGTAGAGGAGAAAGTTCTGGTTTCCATGTAGTGTGTCTGCACCACTGGGTCTAAGGACAGCCACGTTGCGTTTTTTTGATCTTAAATGCCCTTTAGGATGGTACATTTTGAGGACATGTTTAAAGTAGAAAGGGGGTAACAGCATAAATAGTTTGTTGAAGCAAGACCGGCCCTTTATATTGAATACGCTGAATAATTAGTAGCCAATACAAATACCTAAGAACTACCCTGTTTCCCCGAAAGTAAGACATCCCTCAAAAGTAAGACCTATCAAATTTTTGTTTGAAAGCAGGGCCGCCCCCCCCCCCCCACCCGAGGTCGCCGCCCCCCCCCCCCCCCCCTCCGTCGCTCCCAGAACTAACCTTAAACGCCTCCTTTCACCTTTGCAGCAGCAGGGTATACCTCGCCTTCCTTCCGTGCCCCGCCCTCGCGGATGTTATGTCAGGCAAGGGCGGGACACGGAAGGAAGGAGTGGCCTGCCCTGCTGCTGCGAAGGTGAAAGGAGGCGTTTAAGGTTAGTTCCGGGAGCGACGGAGGGCGGGCGGACCAACCCCGATGCTTCCCGAAAAATAAGACAGCCCCTGAAAATAAGACCTAGCGCATTTTTGGGGGCAAAAATTAATATAAGACAGTGTCTTATTTTCGGGGAAACATGGTAGTAATATGTATGAAAATTTTGATACACCAACAGTAAGTCATGCTGCAGCATTCTGTACCGCTTGCAATGCCCTGAGTCGTGGAGTTGATAAACCAAGGTACAGACGCACAAGGTGGAGGAACACACTTTCCCTATGTGCATCAGCAAGAGAGAGTCCAGGGAGTAGGGTAGATAGGCTCTTCCAAAAGACCAAGGGAGACGTAAGTTCAAACGTTGATCTTTATTGGAACAATCGCAATAGACTCGACACAGCTGCATGTTATTTTGACATTGGAACCTTCATCTACCTTTGTATAACCGACATCACGAGACTCCTGAGGCAGGCATGTTTTACGCCGAAACACAGCAGCTGTCTATTGCGATTGTTTGAACTTAGGCTCGTCCAAAAGACCAAGGGAAATGTAAGTTCAAATGGTGATCTTTATCGGAACAATCGCAATAGACAGCTGCTGTGTTTCGGCGTAAAACACGCCTGCCTCAGGAGTCTCGTGATGTCGGTTATACAAAGGTAGATGATGGTTCCAGTGTCAAAATAACATGCAACTGTGTCGAGTCTATTGCGATTGTTCCAATAAAGATCACCGTTTGAACTTACATTTCCCTTGGTCTTTTGGACGAGCCTATCTACCCTACTCCCTGGGCTCGCAAACCAAGGTACAGGGCATTGCAATAATCCAATTGAGACCATATCAAACTTTGCACAACAGTTCTGAAGTCGTATGCGGATAACATAGGTCTTAATCTGTGCAAGAAGTGTAGCTGCAAAAAAAACCCCAGTTTGTACTACCTTAGAAACTTGCATGCTCATATTGAGTGCACTATCTAAATAAACTCCTAATAACCTAATTTATTTTTGTACTCAATATATCTGTTCCCTAAGTACACACAATCGGGCCACATACCTTGCTCACTTCTTCCCACAATCGTTACTTTGGTTTTAGCAATATTCAAAACCAAACCTTTCATCATCAATCCAGTTCCTCACTCATACCATGTAGAAACTCAACTGGTCATCCAAACTATGACTCCCAAGCCTTTACCGGAAAAAAAAAAATGAACATTATCAGCATATAAACAATAAAAGACAAAGATTGGAACCATTTTATCATCTGCCCACCTATTCCTAAATGTTTCAATTTCACAAGCAGAAGCTCTTAAGTCAGCTGAATCAAAGGCACCAGGAGATATCTAGTGAAACCAAACAAAAACAAGTTCTATCCTCCATCTTCCTCATAATCACATGAACAGTAGAGACCAACAGGGATTCGACACTATTGTTGCTTCTGAAATCTGAATCGATATGAATCCAAAACCTTATTCAACTCATCAAGCTATTTCAAAACTGCTTTTTCAATAATCTTCCCAACAAACGGGAAAGCAGAGAGAGGCCGGTAATTATTCAATTCCTTAATATCCAAGCCTACCTTTTTCAACACAGGTTTTACAGTAGCTTGCTCACGAGATGTGGGAAAACTCCTTCTCGCAAAGACCATAAGGGTGATTTCCTTTGATAATACCTGCAATATCCTTGAGGAACATGGATCAGACACAGCTCTCATAGGGGGTCACACGAATCATTACTTCTGTCTCACTATCTGTTACAGATATGAATTACATCCATCGATCACAACAACAAATGAAGAATCCAATGTAGTCATGCAAATTTGATTTTTCACTAATGTTCTCAACTTACTCAGAAACTTCACAAACACATTAACATCCGGTTTCATTCTCATTTTCACGTTTATAACCTTCAAATAAGAACTTTACTGTTCGAAATAATTCCAGTGGCTTATCAAGAGCCTTTCCTATTTTCAGTTTAAAATATTTATTCCTCTGAGCATCCAAATGGTAGATGAAATTTAATGCGGACAAATGCAAAGTGATGCACATTGGGAAGAATAACCCAAGTCAGTTACCTAATGCTAGGGTCCAACTTGGGGGTCAGCACCCAAGAAAAAGATCTAGGTGGTGGTGTAGACATTACGTTGAAATCTTCTGCCAAGTGTGCGATTGTGACCAGGGAAGGGAAATGGGACGTCAGACTCACAGAAACAGAAGCCTGCGCAGCCGCTTTGCTGATCTGCAAGGGCAGGCATCTACATGGAGTGTTGCTAGTGGAATAGCAACATTCCGTGTAGAATCTCAAATAGTAGCAACATTCCATGTAGAATCTCCAATAGTAGCAACAGAATCTCAAATAATAGCAACATTCCATGTAGAATCTTCAAATAGTAGCAACAGCAACATTCCATGTAGAATCTCAAATAAGGAAAGGGAAATGGAACTTGATGAACCAACTTTCTGAGGTTTTTGCAACTACATTCAAAGCGGTTTACATATATTCAGGTACTTATTTTGTACCAGGGGCAACGGAGGGTTAAGTGACTTGCCCAGAGTCACAAGGAGCTGCAGTGGGAATCGAACTCAGTTCCCCAGGATCAAAGTCCACTGCACTAACCACTAGGCTACTCCTCCACCCCAAGTAAACAGGATGCTAGAAATTATTAGGAAAGGGATGGTAAATAAGACCAAGAATACTATAATGCTACTGTATCGCTCCATGGTGCAACCTCACGTTGAGTATTGCGTTCAATTCTGGTCTCTGTATCTCAAAAAAGATATATAGCGGAATTAAAAAAGGTTCAAGGAAGAGCGACCAAAATGATAAAGGGAATGAAACTCCTCTCATATGAGGAAAGGCTAAAGAGTTTATCACTCTTCAGCTTGGAAAAGAAATGGCTGAGGGGAGATATGATTGAGGTCTACAAAATCCTGAATGGTGTAGAACGAGTAGAATTGAATTGATTTTCTTTACTCTTTCAAAAAGTACAAAGACCAGGGGATACTTAATGAAATTATATGGAAATACTTTTAAAGCCCCGGGATACATGACAGACCCCATAGACCTACCAACCAGAAACGCATCCGAATCAACACAAACATATCTAAATCTCCACTACCCAAGCTGCAAAGGGCTTAAAAACAAATCAACTTATGCATCCAGTTTTTCCTACATAAGTACACAACTGTGGAACGCATTACCAAAAGCCTTGAAAACAACGTATGACCACCTAAACTTCTGGAAATCACTAAAAACCAACCTGTTTAAAAAGGCATACCCTACCGATCCTACTTAAATGCCTGATCTCTGCAACACAACAAAACGAAAGTATGCAATGGACATAACACAACTCTTCCGCTCTACGATTCCCTAATGTGTCTGTTCCACATGAACCTTATCTTACCACAACATCACTTTGTATTTGTTCATACCGGAGTCGGCGAACGCCTCTCTGGTACTATGTAAGCCACATTGAGCCTGCAAATACTACTACTACTAAGCATTTCTATAGCGCTGCCAGGGTTACGCAGCGCTGTACAAGTTTAAACATGGGGAGGACAGTCCCTGCTCAAGAGAGCTTACAATCTAAAGGTTACAAACTATGTAGTCAGTGTAGGTATCATGAATGGGGAAGGTGGTTATGCGCCAAAAGCAAGGGAGAAGAGATGGGCTTTGAGTAAGGACTTGAAAATGGGCAGGGAGGGCGCGTAGCGTATGGGCTCGGGAAGTCTGTTCCAGGCATAAGGTGATGCGAGGCAGAAGGGGCGGAATAGGTGGGAAAATGTGGGATACCAATGTAACAATGTAACAAATATAAATAAATAAATAAAACAAATGAGGAAATATGTTTTCACTGAACGAATAGTTACTCTGGCAATGAGTTCCAGAGCTTATGTGGTATTGAGACTGCTTGCCCTGGGATTGATAGCATGGAATCTTACTACTGTTTGGGTTTCTATATAAAGAGAGAAAGGAGAAAAAGGCAATGTGACAGTTGGTATATTTTTATGGTTCTAACCAACTATTCAAAATTTAAAAGAACAACAAGGAGGTATTAGACTTCTAAATATACAAAGCCATTGGATCTCTTACAGCCCCAGCTGTTTCAAATCCCAGCCTATATCGTGAAATCAATCATTTGCCCCCACTGTTACAATCTTAAAATTACAACTTTATTAAGACTCTCTTCAAAAATAATTACAATGTCAAAGTCATGACAAAAATATTCATAATTAAAAAGAAGAGAAAAGGCACCACTCATTTGCCACTGCAGAACCAGCCCTGTAATCATTTCAACACCCGATGCCCACAACTCTTTTCACATTGACGTTTCGATCAGTGAGACCTGTTTCCAGGGGAATTCATAAGGTCGCTATACCGCCATCTTGTGGAGTAGGCATTCTTTTCCCCTTTTTTAAGTCTGAGTCTTTGGGTTTCTGCCAGGTACTTGTGACCTGGATTGGCCACTGTTGGAAACAGGATACTGGGCTAGATGGACCATTGGTTATTTACAATTGATAATATAACCTATCCTCTTGTATCCTCAGTGATAATCTTAGGGGTTACAATTGATCAGTTTTTATCCTTAGACAGTCAAATCTCGAATGTTAGCTCTAGTTCCTTCCATATGCTTTGCAAACTAAAGAGATTGCGATCATTTTTCACAAGACCAGTCTTCCGTACCTTAACCCAATCTCTTGGTCTAACAAAAATCGACTATTGTAATTCCATCTGTGCTGGAATTAAATGCGTCCTTCTCAAAAAAAAAACTACGAACTTGAAAACACAGCTGCTCATCTAATTTGTAAATCACCGTGCTTTGCTAAAGCTACCCCACTCCTTCATCATCTACACTGGTTATCGAGAACAGAATTTTGTTCAAACTATATGCATTGGTCCATTAAATTTTATTTGGTATGTCACCATCCTATATGAATGAACTCATTGATTTACCTCCACGCAATGTTTCCATGTCATCCAAAGAATATCTGGTTTTACGTTTCCCCAGTTGCACCAATGTATCTTACAAAACAATCCACAATGCTAACTTTTCTTATCAGTGCACCACTAATGTTGGACCCCCTCTTGCGAGAGAACGGATCGCATCCGGAGATAGTGGGAGTCCCAGTTGGGCACTCCACTTTTACACTTTCAGCTTTTGCGGACGATTTATTGGTACATATCACTGATCCTAGGAGCTCCTTGAAGGCATTGCTGGAGTTATTTCAGGAATATGGAGATTTTGCTGTGTTCAGGTTAAATTTTTCCAAGACTTTGGCTTTGGCCTCAGTGGAGCATCTGCGGCAGGACTGTGGAGCAGATTTTCCGTTTCAATGGGCACGGGAGTCCTTTTTATATCTAGGGGTAAAGCTCACTATGAAAATGGCCTTGTTGTACCAGACTAATATCTCTTGTCTGTTGGTTAGCACACTAGTACACTTAAATAGGTGGAAATCCTTGCCCCTGTCCCTACATGGCAGAATTCATTTATTTCTGATGATCAAATTCCCGAAGTGGTTATATGTCTTGCTCCCCCTTCGTGTATTCAATAAGGATCTGAAAACGCTTTATAAACATCTGCGTAAATTTATTTGGGGAGGTAGGAAACCAAAGCTGGGTATTCATTTGTAGTTGGGTCTATGGGGGGAGGGAGGGATGGGTATTCCTAATCTACGTAGATATAACCAGGCCTGTTTATGGCGGCATTTGGGTGATTGTTTTTTGGATAGGCAGGATTTCACCACTAGGCAGTTAGAATGGGATTATTTTAGTCCCTGTCACCCTTATTTTTTATTGCAGGCTTCGAGACAGGATATTCCTGCTCATTTTAGAGCGAGTGTATTGTTAAGGCCACTATGGGAACTTTGGAGGGATATGACTATTGGGGTGTGGACTCGGACACTTCTGATCTGTTGCCTCTATAGGGCAACTTAAGGTTTTCTCCGGGATCAGAGAACCCGATTTTTCGGAGATGGGCAGTTATGGGAATAACGAGACTGGAACATGTTTTAACAGCTAAAGGTACTGTAGTGAGCCTTGGGGGTTGGCTTTGACTTTAATAATATTTTCGCATATAATCAGTTGAAACATTACATTTCTACGCTGCGAAACAAGGCCCTGGGAGCACGGCATGGACGGCGTTTGAGACATTTTTTTGGCCAAGTTTTGGGAGAACGACTTTCGGTCTCTGGTTTGTATGGGGTAATTACTAGGTTGGTACCCAGAAAGGATAAGGCTAGAATTGTGGCCTTTGGTCACAAGACCTTGAGTTACCTAATTTGAATGTAGATTTGGATCAGTTAACGTCTCGTATTCCTTTATTGACTATAAATGCAGATCTACGCGAATGTCAGTTCTGAATTCTTCATAGAGCCTATATGACTAAAGCACAAGTTTTCAAAATGGGGGGAGTAGAAGAGCCTTTATGTTCGAAGTGTGGGAGAGAGGTGGGCTCTTTTTTTCATTCTCTTTGGGAGTACCGTGGGGTCCAGAGGTTCTGGTTGTCTCTGTTTCAATATTTGAGGACTCTTCTGAGGGGTCCAGTCCCCCTGTCCCCGCTCAAGGTACTGTTAGATAAGTATGAATCATTTCATCTGGGTAGAAGGGGAGCCCATCTTCTGGTACGTAAGGCCTGCGGGAAACGAGTGATAATGTGTTCCTGGAAGGGAGAATCAAGACCCGAATGCTGGCACTGGCGTAATAGATTCCATGAGTTATTGTTGTGGGAACGCCGAATGGTGGGGTTTTCTCCCCGTAGACGTCGACAGTCCCGTGGGAGCCATATATACAGGTCCTATCACCAAGAGCTCGCAGTTTTATTCTAAATACATTTCATTCTTATATATATATTTTTTTTTTGTAGTATGGGGGGAGGGGGCAGAGTGGTTTTTATATAGAGGTGGGGGGTTAGGAAAGCAGAGGGGAAAGGAGATTTAAGGTTGTAGATTAGAGGATGTACTATGTCTTTAACTTTGAAGCAAGGCTTTCTGTCCCTCTTATGAGGATATATTTGTTGAACACAGAAGGGTTTATCTGTTACTATTAATGGGGGGAGCAGCCTATTTAAGAGCAAGAAGCTATGGGCTACAGGGTCCTTTTGTTGGGAGTTTGGTTTGAATGTAATGTTTATAATATACTATGGCCTGGGTAGCTCACTTGAAGTTTGATCGTTTTGAGGTGAAGTTATTGGATTGTTCTGATAGGTGATTATAACATGTTTCGAGTATTACGATTCTGCAAATAGATATTGACTGAAGTAGAATAGAAGGGAGGGTTGGGTCATGGGATTAGGGTAGGGTAGAAGGGAAGTGTTAAAAAATGTGATGATGTGACTATTCTTGTACTCGAATACAGATGACTTTGTTATTAATCCATTGTATATTGAGAGTAGTGGATGTATATATTTTGTTGAATCATCAATAAAAATTGTTGAAACATAAGCCCAGTATGGCTATTCTTTAATTTATTAGTGTAACCACCAGCTGCCCCTTTTTTAAATTTGAAGGGGTCATTATTCACTACAGTAACTCAACAAAAGTGAGAGAATATGGGCATACAAACAAGGGAGGGTAGGTAATACACTAAATCCACAGTCAAAGTATTAACACACCGGTACAAAGTGGTTTGTTTTTTTCTTTAAAATCATTTATTAACAAAACTGGACATGGCCACGTTTCATCCACAGGCTCCCTCAGGGATGAAACATAGACAAAATCAATTGGCTTCTCACACCTTCTCTTCCAAATTCAATTCTTGGAGACTAGCTGTTCCAAACTGCCCTGTAGTATCTTCTAAAGACCACACAACACCATCAAAATTGAGCTCTTGCAAGCCAAAGCCATACAAGTAGGGGAGGAATCCTGACAATGCAAATGAGTCTCATGGCACCAAGTCCCAGGCTGCTTCTGATTGAACTGAAAGCAGGGCTTTTTTTTTTCAGGGGGTACTTGGGGTACCAGCACCTTTTCCATTGTCTGCTAAAATGGACCCATGGTCCCCAAGTTTGAATGAAAGAGCTCAGGCCCCACACACCAATTCTGCCTTGTCATAGATTCTGTGACTGGTTGCAGGGGGCCTGGCTATTTTGGGGTGGGTCCCTCAGTGATCACCCCACCCCTGAATGGTGGTCTGGCATTTGAGTACTGGCATCTTTTTCACTAGAAGAAAAACGCACTGATTGAAAGTAATGAAAAGCGTGAGAGAACTGCCAGATCAGGAAAAAAGGTGAAAAGAATTGTCAAGTTAGTCGATAAAATGGTGTTGCTGAGGTGAAGGGGGGGGGGGGGGGCTGCCAGAGTATGTCCTTTTCTGAGTGTATCCCTTGGGCATGGTGAGCGGTGGGACATCTCTCACCTCAGTCAGCAGACATGTGCAGCGTTGCTCTCCTCCGTTTCCTTTTAAATTTTCCCTGCTATTTGTTAATGTTTTTTGTTCAGAATTTGAAAACAAACGCAGAGATTTTTTTTTTGTCCTTATTACAGGAGGACTTGACAATCGAGACTCTTCACAAGCAGTTCCAACTGGTGAAAAAACTCACCAACACTAGTCACGTGATGCAATATGGAAATAAGGTGAGTGTCCTACCGTTTGCTTTTTCCTGTAACGTGGAGAAAACTTAGCAGCCCTGATTTGGGTGGGGGGGGGGGGGGGGGGGTGGGGCCTTGAGCCTGACGGTCATTCTTGCTCCTCTTTGACTTAATTGTAGCTGGTAATGCCGTGACCTTTACTGCCTGTCCTGCCATGCTGGGCACAGTTGTTGGTGATCGTTAAGGAGTTCTTTGGATGGGTCCTATAGATAGGTCCAGGAACTCCTGCTCAGAAGGTACCTGAATATTGATAACGCTGGGATCAATATTCTGTAACACAGCTCTGGATAACAACACCTGCTGTTCAAATAAGTTCTTCTGGCTGGGATATTCAGAAGCATGATCTGGATAATACCTCCCAGTGTCCTTACACACGTGCAGAGGCTCATTCTGGGGATTCATCGCCAAAAATAATTTGCATTATTACAGAGACTCACTTGCAGAAATGTATAAGAACAAGACTACTACTACTACTTATCATTTCTATAGCGCTACTAGACGTACGCAGCACTGTACACTTGAACATGAAGAGACAGTCCCTGCTCGACAGAGCTTACAATCTAATTAGGACAGACAGGACAAACAAGAGATAAGGGAATATTAAAGTGAGGATGATAAAATAAGGGTTCTGAACTAGTGAATAAGGGTTAGGAGTTAAAAGCCGCATCAAAAAGGTGGGCTTTTAGCTTAGATTTGAAGACGGTCAGAGATTGGAGCTTGACGTACCGGCTCAGGAAGTCTATTCCAGACATACGGTGCAGCAAGATAAAAGGAACGGAGTCTGGAGTTAGCAGTGGAGGAAAAGGGTGCAGATAAGAGAGATTTGCCCAGTGAACTGAGTTCCCGGGGAGGAATGTAGGGAGAGATGAGAGTGAAGAGGTACTGAGGAGCTGCAGAGTGAATGCACTTATAGGTCAATAAGAGGAGTTTGAACTGTATGAGGAAACGGATAGGAAGCCAGTGAAGTGACTTGAGGAGAGGGCTAATATGAGCGTAACGACCCTGGCGGAATATTAGTCGTGCAGCAGAATTTTGAACAGATTGAAGCGGAGAGAGATGGCTAAGTGGGAGACCTGTGAGAAGCAAGTTGCAATAGTCTAAGCGAGAGGTGATAAGAGCGTGGATGAGGGTTCTGGTAGTGTGCTCAGAAAGGAAAGGGCGAATTTTGCTGATATTATAGAGAAAGCAATGACAGGTTTTAGCAGTCTGCTGAATATGTGCAGAGAAGGAGAGGGGGGAGTCGAAGATGACCCCAAGGTTTCGAGCTGATGAGACAGGAAGGATGAGAGTGTTATCCACAGAAATAGAGAATGGGGGAGGAGGAGAGATTGGTTTAGGGGGAAAGATAAGAAGCTCAGTCTTGGTCATGTTTAGTTTCAGATGGCGCTGAGACATCCAGGCAGCAATGTCAGACAGGCAGGCTGATACTTTGGCCTGGATTTCGGCTGAGATTTCTGGTGTGGAGAGGTAGAGTCATCAGCATAAAGATGATACTGAAAACCATGGGATGAGATCAGAGTACCAAGGGAAGAAGTATAGATGGAGAAGAGAAGAGTTCCCAGGACAGATCCATGAGGTACACCAACTGACAGTGGGATAGAAGTAGAAGAGGATCCACTAGAGTATACACTAAAGGTACGCTGGGAGAGATAAGAAGAATACCAGGAAACACCTTGGTAGCTCCACTCATCAGAGGAAGTTGATAAACTGTTAACTACCGCTCTTCCAGCTGAGATGGGTTAGAGATCTACCAAAGAAGGCAGCATGGCTTAAATCCTTCTATCAGCTGAGTCAGTGGTTTCCAAACTTGTTTTATGTCATGGTAATACCATTCCTCGCCTCCCCCATTCATTTTGGCTTCACTGACCTCTCCACTCAACTCTTGCATTCTCCTCGTTGCCTTCTTGTCCCCCTGATGAATATTATACACATAATCCCATGCCGTCCTCTGTTCCGTCCTTCCCCGTTGTTACCGCAGGAGTTGAAGAATGTTTTTCCCTGCCTCTTGCTGCTGATTGGTTCATTCTGCTAGCCCAAGACCTATCAGAAGCTAGAGGTGGGAAATGGGCAGCTGCCGTAAGCAGAGGTTTGAGGGAGAGAACCTTTTCGGTAGTGGTGCCAATTTGGCGGAGAATGCTTCCAAGTGAGATTCAGGGTTGTTTGGTTTATTTGAAGCTTCAGAGAGCCGTGAAAACATAAATTGTTTGGGCAGGCCTTTGGAAGGTTGGAGGAATGAGAGGTAGGCCATACTTATTGTTAAAACTTGCTATACCGCTTGTAGCTGCCACTTGGGAGATCAAAGTGGTGCAGAATCAAAAAAAAATTCACATTAAAGAAAGGAACTACAATGTCAGATAGGTTAGTTAAAATAAAGCACACAAAGAATAGGCAAAAAATAGAACTAAAATTCAGACTCGTGCTACCCAAATTCCAATACCAGCAGATCTACCGTAAGTACCCTCAAAAGCCTTTTGGAAAAGCCAGGTGTTCAGTTTACTTTTAAGAAGTTTTAGGGACAAATTTAATTACCTCACTAATTATTCCCAAGTCTAGGTCATTTATAAATATGTTAAAAAGCAGCGATCCCAGCACAGACCCCTGAGGAGCCTCACTGTCTACCCCTTCTCATTGAGAATACTGACCATTTAATCCTAGTCTCTGTTTTCTGTCTTTTTTAACCAGTTCTTAATCCACTCTTGGACATTACCTTCTATCCCATGACTTTCTAATTTCCTCAGGAGTCTTTCATAAGGTACTTTGTCGAATGCGTTCTGAAAATCCAGATAAACAGTATTGATCGGCTTGGCTTACCTTTATCAATGTGTTTATTCACCCCTTCAAAGAAATGTAGTAGATTGGCGAGACCATACAGTTCACTGTCTGCTGATCTAACAGTCTCGTTCCTACAATCCCTTCCTCTCCCTCAGAGATCCTGTGTACTGGAAGACTGTTCCATACATCAGCTACCCTTGATGTGACGAAATATTTCCTTAGATCTGAGTCTATTCCTTTCATTCCCATCTTGTGTTAGATTTAGGAGAAAAATTAGAAGATATTTCTTCGTAGGGTAGCAAACGCATGATTGGCCTAGAGGGCAACTGAGATTGAAATGGTAACAAATTTAAGAAGGCCAGGCATAAGCAAAGGAAATGAAGGGAAAACCAAAAGGTACATGATAGAGTCTGACACTGTTCGGTTACCATGAGCTTATGCAGGACTGGAGACAGACTGAATTTCAGTTTCTAGCTTCAGCGCTGGAACTGGCTCGAAATCTAGATTCAGCAATGCTTTGGTTTTGACCAAAAATGCACATGCATTTTCGCTGAAACTGAAACTCCCCACCCGTAGGCCCTTCCTGGGCCTACCTTTGAAGCCCTTGTGGTCTAGTGGCCATTTTGGAGCATGAGCAATCCCTGGTTGCTGCGGCCCATGGCAGTTCCAATCTCAAAATGACTACCGTGACCTGCTGCGGCAGTCTCGGAAGGCTGCTGTGGGGATTGCTCCTGCCCGAAAAAGGGCACTAGACCATCAGGGCTTTGAAGGGTAGGCCTGGGGATGATGGAGTTTGTGGTTGGTGGGAGGGGCAGGCTTTCTGCGGCAGGGGGCAAGGTGACAGTTTCAGTTCCAGTGTGAAACTTGAGCGGTTTTGGTTGGTTGCCCTCTAGGTAAGAGCGCTGGCAACTGACACCTTCATTCCCTAGAAAGGGCAGCCCATGTTTTATACTGGGGCACCAGCTGATGTCTGGGTCTGACACAGCATTTGCTTATGATGTGGCTGGAGCTTTGGCACAGAATGTGCTCAGCGTGTCATCTGCCGAGATCGTAGTCGCATCTTTTTGTACGACTCTCTCTGTTTCTGTTCTGCAGACCATCTCTCGAATGAAATTGATGCAGTTCCAAGGGATGGGAAAGAAACCGGCCTCTCCCATTTCCTATCCTCCAGTAAAACACCTGGACCTCGTTGCCAGTCCTGATGTACCTCTGGAAATCCTGAGACGGAAATTGATGGCCACAAATGATATTGTAACAGCTAAGAATATTGTCGAGCAAATGAAAGATCACCTGACAGTAAGTGTGAAGAAAAGAGAGTCTCAAATCCTTTCCCAGGCCTCCAGGACTTCCTGTCCCCCACACCGATCTTGACCTACATTCCTAACAATAAGATACATTTTTAATGGACCATCAGAAGGTTAATATTTAAATCATCAGGTTACTTCTGAGTCAGATTTTGCCCAGTTGCTCTATGTGTATGTAATCTCACGCATAGATTATTGTAATGCTCTGTTTGTGGAGTCGCCTAGTAAGAGCTTGAAGAGGCTTCAGTGGGTTCAGAATTCGGCAATTCGACTTTTGAAAAAATTTTACCAAGCTGCGGTAAGCCCAACGCGGACTTACCGCTTGCTATACAGGAAGTACCGTTGTGCTACTGCAGCAGCCCGGCAGTACTTTCCACACCTAGCGCCCCGTGATTTCCGGCGCTACAAAAATGTATTTATTTTTCTAACGCTGGAGTGTACCCAGTGGTAATCAGGCAGTGCCGCACGCTGCCCGGTTACCGCCAGCTTAACGCGGGAGCTCTTACCTTCACCTTAATGGGTGGCGGTAAGGGCTCCCTCCTGAAATGGCCGCTCGGCACGTGCTTTACTTGCTGTCCAGCCATTTCCTGTCGGAAAGCGAGACTTCCCTTGTACCAGCTGTGGTAAAAGGGGGCCTTGGCAGACGTGTAAAACGTGCCGAACGCCCACGCTGGTCCCCTTTTGCCACAGCTTGGTAAAAGAGGCCCTGTGTGATCATGTTTCACCCTCTTTTCTCCAAATCCAACGAAGCACACACACACAGAAGGTGATCTCTCCACAGGAGAAGCAAAAGACAAACACACAAACAGTGGATCCAAAAAGAGTCCTCTCGCAGTTGGTGTCTTCCTAAACAAGGCCTTTATTCAAATCAATAAAAACAACCCGACACGTAACGTGTTTCGGCCGTGAAGGCCTGCTTCAGGGGTCTATTGGTCTTTGATGCAAAACAACTTGTAAAGCAGATGACTCGCAGTCAAATATCTGTTAACAAAGATACCTTGTGCAATGCGCTGCTGCAGCTATCTGTGTCAAACGCAGTGTGCTGGTTCAGAAAAACAACCGATTGTGAGGGGAGACATGATAGAGGTATATAAAATGATGAGTGGAGTGGAACAGGTGGATGTGAAGCGTCTGTTCACGCTTTCCAAAAATACTAGGACTAGGGGGCATGCGATGAAACTACAGTGTAGTAAATTTAAAACAAATCGGAGAAAATGTTTCTTCACCCAACACGTAATTAAACTCTGGAATTTGTTGCCGGAGAACGTGGTGAAGGCGGTTAGCTTGGCAGAGTTTAAAAAGGGATTGGACGTTTTCCTAAAGGACAAGTCCATAAACCGCTACTAAATGGACTTGGGAAAAATCCACAATTCCGGTAATAACATGTATAGAATGTTTGTACGTTTGGGAAGCTTGCCAGGTGCCCTTGGCCTGGATTGGCCGCTGTCGTGGACAGGATGCTGGGCTCGATGGACCCTTGGTCTTTTCCCAGTGTGGCATTACTTATGTACCTTATGTAAAGATCAATAGACCCCTGATGCAGGCCTTGTTTAGGAAGACACCAACTGTGAGAGGACTCTGTTCGTGTGTTTGTCGCCCTCTTTTCTATCATTACACTGGCTAAAGCTGCCAGTGTATACACCAAACTGGTTGTTGCTCTCTCAGTGTGAGAAACGTTTTCTTCTACCTTCTGCAAGACTTTTCCAGCTGGAATGTGCTCATTCACAAGCTTTTTCTTATTCATTGGTTTGGTTATAGAATAAGCTGCGTCCTGAGGTGAGATGCATTAATGATCTTTTAAGTTGCTGTAAGGCTGTGTAAACTCACTTGATTTAATGAGTTCCGATGGACTGTTTAATTTTTAAGCTGGCAGATTGGTTTCATTGATTTTATGTTTGTGTAATTGATCATAAGTTGTATGTATTGTGGTTTTTATTATTACTATTGTAAACCATGTAACCCGTTCTGGGCGTAGTTGATAGGGCGGGCTATAAAATAGAGTTAATAAATAAGCAGTCTAATCATGATTATGACACATGATTTCCTCATTAGTCCAAATTAATAAAACACTTTTTTTGAAGGCTTTGTGAAAATATCTTGGTGTGTCAAGTGACTTCCGCTTGCCACACCAAAGATGAGTGCCCGTTACAGAATAGCATTAAGTTCTGATTTAGGTGCCAGGGCTTACACTTGCTGAAACCAGGTGAAATTTGGGCTTTGGAAATGGAAAGGGGAAATGGGACTTGATATACCGCCTTTCTGAGGTTTTTGCAACTACATTCAAAGCGGTTTACATATCTTCTGGTACTTATTTTGTACCAGGGGCAATGGAGGGTTAAGTGACTTGCCCAGAGAATCAAACTCAGTTCCCCAAGATCAAAGTCCACTGCACTAACCACTAGGCTACTCCTCCACTAGCAACGTTCCATGTAGAAGTCGGCCCTTGCAGACTCACAGAAGCAGAAACCTGCGCGGACACATTGGTGATCTGCAAGGGCCGACTTCTACATGGAATGTTGCTAGTGGAATAGCAACATTCCATGTAGAATCTCCAATAGTAGCAACAGAATCTCAATAGTAGCAACATTCCATGTAGAATCTCAAATAGGGAAAGGGAACTGGGACTTGATATACCACCTTTCTGAGGTTTTTGCAACTACATTCAAAGCGGTTTACATATATTCAGGTACTTATTTTGTACCAGGGGCAATGGAGGGTTAAGTGACTTGGCCAGAGTCGCAAGGAGCTGCAGTGGGAATCAAACTCAGTTCCCCAGGATCAAAGTCCACTGCACGAACCACTAGGCTACTCCTCCACTTGACACACTTTCAGTTATTTTTAACAGAAGCTTCCAAAAAGTTTTTAATTAATTTAGACCAATGAGGAAGTCAGATGTTATAATCATCGTTGGACCACTTGTCCCAATGATTTAAACGTTAACCTTCTGATGGTCCTGGTCCTTTAAACATTTAACTTATTGATTGATGATATATACGATTTAGTAGCTGGATGTCTGTTTGTGTATCTGATATTGCCCTGCTCCGTACAAAATTTGTTCATTAGTGTTGTGTTTTGCCTACATTCTTGGCAAAGTTGCTCCTTGGTGGAGATTAAATGAACAGATCAAAGTGACATCCAAACGATTTTATTAGAGATATCATATATAAGAAAGTTGCCTGACACAGGCCGTGTTTCGCCCACAGAGGGCTGCGTCAGGGGCTAAAATGTATCCTCCCGAAAAGAACAACTAAAATGTATCTTCCCAAAAGGAACAATTGCAATACTCATATGATGACGAGAAAGAGTAAAAGAAGAAAAAAACCAGCACAGACGGCAAGTCCTATTACGTGCTCAAATCACCAAGCAGTACTCCATCACTGAAGCGCTCTGTGGGCGAAACACAGCCTATGTCGGGCAACTTTTTTATATATGATATCTCTAATAAAATCCTTTGGATGTCACTTTGATCTGCTCATGTAATCTCCACGTTGGATCTTGCAGATCGCTTGCCGTTGTTTTTTTTGGGACCCTCAAAGTTGCTCCTTGTCAATTATGAAGGCACAGCGACGTCTCTCATTAAATCAAGCAATCATAAGTACATAAGTACATAAGTACATAAGTAGTGCCATACTGGGAAAGACCAAAGGTCCATCTAGCCCAGCATCCTGTCACCGACAGTGGCCAATCCAGGTCAAGGGCACCTGGCACGCTCCCCAAACGTAAAAACATTCCAGACAAGTTATACCTAAAAATGCGGAATTTTTCCAAGTCCATTTAATAGCGGTCTATGGACTTGTCCTTTAGGAATCTATCTAACCCCTTTTTAAACTCCGTCAAGCTAACCGCCCGTACCACGTTCTCCGGCAACGAATTCCAGAGTCTAATTACACGTTGGGTGAAGAAAAATTTTCTCCGATTCGTTTTAAATTTACCACACTGTAGCTTCAACTCATGCCCTCTAGTCCTAGTATTTTTGGATAGCGTGAACAGTGTGATACACAACTGCTCCCATATATTACAGCGTAAAACCGTGTCTACGCTGAAGGAAGGTGGAGAAGTGCAGCCACTCCTGGGACCAAAATGGAGGCAGCAATATATTATATGTAATTACTTATCAGGACACACACAAATTAGAGCTACGTTTCCATACTTGTAATGGTTTGACCCCATTGCATGTATGGCAATGTAGTTCTAATTTTCCTTTAGAATGTCTGTTAATACAATTGTTTAAGATGGATGTGCTGAAGCCTCCGGGCGGGGGAGAGGAGTTACAGTTCCAGCTGCAAAGGTGACCCCTGCCATAGGCGCCGATTCTGTGGGTGCTTGAGCACCCCCAATATTTCACCCACTGGAAGTTCATTCACCCACCGGAAGTTCGTTCCCTCCCTCCCTTCCAGGCCCCCCTCCCTCTGAATTTTAAAAGTAATCTATTTTACCTCGTCGGGGTTAGGGCGGCAGCAGCGGTAAAAAGCATGCAGGTTCAGCTCGGTGCTTAGTTCAGTTTTCCCTTCTCTCTCAGCTCTGGTCTCACCCTCATTTCCTGTCTCCACAAGGCCGGGGCCAGAGCTGAGAGAAGGGAAAACAGAACTAAGCACCGAGCCGAGCCTGCATGCTTTTTACCGCTGCTGCCGGCCTAACCCCGACGAGGTAAGATAGATGACTTTTAAAATTTGGAGGGAGGGGGCCTGGAACTTGAAGGGAGGTTGGGACGACAACCCTGGAACTGGGAGGGAGGGGGAACCTTGGAACTGGGAGGGAGAGAGGAAGGACCCTGGAACTGGGAGGGAGGGGGGACCCTGGAACTCGGAGGGAGGGAGGGAGGGGAGCCTGGAACTGGGAGGGGGGGAGGGGGAATGCACCACCTGTAAAAAAAAAAAAAAATTCAGCACCCCCAATCATTTTGAAAAGTTGGCTCATATGACCCCTGCTGACCCTGAGCGGCATTACAGGGGACAGGCATTGAGTACCTTTTTACAGAGCTGTCTCAGTAATCTGGGTAAACCCTCCTGGGGAAGAGGGGAATTGATGAGGGAAGATATCCTCAGACAAACAGTGTGTTTCATTGTCCCGGTTTTGCGTACAGACTCGACATATCATCAAAGAGTCCATGAGGAAGATTGTGCTTTCAGTGACTGGATCAGAAGAACAGACGGAGCAAGTCTTGAAAGACAGACTGAACATCAGCAAACACAGCTGCTACCAGGCAGCTGTGTACCACTTCAAAACCCGCTGCTTCAACTGGCACTCCCCCACGGTAAGCCATCCCCCTAGCCATGAAACAAGAGCTGGGTCAGACCGGGATACCAGTACTGTGCTAGCATAGGGATGGGGGGATATCATAACAGATAAAAAGACAGTATATTCTGCTCTTGAAAAATATGCATCTGATCCTTCTTAGGGTCCACCTTCAAGAAGCAGTTGAGATCCAATAGTAACCCGTTTTTCAGGAGTTACCTCTAAGGAGATGGGGGTCTTGAAAGCACAGGGAGGCATGAAGCCCGTCGAAGTTTTGTAACTTTTCAATATTTTTTTTTTATCCTCTCCTAAGAAAGAGGGGATAATGCTAAATTATCAGAGTCTGGATTAGATAACTACTGACATAAAGACTCCAGTGAACCAGTTGTGTCAAAACTAGCTTTTATTTTTTGTGTTTCCACTATGACACATGTCAACAATTAACAACTCACTCATTCATTACCATTCATGCCACACTCATCCCTTGTTACAAATGCTATAATATACATATGCTGTAATAATTAACAAACATCAAATCTTTAACCAAAGGTTATTATCATGCTGCTTGTTCATCAGGTAAAGTCTCTTTAAACAAATCTCATTCAGTGGAGCGGCAAATCCAAATCAGCCAATGTCCAACCACTTATCTCAAGCTGTTGCTGCCGTTACATATCCCATGAACGACTCAGCTCTGAGTGTATTTCAATTAAATGCTGGTGTTATACCGCAACCCCACTGTCTTGAAACGCTTGATTCTTAAGCAACTTGCAACTCGTGGGTGAGACGGCACAAAATTCGTCTTACAGGCAGAGAAAAACTTTTCTTCATGTGCAGCACGGTTCCCCAATGCTGGACCGCATTTCGCTACACTTCCTCAGGAGGAACCACCCATTGATTGTCGCTGTTATGCGCGGCTGCCTGCCAGATTGGCGTTCACCAAGGCGTGACTAAAGTGGGGTGGCTCTTCGTGAACCCCAATCTGGCAGGCAGCCGCGCATAACAGCGACAATCAATGGGTGGTTCTTCCTGAGGAAGTGTAGCGAAATGCGGTCCAGCATTGGGGAACCGTGCTGCACATGAAGAAAAGTTTTTTCTCTGCCTGTAAGGCGAATTTTGTGCCGTCTCACCCACGAGTTGCTTAAGAATCAAGCGTTTCAAGACAGTGGGGTTGCGGTATAACACCAGCATTTAATTGAAATACACTCAGAGCTGAGTCGTTCATGGGATATGTAACGGCAGCAACAGCTTGAGATAAGTGGTTGGACATTGGCTGATTTGGATTTGCCGCTCCACTGAATGAGATCTGTTTAAAGAGACATTACCTGATGAACAAGCAGCATGATAATAACCTTTGGTTAAAGATTTGATGTTTGTTAATTATTACAGCATATGTATATTATAGCATTTGTAACAAGGGATGAGTGTGGCATGAATGGTAATGAATGAGTTGTTAATTGTTGACGTGTCATATAGTGGACTCATTGAAACAATAAAAGCTAGTTTTGATACAACTGGTTCACTGGAGTCTTCATGTCAGTAGTAATATTTTTTTTATCCCCAGTTTGATGCAAAGGGAGCCTTCCTGGATCACACTGATGTCGTCTGTATTTATCCCTTCCTATAATTTTTGAACAAGCTGCATCTACCAAAAGCAGACTTGGGGTGGAGTTAGGTCTGTTGGGGGGAGGATGGAACATCAGGCCCATTTGGGGGGTAATTCTAGATGGAGCCCCCTAAAGTAATGTGGCAAGAATGCATAAATCCCTGTGTTCTAGATGTTTATGCGTGTAGTTGACATACACGCGTGTAAATGGTTAGCATACTGGTCAAGTTGTGATCTGTAAACACGCGCATAGTTTATGGATGGGCATTCACGTAGGCCATGATTTACAAGGGACACTGTTATCTGTGTGCATACGTTACCGATCCAGGCATAATATTTACACCAGCTCTGTGGCTGGTATAAGTGATGGCACCTGGAATATGGGCACATTCTTGGCATTTAAGCTGGTATTCTATAAAGAATGGATGTCTGTAACACCTGCTTGCAGCCTAAGGGGCCCGTTTGCTAAGCTGCATAGGTGCCAATTCAGAACTACCGCCCAGCTACCACATGGGCCGAGCGGTAATTTCATTTTTTACGCACGTCGGAAAATTTCTGGCGTGCGGCGCTAACTGTGTGGTAATCAGCATTGTACGCGCACTGACAATTACTGCCCGGTTAACGAGTGGATGGCGGTAAAGGTCTCAGGCCCAAAATGGATGTGCGCCAATTTTCATTTTGGCGCACATCCATTTTCAGCCCCCCCCCCCCCCCCCCCCCCCCCCCCCCCCAACAAAGGCCTTTTTTGCAGGTGTGCCAAAAAATGAACCTGTGCACATCCAATACATGTGTCTACAAAACCACAGGCCTTGGGGTCATCTTTGACTCCTCCCTCTCCTTCTCTGCACATATTCAACAGACTGCTAAAACCTGTCGTTTCTTTCTCTATAATATCAGCAAAATTCGCCCTTTCCTTTCTGAGCACACTACCAGAACCCTCATCCACACTCTTATCACCTCTCGCTTAGACTATTGCAACTTGCTTCTCACAGGTCTCCCACTCTCTCTCCTCTTCAATCTGTTCAAAATTCTGCTGCACGACTAATAGTCTGCCAGTGTCGATATGCTCATATTAGCCCTCTCCTCACTTCACTGGCTTCCTATCCGTTTCCGCATACAGTTCAAACTCCTCTTATTGACCTATAAGTGCATTCACTCTGCAGCTCCTCAGTACCTCTCCACTCTCATCTCTCCCTACATTCCTCCCCGGGAACTCCGTTCACTGGGTAAATCTCTTATCTGCACCCTTCTCCTCCACTGCTAACTCCAGACTCCGTTCCTTTTATCTTGCTGCACCATATGCCTGGAATAGACTTCCTGAGCCGGTATGTCAAACTCCATCTCTGACCGTCTTCAAATCTAAGCTAAAAGCCCACCTTTTTGATGCTGCTTTTAACTCCTAACCCTTGTTCACTTGTTCAGAACCCTTATTTTATTATCCTCACTTTAATATTCCCTTATCTCTTGTTTGTCCTATTTGTCTGTCCTAATTAGATTGTAAGCTCTGTTGAGCAGGGACTGTCTCTTCATGTTCAAGTGTACAGCGCTGCGTACGTCTAGTAGCACTATAGAAATGATAAGTAGTAGTAGTAATGTTTCAGTGCATCTTAGTAAAAGGACCCCATAGGCTTTGCTTTGTAGAATTAACCCTCCACATTTTTTTAAATCATTTATTTATAATTTTTTCATTTTACAAGGATCACTTGCAAAACAGTAAAACAGAGATGATTGTACATTAAAACAATATTAGAAGAAAACAATCTCAAGAAGATAAATGGATTTTATACAATCTTTCTCTTTCTTAGACCACAAAATAAATAGGGAGAGTGAAACAAGACAAGGAGATCAATTTAAACAACAGCAAACAAAGAAAACGTGGTATTAACCCGATTATCCCCAGTTATTATTTATCTAAATCATTATTCCACATTGATCATCTGGTTGGTTTCTTCAAGACCATAACGGTGCATAGTCCGTCAATTTCATTGGAAACATACTTATTGTCCAATATTAGTGAAAGTAATACACCTGATTTCATTTTTTTCCCTTTTAAAACCAGAAATTGTTTAACAATACAAACCCTTGAATCTCCAATCCAATTCCCGCTGATTAGAGTAATCCCAGTTTCACAGGTTTCACTCCTTTTGAATGAATATATTAAGAGGAATCATTTCAGAGGAAAAAAAACATTAGGAGTCATACCCGGAATAACCCTCCATATTTTAAAACTTTTTTTTTTTGGGGGGGGGGGGGGAGGGTGACAGAAGTAATATGTTTTCTGTAGGAAATGCATTGGACTTGATTTGATTTAATTACTTGCATTACAAGACATATGAGGAGAGACTTGCTGACCTGAACATGTATACCCTGGAGGAAAGGAGAAACAGGGGTGATATGATACAGACGTTCAAATATTTGAAAGGTATTAATCCGCAAACGAACCTTTTTCCGGAGATGGGAAGGTGGTAGAACTAGAGGACATGAAATGAGATTGAAGGGGGACAGACTCAAGAAAAATGTCAGGAAGTATTTTTTCACGGAGAGAGTGGTAGATACTTGGAATGCCCTCCCGTGGGAGGTGGTGGAGATGAAAACGGTAACGGAATTCAAAAATGCGTGGGATAAACATAAAGGAATCCTGTTCAGAAGGAATGGGTCCTCAGAAGCTTAGCGGAGATTGGGTGGCAGCACCGGTGGTGGGAGGCGGGGCTAATGCTGGGCAGACTTAAACTGTCTGTGCCCTGAAAATGGCAGATACAAATCAAGGTCAGGTATACATATAAATTAGCACATATGACTTTATCTTGTTGGGCAGACTGGATGGACCGTACAGGTCTTTCTCTGCTGTCACCTACTATGTTACTATACTGCTTAATACAGTTAAGTTTTAAAGCGTTTTACAATAAAACAGGAACAAGTACAATGAGTGTTCAAACAAGTAAAACCAAACACTATAACAATCTAACATACCTGAACAGATGCTATATAAAGTGCTCTCCTTCCGCTTTCTTCATGGGTTTCCCCATTTGTCATGTGGCCCCTCCAGCTTCACCCAGTAAGGTGTAGGTGAGGGGCTTTTTTTAAAATATAGTACTTTTAGGGATCCTTTGCAGAAAGGGAACTTGAATGACACAGGCTAAAAGTCCAGAGTCAAACTCATGTCTGCTGGAGAATCGGACCTTTGGTTTTCGTGAGAATTGTGGTGATTGTGACCCCACGATAAGGCCTTGGTAAGAGTGTTCGGGGCCTGGCATCAAATTGGTAGCAAGCGCTCTCATCTCTCCCTACACTCCTCCCCGGCAACTCCGCTCACTGGGCAAATCTCTCTTATCTGCACCCTTCTCCTCCACCGCTAACTCCAGACTCCGTTCCTTCTATCTTGCTGCACCGTATGCCTGGAATAAACTTCCTGAGCCGGTACGCCAAGCCTCATCTCTGGCCATCTTCAAATCTAGGCTAAAAACCCACCTCTTCGATGCTGCTTTTAACTCCTAAACCTAACCCTTCAACTATCCCTTATACGTCCTGTCTGTCCTAACCCTTATCCCTTACTTGTCCTGTCTGTCATAATTAGATTGTAAGCTCTGTCGAGCAGGGACTGTCTCTCCATGTTCAAGTGTGAAGCACTGCGTATGTCCAGTAGCGCTATAGAAATGATAAGTAGTAGTAGTAGTAGTTATTGTAGCAGGCAGTCTCAGATGGCACTGCATCTATGCCAATGGCACGACCTCTGAGGGAGATTCAGGGTCCAAGATGGCAGAGTTTTAGAAGGCGCCCTGATACCTGTTCTACTTCCCACCAAAAGGACAGCAGTGCACCTACTGGTTCTGAGCTGGAGCAGGATGAAGCTGCAAAGTAAAAGAAAATAAAAATAGTAAATAACATGAGAACACAGTCTCCCGAGGAGAGGACATCCCATTCCCCTGCAGTTACTCTTACTGATGCTGAAGGTCATACAGTAGTTTTTTTTTTTTTTTTTTTTTAATTGCGCTGCTTTTCTAGATTTTCATGTCTTTGTTTACACTTGTACTTAGACACTCTCCTTTGCCACTTGCATTTTCCCCTCCTCCACACCAGAGTTATAGGTCAGAAATGTCTCCAACTTGGCTGTCTCTGACATGCTGACAGTTCTTTGCACATATTTACCTTTGATGTGGGTTTTTCAGCCAGGGAGAACTGTGCCACCTGCCACATAATGTGTAGAGTTCCTGTTCTGCTTTGTATGTGTATTGTCTTAACACCTTTGGGGGAGGGGGGAGTTATTAGCACGGGTTACTGTTAGGACAGGTTATTTTACCACAAACGTATGCTATTTTAGTACAGGTCCCATTCATGAGACCTAGTAGTTACTAATAACTGGGGTTAACAGTAAAATAACATGTCTTAATGGTAGCCCACGTTGGTAACTACCCCCCTTAATTAAGGAACAAGGAAATGTCTATGGAAATCAAAATTGCTGCTGTATATACTAAAAGTGAGCCAGGTATAGGACAATGAAGCCATTGTGACATCACTGATGAGATTTGGCTCTTAGGCATTGGTGGAATGAGGCATTATGACATCACAGTAGCAGCTCTGGTTACCACTGACTGGAAACTCTTCACACAAAGGGGGAATTATCAATGTGGGCTACCATTATGACATGTTATTTTAACACTAACTTGTGCGATTTTTGCACAGGTCCCATTTTATGTAGTGAGACCTAGTTACTATTAACTGGGGTTAACAGTAAAATATTTCATGGGCCACTGTTAAAATGTGTTATATATATATATATATATATATATATATATATATATATATAATATGTTGTCAGTCTTTGTGCTAAAAAAATGTTTCTCTAACTAGAGTGAATCCTGGTGTTGGGGCTGTGTTGTTATGCTGGTTCCCAATCTCTCTCAAAATTCCCCCTCTTGAAAGAATTTCCTAGGGTTCTCAAAGAATCCCCCCCGTGTCTGTCTATCTGTTATCAGAGTGTTGCATTGCTATATATAGGAAGCCATGAAGATGGGGAGACGTGTACTTGAGAAAGTTTGGTGTTATTTGTATTTGACTCAGAAATGGATGAGGGAGGAAAAGTCTGACTCATTTCTTTAAATTTCAGTATGAATTTGCCCTGAGGCAACTCTACGTCCTGGTCAATCTCTGTGAAAGAGGATACGCTGTAGACAGGTAATAATTGATCTGTCGTGCACTGTTACTGCAGATGTTGGGTTACTTGCATTCACACTGAATGGAGTGACAGTCTTGCGACAGACTGGATGGCCATGACTTTTCCCTTAGTCTGGGGTTGCATGGGCTCTCTGTTCTAATGTGCCATTATCCTAAATGTTGAGGAAAACCTTGAAGAGTGGGTCATGCATGTGCAGGGAACGCATTTCCTTGGATTTATCCCTATCTCTCTGCACCCCATCAACCTTTTGAGTGATGCTCGTCACATGAGTGGGATAGTGGATGAGAGTTTCATGTTGTGGCTTAGAGGGATTTTAGTGCTTAGGTCCCAGGACTTTATTTTTTAAGCTTTATTTTTGTATCTCATGCGTTGAGGCAAAAGGGGGAAGTATGCAGGAGCAGTGTAACTTCTCACTGCTTCAACGTTTCTGAATTTTTGTCATTAACCTCTTTTCTGAAGGAAGCAAAAGCTTATGACATCACCCTGCATGTGTTTGGTGTATCCACACCAGATTTTCAGGATTTCAAGGGGGGGATGTGAGGACCCCAATAGGAGCTGGGTTGCTCTGGATTCATCAGTACAGAATATTCTGTTCACGCTGTGAATCACACTGCAGCCATAGAGGGACATGGGTGAAGCCACTGCATATATATATATATATATATATATATATATATATATATATTTGTTTCATTTGTACCCCGTGCTTTCCCACTCATGGCAGGCTTAATGCAGCTTACAGGTCCTTATTTGTACCTGGGGCAATGGAGGGTTAAGTGACTTGCCCAGAGTCACAAGGAGCTGCCTGTGCCTGAAGTGGGAATCGAACTCAGTTCCTCAGGACCAAAGTCCACCACCCTGACCACTAGGTCCCTCCTCCACTGTTGCTACTATTTGAGATTCTACATGGAATGTTGCTATTCCACTAGCATCATTCCATGTAGAAGTCGGCCCTTGCAGATCACCAATGTGGCCGCGCAGGCTTCTGCTTCTGTGAGTCTGACGTCCTGCACGACTCAGAGAAACAGAAGCCTGCGCAGCCTTCTACATGGAATGTTGCTAGTGTTCCATGTAGAATCTCCAATAGTATCTATTTTATTTTTGTTTCATTTGTACCCCGTGCTTTCCCACTCATGGCAGGCTTAATGCAGCTTACAGGTCCTTATTTGTACCTGGGGCAATGGAGGGTTAAGTGACTTGCCCAGAGTCACAAGGAGCTGCTTGTGCCTGAGGTGGGAATTGAACTCAGTTCCCCAGGACCAGAGTCCACCACCCTAACCACTAGGCCACTCCTCCACTCCTATGGCTATTTATGTTTTGATATATCCTGGGAGTCCAATGTTCAGGGCCAGTATCTGGACATCATCGCTGACTAGGTCCCTGGACAGAGCTGAGAAGGACCCAGCACTTATCCTGGGAAAAAATTACATTTAGTTGCCTGTGTCATTTTCAGTGTGTTTTGTTCAAATTTTCATTTCGGGGAGGAGGGTAAGTGTGTGTTAATAGTGCGCAGTTAATGACGCTGATTTGGTGGGTTTCCCTCCTGTCGTTTCAGGTTAAAAACCACGTGCAGTGAAAGGGGAAATGGTTGACGTTTTCCCATGTTTCAAACAACTGCCCGTCCCAGCTATGCTCCCATGATTCTAATTTCTTTCCTTGTCTTCCTTTGCTGCAGGATCCAAAGGGCGATGGACAGTGTGTGCCTGGCCTGGAACTGAACCATTATCGTCGCCTCCCCTAGCAGAGATGTGACTGCCTTCTACTAGACCAGAGGGGTGGCAAACAGTACGTCTCGAGGGCACCCCGACTTTGAAAGCATTTTTTTTTTGTTTTTAAATTTCAACTAATTTTTAATGGACTAAAGCAGGATACTGCGCCACTGTTTTAAACTATTTTACCATTCGCATTTCAGGGCTGCTTCACCGAGCACCTCTGATATTGAACACGTGTGTAGGTCTGTGTGTTGATTTTTTTTTTACAGCAGCCAGAGTGGGTGGACTTATCCAGCCTGCATTCAGCGTCTTTCACAAGAATCTGAACATTCAGCTGAAACACTTTTAAATGTTTTGCTCTGATCAGCCTTAAGGAACTAAAAATGATTTCTGTGTTTGGTTCGGCTGCCTGTAGCCGTAGGTGATTAAACTGTAAATTTCAAAAGGCCCTTCCCACGTCCTTTCTGCACTGATGTAGAACGCTGTCAATTTCACAGCTGCGATGAGGATTCCGCACTAGGAGGGGAAGAGCGGGCAGAAACCGGGGGTTGAAAGGAAAAGCTTCCAGTACTGTAACCTCTGTATAAGATTCTGAGGAAACTGGACACCAATTAAAAAAAAAAAATTGCTGCTAATGAATAAATCGAGAAAGCAGAGTTGTGTTTCTTTATGGAATTACTAACAGGGAGGAGGGTTTTTTTTCCCCCTCCCAGATACAATTATATAAGAGAGCATGAGCTGCATTTTTGGTTTCAGTTCAGTACAAAGTGAGGCTTATCAGACTGTTTGTGTGTGTGTGTGTGTGTGTGTGTGTGTGTGTGTGTGTGCACTGTGGATTCAGTCTTTGGATATGTTACCTCACAACATTCCAGCGGCTGCATTTGGTATTGGAGCAAGGTTGATGGAGACAGTAGAATTTGTCAGTTCTCAAGCTTTTGTAGTGCTTTCAGGGAGAGCAGGAGGGAGAGCACAGTTGGCAGCTTACCCTAGGAAACTCACTGAAACTTGAACCGAGGCCAAATCAAATATTGTGCTGCCTTTTTGCTTCAAAGGACAAGGACTGCAGCCTACATAAGCGTTGCCGTACTCAGTATCCTGTTTCCAGCAGTGGCCAATCTTATACCTGGCAAGATCTCTGAACAGTAAACACCCTGGTGTGTACCTGTGCGTTAAGTACTCTTGTGCATGAAATTAGCCTCTGATCAGCTCAGGACAGGTACTCTGGGAAAGGCTGGACATGTCTCCTGCACAGACCCTTTCCTTTTTTTTTTTTTTTTTTTTAATTATTTATTTATCATTGTTTTTCAAGCATTACATCTTGAGAATAAAAAAAAAAAGATGATTTTAAGTCAAAAAGAGCAGACAGGAAAATATAATAATATATTATTAAACAAAATATTGATCTATTTGCTCATCTCTAGTCCACTATCAGGAGGCATTATACAATACTAGAGGAAATTAGAAATCTAAGATAACGTAATGGCTTCTAAACTTAAAGTGAAAAAGGCGGCTGAGAAGGGCAGCCAGGAATAATACTTTCATGGAGTTGAAGTTGTTAATGCCCTTGGAATTGGTCTGGGTGACTCTGCCAGCTTAGCTTCCAAGAAAAAATCCGCCCCTTTCTTTCCGAGCACTCTACCAAAATCCTCATCCACACCCTTATCACCTCTCGTTTAGACTACTGCAATCTGCTTCTTGCTGGCCTCCCACTTAGTCACCTCTCCCCTCTCCAATCGGCTCAAAACTCTGCTGCCCATCTCATCTTCCGCCAGGGTCGCTTTACTCATACTACCCCTCTCCTCAAGACCCTTCACTGGCTCCCTATCCGTTTTCGCATCCTGTTCAAACTTCTTCTACTAACCTATAAATGTATTCACTCTGCTGCTCCCCAGTATCTCTCCACACTCGTCCTTCCCTACACCCCTTCCCGTGCACTCCGCTCCATGGATAAATCCTTCTTATCTGTTCCCTTCTCCACTACTGCCAACTCCAGACTTCGCGCCTTCTGTCTCGCTGCACCCTACGCCTGGAATAAACTTCCTGAGCCCCTACGTCTTGCCCCATCCTTGGCCACCTTTAAATCTAGACTGAAAGCCCACCTCTTTAACATTGCTTTTGACTCGTAACCACTTGTATCCACTCGCCTCCACCTACCCTCCTGTACACATTAATTGATTTGATTTGCTTACTTTATTTTTTGTCTATTAGATTGTAAGCTCTTTGAGCAGCGCTGCGTACGCCTTGTAGCGCTATAGAAATGCTAAATAGTAGTAGTAGTAAAGAGTTTAATTGTTTTGAATTAAAAAAAAAACATATTTAATAGAATTAAATTTTAGAACACACTTACAAGGAAAGTTCAACCAGAACAAAGCACCTATTTGGAGAGCTTTGGGGCGAAGTTTGAGAAATTCTTGTCTTCTTTTGTGTAGTTTTTGAAACATCTGGGTAAATTCGTATTTTACAATCTAGGAAAAGTTGCTCTCTGTGAAGAAAATACTGTTTAAGTACCCATTAGAGAGTTGCACGGGGACAGAAATCTTACCCATCCCCGCCCGTCCCCACTGGAATTTAACCCATCCCAACCTGTCCCCGCAAAAATTTAACCCATCCCCACCCATCACTGTAAGAATTTAATGGTACATAAAAGAAAATTCCAGTCAGCTCCCTCAGTCTCTCTCTCGATTTGAGCCACAGCACTGTAGGCAAGGAAGGATTGGAAGCTAAAACTTGGAACACTCTGATGTGTACATGTAAGATTTGTCTCTGATTTACTGGCATTGTGTGCTGCCAGCGTGCTCACATGCAAGCGTGAGTAGGTCAGGTGACATCCAATGCTCATGCCTTTGTCAGAGCTGAGGTCTGCTCATCAGCCCGGTAGCAAAGAGGATTAATTGTAACATAGTAAGTGACAGCAAATAAAGACCAGTCTGCCCAATAATCACACTCAGCAAATAAAGACCAGTCTGCCCAATAGTCACTCATTATCAATTCATGATTAAATCAACGAGTGTGATATTATATACTTGATTATGGTCTTTCGTGTTTCTGGAACATAGACCATAGAAGTCTATCTGGCCCGTTCCAACTGCTGGAGTTGTCGTTGAAGCCCACTCCAGTCTATGCATCTTCTCATTTGTGGGACACAGATCGTAAAAATCTGTCCAGAATTGTCCCTGTGTTCCAGCCACTGAAGTTGCTGTCTAAGCCCTTTCCAGCCCATCCTAAACCAGACTTCCATATATTAGACACAGACCATACAAGTCTGCCCAGTATAGGCCGAAGTTAATCACAGCCAGTCACCATCTAAGCATTACATCACACATCCACACGCACATGCAGCCATTTAAGGTTAGGTTTCCATTTTCTAATTAGAGATCCTCTGTGTTCATCCCACACGTTTTTGAATTCCATCATCATTTGTGTCTCTACCACCTCCTTAATGGAAGACTTTCCACATTTGTGCTGTTAAAGCAAGGAGGAAGAGGAGGAGGAGACATCACTCAAAGAACTTGGTACTCGGTAGATGAGAGGCTGGTGCAGGTGTAGCTTACACTTCCACGGGAACCCCCATAGGGACTGCTTCCATCCCCGCGGGAACCCCACAGAACTGCTTCTGTCCCTGTGGGAATCCCGCGGGTTCCACGGGATTCCCGCGAACCCCGTTCCCGTGCAGCTCTCTAGTACCCAGTCTCTATCAGGCTGTAGGATAAAAGTCACTTTGAGCGTTGCTGTTGTCAAACCCTTTTTATCATCTTGGAGTATCTGGGTTAAATTCATATCTAAGGTTTCTGCAGGTTGTTCTATTCTCTCCTCAGTTTGTTGATCCATCTTACGAAAAGGTTGAATATAATCT
The DNA here is from genome assembly GCF_901765095.1 of Microcaecilia unicolor. Classification (NCBI taxonomy): domain Eukaryota; kingdom Metazoa; phylum Chordata; class Amphibia; order Gymnophiona; family Siphonopidae; genus Microcaecilia; species Microcaecilia unicolor. The sequence continues at coordinate 206,653,737 of NC_044039.1, forward strand.
ATTTTTGAAACTGGAGGATATGATTCTTCAGGAATTTTCAATACTTCACTTAGATATTTTTTAAACATTATCAAGGGTGAAATTGAAATTCGTTTAGGAAAATGTGTTAATCTTAAAAGTATTGGACCTTTGATAGTTTTCCAGGCTTTTAATTTTATTGTGCAGGTAAAGATTTTCTTTTATAAGGTTGGCTTGAATCTGTTGACTATCTTGTATCCTATTAGAGTTTACTTCAATTTCTTTACCCTTTGGTATCATTTTTTATCCAAAGCATTCACTTTTTCCTTCTCAGAGTCAAATTGCTGATTAAGGCGTTTGAACTTATGAAGAAGTCTCTAAGCCCAACAATGCTTCCCATATATTGTCCAAAGTTATTTGAGGTTTACTGGGTAAATAAGACTTACTTAATATATCCGAACTTAACGTGGAAGTTATCGCTGGCTGTGCCACGAAGGGTCCACGATCTTCCCCAGGGATTTCCTGTCCTCCTAAGTCTCCTGCCCGTTCCTCCGCGTTCCTGTGACTTCTTAACAGCTGCAAATTCCTGGACCCTTGTCTTCCCTCTGCAGCCCCAGTTACTAGAAATGGAAGTGTTTAATAACTGGAGCAGGTCTCCTGTTAAGTCTGCTGTTTTAATGCCTCCACAAACTCGTTTTGCAACTCACCCAGGTCTAATTTGTGGTTACCTCTTTGGTGGCCGGTGAGGGTCTTTTTGGTGTTCTGCTTATTAAGATCAGTGTGGTCAGCTTATACCTAATGAATACACCTGAGATACATTTGCATGTAAGAGAGTCAATATGCAAATAGATTTATCCTATGCATATCAGGTGTGTCCTGCAAATCCTGTGTGTTTGCGGCCACCGTCAGCGAATAGCATTCTAATGTGTCATTGCTCTGCAGTCCTGCTTGTTCTGGTTTCCAGACTGAAGCTCTCGGCCTGCTTTAATAGCTCCGTCTGCTGCCTTTTCTGAGGTAGCAGGGCTGGTGCTGTCCTGGAATAGCAGGTTTGCAGTACTGATTTCTTTTTTTTGTTTTTTTCACAAGTTTATTCCAGTTTCGAGAAAACCAAATAAAAAATGATAATAAACCTATCACAGCTCTATTATGTTTCTGTTGCCATATAATAATATCACTTGACATATCAGTAAATCCCACAGAATCTTCCTCCCCCTCCCCCCCCCCCCCCCCCCCCCCCCCCCATTACCTTTCATACCATCATTAAACCATGGGAATTCGTATCGATGTATCTAGCTGGAAGTTGAGGATTGTGTTCCTGTATTAACTATCAATTTGTTTTTGGATCTCCACCCAGTATATCGATCCCATATTTTATAAGTACATAAGTATTGCCGTACTGGGAAAGACCAAAGGTCCATCGAGCCCAGTATCCTGTTTTCAACAGTGACCAATCCAGGTCACAAATACCCGACAAGATCCCCAAAATGTATAAAAACATTTTATACTGCTTATACCAGAAATAGTGGATTTTCCCCAAGTTCATTTAATAAGTCTATGGACTTTTCCTTTAGGAAGCCGTCCAAACCTTTTTTTAAACTCCGCTAAGCTAACCGCCTTTACCACATTCTATGGCAATGATTCCAGAGTTTAATTACACGTTGAGTGAAGAAACATTTTCTCTGATTCGTTTTAAATTTACTAAATTGTAGCTTCATCGCATGCCCCCTAGTCCTAATATTGTTTGAAAGCGTGAACAGACGCTTCACATCTACCTGTTCAACTCCAAACATTATTTTATAGACCTCTATCATATCTCCCCTCAGCCGCCTTTTCTCCAAGCTGAAGAGCCGTAGCCACTTTATCCTTTCCTCATAGGGAAGTAGTCCCATCCCCTTTATCATTTTCGTCTCCCTTCTCTGCACCTTTTCTAATTCCACTATATCTTTTTTGAGATACGGCAACCAGAATTGAACACAATATTCGAGGGTGGTCGCAATATGGAGCGATACAAAGGCATTATAACATCCTCATTTTTGTTTTCCATTCCTTTCCTAATAATACCCAACATTCTATTCGCTTTCCTAGCCACAGCAGCACACTGAGCAGAAGGTTTCAACGTATCATCAACGATGACACCTAGATCCCTTTCTTGGTCCGTGACTCCTAACGTGGAACCTTGCATGACGTAGCTATAATTCGGGTTCCTCTTTCCCACATGCATCACTTTGCACTCGCTTACATTAAACGTCATCTGCCATTTAAACGCCCAGTCTCGTAAGGTCCTCTTGTAATTTTTCACAATCCTCCTGTGATTTAATAACTTTGTGTCATCAGCAAATTTAATTACCTCACTAGTTACTCCCATCTCTAGGTCATTTATAAATATGTTAAAAAGCAGCGGTATCATTTTATGATAGTGAGAAAATCCTACCATATTTTACAGCAGTCAATCTAGACATTAAACATTTAGGACTAGATTCTATGTATCGTGCCTAAAAATAATTGGCATGGAAATGAAATATGCCTAGGCGTATTCTATAAAGTATGCCTAGATTTAGGCATAATCTATTGAATAAGCCTAAATTTCCATACGGTTTATAGACTACACCGTGTGCCCATCCTCTTGACTAAATTTAGTCATGGTCAGCTATGCCAAATAAAACGCCAAACCTATCCAGTCCGGGCACACTGCCATTAGGTAAGTTTTGTTTTGTTTTTGTAGCCCTAAGCACTTCATCTAAGACTATTATGGCCAACAATAGCTCATTCTCTGAGGGGGAGCTAATAGGTAGCTCAACAGTGGAGAGAAAATGAGACCCCGACATCTCAGTGGGTAGCAATTCAGGTGTGCACAATTAGTATTAAAACGTCACAAACTCCAGCTGAATAGCCAAGTCATCTACCTGAGGCTGATCGTCATAACAATATTTACTTGACTGTTGCCTATGTAATTTATGGGCTAGTAATCGGCTAGTTCGATTATTAAATTCAAAATGCTCTTGTTTGACAAGAGTTTAATTTCTCGGTAATATCATTAAACTCAGGCTCATGTAGTTGTAACCAAGCTCTGTACAAAGCTTCTCTTTGAGGCTGATTCCTTTTGCCCTTTTTACTGGAAGCCTCTAGGGTTGCTAACTAAGCTCTTATCTCTTGTTCTTTCACCTTAGACTTATTCACGTAGGATTGCAAGGAGATAATAAGACCTCTCGTTGCTGTTTTCAACGTTTCCCACAGTATTAATGGAGTTACTTTTGACTTATCATTATGAGACGATCTAACAATTTTTTCTCTAATGGAGATACATTAGCTGGATCAGATAATGATGGCTCATTCAGGAGTCCTTTTACTAAGGTGCGCTGAAAAATGGCCTGCGGTAGTGTAGACGTGTGTTTTGGGAGTGGGCAGAATTATTTTTCAGCGCACCTACAAAAAATGCCTTTTTTTAACATTTTTGCCAAAAATGGACGTGCGGCACAATGAAAATTGCCGTGCGTCCATTTTGGGTCTGAGACCTTACTTCCAGCCATTGACCTAGCGGTAAAGTCTCATGCGGTAACCGGGCAGTAATGACCTACCTATGCCAAATGCCACTTGGCGTGCGTAGCTGACGTCCGCCAGAAAGTAAAAAATATTTTTGGTGCACTCATAGTGGATACGTGCCAAAAATGAATTTATGACAAGGGCCACGCGGTAGCCATGCGGTAACTTTGGCACGCGCTGGGTATGCTTAGACGCTTACACGGCTTAGTAAAAGGGCCCCTCAGTTGCCAATATCTTCTCCCTCTCATGCCTCCCGATAGGGTCAAAGAAATCGGTGCATGATCAGACCATGTTCTAGTACAGATAGTAATTTCTCAGGTATTCTTTTCTATCTCCCTTCCAGCCACAAATCTATTCTAGAATAAGAGTCACGGTTAGTATAGTAAAATGTATAATCTCCCATTGGTCTGTTAAGCCCTAGTCTGTCTAAATTTTTCAAAGCCTTTCTATCTGCTGTAGCGCAAGTCACAGAGGTCACTGAGTTGTCAATATCAAGATTTAAAGTGAGATTGGAATTGAAATCCCTCTCTGTGAGCAGAGCCCCCTCCACACGTCTAGTCAGCAACTCAGACGCTGATTCGTGAAAAGATTTTTGGTCGATTAGGTGCATATACATTTAGAAAAGTAAATAAGGATTGCCTCATTTGAACTAGTAGCAGCAAATACTGGAACCATGCCCGTTTCCTCAACAATGAAACGGGCCCTAGGAAGGCTGTCATGTAAGCTTTTTCTCTCTCTCTCTCTCTCCCTTGCCCTCCCCTCCATGTCCAGCGATTCTTCCCTCCGTGTCCAGCGATTCTCCTCTTCCCTGCCCTCCCATCCGTGTCCAGCGATTCTCCTCTTCTCTGCCCTCCCATCCGTGTCCCGTGATTCTCTCCTCTACTGTCCTCCCATCCATGTCCATCAATTCTCCTCTGCCCTGCCCTCCCCTTCCCTTCCTCTCCCCTCGATGTCCTGCGATTCTCTCCTCTCCTCGATTTGTACCTGAACGTTCTGTGGATGGCTGGCGCTGGCTTCCGTTCCGTTCGTAACATCCCTCCTGACGTCGGCTCTCCTCCAGCGTTCCCTTCTTTCTCACTGTTCCGCCCTCTGAAGTCATTACGTCTTGACACGAAGGCGGGACAGTGAGGGGGAATGGAACTCTGGAGGCTGGCTGACGTCAGGAGATGTTACGAACCCAGGCAGCCAGACATGGAACGTTGGAGGTGCAAATATATAGGATTATTCGTTCATGTCTTGGGAGTAAATGGGTTTCCTGGATAAAGATAACATCTGTTTGCACCCATTGTGCTTCTGTGAACAGCAGCTGGCGTTTAAAGGCTGTATTTAAAACCTCGACATTCAAGGACCAAGATAGATAAGATAGCAGTTTTATCTGAGGTAGATCAAGCCTTTAATATCCCTCTCCTCACAACCTGCTTGAACCAATGTACCAATAAAAGACATCCCATGGATTATGACCCCTTTACCACATACCCCCTTCCATCCCCCCCCTCCCCATAGATGAAACTACTGGTAACATGCGCCATTATTCCGGCATGTCTCAATGGAAAGGAGCAAATTCTACAAGGCCTAGAATGCATCAGGAATCTTAAAACAATTATCTCCTTTGACTTACGAGTCACTTAAGAAAAAACAAATTACTTGCAAACACAGATCAATCACATAGTGACAGAACTTCAGAGGAGAATTTCTCTTGGTTACTAGAACCCAGTGTATCCTCTCTTAGTAAACATAAGTAGGAACTGCATCTGGTAACTAAAGGTCCAATGATTTGTCTAGTCAACTGCTATTACTACTATTTAACATTTCTAAAGCGCTACCAGGGTTGCGCAGCGCTGTACAATTAACAAAGAAGGACAGTCCCTGCTCGAAGGAGCTTACAATCTAAAGGACAAAAAGTGCAGTCAATCAAGATTGAGGCAGTCTAGATTTCCTGGATAGAGGTACAATGGTTAGGTGCCGAAAGCGACATTGAAGAGGTGGGCTTTGAACAAGGATTTGAAGATGGGTAGGGAGGGGGCTTGGCGTATGGGCTCAGGGAGTTTATTCCAAGCATAGGGTGAGGTGAGGCAGAAAGGGCGGAGTCTGGAGTTGGCGGTGGTGGAGAAGGGTACTGAGAGGAGGGATTTGTCCTGTGAGCGGAGGTTACGGGTAGGAGCGTAAGGGGAGATGAGGGTAGAGAGGTAGGGAGGGGCTGCAGATTGAGTGCATTTGTAGGTTAGTAGGAGAAGCTTGAACTGTATGCAGTACCTGATCGGAAGCCAGTGAAGTGACTTGAGGAGAGGGGTGATATGAGCATATCAGTCTAGGCGGAAGATAAGACGCGCAGCAGAGTTCTGAAGGGATTGAAGGGGAGATAGATGGTTAAGTGGGAGGCCAGTGAGGAGTAGGTTGCAGTAGTCAAGGTGAGAGGTAATGAGAGAGTGGATGAGAGTTCGGGTGGTGTGCTCAGAGAGGAAAGGGCGAATTTTGCTGATGTTATAGAGAAAGAAGCGACAGGTCTTGGCTGTCTGCTGGATATGGGCAGAGAAGGAGAGGGAGGAGTCAAAGATGACTCCGAGGTTGCGGGCAGATGAGACAGGGAGGATGAGGGTGTTATCGACTGAAATAGTGGAGGGAGAGGAGAAGTGGGTTTTGGTGGAAAGACAATGAGCTCGGTCTTGGCTATGTTCAGTTTCAGGTGGCGGTTGGACATCCAGGCAGCAATGTTGGATAAGCAGGCCGATACTTTGGCCTGGGTTTCCGCAGTGATGTCTGGTGTGGAGAGATAAAACTGGGTGTCGTCAGCATAAAGATGATATTGGAAACCATGAGATGAGATCAGCGAGCCCAGGAAAGAGGTGTAGATTGAAAAACGAAGGGGTCCAAGGACAGATCCCTGAGGAACTACAACAGAGAGTGGGATGGGGTGGAGGAAGATCCATGAGAATGTACTCTGAAGGTACGGTGGGAGAGATAAAAGGAGAACCAGGAGAGGACAGAGCCCTGGAACCCAAATGAGGATAGTTTAGCAAGAAGTAAATTATGATTGACAGTGTCAAAAGCGGCAGATAGATCGAGGAGGATGAGGATGGAGTAGTGACCTTTGGATTTGGCAAGGAACAGGTCATTACAGACTTTAGTGAGTGTCGTTTCTGTCGAGTGTAGAGGGTGAAACCGGATTGAAGCGGATCGAGGATGGCATGAGAGGAGAGAAAATCAAGGCAGCGGTGCGTTCAAGTATCTTGGCGAGGAAGGGTAGGAGGGAGATGGGGCGGTAGTTGGAAGGGCAGGTAGGGTCTAGTGATGGTTTTTTGAGGAGTGGTGTGACTACAGCTTGCTTGGAGTCGGGGACAATTGCAGTGGAGAGAGAGGGGTTGAGGATATGGCAGATGGGGGGGTGACAGTAGGAGAGATGGTGTTTAGTAAGTTAGTGGGGATGTGATCAGAGGAACAGGTGGTGCATTTCAAGGAGGAAAGAAGGTGGGCGGTTTCCTCCTTGGTGATATCAGGAAAAGAGGAGAAGGAGGCCTGGGCTGGTTAGTTGAGGGAGTGGGTTAAAGGGTGAAGAGGAAGAGGTGGCTTGGTAGTGAATTCGAGGTTGATCTGGACCTTGTTGCGGAAGTAGTCAGCCAGTGATTGAGGAGAGAGTGAGGTGGGGGTGGGAGCGGATGGCACTTTGAGGAGGGAGTTAAGGGTGGCGAAGAGACAACGAGGGTTGGAGCCGAGAGAATTAGTCAATTGGGTGTAATAGTCCTGTTTGGCAAGGAATAGGGAGGACTGGAAGGAGGATAGCATGAATTTGTAATGAATGAAGTCGCTATGGGTGCGAGATTTCCTCCAGAGGCTTTCAGCAGATCGGGTGCAGGAGCGAAGGTATCGGATGCAAGCGGCCTTTACCATGAGTGGCAATCCTTTTCCACTTAGGTCGGGCTGATAGACGTTGCAATGGCAAAGCTCCATTATTTGTGGAACTTGAAGCAATAGATAAGGAAGTCGCTTCAGGCAAAACTTTTCTAGCTTCTGCATGTGATCTAACTTGCTGAAAATGTCCTTCCAAATAAAACGTTAATGCAAACGAATGGTGCCATTGGTATTTAATTCCCTTTTCATGTAAATACCTAGTAAAGGGTTGGAGTTCCTTTCTTCTGCGAAGCGGCGTTGTTGCCAAATCTTGAAACACCTCAATCGCATAAGTATCTCATCAAAGGTCTCCCACGGAATGCGCTTTAGTCATTATAGCTTCTTTTAAAGTCTGTAATTATAACCCGTGAGAGATCGGCTTAGAGGGGGTCTTGCTATGGGGTGAGCTCTTTCTAGTTTGATTGTGTCAGAAGCCAATATTGTATCGGTATCAGAAAGAAGTGTACTTGCAATTTGTTGTACTAGTGATTTGCAATTTTTGCTTAAATTGTATTTATTGTCTTAATGATCACATCAGTACAACACAAACTTGTTACATTCAATTATCAGCCGTCAGGTTTACTAGGAAACAATACCACCCACCTGGCAACCCCACCTACCATATCTGCAGTCGCTAACAACAATAAAAGTGTTAGAAGTCCAAGAGAGAACCTCTAAAGTGTGGGGAAAGTCTTCCACTGCCATACGTTCAAGATGCATATGACCTGCCTGGTGTCTCTTCCTTCTGAATTACAGCTGTTGCAGCGACATACTGATCACCGCTACTCTTTCCCCTTTTCCCACCTCGCTATTTCCCCGTTCTCTCTTACGATATTGATTGTTTGTTTGCTGAATTGTTGAATGTTTTTTATAGACTGTTGTAAGCCACTTTGAGCCTGCCCATGGGTGGGAATATTGTGGGATATAAATGCTATAAATAAATAAATAATCATGAGGAACCTGCATTGTTGCAGGGCGGGCCCTGTGGGTTTCATCCATGCAGTCAGTATTGATTTAAGAGCAAACTAAATTCCATGAGTCATACATTTCGTATAGCCAGAGGGTACAGCTGGGTCCACCAGTCTACTCCCACATAGTAACAGCGGGTTTTGATGCATTGTGCAGGACCAAACTTTTAGAGTAAAGATCGATTTAGTCCAGAAGGCCACCACAAGTGGGCAGAGCCAAAACATATGCTCCAATGTGGTTCCAAGATTCCGCCCTTAGGACATACGTCCAGTGTGGTAAGTCCTGCTGGGTGGGCCCTGTGTCCCCACCATAGGACATCACATAGGCATCGTGGGGCAAATTTAAAAAGGGTTTCCCCAATGTTGAATGTGCACTACCTGTTTCTATATGTTCCTCAACTAAGTTTTCAGATGATCAACGGTAAGTCCTATCTGCAGGTCTGCTGACCACTGCATAGCCAGTTGAGGATAATTCACCTGCGCAGCTGTGTCCTGAAGAAATTTATGATGAAACACAGGTGCTACCTGTGATTGGGATCCTGATGTAAGTGCTGCTGCTATGGTTTTCTGTACATCTTCTGATAAGTCAGTCCACTGTAAAGATGAAAACAAAAGCACAAGGAGTCTTAAAAAAGCGGGAGCATTAACTCGCTATTTATTAGACTCGACATGGTCTGTGTTTCGGTGAAACTGCATCAGGGGTCTAAAAAAATATAAATATCAAACATAGATAAATAAAATTGTACATTAACACCATATGATAAAACCAATATGAATGAGATAAATCACATAACATTAAAAAAAAAAAAAAAAACAGATCCGCAGATAATGTGCTTAGATCGAACTGTTTTCAGATCGGTCTTTATTTCTTGTAGGAGTACCTGAAATTCTGTAAGTGGACCTCCATCTACTGGGTCTGATAGTAATTCCTCTGTTTAGGGCTGCGGCTGTGTCACTGGTGGGCTGGCCTGGCCTCTGGTCTCTGCCATCTTAATTTTCTCGTGATTAGCAGCTCCAACGGGATGGTAAGCAAAATCTTACAAAGAATAACGAGAAGAGAGAGAAACACATATCCATGTACTCTTCAAGTATTCTTCTATAAGATTAATGCTCTGCCTGTATGTGGAAATGGCCAAATAATGGGGATTTAAACTGAAATTATATCGGACTGTGCAGAGCTAAGAGCTCAGTCGGCCATCTTGGTCCATGACATCACTTCCTCTGCACTACGGGTTCTGAATGTCTTTGTTGTAGTGTGGTAATGAGTAGGGTCTATGTCACTATCAGTGAACGGAGAATAGAACTGGATTTTTTGACGTGCTGAATTCAGCCCAATCAGCCAAGTATTCATTTGGGGGGGGGGGCATTCTATAACTAGTTGCCACCGTTTGGGTGGGCTCATGCCATGCACTAGCTCTAATTCTTTAATTCTGAGTTTTTAGAGAACCATTCTAGCAGAGCTGGTGTCAGTGTGATCGTGGTTGTCGAATTCAATTTAGAAAATGTGAAGGGGCTCAGGGTCCTGAAAGTGAATTGAAGGGCTTCCAGGATGAAAGTTCAGCTGTGGCACCAAAGTCCCTGTGCACACAACCAGCTTGTGAGCCCAAGGTTCAAACCTACAGTTCTGGATGGTTGACTAATATTCAAATTAAGGGTCTAAAGCAACTTCTTTACTCATCTATACTTGCATAGTTAGTGTTAAACCAACTTTTTCCTGTGTTTAAAATGCAAAGAATTTATTCCTGCACAGTTAAACAGTGAACACGGGTGTGGCTGTTTCTGGAGAAAACCTCTGCTAGATTTGCAAAACCTTTCTTTAAGGGGTTGAAGTCCAATGAAACATGTGAGCATCAGGCGGATGCGTCCAGCTCTTGCTTGGGAACACTGACCTAAATACTGTCACAGAACAACAAGGAACTGGTAGTCCATAATATTCCGAAGCATGATATAAATCTTTTTTTTAAATGATACATAGAAACCAGAGAACATTTTATCAAAATAATAATCAGCATCAACATTTTTCAACATTTTAAAGGATATCCTTCCACCCCATTTAAGACTAGTGAACTTATAGAAACACTAGTAAAAAAGGCCCGTTTCTGAAGGCAAGGAAATGGGCCCTAAGCAGGCAATTTCTCCCCCCCCTCCCCCCCCGCGCTACGGCCCCCTCGACCCCCCCCCTTCCATGACCCTGTCGACCCCCCCGTGCCGGCATAAACCGCTCCCCGTCGCTGTTGTGGACTACCTGTGCTGATGGGGGACCCAAACCCCCGACAGCCAAAGTGCTGTTGTGCCCTTCGCGTTGCTTCCTCAATCATCTCTGGAAGTTCCTCTGCGTGCCTCTGGCGTCAGACGCACGCAGAGAAACTTGCAGAGAAGATGACTGAGGAAGCAACGCGAAGGGCACAACAGCACTTCGGCTGTCGGGGGTTTGGGTCCCCCGTCAGCACAGGTAGTCCACAACGGCGGCGGGGGGTGGTTTTCAGCGGTCCAGGGGGGCAACAGGTTCGCAGAGGGGGGGGGGTCGAGGGGGCCGTAGCGTGGAGGGTGACAGATGATTCCGAGGCAGGGGGAGGAGTAGGGAACCACGCTGCGCGTGATTCCCTACTCCTCCCCTTGCCTTGGAATCAGCTGTCATGACGTCAGTGCGTGTCTGCCTAGCAGACCACCTCCAGGGATCCACAGTCACAAGCACAGAACATTGGAGGTGAGAATTATTATATAGGACATGTACCAAGGATGGAGGAGACCTCCTCCCATCTCTACGCTGAGTCTTGAGCTGCCATTCCACACATAATCCCTTCTACCCTTTTAACCCCCCCCCCTACACAGACAACCCACCCAAAAAACCATCCCACACTCCCTTACCTTTCATGGCCATCGGTCAAACACCTAGACAATGTGGACTAGAAGAGTAGTTCATTGCGTACCATACGACATGCTTTAGGTGGCAAAATTTGATTATAAACCTTCCAAATGGTCCAAAATCTTTCCCCCCATTTCAAAATAAGATGCCCAGGCATTGTGAAAAGATGACTCTGGCTTTTTCCACAGTCTGTTTTCACTCAGCCCCGAGGGTAGAGAAGGTCTCCCAGAAGAAGCCCTGGTATGTGGCCCCCCAGCCCAGAACAGTCTCAGTGACTAAACTAAGTGAGTGGAAGGGGATATAGACAGGGGCAATGCGGGGTACTTGCAATGGAGGTGTGTGTTGGACCCTTAACCCCAGTGGAAGCAACGTGTGAGTACGGGAAAAAGTTGCAGGGGAAGTCAGCTAGGTCCACAATCCAAAATAAGTCAAATGTAGCTACTAGATGATAATAGCTTGGCTCAAAAGAGTTTCTTTTTCTGAAGGAAATTTCATAGTCCTTTTCATAAATCTGTAGCATGGGCGTCGTTAGCACCAGGCAGCAGGGATAGAGCCATGGGTATTTATTTATTAAAAAAAATTATATTCTGCCTAAAACTAAGTGGAGGAGTGGCCTAGTGGTTAGGGTGGTGGACTTTGGTCCTGGGGAACTGAGTTTGATTCCCACTTCAGGCGCAGGCAGCTCCTTGTGACTCTGGGCAAGTCACTTAACCCTCCATTGCCCCATGTAAGCCACATTGAGCCTGCCATGAGTGGGAAAGCGCGGAGTACAAATGTAACAAAAATAAAATAGATATTATTGGAGATTCTACATGGAATATTGCTACTATTGGAAATTCTAGATGGAATGTTGCTATATTCCACTAGCAACATTCCATGTAGAAGGCTGCGCAGGCTTCTGTTTCTGTGAGTCTGACGTCCTGCACGTGCAGGACGTCAGACTCACAGAAGCAGAAGCCTGCGCGGCCACATTGGTGATCTGCAAGGGCCGACTTCTACATGGAATGTTACTAGTGGAATAGCAACATTAACATTCCATATAGAATCTCCTATAGTAGCAACATTCCATGTAGAATCTCCAATAGTAGCAACAGTGGAGGAGTGGCCTAGTGACTCTGGGCAAGTCATTTAACCCTCCATTGCCCCCAGGTACAAATAAGTACCTGTATATAATATCTAAGCCGCATTGAGCCTGCCATGAGTGGGAAAGCGCGGGGTACAAATGTAATAAAAAATAAGTGGAGTACATAAAAACATACATAATAAAATTCACAAACCCGATAGAAAACTGATCATACTTAGTCCGTTACAACAGTGACAACCCCATGCCTTAACAAACAAATATGTCTTCAGACCCTTGCAGAACTGTTCCATATTGTTATATAACCTCAAACATCCAGGCAAATTGTTCTAGATCTGTGGACCAGCAATCAAAAAAGCTGCTGCCCATGTTACAGCACACATCACAGTGTTCATTTCATCATTTGCATGTATTATCGATGTTTCTGAGTGTAAAGCTCTCTGCAGGTGATACACAGTAATAACTTCTTTAAAATACCATATGATTGGAAACTGAATATTTATTTGGATTTTGATCACACCTTTTTCAGTAGTAGCTCAAGGTGAGTTACATTCAGGTACTCTGGATATTTCTCTGTCCCAGGAGGGCTCACAATCTCAGTTTGTACCTGAGGCAATGGAGGGTTAAGTGACTTGCCCAAGATCACAAGGAGCAGCAGTGGGATTTGACCTGGCCACCTCTGGATTGCAAGACTGGTGGTCTAACCACTAGGCTACTCCTCCACTAGTAACATTCCATATAGAAGCCTGCCCTTGCAAATCAGCCGCGCAGGCTTCTGTTTGTCTGACGTCCTGCACGTACGTGCAGGACGTCAGACTCACAGAAACAGAAGCCTGCACGGCCACGTTGCTGATCTACAAGGGCAGGCTTCTACATGGAATGTTACTAGTGGAATAGCAACATTAACATTCCATGTAGAATCTCAAGGTGAGTTACATTCAGGTACTCTGGATATTTCTCTGTCCCAGGAGGGCTCACAATCTAAGTTTGTACCTGAGGCAATGAAGAGTTAAGTGACTTGCCCAAGATCACAAGGACCAGCAGTGGGATTTGAACCAGCCACCTCTGGATTGCAAGACTGGTGGTCTAACCACTAGGCTACTCCACTACACTAGCAACATTCCATGTAGAGGCCTGCCCTTGCAGATCAACTGTGCAGGCTTCTGTTTCTGTGAGTCTGACGTCCTGCACATACGTGCAGGACGTCAGACTCACAGAAATAGAAGCCTGCGCAGCCACATTGCTGATCTGCAAGGGCAGGCTTCTACGTGGAATGTTACTAGTGGAATAGCAACATTAACATTCCATGTAGAATCTCCTTTAGTAGCAACATTCCATGTAGAATCTCAAGGTGAGTTACATTCAGGTACTCTGGATATTTCTCTGTCCCAGGAGGGCTCACAATCTAAGCTTGTACTTGAGGCAATGGAGAGTTAAGTGACTTGCTCAAGATCACGAGTAGCAGTGGGATTTGAACTGGTCACCTCTGGCTGTCAAGACTGGAGCTCTAACTCCTAATACAAAACATGATTCATCAACTGTGCAATCTTATAATGCATGCAAGAGGCAAATGGTAACCAGTGCCAGCAAACAATGTACTAGTGAGGCATGTTCAAATTGTGGAACCCCAGCCACTAACCTGGCTGCTGCATTCTGAATAGACTGTAATGCCTGAATCTTAGACTTAGCAAGTCCCCAATGCAGTGCATTGCAGAACTCTATCTGAGACATCACCAGCCTCTGGACCAATGGAAGGGCTCAAGTCCCTGTACTCCAATTTCCCTGGCACAACCACAGTCAGGGTGAATTACCATGCTGTCCGGGATTCAGAAGCTCCACCAGCAGAAGAAATCCACGTGCTACAGCCTTCACTGGTGTTTAGTTGGCACGGTGCACACATTAAAAGGTCACAGCACCATGTCTTCCGTTCATGATTTTGTGAGCTTGTGAACAGAACATGCTGCCTGTAAGGTTTCAATGCGCACACAATGCTGACTGCGTGTAGAGCAGGGAGTTGCGGCATGACAGGCTCCTTCCACTACTCAGGGCCGCCGAGGGGGGGGCAGGGGGGACAAAATTCCCCGGGCCTCCAAGTCACCGCCGTCCCCTCCACCCGCCCCCCCTCCATCCATCACCGGGTCGGGCCCCCCTGAATTCAAATCGAGGTGAGGCGCTATGATTTGAATTCAGGGGGGCCCGGCCCGGTGGTGGACGGAGGGGGGTAGCGACGACAATGACCTTGGGGGTGGGGGCGGCAGCAGGGTCCCGGGGGCGGCCTTGCCCTGGGCCCGGCCCCTTCCACTACTAGTTGTATGATGGTGACATAGGCTATTGTCCCCCCCCAATTGCATTCTAGTTATGCCATTCCTGACATAGGCTATTGTCCCCCCCCAAATTGCATTCTAGTTATGCCATTCCCAGGCAAAGGGGGTGTGCCTCAAATCAATTGCACAGTGCCCTGAAACTCAGTTTCCAGCTAGAGTTGAGCTTGAAACACCAGCAACGATCCTTAGACCTCACCAACAGGTAGAAAGTGCGTCTGATGCCCCCAAGCTGCCGACTACAGTGTCTGCTGTGGAGAAAGGTCATGAGGGTGAGTGAGGGGAGGCACGTGGAAAGGAGAGCTTGAGTGGGAGTGGAAAAGAGCATGGGGTTGAGTGAGAGGGTATGGGGTGGGGAGAGATCGTGGAGAGGAGTACAAGGAATGTGATTGGGGGAGACAGCCTGGGATATGAGTTAGGGAAGAGATTATGGGGGTGAGCGGAGGGATAAGAGAGACACAAAGTATGTGGAGGTTGAGTGTGGGGGCTGGGGGAGGAGTAAGTGGGTAGAGAAAGCACAGAGATTGAATTATAAGTGTTTATGGATAGCATGGGAGGGGGTGAAAGGATAGGTTGAATTATTGAATATGGGGAGAGAGCATGATGGTGAGTGCTAGGGGGAAGTGAGGACTGGGGAGGAAAAATGGGTGGGAGTGGCGTGGAAAGGGACAGGACGTATGGGGGTGGGGGAAAGGGAGGTAGCTGAAACAGCAGGTTGGGGCAGTGTGATAAGGATTGGGAAAGAGGGACATGGGGGGTCATGCAGAGTAGAGAGGGTGCAAGAATGAGTGGGATATCCTACTGGTTAGAGCAGGGTTACCCCAGTGGTGGTGAGGTGACTGAGAAGGACTACCACTACTGAAGAAGGGGGAGTCGGGGGGAGCAGGGATGTTGCACCATGGCAAAGTGGAAACCAGGAGGTTGGAGGGAGAAATACCGGTGTTAATGGAGAGATGGGAGCAAAGGGTGGGACAAGAGGATGAGAGAAGGGTTGGGTCAGCAGGGCAACAGAGAGATGGCAAAGAGAGAAGGCTGGAGGGGAAGAGAAAGGGGAGGTGTGAGATGGGTTCACTATCCCCCATCCCCCTGTAACCTCGAATTCAATAACTACTTTAGCTGGTGGGGATCCCCGAATGCCCCCAGCTGCCCAGAACACTCCTCTACGTGCTGCAACCGGCGGCCCTCTTTCCTCTTGCACATAACAAGGGTGCCACAATTTTGAGTGGGCCTGAGCGCAAAGCAGGTAGGCCCAGGCCCATCTGTGGGTATGCCACTGGCCCAAACCCCCTTTGGAGTTGCATGCTATTAAAATTAGGTGCTTATGTTATAGAATAGGGTGTAGACAGATCTGTGCTAAATTGAGTGCCCAAGTTTCAATGACCTATACAGAATTCCCCTGCAAGGGTCCAATATCAACGTGATGGTACACAGGAAGTTCGAGACAGGTGCCATCACGAGCTCTTAAAGCTGCATTTGTAGGTTAAGACTTGCGGCTGCACTGGTAGTAATCGGAAACCGATGCTGGTTCCCACACTGATACTTCTGAACACAAAAACCATCAACAGTCAACGAGGAAGGAGATTTAAAACAAAATCAGGAAATGGATGTTGCTAAAATCAAAGGCACACATTATTTCAGAAAACCAAGCAATAGAAAACTCTCTGGAACAAAGAGTAGTGGGAGATCTAAAAAGGAGCCCAAACTGAGGAAGGCACAGTACCAGAAACACTCACATCGCTAGTGGTACCGTTGCTTTAACCTCATGTAATTTCTTTTTGCTCTCTCTCTCTTGGTCTCAGTAGGCTTATTAGCAGCAAAAGATGGAGAGTAAACAAGGTCCGATGAGCCCTGGAGCCCTGATACCCACAGGAGCTTTGGCTCTGTCGCATCCAGAAATAAAAGTTAACAACCCCAAAAAATGGAATGACTAGCATAACAGTCTCCTACATTCAATGCATAAGAAGAGGAGTGTGGTAGCCATGTTGGTCCACTCTTAAGGTTATCAATAGAAATCAAACAAAATAAAACATGGAAAAGAAAATAAGATGATACCTTTTTTATTGGACATAACTTAATACATTTCTTGATTAGCTTTCACTTATATACACTGTCAGCTAGCACATTTGCTTATTTCCGATCTGACGAAGGGCAACCTTCGAAAGCTAATCAAGAAATGTATTATGTCCAATAAAAAAAGGTATCATCTTATTTTCTTTTCCATGTTTTATTTTGTTTGATTTCTATTGATAATGCATAAGAATAATTGTTGGAACTCATTGCCAGAGCAAGTGGTAAAAGCAGTTAGTGTAGCTGGGTTTAAAAAAAAAGATTTGGACCAATTCCTGGTACCTGCGTATCTCTGAAGTTAAGTAGCATAGAATCTTGCTACGTTTTGAGATGCTGCCAGGTACTTGTGACCTAGAGTGATCACTGTTAAGATACTGGGCTAGATGGACCTTTGTTCTGACCCAGTAGGGCAACTCTTGTCCTATGTCTACCCTCCCGATGGCACCAGTGCTGCTGCTGTGCTCCTCCAGAACACATTGGGCAGTGGATCACTTCATGCGGGCTGAAGAGGACACCAATGGAGACACAGCAGTAATAGAAGGAAAGGGACTGACACCGTTGTTTTATTTATTTATTTAGATTTTGCTCACACCTTTTTCAGTAGTAGCTCAAGGTGAGTTACATTCAGGTACTCTGGATATTTCTCTGTTCCAGGAGGGCTCACAATCTAAGTTTGTACCTGAGGCAATGGAGGGTTAAGTGACTTGCCCAAGATCACAAGGAGTAGCAGCGGGATTTGAACCGGCCACCTCTGGATTGCAAGACTGGTGCTCTAACCACTAGGCTACTCCTCCACTCCACTCATTGTCAGAGCAGGGGGCAAATGTTGGGACCAGTACAAGTCAGAGCCTCCCCACCCTGGTAGGGTGCAGGTGGAGTTACTCGGTGGCATGCCCATGCACTTGTATGAGCACCCCACTATCAAGTGGTGCACCCAGATTCCATCTTGCTACAAGGGGAGTGGGTCAGCGTCTGTGTGTTGTGATCAGCCCGTTGTGACCAATAGCCTGCTTCACCTGATCTTCTCTCTCCCTGGGGACCTTGGGTGTCTGACCTTCAGCCCCTCATTAGAACGTTCCTTTTGATCAGGGTTATACTGGTTCAAGTGCTGGGATTCCCTGGTTCCCTGGCACCAGTACGAAGCAATGCTTCTTTCTTGGTGCTCCACACCCTTTATTATACTGTCCTGCAAGAGCGTAGCCAGACCAGCCATTTTGGGTGAGCCCCGAGTTAACCTGGTTGGGCCCTTCCCACTCCAGTACATACACAGTTATCTAAAAAAGTTTCCCTCTGCCCCTGCTATCATCATCTCCCCCCATCACCACCAAGTATCTCCTCCTCTTTCCTCCCCCCTGCCCGGCATCTGCTCCTCTCTCTCTCCTTGGTCTACCTCCATGCTGTCGCTGGCAGTGATTCCAGTATGCAACCTGCGCCAGCTCTGCAGACTTCCCTCTACCGCGTCCCCAACTCCCCACCGGTGAACAAGCAGGAAGTGATGTCATCAAGGGTGGAATGCAGTAGAAGGAAGCCTGCAGGGCCGGAGCAGATTGCTTACAGGAATCGCTGCCAGCAATGGCTCAAAGATAGATGGGGGGAGGGGTTCAGAGAGAGAGAGACAGGCAGCTGCCGGGAAAGAGAGGAGTGAAGCATCGCCCATGAGGTGCTTTGGGGGCCGCTAGACTGGGTGGGCCTGAGGCAAGAATGGGTGGGGCCTGTGCCCACCCGTACCTATGCCACTGCTGTCCTGGTGTAGTTGTTCAGCAGTCATCAGCCAGCCAGCCTGCTTAGCCCCTATATTAATATCCTGGGACACAAGAGCTTTGTCTCTAAGAGGTTGTTCAGAGACAGCTTCCCTCGACTACTGTGGCTAGTACTCTTGAGGTCACAGATAGGGGACCCCTTTATAGGCAGAGCTCCCTCGAGTGGCCATTCTAAAATAAGACAAGCCGTGAGGTAGCGCTCCCTCTAATGGCCCTTCCCAGCTAACCAGGTCCCTTTATCACCAGAGCCCCCTCTATTGGCCTCTCTTATATCATTGCACAGGCTTTTCACAAGGAGAGCTCCCTCTGGTGGCCTCTTCATGGCAGCGCGTTACCTATACTTATCACAGTGTACATGTGTACGTACAACCCACTACACAGTGCCACCACGCTGCATGAGGAGCATCCGTGTTGTGTGTATATGTGTGCACCCCATTATTCAATGCTGCACCCAGATTCCATTCATGCATGAGGAGCAGTTCCTTGTCGGTGTCTGCATGCACACATATGCACCATGACTTCTTACAGCCAGCATTCAAAGTGGATTTTATATAGCGAGATGCCTTTTGCTAGAACTAGTTTAAGAAACGAATGCGATCAGCTTTCAGAAGCTAACGCTGTCAGAGGATAAAAATGAATCATAAAACCTGGTGTAAATACCTGCGCCAAAACGTAGACGTGTTCCCCCAAATTCTAAAACCACGTGTGAATTTGAGTAATGGCCCCAGCACACTCACATTCCTCCTATGGCTGCGTCTCTTTCCAGCTATGAACGTTAGAATTAACGCACACTTCGTTTTAGAAGCACACATAAATTCCAATGATTGCCTATTAGTGATGACAATCGGTTGCTATCGGCCAATTATCATCACTGATTTGCTTGTTACTCAATTAAGGTGAATGCGCGAATTGGGCACATATGCAATTTAACACACGCAACTCGCCGTGCCTTATATAGAATCTGGGGGTTATTGACTACAGCATAGCTTTTGTTTTTGTAAGAATTTATTTCCTTGTTCACAAATTTCTATTTGAGAACGAAAGTTGCTAGAAAGTCGCCCGACTTTATCCTCAGCTATTCTACAATCTTCCTACTTTATTATCCACAAAGGGTCAAACTCTATAGATAGCGTCTTAAAAATTGGTGCTGAAAAACCACATGCTTAGCGTGACTCTATAAACTACGCCTAAAGTTAGGCATAGTTTATAGAATATGCTCATGCACCATTCTTGCGACTCTTCCAGAACCAGACAAAATCGAATTCCTCTATACCTGACTGCTTCAGTCACTCTGTCACTAATGAACGTTAACGCACTACCACCTTATTTCTCACGCCGAACACGAACTGATTATCTAACTTACTCTATAATGTACTCTATCATTTATGAACTCTAATGCAATGCCACTTTGTATTTCTCATTCCGGAAATGGCGATCGCCATTACGGCATAATGTAAGCCACATTGAGCCTGCAAAAAGGTGGGAAAATGTGGGATACAAATGCAACAAATAAATAAATAAAATGTAGGTACCCCCATTTAGGCTACCTAAAACCAGGCCTAAATATCTGTACTTAACTTAGGTGCAGATCGGGTGTATTCCATAATAGTGCGCATAGTTTTTTGAAGTGCTCACAATCCGCCTATTCCACACCTATGACCACGCCCCTTTTCAAGTGCGCGCATTAGAATTTACACACATTGCATTGTAGAATATGCCTAGAAAGTTGTGCACATACATTCTAATTAAAGCCATTTATTAGTACATCTAATTGGTTAAGTACCAATTATCGGCACTGATTGGCTTGTTAATCAATTAAGTTGTGCGTGCAATTTGGCCATGTGGCCAAATTAGCATGCACAAGTTAAGGCACCATATATAGAATTTGGGGGGGGGGGGGGGAACATATTGGACTCCTTCAAAATTGGAAAAGCTTTCTTCAGAATCTGCTCCATCCAAATGCTGATCATATAATCAAGCTCCTTGTGATCTATCACTTATGCTTTACTACTGCTCCAATGTTCACTTGTTTTGGGAAGAAACATGGAACAGAATCATGCAAATTATTCGCATAGAAAACCCCAGACTCTTTTTATACAACACTGTTCTGCTCAGATCTTCATGTCCCGACATCATACCTGATAAATTAGTCAAGTTATCCAACATCATGCCAGCTTCAACTTCACATTTGATCGTTCTTAACTAGAAAGGCAATATTAAACTGAATACTTCTGAATGCTGGTCACACATATGTGCGACCCATAAATACGAAGCTGCTAATGCTATTTGCATTCGTAATATCGTTCCTTCTCAGAAACTTTGGTCACTCCTAGACAGCTATTGCAATAAATCTGATATCAGTGCTAGTTATTGTAATATTCTATGAGCGTTGTATTACGTTTGCCAGTTTGTATGGTTATATTATATACATTTGGTGAATGTATCTGTTTTTCATGGTTCTGTCCACACTTTCATAACAGAAAATCAATAAAAAGATGTAAAAAAAAAAAATCTATATCAGGTTTACAAATCTGCTGGACTTGTGTGCATGTTACCCTGAATCCAAGATCTATATGTGACTTAGAAAACCACGGAGTGGAGCCCCCCCCCCCCCCCCCCCCCCCCCCCCCCCCACACACACACTTTTGGATACATATATGAAACAGAAGAAGAGAGTCCCTACCGGCAGAGAATTGCAATAAGTAGGAACAGGGCATGGTTATAACAAAAAGAGCACATTTAAAAAAAAATGATTTTATTAAAAAAGAAAAAACAAACAAAAAACAGAGGCAATGCAGTATAAGTAAATATGTATATATATATATATATAAACATAAACATTTTAGACCTCATCAGAACCTGGTACTACTAAGATCCATGGGAGGCAGAACCAACTGTACAGATGATGTCCAGAAATACTTTCCATGTAACATATTTTAGTGAATGAGGAGGTTCTGAAAGCTTTGAATAATATATTATAAAACATGATAAAATGGTTTGGGTATATTGGCTAATAAAAATTCCAGTTTCTGTGTATTATTTACAGTACAAAATCACAGGCTAGAAATAATTGCCTCTGTGCTGTGAAATTCCCAACCAGGTCACAGACATGATATGTAAGAGTGAAGGCCCCCACCCCCCTCAACGCTCTGGGTTCAATTCTACAAAAGTAGCCCAAATTCTATAACTACTACTAATCATTTCTATAGCACTACTAGGTGTATTTATTTAGATTTTGCTCACACCTTTTTCAGTAGTAGCTCAAGGTGAGTTACATTCAGGTACTCTGGATATTTCTCTGTCCCAGGAGGGCTCACAATCTAAGTTTGTACCTGAGGCAATGGAGGGATTAAGTGACTTGCCCAAGATCACAAGGAGCAGCAGTGGGATTTGAACAGGCCACTTCTGGATTGCAAGACCGGTGCTCTAACCACTAGGCCACTCCTCCACTCAGCAACATTCCATGTAGAATCTCAAATAGTAGCAACATTCCAGAATCTCAAAAAGTGGCAACATTCCATATATTTAGATTTTGCTCACACCTTTTTCAGTAGTAGCTCAAGGTGAGTTACATTCAGGTACTCTGGATATTTCTCTGTCCCAGGAGAGCCCACAATCTAAGTTTGTACCTGAGGCAATGGAGGGATTAAGTGACTTGCCCAAGATCACAAGGAGCAGCAGTGGGATTTGAACAGGCCACTTCTGGATTGCAAGACCGGTGCTCTAACCACTAGGCCACTCCTCCACTCCAGTATGTAGTGCTGTACACCTTATATGCAGGTACTTTCTCTGTCCCTAGAGGGCTCACAATCTAAGTTTTTGTACGTGGGGCAATGGGGGTTAAGGGCTCTTTTTACTAAGTGGCAGTAAGCCCAACGTGGGCTTACTGCTCGCTATACAGGAAGTACTGCTGGGCTATCGCAGCAGTCTGGCTGTACTTCCCACCCCTAGCATGCCATCATTTCCGGCGGTAATCGGGCAGTGCCACGTGCTGCCCAGTTACCACCGAGTTAATGCAGGCGCGCTTACCGCCACCTCAATGGGTAGCGGT
This sequence comes from Microcaecilia unicolor, assembly GCF_901765095.1. Lineage (NCBI taxonomy): Eukaryota > Metazoa > Chordata > Amphibia > Gymnophiona > Siphonopidae > Microcaecilia > Microcaecilia unicolor. The sequence continues at coordinate 206,676,234 of NC_044039.1, forward strand.
AAGGGCTCCCCCCCCCCTCAAAATGGCTGCGTGGCAAGTGCTTTTCCTATATGAGCACGCAATTCTGGAACGCATTGCCACGTAACCTAAAAGCGACCTATGAACTGACCAACTTCCGCAAACTACTAAAGACCAATCTCTTCGACAAGACATACCACAAAGATCAAAACATGTGAAACTCCCGCATATCCAGAAATGTTAATAATGCCTTCTGTTATATTACTGTCATGTATTCCATTACCATGCAACCCAAAATCCTTCTGTAACACCAAATGTTTACTCCCCTCTCATTTCCACTATCCATGATGTATTGTAAGCCACTTTGAGCCTGCAAAGAGGTGGGAAAATGTGGGATACAAATGCAATAAATAAATATAACCAACAGAGCAAGGAAGGTCAACATAAACCTTGTGGAGAGTGTCAGTTCTGCTCCCAAACTAGTGTCATACAACAGTGGACACATTTTGGGACACAACGGATTTACACACTGAGTCATTTTACTACATGTCAATCATCATTTGTGGTATATATAATTCAATGTCCGTGCCACTTGTATTATGTAAGATGAGAATTCGTTTGACAGAACACAAAAGTCGTTTAGCGACAAGAAATCTTACAGCCCCACTTGTCACCCATTGTTTACAATTCAATCACAAGTTTTCTGAATTACATTGGTTCATCATAGATCATGTTCCCACCACTCAGTCTGGCGGGGATCGAGTTTCAGTTTTAACCCGCCGGGAATAGGAGTGGATCTATAAATTACAGACTATTAGCCCACAAGGCTTGAATGAGAACATTGAGTGGAACACAATTATTTGAGACTGTAGCCTGATGGGATATTATTTACGAGATTTTTAAGTCCTGCTTTTCACGTTATATTTTTTGGGGCAAAAGTATATATTTTTCAACAACACCATGAATACGAGTTTGTATGTGTACCATCAGTATATAAACAGCATTGTATAACATTAAAACATATAAAAATATTCTTGTCATTATGTGGTGACGTCATGAGAATGATTTCCGGTTCCTGCCTCAAGATGGCCGCCTTTATAAGCTGCAATAGTGAACGCTATGAATGTCGTACACATTGTTTGGTGAAGAGGAGACGGCTTTAACCCAAGTCCCTAAGGAAAGATCGTTGAAACCTGCGGAGTCGGGCGTTTCCAGGGGAAGGCAGTCGGAGACCCAATAGTGGTCATGGTACCTTGAAAGAGCGAAGCAAGGACTTAATGAGAATGCTGATAGAACGTTGCAAGGTAAGTTCACGTTTTTTTGAATGTTTTTGTAGCACTACTTGAATAGCACGTTTATAAAATGAAAGATAAAAAGAGAGTAGCCGGATGAAAGAAGTGCTATGCGCCACTTGGCAACAGAAATGTAATTGCCTTAAAATCGTGGTTTTTGCTGAGGGGACTCTTGAGAAAAAGTTTAAATAAACAAAAGTTTGAATAATTGAAAAAACAAAACAAAAACAGAAGTGATTATTTTCACAAAGGTTTGTTCAATGTGTGGTTAAACCAGATGTGGCTATTCTAGGGTAGCAGAAGCAGGGGCGTAGCCAGACAACAGATTTTGGGTGGACCTAGGCAACAACTTGGGTGGGCACCAAGTGTTCTCCCCCCCCCCCCAAAAAAAAAATATATATCTCAGCTGGTGGGAAAACGCTTCTTTCCACCTTGGCAGCAGGCCTGCACTGAAAACTGAGCATGCGCAGGTGCCGGTGTCATGGAGAGTAGCGTTTTCGTTACCAACAGGGGAAAATCTTCAGCTGGCAGAGCTTGGGATTCCCTCCAGTTACCACTAAATATGTGCTACTGTTGGGTGGGCCTGAGCCATAAATGGGTGGGCCCTGGCCCACCCAAGCCCACCTGTGGCTACGCCACTGAGCAGAAGTAGTCTTGGTTCCTTTTTTTACATAGTTATTTACCAAAGACTGTGGGATTGCTTGTGGAGTGGAGGAGAGGCCTAGTGGTTAGGGTGGTGGACTTTGGTCCTGGGGAACTGAGGAACTGAGTTCGATTCCCACTTCAGGCACAGGCAGCTCCTTGTGACTCTGGGCAAGTCACTTAACCCTCCATTGCCCCATGTAAGCCGCATTGAGCCTGCCATGAGTGGGAAAGCGCAGGGTACAAATGTAACAAAAATAAAATAGATACTATTGGAGATTCTACATGGAATGTTGCTACTATTGGAGGTTCTACATGGAATGTTGCTATTCCACTAGCAACATTCCATGTAGAAGGCTGCGCAGGCTTCTGTTTCTGTGAGTCTGACATCCTGCACGTACGTGCAGGACGTCAGACTCACAGAAGCAGAAGCCTGCGCGGCCACATTGGTGATCTGCAAGGGCCGACTTCTAGTGGAATAGCAACATTCCATGTAGAATCTCAAATAGTAGCAACAGTGGAGGAGTGGCCTAGTGGTTAGGGTGGTGGACTTTGGTCCTGGGGAACTGAGGAACTGAGTTCGATTCCCACTTCAGGCACAGGCAGCTCCTTGTGACTCTGGGCAAGTCACTTAACCCTCCATTGCCCCATGTAAGCCACATTGAGCCTGCCATGAGTGGGAAAGTGCAGGGTACAAATGTAACAAAAATAAAATAGATACTATTGGAGATCCTACATGGAATGTTGCTATTCCACTTGCAACATTCCATGTAGAAGGCTGCGCAGGCTTCTGTTTCTGTGAGTCTGACATCCTGCACGTATGTGATCTGCAAGGGCCGACTTCTACATGGAATGTTGCTAGTGGAATCTCAAATAGTAGCAACAGTGGAGGAGTGGCCTAGTGGTTAGGGTGGTGGACTTTGGTCCTGGGGAACTGAGTTTGAGTCCCACTTCAGGCACAGGCAGCTCCTTGTGACTCTGGGCAAGTCACTTAACCCTCCATTGCCCCATGTAAGCCGCATTGAGCCTGCCATGAGTGGGAAAGAGCGGGGTACAAATGTAACTTTAAAAAAAAAAAATGAGGTTTTCAGTGACATCTGGTCTCTACACAGAACTGAATCACAGATACAGTTCACAAAACACAGTAGAATTTAGAAGCAACATTAACTTCCACTGAAAACTGCATGAAATGTCACTCAGGTACAATAGATTTCATTTTCAGTGTCCCAGAGTTGCTTTGATTTTTTTTTTTTGTCACCTGCAAGCTACTGGAGTAATGTACATTCTGGTATAGCAGGTATTTTTCTATCCCTGAAGGACTCAAAATATGAGTTTGTACCGGAGGCGAAGGAGGGGTAGGTGACTTGCCCAAGATCACAAGGCGTTGCAGTGGGACTTTAACCAGGCTCCCCTGCTTCTGAGCCTGCTGTTCTAACCATTAAGTTGCTCCTCCACTCCCAGATTTGGCATTTTCACATCTAATCTAATCTCTTTGGATTTATTAGCTGCAAACGGCCAGATTAAGGCAAATATCTTTTTAACAGAGTTGTGGAAACAGAGAGAGAGAGAGAGATCAACGAGTTATCCCCAGTCACAGTGGTAGATTTGAGCCTTAAATTCAGGTCCTACTGCTCTAACTATCAGCTAGAGAACCTCCTATTCAACATTCGGAAAGTAACCTGAACCATACAAGATAACTGCCTGAAGAAAGAGCTCATGTCTCTGACACAGGGGCGTAGCTACGTGGGGCCACGGGGGCCTGGGCCCCCGTAGATTTGGCCCTGGACCCCACGCTGACGACCCTCTCGACCCCCCATCCCGCCGTCAACCCGCCATCACCGTCTGCTACCTTTGCTGGCAGGGGACCCCCAACCCCCGCCAGCCAAGGTCCTCTTCTTCCTTCGTTCCGTTTCTGAGTCTGACGTCAGACTCAGACACGGAACGAAGGAAGAAGAGGACCTCAGCTGGCGGGGGTTGGGGTCCCCCACCAGCAAAGGTAGGCGACGGAGGGTTGGCGGCGGGAGGAGAAGTCGAGAGGGTCATCGGCAGGGGGTGGGGGTGGGGGTCAAAGTTGTTGTTGGTGGTGGCGGTGGTGGCGGGGGGGGGGGGGGGGTGTTGGCGGCACCGGGGGGGGGTAAAATGTGCCCCCTCACCTCGGGCTTTGGACCCCCCTCCCACCGAAGTATGCCTACACCCCTGCTCTGACAGAACAGAAACATCTGAAGCTGAGACCAGGAAGTTAACAAATTGTTTCCGTTGCGATAGAATTCAGCTTTGCACCAGGGCTGCGGAGTTAGAGGCAATCTGGGGCGGAATTGCAGTTGAAGTCAGAGTCAGTAAAAATGTACCGCCTCCTACTCCAGCTTCAAAATAACAAAATATTACAATAGATGGTAAATTTATCACTTTATACATATATATACATATCTTTGTTCTGGATCTAAAAAGTTATAGTTATCAGTACTAATATCAGTAAGAGTCACAGCTGGAGTCAGAGTCAGACAGTAGAAAAACAGAGGAGTCGGAGTTGAAGGTTTGGTGCAGCGACTCCACAGTCCTGCTTTGCGGCTGCTGGTTTCTTTTATTCAGAGGCAACAAAGAGTTTGAGAGTGAGTCCCTTGGTATCTCAGCAGTTCTAGTAGCCATATTCTGAATGGAGCAGACTGGGTGGTCTGAGCTGGGATTGTGACCCAAATACGCAGAGCCGGTGGTGGGAGGCGGGGCTAATGCTGGGCAGACTTCTACGGTCTGTGCCCTGAAAATGGCAGATACAAATCAAAGTCAGGTTTACACATAAAGTAGCACATATGAGTTTATCTTGGGCAGACTGGATGGACCGTACAGGTCTTTCTCTGCCGTCATCTACTATGTTACTATGTTGAGTTACTTGGATTTATAGAGTAACACTAAAATTATTTATTTATTGCATTTGTATCCCATATTTTCCCACCTATTTGCAGGCTCAATGTGGCTTACAGAGTATGGTTACGACATAGTCTACAGGATATCAGATACAGTTTGTAATGTGCAAAGATTAAATCAGAATCCAAAATATAGAACAGGAAAAGTTCTCTATGATGACGAATCACAGAAGGCAAAAGTAGAGACTAATAGACGATTCACCACTGGAGACGTGAGTCCAACAGTCTTTCACCACTGGAGACGTGAGTCCAACAGTCTTTAAAGACTGTTGGACTCACGTCTCCAGTGGTGAATCGTCTATTAGTCTCTACTTTTGCCTTCTAAGATTAAATCAGATACAATTGATAATGTGCCAAAGTTAAGTAACAGAGAGAAAGACCAAAATGACCAATGATAGGCTTCTAACTTCCCCTCAATATAGGTAGGGTGACGGATGCCTGGAATGACCTTCAGATGGAGGTAGTGGAAAACAAACTGTGGCGGAATTCAAAAAGGCATGGGATGAACAAAGAGGATCTATAATTAGAAAATCAATGATATAAAAAAAACCCAAAACTTAAAGGGTTGCATATGCGTTTGCATGTCAAATGGTGCTTAGATGATGATGCTGGCTGCATCAACTAAGGCTGGTGCTGGGCTGGCTTGTATGGTCTGAATCCCGCATATGGCGATCCGGTTTAGGATGGGCTGGAGAGAGCTTCGACGGAAGTTCCAGTAGTTTGGAATATGAGGACAGTGCCAGGCAGACTTTTACGGTCTTTGTCCCGCAAATGACAAGACGGATTTGGATAGGCTGGGGTGGGCTTTGACGGCAACTCCAGTAGTTGGAACATAAGGACAGAGCCAAGCGGACTTCTATGATCTATGTCCCAGAAACACCAAAGAAAGACCATGATTAAGTAAATAATATTTTATTTATTTATTTATTTGTAACATTTGTATCCCACATTTTCCCACCCATTAGCAGGCTCAATGTGGCTTACATAATATCGTCAAGGCGATCGCCAAGTCCAGTAGATATTAAACAAATACAGTTTAAAATAAGGGTCAGGTAAGGTTAGGGTATACAAGTACAACAAGGGTCAAGGAACTAAGGAATATACAATGTCCATTACGATGTGAGGTTTTGATGCATTACGGATTTAAGGCATTTAAGTTGGATCAGTAGAGTAGGCCTTGCAAAACAGAAAGGTTTTTAATGATCGCCTGAAGTTTAGATGGTCATGGATCGTTTTCACACTCTTTGGTAGTGCATTCCACATTTGTGTACCTAAGTAGGAGAAATCAGATACATAGGTTGATTTGTATCTGAGTCCAATGCAGCTTGGATAGTGGTCAGATAGGAACTTGACGCTCTGGTTCTGTTTCTGGTCGGAAGATCTATCAAGTCAACCATGTATCCCGGGGTTTCACCATAGATAATCTTGTGGACCAAAGAGCAAATTTTGAAGGTAATACGTTCCTTGATTGGGAGTCAGTGCAGTTTTGATCGGCGAGGTTTAGCGCTATCGAAAATATCACATTCGCTGTTGATTTAAATCTTGAATTGATAATGAATGTGACTGTTGTGCAGACTGGATGGACCATTCAGGTCTTTATCTGCCATCACTTACTACGTAACCCCTCTGCCCTCTTCAGCACTTCTTTGAGAGTTTAGCTGGGTATCACTGAGGTGTACAGTCTGGGTATATTTCAAACCCCAGGCCCAGAAACATTGTTGTGAACTGCTAATTACATTGCTGGTGTTTATGACATGACTCCAATGAAAACAAAAAAAATCAAATTTATTTCAGAATCCAGTTGTTGACATGAAATGTTTAAAAACAAATGACAGTACGCTGCGGTTCCCAAGATTGTGATTTGATGTCTTACTGTTCCTTACTCGCCTGCAAGGCTTCTCCACTCTCTAAATGATCACCGACTCGTCTTACCTGGCCTAAGAAAGCCCATTTGGAATCGATGAGGTGCTTTGCCTTCTTTTTCCACTCTCCCCACACTTGAAATAGTCTTCCCCTTCCACTTCATAAAGATTCGTCAATTAAAAGTTCTAAAGCCAATTTAAAGACCTAGCTTTTTATAAAGGCTTTTAGTGAGATAAATTGACCAGAATCACCAGTTCCTGATCCTCTATCTACTGTGTGTACGAATGTTTACCTTTCCTGTCACTGATGGAGTTCTGCCTTGGGTGGTCTAGCAAGTGCTAATAAAACCATAAACTATGTTTTATGACCAGTGATTTACAGCAGTGAGAGGCTGGAGGGGAATCTTGTTAAATGAAATTATGAGAATAGAGAAGGCAGAGCTGGTGAGGTCAGTCCCCCTGGTAGCAAAGCTATTCAATCACATACCAAGTATCAATTTGTTCCCTCTTCAGATGTGAGACAATATCTGTCAATGAGGTCTAACCTCTTATTCACCCTCCAAAACATCAACTGATTCGTTTTCCGAGCATAGATAGATACCTGCCTTTGTACTTCAACTCCTCTGGAGGCAAAATGCAGTGAGAATATTCAGTTTGCACCAGGAACTTCAAAATGAAGAATTCTGTTCCTAAACTCTCAAAACTACACCTGTAGAGTCGAGGCAGTGTCTGTTATGGGCTGAGGATTTCTAGGTGGGCATGAGGTCTCTTGCTGAGAAGATACTCTGGACAGGTGATTAAGAAGGCTGTCCTTCCCGGGGCCTTTACAAAACCAAACACCCACATCTATCTCATCCCCAAAGCTTATAGAGAATGTGGCTCCTTTATGAGTGGCAGTGCTGCAGTTTCTGCATTGTTCATGTCTTTGTAGAGGAAATGGAAGTCTTTCTTCTGGTCGCTCTTCAGCAGGCAGGACTTGATTTGATGAGGAAGAGCATCGGCAGCTAGCCGCAGGCATTTCTCATCCACAAGAACAAAGAGTCCATAGTTCCCAGGGAATTGGATCTCAAACTTCTCTGCGCACTGCTGACAGAGGAGCTTAGTGCTGGTGTCTGGCCGTATGGCCAGTGTCCGGCTCATACCCTCGGGCTCTTCCAAGGATATGGTGATGAAATCCTGCAAGGAAAGAGAAGGTCACAGTCACAAATGGGCATAAAAAAATGGAATCTGCTTCTGTGATGTTAAATATTTCAAACCTGATGCTATGCCAGATAGAAAGCCGCAAGAAAAGACATGAGAAAAATAACCAAATAAAAATGTAGAAGGGGCAGAAGCAAAGAATTAGTTGCAAGACACTGAGGCCTAGAAGAGATCTGTGAAAGGAAGGTCTTACTACTGGCAGGGAGATCTATGATCTTTCCTCAGTAGAAGACTTTACCTCTTAGAAAGTAGGAGAAGTTCATCAAAAAGCTAAGAGAGCGTAATCCAGCTGCTCAACAGCTGAGGAGGTGATGAATTTTTGGGACTCTCCCAGGTCCTTGTGACTTAGATTGATGATCACTGTTGAAAACAGGATACTTGGCTAGATGGACCTTTGGTCTGACCCAATAGGGCAAAAGACCTTCTCCCGTTCTCTAAGAGCTTTTAGCAAAAGGTTGGAGAGTCTGACCTGGCCATGGTGTTAGTGATGCTTTGGAAGCTCATATGGGTTCTCAGGCGCTGAGAATAATGAAAGCATTCGATAATTTGTGAATCTCCCAGAAGAAGAGGGAGATCACAATAGACAGGGGAAATTCAGCTGGCCAGTGCACTTGTTGGGGGAGTTTGCTTTCTCTGATGACTGCTCACACTAAGAGCAGGATAATTCTGGTACTAATGAGGCTGAAGTCTACTTAGGTGAATGATGAAGGGAAGAAGCGTGAAAAGAAATAGCCAAGGATTAGGTTTCCAGCGTGCTAAGGAGCTAAAGCAGGTGGTGGGGCTGTTATTTGATGTATGACGGTGAAAGTGCTGGCTCACCTGCACTGAGGAGCGGGACACTCGGGCCCTGTTGAGTGTTCTCCGTCTCTCCCAGCGATGAATTGAATCCTGCACCTCTACGCTTAGCTGCCGGGTTACTGTTATCCTGTCATAGTTCTTGACATGCTCCAGGGCCCCGTAGGTGGTGGTTAAGTAATAAGAACCTGTTGACCAAGACAGAGCTCATGAGATCTCCATTATCCCAGACAGGGCTGGAAATATCTATACTGTGAACCCTACGCTGTAACATTTAAGAGCCCCCACCCTCAATTAAGTAGGAAGTAATTTTTAGGTTTAATAGAAAACAAATACAATATAAAACAATAGTCATTAATAAAAACAATAATTATGATGATTTTATATTGTCATTTTCATTTGTTACTGAAGTGGGAGTCACCTTGTATTGTAAGGCACTAAGCTGTAGCTTATTTAGCTTAGGCGTAAATCCAGCCCTGATCCCAGAAGTAAAGCTTAGACCACAGCATCCACCACTGATGGTTTACTGAGGCATTGTTAGTGTCAGGCTGGACGTGAGCCCTTGAGCCTAGGCCGAGGCCTAATACAGCTTTTAGGCCATGGCCTAGGATGGACTGAACAGGTACTATACACCACCCCAGCTACCAAGCCCTGCACACACACACACACGACCAACTTGCACTACCAGACAGGGGAAGATAGGGCATTCAGGCGGACCTCACGGCCTAACGGGAACCCACTTGCTCAGAATACAGTCATACGAGCCTCACGGCCTAACCGGAACTGATTCAAATCCAGGGAAGGGAGAAAGAAAAAACGAGGGGTCCCCACGGGGACTAGAGCACCAACACACTAAGTGCTCACTAAGGAGACAAGGGAAAAATGAACTAAGAGAGGTAACACATCAGGCTGTGCCTCACAGCACACAAAGAAAATGAGGGACTGAGAATTATGGATACAGAGAGCAGAGACCCCCAGCAGACAGGAGAGGGAAAAGCCAGCAAAAAATAGAGAGCCGGGCCTGGGAAACACACCGCTCAGAAAGGGCAGCACATAGTAATAGCGAGGTTAGTGACAGCAAAAAAAATAATTAAAACAGTCACAAGGGAAAGACTGCGCCAAACACTCAGCTGCCAGAGGCAGGCAAAATACTGCAAACAAAGGGTTAACTAAGCTCTGAACACACAACTGCCAGAGGCAGGAATACTGTGAACAAGGGTAAAGTAAACACAGGGAAGAACAAACAAACAACCCCAGGAAAGAAACAAAGGTCCCCTGTCTGCCACAAAGACAGGACAAAATACAAACACAGCACAAAGGGTAATTCCAAGGGAAACAAAACAAACAAACTGGAACAGAATGATAAATGAGCTTACTACACAGCACCAGAGTCACACAGAGGAAATCACAGGTGAGGGAAGAGGGGTAATCAGACACACGCTGGAAGCAACAAGCACACTGAGACAGAGCAACAGAGGGCTACAGAAAGGAAGGAGAAAACAAACTCCACAATGCAGAGAGCAAAAGCTCAAACAGTGCAAGGAAAGGCTTCAGCAATAAACAAAGGGCAACGCTAAAGCAAGGGTTGTTGGGAAGGGTAAGCTTAAGTTGGTCAGACTGACTCAGCTCAGCCCAGATGGGCCAATCAGGAACGGTTCCAGGCATTCCCCTGTCTGACTAGCAAAGTTAAACAGAATCATAACAGTTAATACTTAAAAGGAACTGTAGATCTCTCGAACAGCAGTGGAGAAAAAGAAAACCAAGAACATGAAATTTATCGGAGGAACAATATTAAGCAGTATAAAAATGAAGTTAGGGAGACAGAAATTCAGTATTATGATAAGAAAATAAAGGAAGCAGATAATTCATCTAAGATGCTTTTTAAGATCTATAAGGAATTGACTTGTGTAGAAAGAACTTTAAACTAGTCAGAATTAGCATAGCCCTCTGCAGATAATCTTATCATTTATTTTCAGTCAAAGGTTACCAATATTCGTGATCCCTTTTTATCTAACACCCAAGACTTTGATAAGATCTTAACTGAACGACAACATGATGAGATGACAGAATATGGATAGAATATGGGACAAGTTTCTCCCTGTAACTCCTACCGTGTTTCCACGAAAATTAGACACTGTCTTATATTAATTTTGCTCCCCAAGACGCGCTAGGTCTTATTTTCAGGGGATGTCTTAATTTTCGGGGAAACATCGGGGTCCCCCCCCCCCCCCACCCGAGGTCGCTGGGCCCCCCCTCCACCCGCCCTCCATCGCTCCCGGCCGGAACTAACCTTAAACACCTCCTTTCACCTTCGCACTCGCAGCAGCAGGGCAGGCCACTCCTTCCTTCCGTGTCCCACCCTCGCCTGACGTAACGTCAGCGAGGGCGGGGCACGGAAAGAAGGAGAGGTCTGCCCTGCTGCTGCTTGCTGCAAAGTGAAAGGAGGCGCTTCAGGTTAGTTCCGGGAGCGACAGAGGGCGGGTGGAGGGGGGGCCCGGCGATCTCGGGTGGGGGGGGTCGACCTCGGGTGGGGGGGTGGCAGTCTTGTCCGGCTCTCAGCGGCCCTGCTTCAAAAGAAAAACTTTGCTAGGTCTTACTTTCGGGGGAGGCCTTAATTTACCAATTGCAGCAAAACCTACTACTACTACTACTTAACATTTCTAGAGCGCTACAGGTCTTATTTTCGGGGGATGTCCTATTTTTGGAGAAACACGGTACTACTATTTTGAAGTTTTGAAATCGAGTAGCAAAAAAGGGAAGTCGTTTTGATCTCTGTCCTTCTTTCTATTTGAACTCAAGCAAGAGGGATCACCTTTGCTCTAATTTCACCGAGCGATCAAGCATATTTCATTGGCATTTGACAGGACAATTCATCTAACCTGTCACCCTCAAAGGAATAAGTTCCGTTGCTTCTTAGATGTCACAACCTATTTGACCCCTGATGCAGGCACTGTGTGCTGAAACATGGCCCATGTCGGATCACTAAGGGAAGAATTGATGTTCAAGTTATAGGATTAAAGAAACTGTGTCCCGATTTGGAAGGCTCCTGGTACTTCTTTTTGTTATTTGGGCTTTGTTCTGTACTTTGGACCATCTCTGTGCTGTTATTTGGAATCCTTACCATCTGAAGGTATTGCACTTGCTTATGAATTTCATCAACATTGTGTTGAAGGAGGGAGTCTATCCTAAGGAAATAGCATCCATTACACTCACCCCGATTCCTAAGAATATAGAAGGAGATCGAACAGAAGTGGATAATTTTAGACCAGTAGCAAATATTTCCTAGTTGGCTAAACTCCTAGAGTTCGTTGTTAATAATCAATTTACCTTATCCAACCCAACATGGTTTTAGATCGATGCATAGTACAGAGACCAGTTGATTAACAGAAATAAGGAAGATATTGGCTTAATGTAAAGAAGTGGTTCTTTTACAATTTGACATCTCGGTAGCAATAAGTGTTCGCATTGTTAAATAATTTCTGGTTTTAAAAGAGAAAAAAATGAAATTAGGTGTATTATTTCTACTAATACTGGACAATAAGTATGTTTCCAATGAAATAAATTGAATATACACCGTTTGGGGTTTGAAGAAGCCAACCAGACGATCAATGTGGAATAATTTTTATTTTTTATTACATTTGTACCCCGCGCTATCCCACTCATGGCAGGCTCAATGCGGCTTACATGGGGCAATGGAGGGTTAAGTGACTTGCCCAGAGTCACAAGGAGCTGCCTGTGCCGGGAATCAAATTCAGTTCCTCAGTTCTCCAGGACCAAAGTCCACCACCCTAACCACTAGGCCAATAATAACTGGGGATAATCAGGTTAATACCACTTTTTTTCTGTTTACCGTTGTTTAATTGATCTCCTTGTCTTGTTTCACTCTTCCTATTTTGTGGTCTAGAATTACCTGATTGAAATAATTCTTGTGTATTACTTTCTCTGTATTTCTGGCAAGTTATTTTATTGCTTGTAAATTTAAATTCTTATAAATAAATTTAAAAAATGTTTTACATAATGTGCTTTCCTTCCCTCTCATAAACATCAGATTTCTTGACTTAGAGGCCATTTTATTAAGGCACGGTGGGCCTAAGCGTTAAAAAGTTACATGTTTGTTATGACAGTGTGTTAAACATACCACTGGGGGATTGCAAGCCCATTGCTGAATATACAGAACACGATTTTCGTAGCAGTGGATGGAGTGTGGTCTCTAATATGTTTCTGATAAGATGTTAATACTTCATTGGTTACATAAGTACATAAGTAATGCCATACTGGGAAAAGACCAAGGGTCCATCGAGCCCAGTATCCTGTCCACGACAGCGGCCAATCCAGGCCAAGGGCACCTGGCAAGCTTCCCAAACGTACAAACATTCTATACATGTTATTCCTGGAATTTTGGAGTTTTCCAAGTCCGTTTAGTAGCGGTTTATGGACTTGTCCTTTAGGAAACCGTCCAACCCCTTTTTAAACTCTGCTAAGCTAACCGCCTTCACCACTTTCTCCGGCAACGAATTCCAGAGTTTAATTACACGTTGGGTGAAGAAAAATTTTCTCCGATTTGTTTTAAATTTACTACACTGTAGTTTCATCGCATGCCCCCTAGTCCTAGTATTTTTGGAAAGCGTGAACAGACGCTTCACATCCACCTGTTCCACTCCATTCGTTATTTTTATATACCTCTATCATGTCTCCCCTCCGCCGTCTCTTCTCCAAGCTGAAAAGCCCTAGCCTCCTTAGTCTTTCTTCATAGGGAAGTCGTCCCATCCCCGCTATCATTTTAGTCGCCCTTCGCTGCACCTTTTCCAATTCTACTATATCTTTCTTGAGATGCGGTGATGGTTGTTCCTTTTATCATTACGGTGTAGTTGGGGGGGGGAGGGTTTGGGGGGGAGTTAGGAGATTTATCAAACAATGTTAAAACTTGATGACGGATAATGCTGTATCGTTTATACTGTGTCAGCTGTTCAGGGCTTGAAGTGTCTCACAAGTCTTGTATATTCTGGGTGTCATCAATAAAAATGTTGAATCGTAAAAAAAGTTACATGTTTGAACTTCTGCAAATTGTTCATTTTTTTTTCAATAAAAGGATGGGGTTTGGACGGTTATATTACAAATTGTTTGCTCTAACAGAATTCATTAAAACCTCATTTTTTTGTTTCTGGTAACTTCAGCCACTTTTTACCTCCAGAGATGGTCACTTCTCCGTTTCTTTCAGGCCTTTGCCTGCATGCGTATGTGGAAATGATTTTTTGCTGTTTTAATGACACAATTATTCGTTAGGCCAACTCTGACCAGTCTGAGTTGTTTGAAAGTATCCGTCGGATCCCAATAGGAACACTCCATTTAGCTCCTTCCTGGAAGTAACATGTTGGAGACTTTCCAGTCTGTCTGGCTGACGATAATTCTTGGACCTCTCATCCAGTAACTTGTCCAGATCTTTTTGTGGTGGTCTTAACTCAGCTATTCTATAAGTCTTGACCACATTTCTAGCAGAATTAATTCTGGAGTTTGCATATTGGCTCAAAACATGATTTCCTAAATATACTGCTGGATAGTTTCATTGGAGCATCTTCTAGGCTTAGTACTGTTTGATAGTATAAATAACTTGTTCACACCATACAGAATTTTATAGACCTCTGTTGGTATCAGCTGTCACTTGTTTCTTCTCCTAACCAGTTGAGCCTTTCTTTTTATAAGAGGACTGATCAGCCCTATAATCGTTTTTCTCATCATTCTGCTGTTTTGAGGTGCAGCTACCCAGAACTGCTTGCAGTACTTAAGTTGTGGCTTCATCATAAATTTTCCCGAGGAGTCTTTCATGTTGCCAAGTGCCTTCTGAAAATCCATCTACAATATATTGACCGTCTTGCTTTAAGTTTTTATTTACACATCTTACTGGAATATTACTGCCCCATCCTTGACCATTTTTAAATCTAGATTGAAAGCCCACCTCTTTAACATTGCTTTTGACTTGTAACCACTCCCCCACATTAATTGATTTGCTTGCTTTATTTTTGTCTATTAGATTGTAAGCTCTTTGAGCAGGGACTGTCTTTCTTCTATGTTTGTGAAGCACTGCGTACGATTTGTAGCGCTATAGAAATGCTAAATAGTAGTAGTAGTAGTTTTAAAATCTGATAACCATTTCCAAACTGCATTGGTAGGTATTTGGGTGATGTCAGGAATGAATGGCAGCTGTTCTGTGGTATTACTACATTGAGCGCCAGGTCTAAAAATCCCAACCCTTTTTTCTACAACGAGTAATTTTAATTTGCTCCTTCTGCCTAATCTGTACTTTTAAAATACACTTTCTATCATGGTAAGATTAGTGTAAACATGGTTTGTAGGGTCTTATGTGTTAATAAAGACTGATAGTGGTTGAATGTTTCAAACTCCAGATTTGAGACAGTCTCTTGCTGTTGAATTCATATGTACATATAAGTTCATTCGAGTAGACATTTATACATTGCAAATTAAGGAGTCCTTTTACTAAGGTGTGCTGAAAAATAGCTTGCGGTCGTGTAGGCGCAGGTTTTGGGCACACACCGATCCATTTTTCAGCGCGCCTGTAAAAAAGGCCTTTTAAAAATTTTGGCAGAAAATGGACGTGCGGCAAAATCAAAATTACTGCATGTCCATTTTGGGTCTGTGACCTTACCGCCAGCCATTGACCTAGCGGTAAAGTCTCACGCGGTAACTGGGCGGGAATGACCTGCGCGCATCAAACGCATCAAATTATTTTTCGGCTGCGCATATCGGGCGCACGCCGAAAATGAAATTACTGCAAGAGCCATGCGGTAGCCAGGTGGTAACTCCATTTTGGCGCAGTGTGCATAGATGCTTACACAGCTTAGTAAAAGGGCCCCTAACATTCCTTTTAGATATCTAGAAATGGATTCCCCACGATAGGGAGGGCTGTGTGAATTTTCAACAATACAGACTGATCATCTAGGCAGTAGCTTACCAACGGCGGGGCAGTGGGGGGCGGTTCGCTCTGGGTGTAGGCAGCAAGGGGGTGTGCGGAGCAGGTGTGCAGCTGTCACCTCTGCCAGTCCCCTGTCCCCTCTGGCATTACTTCCTGTTCTGGGGCAGGGGACCAGCAGAGCCGACAGCCGCACACCTGCTCCATGCACCCCCTTGATAAGAGGAAAGGTGGTGGGATGATGCACTTGGGGGGGGGGGGGGGGGGAAAGGGTGTGATGTGCTTCCTGCCCCGGGTGACAAATAAGCTATGCACGCCACTGCATCTAGTTATGTTATGTTATATCAAGTTTTCTATTCCGCTACAACCTGTACAGTTCAGGGTGGATTATAGAAAAAGAAAACCGGACCAACATGGTCAGGGAAAACATTATGCTGCGAGTATAAAACATGTTACATTTTATATATATTTACTTTAGTACATATATTTGTTCTTTTAGACCACATTTCCTCATCTGCTTTCATCAATGTTATTGACCTTTTTGATGGTTTTACATATATTATACGAAGGTTAGTCTTTTAGATCATTTAACTTGTATATGGTTGTTTCTTATTTTGTTTATGTATTATACATGTTTTCTTATATATATTTTTAAATATGTCTACATTTATATTATTTTATATATATACAGTGGGGGAAATAAGTATTTGATCCCTTGCTGATTTTGTAAGTTTGCCCACTGACAAAGACATGAGCAGCCCATAATTGAAGGGTAGGTTATTGGTAACAGTGAGAGATAGCACATCACAAATTAAATCCGGAAAATCACATTGTGGAAAGTATATGAATTTATTTGCATTCTGCAGAGGGAAATAAGTATTTAATCCCTCTGGCAAACAAGACCTAATACTTGGTGGCAAAACCCTTGTTGGCAAGCACAGCGGTCAGACGTCTTCTGTAGTTGATGATGAGGTTTGCACACATGTCAGGAGGAATTTTGGTCCACTCCTCTTTGCAGATCATCTCTAAATCATTAAGAGTTCTGGGCTGTCGCTTGGCAACTCGCATCTTCAGCTCCCTCCATAAGTTTTCAATGGGATTAAGGTCTGGTGACTGGCTAGGCCACTCCATGACCCTAATGTGCTTCTTCCTGAGCCACTCCTTTGTTGCCTTGGCTGTATGTTTTGGGTCATTGTCGTGCTGGAAGACCCAGCCACGACCCATTTTTAAGGCCCTGGCGGAGGGAAGGAGGTTGTCACTCAGAATTGTACGGTACATGGCCCCATCCATTCTCCCATTGATGCGGTGAAGTAGTCCTGTGCCCTTAGCAGAGAAACACCCCCAAAACATAACATTTCCACCTCCATGCTTGACAGTGGGGACGGTGTTCTTTGGGTCATAGGCAGCATTTCTCTTCCTCCAAACACGGCGAGTTGAGTTCATGCCAAAAAGCTCAATTTTTGTCTCATCTGACCACAGCACCTTCTCCCAATCACTCTCGGCATCATCCAGGTGTTCACTGGCAAACTTCAGACGGGCCGTCACATGTGCCTTCCGGAGCAGGGGGACCTTGCGGGCACTGCAGGATTGCAATCCGTTATGTCGTAATGTGTTACCAATGGTTTTCATGGTGACAGTGGTCCCAGCTGCCTTGAGATCATTGACAAGTTCCCCCCTTGTAGTTGTAGGCTGATTTCTAACCTTCCTCATGATCAAGGATACCCCACGAGGTGAGATTTTGCGTGGAGCCCCAGATCTTTGTCGATTGACAGTCATTTTGTACTTCTTCCATTTTCTTACTATGGCACCAACAGTTGTCTCCTTCTCGCCCAGCGTCTTACTGATGGTTTTGTAGCCCATTCCAGCCTTGTGCAGGTGTATGATCTTGTCCCTGACATCCTTAGACAGCTCCTTGCTCTTGGCCATTTTGTAGAGGTTAGAGTCTGACTGATTCACTGAGTCTGTGGACAGGTGTCTTTCATACAGGTGACCATTGCCGACAGCTGTCTGTCATGCAGGTAATGAGTTGATTTGGAGCATCTACCTGGTCTGTAGGGGCCAGATCTCTTACTGGTTGGTGGGGGATCAAATACTTATTTCCCTCTGCAGAATGCAAATAAATTCATATACTTTCCACAATGTGATTTTCCGGATTTAATTTGTGATGTGCTATCTCTCACTGTTACCAATAACCTACCCTTCAATTATGGGCTGCTCATGTCTTTGTCAGTGGGCAAACTTACAAAATCAGCAAGGGATCAAATACTTATTTCCCCCACTGTATATATATATATATATATAATTATTTTTTTTTTACATGCAGTGTTTTTAATGGTTATGTACGTTTTTTTCATTATTCATTTTTTTTTTATTGTTTATTGTTATTTAGACTCTTGAAGCAAGCTCACTGCCAAAACACGGTGATGTGTCGAGTCTTCACCAATAAATGCTTTGCCATCATTAGAAGTCTCCTCATTTGTTCCTGGTCAGCCTGGTCTATTTCTCACTTCCTTTGTCTCTCTGTCAATCTACTGTGGGATCTCAGTCTTCCTCCGCCTTGGCAGACCTTCACTGGAGGAGTGGCCTAGTGGTTAGGGTGGTGGACTTTGGTCCTGAGGAACTGAGTTCGATTCCCACTTCAGGCACGGGCAGCTCCTTGTGACTCTGGGCAAGTCACTTAACCCTCCATTGCCCCATGTAAGCCGCATTGAGCCTGCCATGAGTGGGAAAGCGCAGGGTACGAATGTAACAAAAATAAAATAGATACTATTGGAGATTCTACATGGAATGTTGCTACTATTGGAGATTCTACATGGAATGTTGCTATTCCACTAGCAACATTCCATGTAGAAGGCTGCGCAGGCTTCTGTTTCTGTGAGTCTGATGTCCTGCATGTGCAGGACATCAGACTCGCAGAAGCCTGCGTGGCCACATTGGTGATCTGCAAGGGCCAACTTCTACATGGAATGTTGCTAGTGGAATAGCAACATTCCATGTAGAATCTCAAATAGTAGCAACAGTGGAGGAGTGGCCTAGTGGTTAGGGTGGTGGACTTTGGTCCTGAGGAACTGAGTTTGATTCCCACTTCAGGCACAGGCAGCTCCTTGTGACTCTGGGAAAGTCACTTAACCCTCCATTGCCCCATGTAAGCCGCATTGAGCCTGCCATGAGTGGGAAAGCGCGGGGTACAAATGTAACAAAAAAAAAACAATAGACTGCATAATGACCTTTAAAACTCTCCCCTTTTCTGCATTTTTACATTTATACAGTGCAACTGCGTACCTTCAAAAACCTGATCTCTGTCTTAGCCCCCGTTATAAAGCCCCCTCCCCCAGAAAGACTTTAAAACTGGTACTAGATCCACATATTTGAATAAGACATTCCAGGAAGGAGTGAAGAAATGCGGATGCCACAAGCAGCACTAGGTGGCGCTGTACATCATGTAAACATGTATATTTTGGGGCCCTTTGACTATAGTGTGCTGAGATCTAGGCTTAACGTGGTCTAATGTGGGACTTTCCCATGCACTAAGCTCAGATGATGTAACGTGGCACTTTTGGGGGGCATTTTCCATTTTTTGAATTTCAGGTCATGGGCTGATGTGAAGTGGAGGGGTGGCCTAGTGGTTACAGCACCAGTCTTGACATCCAGAGGTGGCTGCTTCAGATCCCACTGCTGCTCCTTGTGACTATCAGTCTGGGCAAGTCACTTAACCTTCCGTTGCCTCAGGTACAAAATAAGTACCTGTCTGTAATATGTAAACCGCTTTGATTGTAACCACAGAAAGGTGGTAAAAAATGACACATTTAAAGGACGGATAATTCAATAGGAAATGATCTATGGATTTAAATGTACATCTTGCAGAAGGATAGGCAATAGGATTGGAAAGGAGAGTGGGTACAAGATCATATAAAACAAATCATGCAAATTTAAAGCCAACTCGGGCACAAACAGGCAGCCAGTTCAGAGAAAGGAGTGATATTTCCAGCACTAGAGAAAGCAGGTCCTTAAATTTTTATCACAGCAGTACAGCCAGGTTAGTTCAGGAGCCCTTACTGCCACCGTCAGACTCACAGAAACAGAAGCCTGCGCAGCCTTCTACATGGAATGTTGCTAGTGGAATAGCAACATTCCATGTAGAATCTCCAATAGTAGCAACAGAATCTCAATAGTAGCAACATTCCATGTAGAATCTCCAATAGTAGCAAAATTCCATGTAGAATCTCCAATAGTATCTATTTTATTTTTGTTACATTTGTACCCTGCGCTTTCCCACTCATGGCAGGCTCAATGCGGCTTACATGGGGCAATGGAGGGTTAAGTGACTTGCCCAGAGTCACAAGGAGCTGCCTGTGCCTGAAGTGGGAATGGAACTCAGTTCCTCAGTTCCCCAGGACCAAAGTCCACCACCCTAACCACTAGGCCACTCCTGTAAAGTTATATTCCTAAGTTTCTCTGAAAATAGGACACAAATTTGGGAGGCTAACTCAGGAGCATAAATATAGGAGTTCAACATTTTCTGAATGTCGTGCCCTTAGATTGGTAAGCCCTCCGGGGACAGGAGAATACCTAGTGTTCCTGAACGCAACCTCCTTGAGCTACAACTGAAATCCAAATCTCCCTTCCCCCTTAGTTTTCATGCCAGAATGAAGGTTTACAGTCTGTACCCCAAGAATCTGCGGTGGGAGCTCATGTTAGCTCCCTTCCACCACAGGATGAGTTCCCACAGTACTCAAGTGACATGGCATCCCATAATGCACCTGGGCTGGCTTAAGAACTGCAACATCAAGCTTGGCCTCGTTTCAGACAGTGGTTAACAACCCTTCTCATATCTTCCAGGGAAAAGGCAACACTCTCAAAGGATATATAGATAATTTAACTGATCCACAGCACTGCAAGAAGAGCCCAGATACACTCCCCCTCCCATCAATTGTACAGAAGAAGGGCTAGGGGAGAGGGGTAGAACCCCGGTGACATATAGAAGTCTTAGGAAGAACAGGAATTCCTGAAATAAGAAAGGGATCCTTAAAAGCCTCATTTAGTTCCTTTCTCCTCTTATGTGCCCATTATTAGGACAAGGCATACCTTCTCCCAGCTGCAGGCTAGGGTCCATCAGTTCCATCATGTATTCCACATCTACCAGCAGCTCAGTCAGGTCACAGTGCGCGAGAACATACATGAGCACGGGCAGGAAGTCATCAGCACCGTAAGGTTTCCCTGCAAGAAGAAACACAGGGGAGTCAACTGCACAGCCTCCTGAAAGTGATAAGGGGAAGAGATCTAAAGCCGACTGCTGACACCACCGTGATGAATGGATCAACATTCCAGGAAGCACCACCAATGGTTTCCCTGCTCTGGTCTTCATAGGCTTGAGCCACCAATGGAGGCACCAGAACAGGCTTTGAGGGGGCACTTCTACTAGCCTCCAACTACATGGACAGGATTTTACAACCCTAAGAGGGGCTACACAGCCTTTTTAGGTGGAAGGGCACCCAAGAATTCTTCATGGACAGGAAGCCTATCCACTGTTATTCTCAGAGGTGTCGCTGGTCACTCGGCCATGTTAGATATGTATTGGCATTGATATTCTAAAGATTTGTCTGGGTGACTTCCAGAGTTACCCAGGAAAATCTATGGAGAGCCCCCCTCCCCCACACTTACAATGGTATTGGATTTCAAGTTTATAACACAGGTTTAACACAGCAGCATAGTTATAGTAGCATATCATTGATCCATTTTGCATTTTTTTCAATAGAACCAAAGCCAAACTTAAAACACTCCCCATCCCAACTCCCAAACTCTGGCACAGTGCCTTACCAAGTAGTCAAAAGTAGAGGCTGACAAAGGACGAACCACCACCGGAGATGTAAATCCAACAGTCTTTACTATTATTCTAAAAAGGAGGACCCGACACGTTGGTTTTATTGTTATCCATCTTTATAGTTTACTGTTTGACCCCTGATGTAGACGTGTCGAAACACGGCCCGTGTCGGGTCCTCCTTTTTAGAATAATAATAAAGACTGTTGGAGTTACATCTCCGGTGGTGATTCGTCCTTTGTCAGCCTCTACTTTTGACTACTGTGTTTCCTCATCGTAGAGGTATTTCTCCTGTTGTGTACTTTGGACAGTGCCTTACCAAAACACCAACAACTTATGCTACCAAGAGATACAAAGAGCAGATCATATTCTCCCCAACAGCAAATCCTCAGGGATCACCTCGTTGGGGGTCACTTAGTAACAATTTATTTATTTATTTATTTATTTCACTGTATCCCACTTTTTCCCACCCATTGGTAGGTTCAATGTGGCTCACATGTTTCAGGAGAGACAGTTACAGATTTCAGCTTAGTTTGACGTATTCACTCTGCTGCTCCCCAGTATCTCTCCACACTCGTCCTTCCCTACACCCCTTCCCATGCACTCCGCTCCATGGATAAATCCTTCTTATCTGTTCCCTTCTCCACTACTGCCAACTCCAGACTTCGCGCCTTCTGTCTCGCTGCACCCTACGCCTGGAATAAACTTCCTGAGCCCCTACGTCTTGCCCCATCCTTGGCCACCTTTAAATCTAGACTGAAAGCCCACCTCTTTAACATTGCTTTTGACTCGTAACCACTTGTAACCACTCGCCTCCACCTACCCTCCTCTCTTCCTTCCCGTTCACATTAATTGATTTGATTACTTTATTTATTTTTTGTCTATTAGATTGTAAGCTCTTTGAGCAGGGACTGTCTTTCTTCTATGTTTGTGCAGCGCTGCGTACGCCTTGTAGCGCTATAGAAATGCTAAATAGTAGTAGTAGTAGTAGTACAACTGGTCAGCAGTTGCGTAGTATTTATTTATTTATTTATAGCATTTATATCCCACAATATTCCTACCCATGGGCAGGCTCAATGTGGCGTGCAACAGTCTATAAAAACATACAACAATTCAGCAAACAAACAATCAATGTCGTAAGGGAGAAAGGGAAATAGCTAAGGAGGGAAAAGGGGAAAGAGTAGTGCTGAACAATATGTCACTACGACAGTTGGAATTCAGAAGGAAGAGATGCCAGGCATGGTTTGAAGCGTATGCTCTACCAAAAAGGAAGGTCTTGAGGCGCTTCTTGAAGGTCGGGTGATCAGGAGTAAGTTTGACCAACTGAGGCAGCCCATTCCACAATTGAGTGCTGAGATAGGAGAAGGAGGATGCATAGGTGGTCTTATACTTGAGGCCACAAAAACCTGGGTAATGGAGGTTTAGGTACGAACGAGCTGATTTGTGAGAGTTCCTAGGCGGCAGGTTAATTATGGGGTGGAATGGGCTGAATTGGCGAAATTGAGGTTAGCATGTGCTAATGTCCTTATTGTGCATTATTTGCCACAGGGACCGTTTCATGCAATCCTGTACCGAGAGCTATTGATTACTAGGTTTCCAAACTTCTTCAAACTGGTGCACATTGTCCTGCCTGACAGCTGTCAGTTTAGTAAGGAAATATCTGCTCCAAATGAAGTTCATTTCTCTACCATGCTAATGCAGACCAGTTAAAATCTGTCCAGACAAAGTTTCACTGGTTAAAAACTGGAAAGGAGAGAGACACTTGGGGGGGGGGGGGGGGGATGCAGATACTCATTGTGGTTTGAATAAAATGTTCTGGTTAAATTGGGTTCTATAAATGGCTGTCCTAAGAATAACCAGATAAATTAAGATATAAGCACATAGATTATAACTGTAACTAGGCACCTATGCTGAAGCAATGGCATAGCCACAGGTGGGCACAAGCCCACCCATTCTTGCCTCAGGTCCACTCAGTTTAGTGGCCTCGAAAGCACCTCAGTAGCGGTGCCTCTCTCTACAGCTGCCTGACTCTCTCTGCCTCCCCCCCTACGTCATCCACCTTTGAGCTGTCATCTGCAGCAATTCCTTTAGGCGACCTACGCCAGCCCTGTAGGCTTCCTTCTACTGAGCCCCGCCCTCGATGACATCACTTCCTGTTTCTTCACTGGTGGGGATGAGGTACTGGGAAGCCTGCAGGACTGGTGCAAGTTGCTTACAGGAATCGTTGCTGGCGACGGCTTGGAGGTAAACCGGGGGGGGGCAGGGTTTCACAAAGAGACAGGCAGATGCCAGGCGAGGGGGGGGGGAAGAGATAAAAATAGTAGGGGAGGAGGGAAAGGTTTAAATAAAACTGTATGTATGTATGGGGGTGGGAAGGGCCCACCCCAAATAGCAAGTCTGGCTATGCTCCTGAAGGGAGCCAAAACACACCTATTTTAAGTCTATTTTATAAAGAAAGGTTTGTGCGTAAGTGGCAAAAATGCACCTTAATTTTCACTTGAGCGCCCCTACAGTTTGCAAATATGGGCATACATGATAGTATTGTATATTAAAAAACACAGGTACCTGCACATTCCACCTACACTGCACTCAAACTCGGCCATGTGTACACCCACAATGACAGGAACACATGTAAATGAGTAAAATACCCCATTTAGAGCCCTACTTTCATATCCTTATAAGGAACTGGGCTGTACCTGGGGGCTACAAGTCCATGAGAACACTCAGTACTATAATTACGAAATATATATTTATATGCTTTGTTTGTTTTAAAAGGTGTGCACTTTATTCAATATTCTTGCTGGCTGAACTGTGGGTACATCTGACAGTTCTTTTCCTGGAGCTGGCGGAACAGCACAGTACATTTGACTGTTCTGGATTCATTCCCAGATGAGGTGAGGACGCTCTAAGAATACTGACAGTCCAGGGGAGTTATTCCTGCTAAAGACTTTAAGAGGGTCTAAGCATGGTGACAGTCCAGGGGAGTTATTCTTAAAGTCTGTAGCAGGAATAACTCCCCTGGACTGTCAGCATGATCAACAGATGGGAGTAACTAGTGAGATAATTAAATCTGCTGACAACACAACGTTATTCAAAATTGTTAAATCGCAAGAGGATTGTGAAAAATGACAAGAAGACCTTACGGGACTGGAAATCCCAATGGCAGATGACGTTTAATTTTTTTTATTTATTTTATTTTTTGTTACATTTGTACCCCACACTTTTTCCCACTCATGGCAGGCTCAATGCGGCAGGCAATGGAGGGTTAAGTGACTTGCCCAGAGTCACAAGGAGCTGCCTGTGCCGGGAATTGAACTCAGTTCCTTAGTTCCCCAGGAGCAAGGTCCACCACCCTAACCACTAGGCCACTCCTCCACTACATGTGAGCAAGTGTAAAGTGATGCAGATGGAATAGAGGAACTCAAATTGTAGTTACTTGATAAAAGGTTCCAAATTAGGAGTCACCGACCAGGAAACGGATCTAGGTGTCATCATTGATGATACATTGAAACTCTCTGCTCAGTGTGCGGCGGTGGCTAAGAAAGCAAATATAATGTTAGGTATTATTAGGAAGGAATGGAAAACAAAAATGAGGATGAGGGATTACAAAAGAAAGATAGCATTAGAGGCAAAAAAACATAGCAAAAATTTTTTTTTGGTATATTAAAAGTAGAAAGCCGGCAAAAGAATCGGTTGGACCGCTGGATGACCGAGGGGTAAAAGGGGCGATCAAGGAAGATAAAGATGTAGCAAAGAGATTGAATGCTTTGCTTCGGTCTTCAGCGAGGAAGATTTGGGTGGAATGCCGGTGTCGGAAATGGTAATTCAAGCGGACGAGTCGGAGAAACTTAATGACTTCACGGTAAACTTGGAGGACGTAATGGGCCAGTTCAGCAAACTGAAGAGTAGCAAATCTCCTGGACCGGATGGTATTCATCCTAGAGTACTGATAGAGCTGAAAAATGAGCTTGCGGAGCTACTGTTAGTGATATGCAATTTATCCTTAAAATTGAGCGTGGTACCGGAAGATTGGAGGGTGGCCAATGTAATGCCGATTTTTAAAAAAGGTTCCAGGGGAGATCCGGGAAATTATAGACCGGTGAGTCTGACGTCAGTGCCGGGGAAAATGGTAGAGGCTATTATCAAAAACAAAATTACAGAGCACATCTAAGGACATGAATTACTAAGACCAAGTCAGCACGGCTCTTGTGTGGGGAAATCTTGCCTGACCAATTTACTTCAATTCTTTGAAGGACTAAACAAACATGTGGACAAAGGGGAGTCGGTTGATATTGTGTATCTGGATTTTCAAAAGGCGTTTGACAAGGTATGAAAGGCTACAGAGAAAACTGGAGGGTCATGGGATAGGAGGAAATGTCCTATTGTGGATTAAAAACTGGTTGAAGGATAGGAAACAGAGAGTGGGGTTAAATGGGCAGTATTCACAATGGAGAAGGGTAGTTAGTGGGGTTCCTCAGGGGTCTGTGCTAGGACCGCTGCTTTTTAATATATTTATAAATGATTTAGAGATGGGAGTAACTAGCAAGGTAAATAAATTTGCTGATGACACAAAGTTATTCAAAGTTGTTAAATCGCGACAGGATTGTGAAAAATTACAGAAGGACCTTACGAGACTGGGCGCCTAAATGGCAGATGACATTTAATGTGAGCAAGTGCAAGGTGATGCATGTGGGAAAAAAGAACCCGAATTATAGCTACGTCATGCAAGGTTCCACGTTAGGAGTTACGGACCAAGAAAGGGATCTGGGTGTCGTCGTCCATAATACACTGAAACCTTCTGCTCAGTGTGCTGCTGTGGCTAGGAAAGCGAATAGAATGTTGGCTATTATTAGGAAAGGTATGGAAAACAGGTGTGAGGATGTTATAATGCAGTTGTATCGCTCCATGGTGCGACCGCACCTTGAGTATTGTGTTCAATTCTGGTCGCCACATCTCAAGAAAGATATAGTAGAATTGGAAAAGGTGCAGCGAAAGGCGACTAAAATGATAGCGGGGATGGGATGACTTCCCTATGAAGAAAGACTAAGGAGGCTAGGGCTTTTCAGCTTGGAGAAGAGATGGCTGAGGGGAGACATGATAGAGGTATATAAAATAATGAATGGAGTGGAACAGGTGGATGTGAAGCGTCTGTTCATGCTTTCCAAAAATACTAGGACTAGGGGGCATGCGATGAAACTACAGTGTAGTAAATTTAAAACAAATCGGAGAAAAGTTTTCTTCACCCAACGCATAATTAAATATGGAATTCGCTGCCGGAGAACGTGGTGAAGGCGGTTAGCTTAGCAGAGTTTAAAAAGGGGTTAGAAGGTTTCCTAAAGGACAAGTCCATAGACCACTACTAAATGGACTTGGGAAAAATCCACAATTCCAGGAATAACATGTATAGAATGTTTGTACGTTTGGGAAGCTCGCCAGGTGCCCTTGGCCTGGATTGGCCGCTGTCGTGGACAGGATGCTGGGCTCGATGGACCCTTGGTCTTTTCCCAGTGTGGCATTACTTATGTACTTATGTACTCTCCCCACAGCCTACACATGAGTACAATGTAAGGGAACACAGCTATTTATCAGAGGTTATTTGGCCATTTCCTTAAATATGTGGCAATTGTTACACAAGGCAAAAAGAGGGTTTGTCTCTTTTTCCACACAGTTATTGCAACAAGCTTCCCTTCAGTTCAGTAGCTGGGCACCTCACAGTGACTGGTTTTGAGGCACATGACAGATCCACGGATCACAGCCACATGGAGCAGAAGCATCACAGATATAAACTGGATAGCTTAAGGATCAAAGATGGAAGGGGAGAGACACTGCAGCGATCTGTGGAAACAAGAACTTCAACCACCGTTCAAACCTTCAGATTTCCTCAGATTAGTCAGCTATTTATTTATTTTATTTTATTGCATTTGTATCCCACATTTTCCCACCTATTTGCAGGCTCAGTGTGGCTTACAATACATGGTATTGATGGAAGTACACTTTGTTACAGCTCGATTATGGTTACATTGTGAGGCATTGAGTTTAAGACAGAGTCTACGTATCGTTAAGGGGAATAGTACAATGGAACAGAACAACGGATACTGATAGGACTGTTGAGCAATAGCGCGAAGGTTGATGCTATAAGTGGGTGGCATTAATAGACTGCTCTCCACTCTTCTCTGCCTTTCGAGCTCGCTTAAAATTTGCAACCAGCCCAGGATACCCACACCGGAGCTGGCTGCATGTGTGCCGTCAAAGCATCTTGGGTTTAAGGGCGTACAGTACTCCAAAATCACATCTCAACAGAGAGGGAGGGAAAAGGACACAGAACTTACAGTAAACCAATAACATTCCACCACTGAAGATATTTCGTGCTAATTTTAAGAAGCTGATTAGTGAACTCCCTTGTGCCAGGTTATTGAAAACACATAGGATATGCATTCCCAAATCGCCTTTCTCCCTATCAATACATTACGCATTGCCACGTGTAATCAATGTGCAGGTTTTCTCCAAGTCAGATTATTCAGGACAAAAATGAGCATGGAATGAAAGCGATGCAGAGCCTCAGAGTACAATGAGCAGGACGTAATTATCCCTGCTAGTTTCAGATTGAATCATTCTCTACGCTGTCATCCGTATCATTCAGAGTGCTGAATAAAAAATGTCCTACAGCATCTCTTCACGATGAACCTGAAACTGCTACAATAAACTGCAGTGAGGAAAATAAAATCTGAGATAGCGTGAAGGTGGAGAGTGACGGTTTGAGTATTTCCGCCATTCAGTAATCCCATGCCGTTTGCCCTTCACATTCCCAGTCTGTGACTGCCCTCTACTAATAATAGTTTGGAGGTGGCACGGAGACGATTTAACGGAGGTTTATTGTAATCATGTTTCCAATGGAGATGACTGGCAGAACCTTAACCCTTGACAAAGGTTCTCAAGGTCCATCAAACTGCTAAAAAGAGACTGTCCTCAACTCCGAGCCTAGACCTTATGCTTGATCGTAGTCAAACATATCTAATGTGATAGCAGGGCTAGAGTTCTCTGAATACTGAGTATGAGAGCATATTAATTAGGAAGATGTGGGGGGAAATATCTGTGTCGGAAAAGGTATTCAGTGCTGATGAGTCAGAGAAATTGAAACAAATCACTGTAAACCTGGAAGATGTAATGGAGCAATTTAACAAATTGAAGAGTAGCAAAGTGCCTGGACCGGATGATATACATACCTGAGTACCGATAGAGCTGAAAAATAAACTTGAAGGGCTGTTATTAGTAATATGTAACTTATATCTTTAAAATCAAGCATGGTACCGAAAGATTGGAGGGTGGCCATTGTAATGTCAATTTTTTTAAAGGGTTCCAGAGGTGAACCAGGAAATAAGGGTCAGCTTTAGGGAGTGGCAAGCAGGGCCCCCATGATTGCCTCAAACTGAAGGAGCAGATAGGCTTTGGAGTACCCTTCCCAATTTCTACCCTGGGTCCCTGTGTGTCTAACACTGGCCCTGAGGAAATTATAGAACGGTGAGCTTGACATCAGTGCCAGGCAAAATGGTAGAGACTATTATAAAGGACAAAATTACTGAGCATATACAAAGGCGTGGATTAATGAGACAAAGCCAACATGGATTTAGTCAAGGAAAATCTTGCCTCACTATTCTACCACATTTCTTTGAATGGGTGAATAAACATGTGGATAAAGGTGAGCCAGTTGATATTATATATCTGGATTTTCAAAAGGCATTTGACAACGCACCTCATGAAAGACTCCTGAGGAAATTAGAAAGTCATGGGATAGGAAGTAATGTCCCATTGTGGATTAAGAACTGGTTAAAAGATAGAAAACAGAGAGTAGGGTTGAATGGTTAGTATTCACCATGGAGAAGGGTAGACAGTGGGGTTCCTTAGGAGTCTGTCCTGGGACCGCTGCTTTTTAACATACTTATAAATGATCTAGAGATGGAATAACTAGTGAGGTAATTAAATTTGCTGATGACATAAAATTATTCAAAGTTGTTAAATCGCAAGAGGATTGTGAAAAATTGAAAGAGGACCTTACGGGACTGGAAGCCTGGGTATCCCAATGGCAGATGACGTTTAATGTGAGCAAGTATAAAGTGATGCAGATGGAAAAGAGGAACCCAAATTGTAGTTACTTGATAAAAGGTTCCAATTTAGGATTCACCACCTAGGAAAAGGATCTAGGTTTCATTGTTGATGATATGTTGAAACCCTCTACTCAATGTACAGTGGCTACTAAGAAAGCAAATAAAATGTTAGGAATTATTAGCAAAGGAATGGAAAACAAAACTGAAAATGTTATAATGCCTTTGTATTGCTCCATGGTGCGACCGCACCTCAAATACTGAGATGCAGTGACCAGAATTATGTAAAGGGGGTTTGGACAGATTCCTGAGGGAAAAGTCCATTGAACATCATTAAAAAACTAATTTTTTTTTTTTTTTTTTTTTGGGGGGGGGGGGGGGGGGTTGCTGGGTTCTTGAAGCCTGGATTGGCCGCTGTCGGAGACAGGATGCTGGGCTTGATGGACCATTGGTCTTTTCCCAGTATGGCGGTGCTTATGTTCTTATGAGAAAGATGAGAGGAAAGTGGTCATGATGGAGGGAAGAGATATGAAGGTGACAATGTTGAGAAGAGGCATGGAAAGGTGACACTAGAAGGAAGTGAGATGAGAGAAGGTAGAGAGACAGCCAAAAGCATGGAGTAAAGAAAAAATGAAAGAAATGAGAAAAAGACTGAAAAAGAATTCATAAAAGACAAGGACATGAAGGTAGAGAGGTAGCATAACAGAAAACCAAGAATAAGTAGAGACAGAGGACATAAATAAAGTTTTCTGTGCTTGCTGGGCTGAGTCAAGGGTGGGGAATAGCAAGTATTTTGCCATTCTCACCGGGATATGCAAGTTATTTTACTGAAAGGACATGAGGGAGCAGCAGTATGTGATGCTATGATCTGACAGTCAACAAAAGTGCTTCAGCCATTCGACATGATAGCATGTTTTAGGGTGGACTGCATCAGGGATAAATTGGCTCCAACGCTGCTCCTCAATCTATCAAAGACTTCATAACGTTTGGGAAAAAAAATGGTATCTATGTTCTTTTACTCGTCTACCACACGACCATTACTAACCAATCCAGGACCAATGCTGCTTTAGTAACCATTGACCAATCAATGACATCCACTCCACCTCTGCATTCAACCCATGAGGCAAAGCAGTATTCAAATGGAAAAAATAACTATCTGAAGTTTCAACATTATCACCCTACCAACTCAAAACTAGTTTGCCACAGCCCCTTCTTCTATGCCTGAATTAGATTGTAAGCTCTGTCGAGCAGGGACTGTCTCTTCATGTTCAAGTGTACAGCGCTGCGTACGTCTAGTAGCGCTATGGAAATGATAAGTAGTAGTAGCGTTTGGGATTCCGGAATCTTGCTACACTTTGGGATTCCGGAATCTTGTTACTCTTTGTCATCCCTTATTTGTCCTGTTTGTCTGTCCTAATTAGATTGTAAGCTCTGTCGAGCAAAGACTGTCTCTTCATGTTCAAGTGTACAGCGCTGCGTATGACTAGTAGCGCTTTAGAAATGATAAGTAGTAGTAGTAGAGTTTAAAGAGAAATCTCAAGAATTAAGCAACTGGTTTTCTATTAAATGGCCATATTTATGAAATCATTTTTGCCCAGTGAGAATGGTTGATTGGATACAGACAAGTTACTCAAGAAAAGGATATCTTGACTTTTCTTCTTCTGTATTCAGCTTTCTCATCTCATATTGCTAATCTGGTACATCACCATTGACATATATTAAATCTTCATCCTGTGTTTCAGGAACTGCTGATTATAGCATTACAGTGAAGCAAGAAAACAGAAGAACTAGTGTCCTATACGTCACTGGATTTTAAGTCACTTAGCACATGTCATTCCCGGTGCTTAACTTTGGGTGTCATTTACTGAAGCTACTACCCCTCAGTGAGAGACATCTGAACATCCCACTGAAACGTAGTGAAAGGAAGCACACAACAAGGAACCATTTGTTGCAGAAGGATAAGGAATTCTCCCCTCCTAAAGAGGGAGGGATTACTAAAACTCCTAAAGAGTGGAGGAGTGGCCTAGTGGTTAGGGTGGTGGACTTTGGTCCTGGGGAACTGAGTTCAATTCCCACTTCAGGCACAGGCAGCTCCTTGTGACTCTGGGCAAGTCACTTAACCCTCCATTGCCCCATGTAAGCCGCATTGAGCCTGCCATGAGTGGGAAAGCGCAGGGTACAAATGTAACAAAAATAAAATAGATACTATTGGAGATTCTACATGGAAGGTTGCTACTATTGGAGATTCTACATGGAATGTTGCTATTCCACTAGCAACATTCCATGTAGAAGGCTGCGCAGGCTTCTGTTTCTGTGAGTCTGATGTCCTGCACGTACGTGCAGGACGTCAGACTCACAGAAGCAGAAGCCTGCGCAGCCACATTGGTGATCTGCAAGGGCCGACCTCTACATGGAATGTTGCTAGTGGAATAGCAACATTCCATGTAGAATCTCAAATAGTAGCAACAGTGGAGGAGTGGCCTAGTGGTTAGGGTGGTGGACTTTGGTCCTGGGGAACTGAGTTAGATTCCCCCTTCAGGCACAGGCAGCTCCTTGTGACTCTGGGCAAGTCACTTAACCCTCCATTGCCCCATGTAAGCCGCATTGAGCCTGCCATGAGTGGGAAAGCGCAGGATACAATGTAACAAATGTAACAAAAATAAAATAGATACTATTGGAGATTCTACATGGAAGGTTGCAACTATTGAGATTCTACATGGAATGTTGCTACTATTGGAGATTCTACATGGAATGTTGCTATTCCACTAGCAACATTCCATGTAGAATGCTGCGCAGGCTTCTGTTTCTGTGAGTCTGATGTCCTGCACGTACGTGCAGGACGTCAGACTCACAGAAGCAGAAGCCTGCGCGGCCACATTGGTGATCTGCAAGGGCCGACCTCTACATGGAATGTTGCTAGTGGAATAGCAACATTCCATGTAGAATCTCAAATAGTAGCAACAGTGGAGGAGTGGCCTAGTGGTTAGGGTGGTGGACTTTGGTCCTGGGGAACTGAGTTAGATTCCCCCTTCAGGCACAGGCAGCTCCTTGTGACTCTGGGCAAGTCACTTAACCCTCCATTGCCCCATGTAAGCCGCAGTGAGTGGGAAAGCGCGGGGTACAAATGTAACTAAAATAAAATAGATACTATTGGAGATTCTACACGGAATGTTGCTACTATTGAGATTCTGTTGCTACTATTTGAGATTCTACATGGAATGTTAATGTTGCTATTCCACTAGCAACATTCCATGTAGAATCTCAAATAGTAGCAACAGTGGAGGAGTGGCCTAGTGGTTAGGGTGGTGGACTTTGGTCCTGGGGAACTGTGGAACTGAGTTCCCTTCCCACTTCAGGCACAGGCCGCTCCTTGTGACTCTGGGCAAGTCACTTAACCCTCCATTGCCCCATGTAAGCCGCATTGAGCCTGCCATGAGTGGGAAAGCGCGGGGTACAAATGTAACAAAAATAAAATAGATACTATTGGAGATTCTACATGGAATGTTGCTACTATTGGAGATTCTACATGGAATGTTGCTATTCCACTAGCAACATTCCATGTAGAAGGCTGCGCAGGCTTCTGTTTCTGTGAGTCGTGCAGGACGTCAGACTCACAGAAGCAGAAGCCTGCGCGGCCACATTGGTGATCTGCAAGGGCCGACTTCTACATGGAATGTTGCTAGTGGAATAGCAACATTCCATGTAGAATCTCAACTAGTAGCAACAGTGGAGGAGTGGCCTAGTGGTTAGGGTGGTGGACTTTGGTCCTGAGGAACTGAGTTCGATTCCCACTTC
The DNA here is from genome assembly GCF_901765095.1 of Microcaecilia unicolor. Taxonomy (NCBI): domain Eukaryota; kingdom Metazoa; phylum Chordata; class Amphibia; order Gymnophiona; family Siphonopidae; genus Microcaecilia; species Microcaecilia unicolor. Next base: position 206,709,541 of record NC_044039.1, read on the forward strand.
AGGCACAGGCAGCTCCTTGTGACTCTGGGCAAGTCACTTAACCCTCCATTGCCCCATGTAAGCAGCATTGAGCCTGCCATGAGTGGGAAAGCGCAGGGTACAAATGTAACAAAAATAAAATAGATACTATTGGAGATTCTACATGGAATGTTGCTACTATTGGAGATTCTACATGGAATGTTGCTATTCCACTAGCAACATTCCATGTAGAAGCCTGCGCGGCCACATTGGTGATCTGCAAGGGCCGACTTCTACATGGAATGTTGCTAGTGGAATAGCAACATTCCATGTAGAATCTCAAATAGTAGCAACAGTGGAGGAGTGGCCTAGTGGTTAGGGTGGTGGACTCTGGTCCTGGGGAATTGAGGAACTGAGCTCGATTCCCACTTCAGGCACAGGCAGCTCCTTGTGACTCTGGGCAAGTCACTTAACCCTCCATTGCCCCATATAAGCCATGTTGAGCCTGCCATGAGTGGGAAAGCACAGCATACAAATGTAATAAAAAAAAAACCTAGAGTTTATTTATTATAATACAGAGGAAAATCCTGCAAAGAACAATGGGCCTGACTCAGTAGGAGATCTGAACATTTAGTTGTACTGTAAAGACTTTGGGGGGGTTTTTTTGCTTTTTTTTTTTTTTTAAATCATTGGCAATACCATGGATGCTCATGTTTGGGATAATTTCATAACATGGCACCTATGCGAAATGATATGGCGCTGAACTTTAAGGCGCTGCTACGGTACCAAATGTTCATCACGGAAAAGCTTTCTCACGGATGCAAGGTGCCAAATGGCAGATCCATGCAAACATACACTTTCACGTGGATCTTCAGAGGGCGGTGTGGCCATGGGAGGGACATGAGCGGTTCAGGGGCGTACCCTTAAAATGTGTTATAGAATAGTGCGAACCCGTGCCCAACTTGTCCACTGGGATTTACACCCGGTTTCATCAGGTGGTAACTCCTCGCAACCAAAGTTGAGCGTAAATCCTGGCACTACGCACTATTCTCTAAAGGGCACCCAACCTGGAACACCTGTTGTACTGTGCACTCATATGCTGACCTCCACACCAGGATCACATCTTTGTCAAGATTGATTTCTAGTGACTGCACTGTGTTATATATCTTCCAGTGATTTCGAACACAGACCCCTGATGTAGGCTTTCTGTCGAAACACAGTGCTCTGTCGAGTCCTGAAGAATAAAGATCGTTTTCCACCTCATCTTGCTGGGTTTTTTTTTATAGAAGAACTCTGCTGATCACACTACTCCCCGCTCAGGCATAGAATAACATGCACCATTTACTGAATCCAGGCCCTATTGTATACCCGTTTCATAAACGCAACATAGGCACCTATGGCCTATCAAAATAAATGTTTTACAACGACCCCCAGGAGCATAAAACTTCTCCTGCACAAATTTACACCTGCCCCGAAAAGTGCACTCTATGAATATACACCCATACTTTATAAAATACGTATGCACATCATAGCTCTACCCAAACTGTATGTCCAGGAACATCTATTTTTATTTATGTAAACAATTTCTATTCCGCACTATCTGAAATTCTACGTGCACGATAAAGCATACGTTCATAAATCAATAGCATAAAACACATATTATACAGTAAAAATTACAGACTCAACATAAAATTATCCCCCAGATTCTACATAGGTCACCCAAGGTGGGGCGCCCAGATTTGGTGCACGTCAACTAAATTAGTCAACTGGGTGCTAATTATTGACGTTAATTGGAATTACTTGGCACAAATTTGGATTTACACGTGAATCTATGTGCTATTCTATTAATGCTGCATGCCCAAAGTTTCTCACACGCAACACAAAAGGGGATGTGGCCATGGAAGCACCATGGGCGGCTCAGGGACGTTCCTAATATTTAGGTGCAGTGTTTTCGAATACTGGGGTTATGCGCCCAACTTGTGCACAAGGAAACATGGCATAAGTCCTCGCACCGAAAGTTGGGAGCGAGAATCCACTCTAAGCGCTATTCCGTAAAGGCCGCTCAGCCCAGAGAGCACTTTATAGAATAGCGATTAATGTCAATTTTTCCTCACACCTATATTTGACCACTATTTGCTGAATCTGACTCTATATGATTAGAATATACCACTACTGATGCAAAAAATTCATGAACCTGTTAACTTTCTTTCTGCCCCTGGCCTTAGGATACAGCCAATGTAATACCGGTTGACACGGAGGGGCATAATCGAACAGGGGCGCCCATCTCTAAGGGGGCCCATCTCCGGGGACGGTCTCGGGAAGGGGCAGAGCCAACCGTATTATCGAACAAGATGGGTGTCCATCTTTCGTTTCGATAATACGGTCGGGGACAGTCAAATCTCAACATTTAGGTCAATCTTTGAAATGGTCGACCTAAATGTTGAGATCGCCGGACTTAGAGATGGTCGGCCTCGGTTTTCGCCGATAATGGAAACCAAAGCCGGCCATCTCAAAAACGACCAAATCCAAGCCATTTGGTCATGGGAGGAGCCAGCATTCCTAGTGCACTGATCCCCCTCACATGCCAGTGGACTTCACAAATTGCTCCCAGGTGCATAGCTCCCTTACCTTGGGTGCTGAGCCCCCCCAACCCCCCCCCCCCAAAACCCACTACCCACAACTGTACAACAGTACCACAGCCCTTAAAGGGTAAAGGGAGGCACCTACATGTGGGTACAGTGGGTTTCGGATGGGTTTTGGAGGGCTCCCATTTACCACCACAAGTGTAACAGGTAGGGGGAGATGGGCCTGGGTCCGCCTGCCTGAAGTGAACTGCAGTACCCACTAAAAACTGCTCCAGGGACCTGCATAGTGCTGTGATGGAGCTGGGTATGACATTTGAGGCTGGCATAGAGACTGGCAAAAAATGTTTTTTAATTTTTTTTTTGGGTGGGAGGGAGTTGGTGACCACCGGGGGAGTAAGGGGACTTGATCCCCGATTCCCTCCGGTGGTCATCTGGTCAGTTTGGGCACCTTTTCAAGGCTTGGTCGTGAACCAAAAGGGACCAAGTAAAGTCGGCCAAATGCTCGTCAGGGCCGCCCTTCTTTTTTCCATTATCGGCCGAGGACGCCCATCTCTTAACCATGCCCCCGTCCCACCTTCGGTACACTGCCGACACGCCCCCTTGAACTTTGGCTGTCACTGCAACGGAAAGCAGTTGAGGTTGGCTAAAATCGGCTTTCAATTATACCGATTTGGCCGCCCTTAGGAGAAGGGCGCCCATCTCCCAATTTGTGTTGGAAGATGGGCGCCCTTCTCCTTCAAAAATAAGCAGGACAACCAACAGCAAAATACTTTCTACTTCAAACGGGACACAGCCATTATTCACTGCGTAAAAGCAAGTGTAATTTTGCAGTGTGCCTACCTTCTACCCATTATTGCGCATGCCACAAAAATCTTATCTTTCCATGCTTTAAAGCAGGGGTGTCCAAACTTGGCCCTCACCAGGTTGGGTTTTTAGGATTTCCCCAATGAATAAGCATGAGATCTCTTTGCAGACAATGGAGGCAGTGCATGCAAATAGATCTCATACATATTCATTGGGGAAATCCTGACAACCTGACTGGATTGCAGCCCTCGAGGACTGAGGTTAGACAACCCTGCTTTAAAACAACGGTTCCCAAACCTGGTCCTGGAGACACCCCCATCCAGTCAGGTTTTCAGAATATCCACAATGAATATTTATGAGAGAGATTTGCATACACTGTCTCCACTGCATGCAAATATTCACTGTGAATATTCTGAAAACCTGACTGGCAGGGGTGCCTCCAGAACCAGGTTTGGGAATCACAACGTTGACGAATTAACACAGCAATGGCAAAAACTATTCTTGGCAGCAGTACCTGGATTTCCCGTGGCCATGGACTCGTAGATGAGTTTGCAGGACTTCAGTAGACAGGTGATTTTCTTCTCTGGGGAGTAGGCTTGGTGCATGAGCATAAACTTATGGATGATTTTCTCCATCACGCTCCCATCAGGGACACTGGTGGTCACCCCCAGGTCAGTGGTAGTCGTGGCCTGGATGACCTGCTGGTTCTCTTTCAGTAGGCGCAAAGCTCCGTCTTTGCTGTGGATTTCCAACAGGTAGGATTCAATGGCATGTTTCAAAGGCTTCAGGACACACTTGCACAATGCTGCCTCAACGATGGCCTCTGTAAGGAGGAAACCCAACGGATCAGTGGAAAAGGAAATTGTATACGTAAGCAAGCAACAAAAAAAACCAAGGTAGCCACCAGTAACCACATCTGAAGCTTGGCTTTCCATCTTTAAAAGGAGTTTTAAAAAAGAAGCAGGTAGAATTTTCCTTTCCCTTTCAGGGTGTGAGAATATGGAACGGCCTCCCGAAGGCTTTAAAAAACTTTTTTTGTTCTCACATTCAGTATCTGATAGTTAATAGTTAAAGGAATCCTGTGCCAAAGGAATGGATCCTCAGGAGCTTAGTCAGGATCGGGAGGCGGGGCTGGTGGTTGGGAGGCGGGGATAGTGCTGGACAGACTTGTACGGTCTGTGCCAGGGCCGGTGGTGGGCAGCGGGACTGGTGGTTGGGAGGCGAGGATAGTGCTGGACAGACTTGTACGGTCTGTGCCGGAGCCGGGGTTGGGAGGCGGGGCTGGTGGTTGGGAGGTGGGGATGGTGCTGGGCAGACTTGTGCGGTCTGTGCCGGAGCCGGTGGTTGGGAGGAGGGGCTGGTGGTTGGGAGGCGGGGATAGTGCTGGGCAGACTTATACGGTCTGTGCCAGAGCCGGTGGTTGGGAGGCAGGGCTGGTGGTTGGGAGGCGGGGATAGTGCTGGGCAGACTTATACGGTCTGTGCCCTGAAGAGCACAGGTACAAATCAAAGTAGGGTATACACAAAAAGCAGCAAACATGAGTTATCTTGTTGGGCAGACTGGATGGACTGTGCAGGTCTTTTTCTGCCGTCATCTACTATGTTATTATGTTACTATGTAATTTTATTTTATTATGTTATAAATTGTTATATTGTATCTCCCTCTATTGTTGAGTCTTCTTCTCCTGTGATCCGCTTTGAATCCTTTTGTGGAATTATAGAATAGAATAGAATCTGGAACCCCTTCATTAAGGGATAAGACATCCGGCAAGCACAGCATTAGGGACAATGTTTCTGCGGACGCCGTTACGTGGTCCAGACACCAGAATGTTCCCCTCAGACATGGTGGCATATCAAACATATAAACGGCGAGTGACCGTACTCACTCGCAAATGCGCAGTAGAGACTTCCCTCTCTGTCCCGCCCCCGCGTCAATACGTGATGACGGGGGAACGGGACAGAGAGGGAAACTGCGCGAAGGGGAGGGAACCGCCGAGGTCGCCACCGCTCCCCCTCCCCCCCCGAGGTCGCCACCACTGGTACCCCTCCCCCCTCCCCGGAGTCGCCGCTGCCGCCACCCCTCCACCGGCCCGTCTCTTCGCCTAGTGGTTAGGGTGGTGGACTTTAGTCCTGGGGAACTGAGTTCGATTCCTGGCACAGGCAGCTCCTTGTGACTCTGGGCAAGTCACTTAACCCTCCATTGCCCCATGTAAGCCGCATTGAGCCTGCCATGAGTGGGAAAGCGCGGGGTACTACTACTACTATTTAGCATTTCTATAGCGCTACAAGGCGTACGCAGCGCTGCACAAACATAGAAGAAAGACAGTCCCTGCTCAAAGAGCTTACAATCTAATAGACAAAAAATAAATAAAGTAAGCAAATCTAATCAATTAATGTGAACGGGAAGGAAGAGAGGAGGGTAGGTGGAGGTGAGTGGTTACAAGTGGTTACGAGTCAAAGCAATGTTAAAGAGGTGGGCTTTCAGTCTAGATTTAAAGGTGGCCAAGGATGAGGTAAGACGTAGGGGCTCAGGAAGTTTATTCCAGGCGTAGGGTGCAGCGAGACAGAAGGCGCGAAGACTGGAGTTGGCAGTAGTGGAGAAGGGAACAGATAAGAAGGATTTATCCATGGAGCGGAGTGCACGGGAAGGGGTGTAGGGAAGGACGAGTGTGGAGAGATACTGGGGAGCAGCAGAGTGAGTACATTTATAGGTTAGTAGAAGAAGCTTGAACAGGATGCGAAAACGGATAGGGAGCCAGTGAAGGGTCTTGAGGAGAGGGGAGTAAAGCGACCCTGGCAGAAGACGAGACGGGCAGCAGAGTTTTGAACCAACTGGAGGGGGGAGAGGGGGGAGAGGTGACTAAGTGGGAGGCCAGCAAGAAGCAGATTGCAGTAGTCTAAACGAGAGGTGACAAGGGTGTGGATGAGGGTTTTGGTAGAGTACTCGGAAAGAAAGGGGCGGATTTTACGGATGTTGTAAAGAAAGAAACGACAGGTCTTGGCAATCTGCTGGATATGAGCAGAGAAGGAGAGAGAAGAGTCAAAGATGACCCCAAGGTTTCGAGCTGAGGAGACAGGGAGAATGAGAGAGCCATCAACAGAAATAGAAAACAGGGGGAGCGGGGAGGTGGGTTTGGGGGGGAAAATGAGAAGCTCGGTTTTGGTCATATTTAATTTCAGGTGGCGTTGAGACATCCAGACAGCAATGTCAGACAAGCACGCTGAAACTTTGGTTTGGATGCAAGGTGAGATATCAGGGGTAGAAAGGTAGATTTGGGAGTCATCAGCATAGAGATGGTAGGAAAAGCCATGGGATGAGATTAATGAACCATGGGAACAAGTGTAGATAGAAAAGAGGAGGGGACCAAGAACAGAACCCTGAGGTACGCCTACAGGCAGAGGGATAGAAGTAGAAGAGGATCCACCAGAGTGAACACTAAAGGTGCGGAGGGAGAGGTAGGAAGAGAACCAGAAAAGCACAGAGCCCTGGAATCCAAGTGAGGGCAGGGTATCGAGAAGTATGCTGTGATCGACAGTGTCAAAAGCAGCGGAAAGATCAAGAAGAATGAGGATGGAATATTGACCTCTGGATTTAGCCAGTAATAGGTCATTGGAGACTTTAGTAAGCGCAGTCTCGGTTGAGTGGAGAGGATGAAAACCAGATTGTAGTGGGTCAAGAATAGCATGTGAGGAGAGAAACTCAAGGCAGCGGCGGTGAACAGCACGCTCAAGTAATTTGGAGAGAAAAGGAAGGAGGGAGATGGGTCGGTAATTAGAGGGACAAGTAGGGTCAAGTGAAGGCTTCTTAAGGAGAGGTGTGACCACAGCATATTTAAAGGCAGCAGGGACAGTCGCAGTGGAAAGTGAGAGGTTGAGAATGTGACAGATAAAAGGAATAAGCGCAGGAGAGATGGCATTAAGAAGGTGGGTGGGAATGGGATCAGAGGAACAGGTGGTACATTTTGAGGAAGAAAGGAGAAGTGTAGTTTCCTCAATAGTAACTTCAGGAAAGGAGGAAAGGGAATGAGGGGAAGGAGAGAGAGGGGAACGGACTAGTGGAGGGAGAGGTGGTGAGGTAGAGAAAGCAAGGTTTATCTTTTGAACCTTGTTGTGAAAGAATTCAGCAAGATTCTGAGGAGATAATGAAGGGGGAGTTGGGGTACAAATGTAACAATAAATAAATAAAATAAATACATCTCCGCAGCAGGCAGATCAGCTGAGCTGCCGTTGGCCTTCCTTCCCTGCCTGTGTCCTGCCCTCGCCGACGTTACGTTACACGAGAGCGGGACACAGGCAGAGAAGGAGGAGCTCAGCTGATCTGCCTGCTCGGAGATGTAAGTTGAATAGCAAAGAGACGGGCCGGGTGGAGGGGTGGCGGCGGCGGCTGCGACTTGGGGGGGGGGAGGGTACCAGCGAACTCGGGGGGGAGGGGCCAGCGGCGACCCACTAGCCCGTTTTAATGGGCTCAACGGCTAGTAACATATTGAAAGGCATAGAAATTCTCTTATTAACATAAATAAGCTAGAGTTTAACATACCGTCTGCTGACGTGGGTTATTTAAACATAGTAAGATGTCTTGGTAGCAGCAGACATACTCAGTGTGATGAACTTTAGGCTTCTTTTGCTACTACAGCAGTGGCGTTCCTAGGGGGGCTGACACCTACGGGCGGATCGCCGATGCGCCCCGCCCCCCCCGGAACAGCGTGACGCTCCCCCCGGTGAAAGAACCCCTGATCCCCCGGCGAAAGAACCCTCCCCCCCCGGGTGCACGCCGCTGGGGGGGGGGACGCCTGCCGGCTCTTCGTTTTCATGCTTCCAGAGGGAACTGTTCCGGGGCAAAGGGAGCATGAAAATGAACATCCGACAAGCGCGCAGCACCCCCCAGCAGCGTGCACCCGGGGCGGATCGCCCCCACAGCCCCCCCTTGGTACGCCACTGTACTACAGGCAGTGGTGTGCTGGAGCCGGCTCGCAAGAGCCAATTGCTAAATTTTTTAGAATTTTGCGAGCAGGTTGTTCTGGCAGGGCAAGCCGGCTTTCCTCTCCTCCTCCCCAAGCTGCAGGGTCCCAGCCATGGGTGTAGTTGGTGGGGGGGGGGGGGGGGGTGAAGGGGGCATGCCTCCCCCCCCCCCCAAATGGCTTGCATGGCAGCATATCTATCTCTCCTTCCAACTCCTTCCTACAGGCTCCGGTGTCACTCTTCCTCTGCTCTTCTCCCGCTGCAGCCGTTCCATCTTCTGGGCTGCCGGCAGCGTTAGCAATGTAAGCGCGCTGCCTTTGCGTGGCCCAGAAGCCTTCTCTCTGCAGCAAGCGACCTGCCTACGTGGAAACAGGAAGTTGCAATAGAGAGAAGGCTTCCGGGCCGCACAAAGGCAGCGTGCTTACATTGCTAATGCTGCCGGCAGCCCGGAAGATGGAAAGGCTACAGCGGAGAGGTGGAGGAGTGACACCTGAGCTTGCAAGGGAGGGAGGGAGAGTGCAACACAGGACCCGGCAGTGGGGGGAGGGAGAGTGAGCAACACCGGACTTGTAGGGAAGGAGGGAGGGCAGGTGACACCAGACCTTGTGGGAGTGGGGGGAAGGGAGGGAAAGCGACACAGGATGTTGCGGGGAGGGAGGGAAAGTGACACCAGACCTTGTGGGGTGGGGGAGAAAGCAACACCAGACTTTGTGGAGGGGGACAGGGAGGTGGAGTGAGCTCGTATCTTGGAGAGAGGGGGAACGACACTGGACCTTGCAAGGGAGGGGGGAGGAAGGAAGGGCATGGGATATAGGGTAATCAATATAAGAATGGCCTTGGAAGCAAGAGAATGAAAGAGAGATAGGAATGGAGCTGGAGACTGATAGGGTGATGAGATCCAGTGGAGGGTAAATGAGGGCTAAGAGGATCGGAATGGGGGTTAAGGAAGTGGGTGAAAGATGGGGAAAGATAGGGGTTTAGAAGACTGGATAAGACTTCTGCTGAAGTCTTGCGCGGCCGACCTTGTAAGTCTCAGCAACCATTTTAAAGATGATGCGGCTGCAGGAGGGTCATGGCAGGAAAGGCTGGGGATTTTTCCTGCCCTGAAGAATCCACTAGACCACCAGGGTGGCTGCCTTCAGGTATGTGCTGGGACCCTGCGGCTCAGGGGACCGGGGGAGGAGGTCTGGAATAGGTGGGTGGGGTGGGGACCGTGGACAGGATATTATAAAAAAAAAAAAAAAAGTTAAATTTTCAAACATGCCGGCTTGTGCATACGGATGTACACAGAGGAAGTGTAATAACAGAATAACTTTTCGTAAATAGAGTAGTAATTTGTTATAAATCGTAATCGGTGTGTCATTTGGAGGGACTGGCTATAGGGACACCCTAACCCTGTTAAATTGGTGCAGAGATTTTTTTTTCTTCTGGTAAAGGGTTTGTAAAACAGGCATCGTGTTATGAGAATCAGGTGCTCAACATTCAGAGTTTCTATCTATTTATTTACTTATTTATGGCATTTTATCCCACTTTACACATGAATTAGATTGGAACCTGGGAGCATTTCATTTTTTTTTTCCTGGAGAGAGTAATGCTTTGCCCCCCACCTCCCAGCCTCTCTCCCCGGGTATAGCCAGCTCTGCAATTTGGGTGGGTGGGGAGCGCAGAGTAGTAGACTGGAGATAGAGCCTGTTGTTAACAATTTACCAGAACACCACTGACCACAGGTCACAGATTAACAAGCTCTGCAAACATTGGACTCTGACAAACTCCATGTCAGAGCCGGACTCCCTGACATCTGTCTTTGGCAGCAGATAGGCATATTTTAAAGAAACTAATGTCTTTTGGAAAGTTATCCAAACTCTCTGGTGCCCCAGACAGTTGTGTATTATAAAACACTAGTAAGGAAGGCGCTAGCAAGGCTCCCCTCCGTCCCTTTGTGTCTCCGTGTGTCGCCGGCCCCCCTGCAGCCTCCGTGCGAATGTGCTGTCACCCTGGCCCTTTTGGCATGCCCCCCAGCGTCCGTGACCGTTCCCTTCTCCCCGATGTGTGTGTTGCCAGTGCACCCCCTTCCACCCCCACCGATGTCGTCGCTGCCGGCGCTCCCCCCTCTCCGAAGGCCCCCCCACCCCAATGACCTGCCGAAACAGAAGATTTTAGCGTCATGTGAATGCCCCTGCAGTAGGAACCGATAGAGTAACGTGTGCCCCGCCCTCGACGTCATCGCGTTTTGACGCGAGGGCGGAGCAGAGCTACAGTGCAGTACAACGTTGGAGCTGAGAATGTGCTCCGCCCTCGACGTCATAACATTTGACGCGAGGCCAGGCCCACAGACTGTGATTTTGTGTGGCTTCAGAGCTTCGAACTTACGAACCTGGCTTCAGTGACGTCAGTGCAAATAGTGCAAATAGAACGTTGAGGGTGAGTTTTATATATATAGATGTGAAGGGGAGCTTCCTGAGCTGCCCCTCCCTTCTGTCTTTTGCAAATTCTAGGGAAGTGAACTAAATGAACCCTTGAGTTTGTGGTCACCAGTTGCAAGCTTTTAGGAAACACCAAACATGGTTTCATCAGTCACTGATCATTAAATACTATGCGTCATGTTATATTTTCCTGGTAAATTTTCTCAAATTTGCACATCTCCCTCAGATTACTACTGGTGACTTCAGTCCTTCATCACACATGGAAGGAGAAGATTTCCAATGGATGTAAAAGATCAGGGCCTTTGCACGCAGGACCGGTCCTAGCACTAGGCAAACTAAGCAGCTGCCTAGAGTGACACAATTTTAGACATGCCAAGTCACATGCATTAGGTGTGTGGCACAGACATCTGGTCCTCTCCTTCAGCTCACACACTGAAGGGTCCTCCTCTCAGGCATTCTCTCCCTGCTCCCCCATCCCCTGTGGTTGGAATAACTTTCTCTCCCCCCCCTCCCTTCCCTTTCCCCTCCCCCTGTGGTTCTTAAAACTTGTGTGTCTTTCCTAGCAAAAGCAGTAACTCTAAGCCAGGATGCCTCTGGCTGATCTCCAGGTCTTCCTTCTGTTGCATCCTGCGATACAACTTCCTGTTGCTGTATGGGTGGAATGTGGCAGGGGGAAGACCCCAGAGCCAGACAGCGGCATCCTGGCTTAATCATTACTGCTGCTGGTGAAGACATATGTTTGAAGGGCTGGGAGGGAGGGCAGAAAGGGAGAGTTGCTGGACCCATAGAAGAGGAGGGGAAGAGACAGATACCAAACAAGGGGGGGGGGGGGGGGGTAGAAATGCTGGACCCTATGGGGGAGGGGGAGAGATGCTGGACTCAATGGGGGGAGTGGAGGGGACAGGGAGATCAGATGTGGGGTGGAAATAGAGAGGGGGAGAGATGCTGGATGAGATAATTTTGTCATAAATGCAGATTTTTCAAAAATTAATGATGGAAGACAGGGGGTAGGCGGGGGTTCAGTATGTGGGGTGCAGCGAGGAGGGGCGGCACCGCTGAAGGTTCGCCAAGGGCATCAGGTACTCTTGGGCTAGCCCTATGGGAAAGTATGACCATTCTGGGCCTCATTTTTGGAGGAGGAACACACCTCCTCCTCTTCAGAGTCAGCAAGCACAAAAGCCTTTAAGTAAAGTGAGGTGGGACGTTGTCTGCCAAAGGCAACCTTGAGCCAGGAGGCTATTTATTCCAGCCACTGCCCTGGTAAGGGTATTTTTCTAGTAGCAGTGCTTATTGCTGTCAGGAGGTATGAATGTTTCAAATCTGAATTTATTAAAACAAAAAGCACAACAGAGGATGGCTAAACTTGTCTGTGTTGAGTGGGAGAGCTGACCTAGCCTCTTTCATTCTGCATTAGAGCTGGAAGGGCCAGTGCTGCCTCCTCTGAAAGAGTAAGGGCATTTTTATGAAAACAGTTTATTATAAACCAGCCAGCCCAATACGCGGGTAAACTCATGAACGTGAAGCTGCACAGGTTTACCCGCTGTTTGAGAAAGCATTCTCAAGGGTGAGGTTAGGGAGGGGTTGGCACTGGTGCACATTTTGAAAATTCAAACCTCTGCATGTATTTTTAAAATTGTGCACTTAACCAGATTACGTGAACCAGATAAGAGATAGCCGGCCACACAAAACTGGATATTATATACCGGTTCTTGGACATGGCCCTGGCATTGAATATCTGGGAATAAATGTGGCAGCAGTCAGCAGAACGCTGACCACCACCAGCTAAATATCATGGCTGAGACTGCGGACAGTCTCTTCTGAGACTAGGGAGCCCGTTTATTAAAGCATGTTAAGTTTTTGCACTTAATGCGCCTTTAACTGCAAACACTAATGCGCAGTAAAGTCAGAGGCCATGCAGTAATTGTGGGGGGCGTGCCCAGCATGTCCTCTGCAGTTCCTGCCAAGAAGATTTAATAAGACAGGAGACTGCAGAGCCTATCTGGCCCATTATGTAGGCTGCCACCATATTGAGTGACCCAAAACATTTGCAGAAAACAATAGCAAACTTGTGAGATTTACATTGGTTTATTAAACCTCCTTGGTTTTGCATTCTTTCTTAGGAGAGATTTGGGGAGTTTGAGAGGTTTGTTTTGGGTGAACCAATATGGCAGCTGTGTGAGGGAGACAGCTTCAACTTTATGACATCATGCCGTCCCCTGTCTTATTAAACCTCTTTGGTTCCTGCACTGAAATGTTCTTTACTGTGCATTACACCTGTTTTTAATTAGTACAGACATACTCAGTGCATCCTCATGAGGTGCAGTAAGTGAATCCATGCTAACTGCACAAGTTGACAGTGTGTATTAAGAACCACGCACTAAATGCAGTATGCAGTCCCCGCCCATGCTCCGCCTTTGGCCCACCTAGTTCCTGCCTCCTAACACAGCATGCAGTTAATATGTGAATTAGCTCACACTGTCATGGCACCGAGGCAACAGGTACTGTGCCCGTGCGGTAACCATGATCACATGCTATTTTAAATGCTAACCTCTTACTGCACTTTAGTAAAAGGGTCCCTTTATCTCTCTAATAAACCAATGCTTCTGCTCCTGAGGGTTGGAAGGATGCCCTCTGGAATATTTTCAAAGCACACAAGGTCGGAGGTTGCTCCCAATTAACAGTGCATCACAGTAAGCACTGGGTAATCAGGTGGCTGAAGGGTTCATTTCCCTACTGGTGAAGTATTTGCCCAGTCCCTTCCTGAAAAAAAGTTAGACCTTACCTATTTTATCCTCTGAATAGACAGATGGGTCCATGATAGATTTCAGCTCTGCGCTTTGTATTAAATAACACTTGAGTTGAGTCATCATCAGACGAATTTCCTGGAGCATCTCTGTGCTGGAGCTCTGCTTGGCCATCATTTCCAAGCTGTATGCCTTGTAGTCTTGAACCAAATTCCCAAAATAAGAAGTCTTGTCCTGGGCCAGTTCTGTAATTTTCTTCTGTATTTTCTTGTCTGCTGACAGGAAAGCTGTGAAGACGTTGCTGAGGGTCACCAAAGACAGTCTGTGCTTAGCTCTGTCCAACATGATCGAGTGCGTCTTTTTAATGGAAGGGCTGGTGAGGTGCTCTGGGTCATCCTCGGTGCTGCTCGTCGAGTAAGAGTCTTGCTCAGAAATGGAAGTCTGGAGCATGACGCCTCCCGCTGAGCTGTTCAGAGAGGAATCGGAACATTTAAGTCCAGGTGAGCCAAGGGATTTTAGGCCAGTTCCCGCCTCCTCAGCCGTACCTGAAGATGTCACTTTGCAGCTTGGCTGTGAGTTACTCCTTACTGGAGACTGCATCGCCGTGCAGTTTTGGCTCGACCCTTCTTTCGTGCTTTGCTTGGAACGGGTGGATGTGTTACTGGAAATCTGAAGAGAAAGCCTCTTTTTCCGTGGAGGTGGGATAGGTGGCAGCTTTAATCTTTCTGTAGGCTTCTGTTGTAGCTCTGGAAGGTCGTCAGCGCTCTTAGCTTTCTCCTGTCCTCCTGCACAATTTACCTTCGGCTTTGTTGCCGTTGCGTCTTGTGCAAACACTCTGCAGGGGCTGTTAAAGCTGACATGATGTTTTTTCTTGCTTAATTCCTCTTTTGCTGTGTCACATTTTTCCATCTTACTGACCGTCACCGGGCTCTCTTCTGAACATTTTTCTGATAATTGTCTCCTTGGAGGAATGGTTGGAAGGTCAAGCTTCTTGGGGGTCTGGTCACTTGAAGAAGGCAGCTCTTTTCTCACCAAGTCTTTCTGTATTTGGCTGCTGCTAGACTTCGGGTCCTTATGAGCCCTCCTCATCTCCTGGAGAAAGGTTGTCTTCTCCATGCACACAGACATTGGGGACCCGCAATGTTCTTTGGATGGTTTCAGACCTTGAGGAGAGGGAGACAGCAGTGGTGGTGGTGGAGGTGGAGGCCTTCTGTAGACTGGCGAAAGAATACGGTCTTTGGAACGTTCTTTGCAGCTCTCTGTAGGATGTTCATCTGACGGCATGGGGTTGCTACACTCTTCTATAAAAATAGGATTAACAAACCACAGCCTGTCATTTCCTACTGACAACTCAATTTCACATGAGCACTGGTTTACGTCTCTCGAAAGCTGACTTGACTTCCCACCATTGCTGACAGGAGAGCTTTTTGCATGCTGGCCGGTGTCCCAACCTCCCCTATGATTTAAGGATGAGTCCCAGAAGCCTGTGAAAAATGACAGATAAAAAGGGGATTTGTGGTAGGGATGTGCATGTCTTTCAAATCACATTTCTCATATCATTTCAGTTTGGTTTCAGAATTTTCCTGCGTCTTAACAGAGCTCACTGTAGATCAATAATCTGCACTATTATAGTGAAGAATAGTGTGCCTATTGATAAACAGTGCATGCTTTAACCAATAGGGTTCACTACTGAGCTAGAATGCACGCTATTGAGTCACAGTGTGCATTATTAATGAAAAACCTACTCTGAAACAAAAATGTTAATAAAAGAAATCCCTCAACTAACATGGAAAACTACACAAAATGAAATTTTGTTTACCTGCAGACCCTAGGAGGCAATTCTGTAACATAGGTTACAAAATTTACAAGCCTACTACTGCATGTATAAATATTTACCGTGTTTCCCCGAAAATAAGACACTGTCTTATATTAATTTTTGCCCCCCAAAATACAGTAGGTCTTATTTTCAGGGGCTGTCTTATTTTTCAGGGAAACGTCGGGGTTGGATCGGCCCGCCTGCCCTCCGTCGCTCCCGGAACTAACCTTAAACGCCTCCCTTCACCTTCGCAGCAAGCAGCAGCAGGGTAGGCCACTCCTTCCTTCCGTGTCCCGCCCTCACCTGATGTAACGTCCGCGAGGGCAGGGCACGGAAGGAAGGAGAGGTCTGCCCTGCTGCTGCTTGCTGCGAAGGTGAAAGGAGGCATTTAAGGTTAGTTCCGGGAGCGATGGAGGGTGGGTGGAGGGGGGGCCCGGCGACCTCGGATGGGGGGGGGGGGGCGGCCCGGGGGTGGCCTTGTCTGGCTCTCGGCGGCCCTGCTTTCAAACAAAAATTTGCTAGGTCTTACTTTCGGGGGAGGCCTTATATCTACCAATTCAGGAAAACCTCTACTAGGTCTTATTTTCGGGGGATGTCTTACTTTCGGGGAAACAGGGTAGAATAATGGCAGTTACAAGGATATGTGATCATACACACGTGTAAGGGGGGGAAGTTATAATGTGAGCTACTGTTAAAACGGGTTATTTTAGCACAGGTCCCATTTTATGCAATAAGACCCTCTGTTAAAATAGTGTGACTTGTGGTAAAACAGCCCAACAGTAGCCCACGTTATAACCTCTCCCCTTAATTAAAGAAAAAAGAAATGTCTCGAGAAATCAAAATCACAGGTATATAAGTAGTAAAAGTGATCAAGTATAAGGTGATCAAGCCATTGTGACATCACTGATGAGCCTGGATCTGAGGCATTCGTGGAATGAGGCATTATGACATCACAATATCAGTTCTGGTTACCAGAGACTGAAACTCTTCAAACTAAAGAGGAAGTTATCAATGTGGGTACCGGCACCTTTTCCATTGTCTGCTAAAATTGACCCATGGACCCCAAGTTTTTATGAAAGAGCTCAGGCTCTACACACCAGTTCTTCCTTTTCATAGATTCTGTGACTGGTTGCAGAGGGCTGGCTTTTGTGGGTTGGGCCTATCATTGATCACCCTGCCCCTGAAGGGTGGCCTTGTATTTGAGTACTTGCACCTTTTTTGCTAGAAAAAATGCACTGGTTAAATGTATTTTTTTTTTATCACTAACCTGTGCTATTTTAGCCCAGGTCCCATTTTATGCAGTGAGACCTGGTTACTAACCCAGGTTATCAGTAAAATAACTTGTCTTAACAGTAGCCCAGTAAACCGAGTACAGGGCAATCAAGCCATTGTAACATCACTAATGAGGTTTCCCCCTTTCTCCCATTCTGTTTAATATAAGTATGGTCCCACTAGGTAGATTCTTGGAATCAAATGGCTTTAATACCTTTATTTACGGTGATCATGTCACTATTTACATACCATTTAAAGAAAACTTAGATTGCCAATTAATACTGTCAAGTACTAAGCATGATGTACTTAGGAACAACAAACATAGTTTGAAATGTCTATATGCGAATGCCAGGAGCCTAAGAAATAAGATGGGGGAGTTAGAATATATTGCACTAAATGAAAAATTAGATATAATAGGCATCTCTGAGACCTGGTGGAAGGAGGATAACCAGTGGGACACTGTCATACCGGGGTACAAATTATATCGTAGTGATAGGGTGAATCGGATTGGTGGAGGGGTAGCATTGTATATTAACGAGAGCCTTGAATCAAATAGATTGAAAATTCTGCAGGAAGCAAACACTCCTTGGAATCACTGTGGATTGAAATTCCATGTGCAAAGGGGAAAAGGATAGTGATAGGAGTGTACTACCGTCCGCCTGGCCAGGACGAACAGACGGATGCGGAAATGTTAAAGGAAATCAGGGACGCAAACAAACTGGGCAACACAATAATAATGGGGGATTTCAATTACCCGCATATAGACTGGGGTAATGTAACATCTGTACACGCAAGGGACATAAGATTTCTTGATGAAATCAAGGACAGCTTCATGGAACAGCTAGTTCAGGAGCCGACAAGAGAAGGAAAAATACTAGACTTAGTCCTTAGTGGTGCTCATGATCTAGTGCAGGGGGTAACGATACGAGGGCCGCTTGATAACAGTGATCATAATATGATCGGTTTTGATATTGGCATTGAAGGAAGTGAAACTAGGAAATCAAGTACGCTAGCGTTTAACTATAGAAAAGGTGATTACGACAAAATGAGAAAAATGGTGAAAAAAAGACTGAAAGGAGCAGCTCGCAGAGTAAAAAACTTGCATCAGGCGTGGATGCTGTTTAAAAACGCCATCCTGGAGGTTCAGGACAAATATATTCCACGTATTAGAAAAAAGGGAAAAAAGACTAAACGTCAGCCGGCGTGGCTAAACAGTAAGATAAAGGAAATCATTAGAGCCAAAAAACAATCCTTCAGAAAGTGGAGAAGAGAACCAACTGAAAGTAACAGGATAGATCATAAGGAATGCCAAGCCAAATGCAAAGCGGAGATAAGGAGGGCAAAAAAGGACTTTGAGAAGAAATTAGCGTTGGAAGCAAAAATACATAGTAAAAACTTTTTAGATACATTAAAAGCAGGAAACCGGCCAAAGAGTCGGTTGGGCCGCTGGACGAAAATGGTGTTAAAGGGGCGATCAAGGAGGACAAAGCCGTAGCGGAGAAATTAAACGAATTCTTTGCTTCGGTCTTCACCGAGGAGGATTTGGGGGGGACACCGGTGCCGGAAAGAATATTTGAAGCGGGGGAATCGGAGAAACTAAACAAATTCTCTGTAACCTTGGAGGATGTAATGGGTCAGTTCAGCAAGCTGAAGAGTAGTAAATCACCGGGACCTGATGGTATTCATCCCAGAGTATTAATAGAACTAAAAAATGAACTTGCGGAGCTACTGTTAGAAATATGCAATCTGTCCCTAAAATCGAGTGTAATACCGGAAGACTGGAGGGTAGCCAATGTTACTCCGATTTTTAAGAAGGGTTCCAGAGGAGATCCGGGAAATTATAGACCGGTGAGTCTGACGTCGGTGCCGGGCAAGATGGTGGAGGCTATTATTAAGAATAAAATTGCAGAGCATATACAAAAACATGGACTGATGAGACAAAGTCAGCACGGATTTAGTGAAGGGAAGTCTTGCCTCACCAATCTAATGCATTTTTTTGAGGGGGTAAGCAAACATGTGGACAATGGGGAGCCGGTTGATATTGTATATCTGGATTTTCAGAAGGCGTTTGACAAAGTGCCGCACGAAAGACTCCTGAAGAAATTGCAGAGTCATGGAATCGGAGGTAGGGTATTATTATGGATTAAGAACTGGTTGAAAGATAGGAAGCAGAGAGTAGGATTGCGTGGCCAGTATTCTCAGTGGAGGAGGGTAGTTAGTGGGGTCCCGCAGGGGTCTGTGCTGGGTCCGTTGCTTTTTAATGTATTTATAAATGACCTAGAGATGGGAATAACTAGTGAGGTAATTAAATTCGCCGATGACACAAAATTATTCAGGGTCGTCAAGTCGCAGGAGGAATGTGAACGATTACAGGAGGACCTTGCGAGACTGGGAGAATGGGCGTGCAAGTGGCAGATGAAGTTCAATGTTGACAAGTGCAAAGTGATGCATGTGGGTAAGAGGAACCCGAATTATAGCTACGTCTTGCAAGGTTCCGCGTTAGGAGTTACGGATCAAGAAAGGGATCTGGGTGTCGTCGTCGATGATACGCTGAAACCTTCTGCTCAGTGTGCTGCTGCGGCTAGGAAAGCGAATAGAATGTTGGGTGTTATTAAGAAGGGTATGGAGTCCAGGTGTGCGGATGTTATAATGCCGTTGTATCGCTCCATGGTGCGACCGCACCTGGAGTATTGTGTTCAGTACTGGTCTCCGTATCTCAAAAAAGATATAGTAGAATTGGAAAAGGTACAGCGAAGGGCGACGAAAATGATAGTGGGGATGGGACGACTTTCCTATGAAGAGAGGCTGAGAAGGCTAGGGCTTTTCAGCTTGGAGAAGAGACGGCTGAGGGGAGATATGATAGAAGTGTATAAATAATGAGTGGAATGGATCGGGTGGATGTGAAGCGACTGTTCACGCTATCCAAAAATACTAGGACTAGAGGGCATGAGTTGAAGCTACAGTGTGGTAAATTTAAAACGAATCGGAGAAAATTTTTCTTCACCCAACGTGTAATTAGACTCTGGAATTCATTGCCGGAGAACGTGGTACGGGCGGTTAGCTTGACGGAGTTTAAAAAGGGGTTAGATAGATTCCTAAAGGACAAGTCCATAGACCGCTATTAAATGGACTGGAAAAATTCCTCATTTTTAGGTACAACTTGTCTGGAATGTTTTTACGTTTGGGGAGCGTGCCAGGTGCCCTTGACCTGGATTGGCCACTGTCGGTGACAGGATGCTGGGCTAGATGGACCTTTGGTCTTTCCCAGTATGGCACTACTTATGTACTTATGTACTTATGACAAGGCAGTAGCGAAGGGTTGTCACGAGAGTGGGGAAAAGCCCTACATAAGTGCATAAGTATTGCCATACTGGAACAGAGCAAAGGTCCATCAAGCCCAGCATCCTGTTTCCAACAGTGGCCAATCCAGATCACAAATACCTGGCAAGATCCCCCAAAAAGGACAAAACATTTTATACTGCTTATCCCAGAAATAGTGGATTTTTCCCATCCATTTAATAATGGTCTATGGACTTTTCCTTTAGGAAGTCGTCCAAATGTTTTTTAAACTCTGCTAAGCTAACCACCTTTACCACATTCTCTGGCAAAGAATTTTTTTCTCTGATTCGTTTTTAAATTTACTACTTTGTAGTTTCATTGCGTGCCCCCTAGTAATTGTATTTTTGAAAAGAGTAAAAAAAGCGCTTCGCATCTACCTGTTCCACTCCACTCATTACTTTATAAACCTCTATCATATCTCCCCTCAGCCGTCTCCTCTCCAAGCTGAAGAGCCCTAGCCGCTTTAGCCTTTCCTCATAGGGAAGTTGACCTATTCCATTTATCATTTTCGTCACCCTTCTCTGTATTCTGTGAAAGTGGTTCCATTTGCAGTGGAAGTTGTTTTCCAGTGCACATTTCAGCACGTAAACATGCACTCCTGCAGCTCTTTTACAGAAAACTGTTTAAGAGGAATTTTAACATTTAGGCAGGAAGTTGTAACATGGGCTATTGCTAAGATGGGTTATTTTACAACAATTTGTGCCATTTTAGTACAGGGTCTTACTGCATAAAATGGGAACTGTGCTAAAACATTTTTGAAAGTAATATAAAAAAAACCCAGCTGTATATTGTAGTGTCAACTTAGGTTATTACCATATAAATAATGTATGATATTTATCTCTTAAAACATGTTAATGGCAATATCGTGTATTATCCTCCTATATAATAATTCTCACCTCCAACGTTCTAATCTTGCTGCCTCAGACCGTGGCTCCTTTGGAGTTGGTCTGCTAGGCTACGTAGATTGCTGAAGTCACCGGAGACACCAGATTGGCTCAGCGATAAGGAGCAGGAGGGGTACGTCACCCGCAACACTGACCAACCGCAAGACAGGAGCAAGAGGCCCCACCCCTGCCACAACACTACGCCCCCCCAGGCCGCTGCCGCCACTGCTCACCCCTCCACCACCCCCGAGGTCACCACCGCTCCCCCTCTCCACCCCCCCCTCCCGAGGTGATCCAACAGCCCCCCCCCCACAAACTGCCTCGCCCATATTTCACACTCCGAGTGTCAGGGTCTCCCTCCCTTCCTCCCTCCCTCCCAGATCCCTGGGTTTCAGGGTCTCCCTCCCACTACCAGGATCCTCCCTCCATCCCTCCCAGTTCCAGGATCCCCTCTCGCTCACAGTTCCAGGATCATCGTGCCTCCCTTCCTCCCTCCCTCCCATCCACTGCCAGCCCCCTTCCTTACGAATTTTTGAAGTCTCACTTACCCAGTCAGGTTTACAGCGGACGGCAGCAGCAGCAGCATCGGTAAACGGCGTACAGGCATGGGCCGCCTCTGTCTCTCAGCTCTGGTCCCGCCCTTGCGGAAACAGGAAATAAGGGCGGGACCAGAGCTGAGAGACAGAGACAGCCTGAGCCTGTACGCCATTTACCGATGCTGCTGCTGCTGCCACTGTACGCTGTAACCCCGACTGGGTGAGACTTCAAAAATTCGTAAGGAGGGGGGCTGGCAGTGGATGGGAAGGAGGGAGGAAGGGAGGCACGGCGACCCTGGAACTGTGAGCGAGGGGGGATCCTGGAACTGGGAGGGAGGGAGGGAGGGAGGGAGACCCTGACACTCGGAGGGAGGGGGACCCTGACACTTAGAGGGAGGAAGATACTGGGAAGATGTGTGAAATATGCATGAGGCAGTTTGGGGGGGGGGCTGTTGGATCTCCTCGGGAGGGGTGGAGGGGGGGAGCGGTGACGACTTCGGGGGGTGGTGGAGGGGGAGCGGTGGTGACCTCGGGGGTGGTGGAGGGGGGAGTGGCGGCGACCTGGGGGAAAACCTTGCTAGCACCCATTTCATTGTGTTCAGAAACAGGCCTATTTTTACTAGTATTATAATAACACACATTAGTTTACATTATTGAAGTACACCTCATTATCAGTAAATCAAAAAATGCTACTTGCATTGAACTTCTAAAGTGGTTTTATTCCACAAAAAAATAATACCATCTCCCGTGTGCCACCTTAAAGAAGTGAGTGCAGTAGAAAAAGATGCATGTCCAGGGTTCCCTCCTCCCCACTTTTACTCTTATATCACAGCTTGTCCCCTAGTGGTAATACTGCAGACTACCACTAGGGACTGTGGATGCCATTTTCAACCTGGCTTTTTTGTCAGGAGCAGAAGCAAGTCTTGCTCTTGTCCGGTACCACTACATTATCAAGGAACAGCTGATGTAGGTCTTGGGGCCTACAGCGGAGGTGGAGAGTCTTTGGAGGGGTGGGGTTCATGACGGAGATTCCATAAGGCTCATAGGGGGTGCAGGCAGGGCTCACAATTACAAAAAAAAACAAAACAAGTTAAATTGGGATTGGGAGCAGGCAGCAAGGAGGTGCACGGAGCAGTCACGTGGCCGTTTCGGTGACCGGCACTGAATATCCGGCTTATTTTTGGCCTATTTAAACATAACCAGCTAAGTCGATATTCAGACTTAGCCGGTTATCTTTAAACCTTCCAAAGATATCCCACCTTTTCACATGGCCAAATATGGCTGCGAAACTGGCTTATAAAATTGGCGGATAGCCTGTTATATTGGCCGATATAACCGGCTACCTGCTAGCCGCTAAACGGAGATATTCAGCAGGGGATAGCTGGTTATCCCTCATTGAATATTGTTGGATACCCGGTTAACTGCTATTTAACCGGTCAGCAGCCGTGAATTGTTTTAAATGGATGTCTAGGTATTTTTGTAACCCACCTGGTTAATAGGCGGAATAGAAATGTTTTAAATAAATAAATGTATTAATTAGGGCTGTAGCGAATATTTGTATTTGATTTGATTCAGCCCCTAATACATTATACGTATTTGGCTGAATAGTGATTTAAATTCAAATACAAATAATCCGGGGCTCCACTGTGCTAAATCCTACTGACATAAACACTTGATCTGTAATTTCATGTTGTTTCTTATATTATTCGTTACATTAAAGCTCAATGTCCATTATCCGTATTCGGCCAAATAGTAAAATATGCTGTTCGGTACAGCTCTAGTATTCAGGCAGACTTGGGGCTTTCTTTTACAAAGCCACACTAGCAATTCCCGCACGGCAAATGAGAGGAAGCCCATAGGAACTGAATGGGCTACCTCTCATTTGCCACACCGAGAATCAGTAGCGTAGCTTTGTAAAAGAAGCCATTGGTGAGCTGCTACTTTAATATGTGTCCAACTTTTCATCTAAGTTGAGAAGGTTATTCCAAGATAATGGGTTGCCACCCCACTGTGGGAGCCCTACTTTATTCTTAAGGATATTCAGATGGGTTTTCCCTGATATAATAGCCCACAATAATAATTGTATATGGTAGGCAGTATCTCCATCCAAGATGCAAACATAAAAGACTTTGGAGTCAACGTCTTACTTAGTCCTTTGGCCAGTACATCGGAGGCCTTCCAGTGGAGTCTCCTGGAATCTGGGGGTGACTACAGTAACAACCACACAACGTGGAGGAACGATCAGTCCTTACGTACGCCAGCAAGAGATAAGCCAAGGAGTAGGGTGAATTGGCTCTTCCAAAAGACCAAGGGAGACAATAGTTCATAAAGATGATCTTCATTGGAACAACTCAAAGGACTCGACGCAGCTGCTGTGTTTCAACGTCAAAACACCTGCCTCAGGAGTCTCGTAATATTCGTTGTTCAGATATAGGCAAACTTTTCTGAGATCACATGCAACTCTGAATAAATACAGTGCGACCAAAGTCCATGAGAGAACATCAAAAATGCCTTCAGTTAAACACCAAGAGAAAATCAAGTGCTCTATGGCTAGGCAATTTGCTACCTACTTTGAGAGCTCGGTTGGTTATTTCTTTGCTGCAGTTTTTTCAAAGGTCTTTTTTTTTTTAAGACCACTTGTTTTTTTTTTATGCTGATTGGCACACTTACCACTGGATGGTCTCACCTTCCAGAAATAATATAGAAAGACTCCTGAGGCAGGCTTTTGGCCAAAACACAGTGCTGTATCGAGTCTTCTATCAATAAAATTACATTATTTAGAACTTGCAATTTGTCCCTGGAGAGCCTGGTCCACTTCTCACAGTTCTTACTACGACGTATTAGCTATTACATCACACGAACATCTTTTGTCTTATAAGCGAGTTCATACTTTCTGAAAGTCTGACGGCTAGTGAGTTGTCCTTACCTGTGCCTAGATTAGATATGGTTTCAAGGTCCGTATAATTATGGGCTTCTGATATTGCTCGTGGTAATCTTAATGTGAAGGGAAGCACATCCCTGCGTAAACGGAAAACAACATTATCCAGTGTGCAAGGAACTGTTTCACAACTAATTTCAAAGTGTAATGCAATGAAGCATTTCAGCATTATCCGATTCATCCAGTGCATCTTTATCTCTGGTCGCCATTGGAAGAGTGACTGTGTCATGTCCTTTTGTGAACCAAATATATAAAGTGGGTGTTGATATTTAGGTACTGAGTATGTGAACAGATGACCATAATCCTGGCATAAACATTCATATGTGTTCACACATGTACAATCACCAAAACAGTAATGCTTCACTATAAAATTGTGTTCAGTCTTACATACCTTAAAAAGTTCTATATGTTTAGATATGAAAAATAGGAAGGAAAAGCCTCAGATTTCCGATGGAAGCATTTATACTTTTCTACCTATTCATATCAGTAGCATAGCTACGTGGGGCCGGGGGGGGGGGGCCTGGGCCCCCGTAGATTTGGCCCTGGCCCCGCTGCCGACGACCCTCTCAACCCCCCTCCGTCCACCTACCCTCCGTCGCCATCACCGTGGCCTACCTTTGCTGGCGAGGGACGCTAATCCCTGCCAGCCGAGGAGGTCCTCTTCTTCTCGCAAAGGCTTCATTCTGTTTCTGACGTCCTGCCCGTTGTACGTGCAGGACGTCAGACTCACAGAAACAGAACGAAGCCTGGCTGCTCTGCAAGGCTTCGTTCTGTTTCTGTGAGTCTGACGTCCTGCACGTACAACGTGCAGGACGTCAGAAACAGAACGAAGCCTTCGCGGGAGGAAGAGGACCTCCTCGGTTGGCGGGGATTGGAGATCCCCGCCAGCAAAGGTAGCCCACAGCGGGGTAGGGTTGGTGGTGGCGGGAGGGGGGGGGTCAAGAGGGTTGTCGGCAGGGGTCGTCAAATTGGCGGCAGGGTCGGCAATGGCTGGCGGGGGGGGGGGGGCTAAAATGTGCCCCCTCACCTCGGGCTCTGGACCCCCCTCCCGCTGAAGCCTGGCTACGCCCCTGATTCATATGGAGTGGAGAAGTAGCCTAGTGGTTAGAGCACCAGCCTTGACATCCAGAGATATCCCGTTCAAACCCTTATGACCTTGGGTAAGTCACTTAACCCTCTGTTACCTCAGGTACAAAATTAGACTGTGAGCCCTTCAAGGATAGGGAAATACCCAGTGCACCTGAATATAACTTACCTGTTGAGCTACTACTGAAGAAAGGTGTGAGCAAAATCTAAATAAATATATCCATCACATGCATAAAAAAAACCTTCCAATTTCCTTATTCTCACATAAACTTCATTTTTAATTAACACTTTCCAAAAGAACTGTCATTCAAATTGTACTTAGCATGAAACTAAGCTGAGAAGCTAATTACAATTTAAATTAAAGTTTTTTAGAACATTGTGATAAACAGTGAATTTTAAGCCCGTAACTTGTATTATTTGTTGAAGTGTATTTCTCTAATTTGGCCAGCAGGTGGTGCGTGTTTATGTTTAAAGCTGTTACAAAGAAAAGACCTGCAGTGAAGTTTTTGTCACATTTGTACCCCGCGCTTTCCCACTCATGGCAGGCTCAATGCGGCTTACATGGGGCAATGGAGGGTTAAGTGACTTGCCCAGAGTCACAAGGAGCTGCCTGTGCCTGAAGTGGGAATTGAACTCAGTTCCCCAGGACCAAAGTCCACCACCCTAACCACTAGGCCGCTCCTCTACTCCTGGCCAGCTATTTTAAAAACGTGTTCTTCTGGTTTCTGATTGGCCTGGAGTTTGACGTTACCCAAGAGTTACTGGCCTTTGCTCCAGTTTCAGCCAATAAGAAGAGAGAGAGAGAGAGAAAGAGAGATCTCTTTCCTGAAGACCTGTGAAAAGTTGTATTTGATAACTTGTGAGCAGCTATATGTCCTGATCTCCCCAGGTACTATTTAGATAGTATACAAATGTTTACATAGTGTTATAATTGATCCATATTTCAGTTACCTGTTCTGCTGATTCCACCTTTTCTGTTCATTGTTCTAATTTTTCAGACAATAAGCATTTCTTTTAATCTATTGCTTAATAATCCTGGTGGTTTGTGTGTTGGGTCTGTGAGTGCTTTCTAGAAACTATGGGAGCACCAGGAATGTGGCCCCAGTAACCTAATTAGATTGTCCTAATTAGATTGTAAACTCTGTCGAGCAGGGACTGTCTCTTCATGTTCAAGTGTACTGCGCTGTGTACGTCTAGAAGCGCTTTAGAAATGATAAGTAGTAGTAGTAGTAAATCACTGGGGATAAATTGAAAACGGGAGACTCGCGAAGAGGCGCTTGAGACCCAGTGGGACGAGGGTACTAGTGTAGAGCGCAAGCAGCAGGTGCAGGTGGACCAGGGCTGCGCTGGGGATAGACCCTCTAGGTGGCCGCGGGGTGGCCCTAGACGGTGGCTAGGCGTTTTGTGACAAACATGTTAATTCAAAATAAAGTTTTGAGTGAAATTAGGGAGGTTAGAAGGTTTTTATGCCTGTGATGGATATATGAACGGGTAGAAAAGTATAAATGCTCCCGTCAGAAGTCTGAGGCTTTTCCTTCTTATTTTTTGTATATAACTTTTTGGTGTATGTAAGACTGAACACAGTGTTTATAGTGAAATATTACTGTTTTGGTGATTGGTTTGCACTTCTCTTCCCTTTTGTTAGTGGTCCACACCCATACATACATGCCTAAATTCTGGCCACGTGCAATTCTATAAAAAGTGCCTAAATGCGACGGGACAGAGTTTGAAGCTTGGCGAACATGTGGACAGTCTGGGATGCAGGGACGCCGAGAGACTGGGCTGAGCCCAGGGCAAGGCTGCCCCCGTCGCGCCCCCGAGGTCGCCGCCGCCACTCCCCCCTCCACCTCCCCCAAGGTCGCCACCGTCACTCCCCCCTTCACCCGCCCCCCTCCGTGCACCACCGGGCTGGGCCCCCTGCATTGAAATCACAGCGCTTCTCACCTCTGTGTGAAAGCACTGCAGGCAGCAGAGAAGCAGATCGCCTCCCTTCGGGCCTCCTTTCCTCCTTGTGTCCCGCCATCGCGGAAGTTACGTCAGACAAGGGCGGGACATGTGGCATGTTTCGCTATTGCTGCATCAGGGTTCCGTCTACACATTGAACGCCATCCACATCTAAGTTTTCAACATGGCGAAAACATGTTGAAAACTTATATGTGGATGGTGTTCAACGCATGGACCACACTCTGATGCAGCAATAGCGAAACATGCCGCATGTCGGCCAACGGTCCTTATATGGAGTAATCAAGCTGATTTTATAAAACTAATGAAGCGTTATATTTGTAAAAGCTTTCAAGCATATTTATAGACTAGCACTTAGGTTAAAATTTGGCATATGTGTGTGTACCATGTACGCAAATGTGCACAGAGGCTGTAATTCTAACAGTACGTGTCAGTGGCGTAGCTACGTGGGGCCAGGGGGGCCTGGGCCCCCTAGATTTGGCCCTGGACCCCCCTGCTGATGACCCTCTTGACCCCCCTCCCGCCGTCGCCGTCCTTTTCTGGCGGGGGACCCCCAACCCCCGCCAGCCGAGGTCCTCTTCTTCCCGCAAAAGGCTTCCTCCTCTTTCTGACGTCTTGCATGTACAACGTGCAGGACGTCAGAACAGAATGAAGCGTTTTGTGGGAAGAAGAGGATGTTGGCTGGCAGGGGTTGGGGTCCCCCGCCAGCAAAGGTAGGCGGCGGGGGGAGGGGTCGAGAGGGTCGGTGGCGGGGGGGGGGGGGCAAAGTTGGTGGTGGCAGCGGGGTTGGCAATGGCGGGGGGGGGGGTGGCAGCAATGGCGGGGGGGGGGGGGCAGCGGTGCTGGGGGGGGGGCTAAAATGTGTCCCCTCACCTCAGGCTCTGGACTCCCCTCCCGCTGAAGTCTGGCTACACCCCTGGTACATGTAGGTACCTTCTTTACAGAATTATCTCCTAAGAGTCACAGATGAATTCTGGAATATTCCAGGGAAACAAATTGGGCAGATTAGATTATGTTCTTACAAAGTCTGCATTAGTTCTTACGAAGCTTGAACTTTTTGAGAAGTTAACTTCAAACAAGAAATCCACACTTTACATTGTTTTCCAAACACTACTTGTACTGTTCTCAATGAGTATTTGACAGACTGGTAGATTTCTGCATTTAGGAACTAAGGGGGACTTTTACTAAAGCCACTGTAGCGTTTTTAGCTTGCAATAGAAATCAGCTGGCAGTATACGCCAAGACGCCCATAGGAATACAATCAGGGGCGGCCCGACCATTAGGCCACCTGAGGCGGGGGCCTCAGGCGGCAGTCTTCAGGTGAGGCCTCGCTCTTCAGGGAGCGGCATCGCCCCCTTCGCGACATTTACCTCGTCACGTTCCAAACCCTGCAGCCGGCACCTGCCTCTTCCCTTTACAGCAACTGCCTGAGCCTCTGACGAAACAGGAAGTTACATCAGAGAAGCGGCCATAGTAAAGGGAAGAGGCGGGTGCTAGTGGCAGGGCAGCATATTGGAATCACTGCCAATGGCAGGTTTAGAACGTGACGAGGTAAACGCCGTGAATGGGCTGGAGGTAGGAAGGGGGGCAGCATCTTGGCATGAGTGGAATCTCGGCCTGGGTGGGGGGCAGCCTCCTAGCTCTGCCTCAGGCGGCATCTTGCCTTGGGCTGGCACTGAATATAATGGGCATCTCGGCGTTTACCGCCAGCTGATTTCTACCACAGCTTTAGTAAAAGACCCCCTAAATGTTGAAGTAACTGGTGCATGGATAAAGCACTTAACCCCAGAGACACCAAGGAAACAAAAGGCTCTCCTTAGTAGGAGTGGAGGAGTGGCCTAGTGGTTAGGGTGGTGGACTGTGGTCCTGAGGAACTGAGTTCAATTCCTGGCACAGGCAGCTCCTTGTGACTCTGGGCAAGTCACTTAACCCTCCATTGCCTGCCGCATTGAGCCTGCCATGAATGGGAAAAGCGTGGGGTACAAATGTAACAAACAAACATACGCTCTTTACCCTCCACAATAGCTAAACTTACCTACTCACACTGTAGAAAGCTATCAGCTTGAAAATGTCCTCAAACACCAGAACAGAACCTTCCAGGTACAGTACTGGAGAGAGAGAGAGAGAAGACCACTGAAACATGGGATGACAAATGGATCAGTTTGATTTTGTACCTTCTATTTTGCAGTGCTTTCATTTCCTTTATGAAATCCATTTACAATGGTTTGACCTTGTCTTCAAGTGCACTTGAGAATCTGCTACCAATTAACACCTTGTGAAAGCTGGACCTTGCAGGAGAGAATGATGGACTAAATTCTGAAAACCAAGTTCAGTTATTGGTGTCAGTTGTGATTTTCTGGACTCTTGCCTCCTTCCTAGGAAAGAATTCACTGGCGTACCTAGAGTGGTTGCCACCCGGGGCGTTGCAGCTGCGCCCCCTCCTTGGCATGTCACAGCCCTCCAAGGCATGTCGCCCCCAAGCACAAAGCACATCACCCCCCCCCCCCCTGAAGTGCATCACTTCCACCATCCTTCCTCCTAGCACAGGGATGCACGAAGCAGTCGTGCAGCTGTCGGCTCTGCCAGTCGTCTGCCGACAGCCGCACAACTGCTCCGTGCATCCCCTTGCTGCCTGCACCTGGGGCGGACCGCCCCCACCGCCCCACCCTTGGTACGCTACTGAAAGAATCAATTTAATGAGGTTGCATCATCTTAGCCCTGAAATATCTAAGGCATGTTGGAAAGCTGCAGTGTTAGTGATTCTTTATACACGTTTGGTGGTCTGCCACATCTTTCCGTGGCTCTGAACTACAATACAGATCTTTTCAACCTAACTGCTTTCTTTAGTATCAATTTCAGGACTATTTCTGTGACATACCAATGCTGACGTCCAGCACAATTTAGAACTTTCTAGGCTAAGATTTACGTAACCATCTGTTGTTGACTATTCAGCATTGGCAAATAATGGGAACAGAGAATGGGAATACTGAGGAAGTGGATCCAGCAGAGCAGTGTGGTTGTAACCTTCCTCCTAAGCCTTAGACCACATGATAGTGACTCATTTCAGTGCCCCTCTTTGTCCTGCAGAAATGCTTACATTAGTGAAACACAGAAACAGAGAAAAATGAAGGAAGATAAAGACCATATGGCCTCTCCAATCTGCCCATCCTTGGAGGAGTGGCCTAGTGGTTAGGGTGGTGGACTTTGGTCCTGGGGAACTGAGTTTGATTCCCACTTCAGGCACAGGCAGCTCCTTGTGACTCTGGGCAAGTCACTTAACCCTCCATTGCCCCATGTAAGCCGCATTGAGCCTGCCATGAGTGGGAAAGTGCGGGGTACAAATGTAACAAAAATAAAATAGATACTATTGGAGATTCTACATGGAATGTTGCTACTATTGGAGATTCTACATGGAATGTTGCTATTTCACTAGCAACATTCCATGTAGAAGGCTGCGCAGGCTTCTGTTTCTGTGAGTCTGACGTCCTGCAGAAGCCTACGCAGCCACATTGATGATCTGCAAGGGCCGACTTCTACATGGAATGTTGCTAGTGGAATAGCAACATTCCATGTAGAATCTCAAATAGTAGCAACAGTGGAGGAGTGACCTAGTGGTTAGGGTGGTGGACTCTGGTCCTGAGGAACTGAGGAACTGAGCTCGATTCCCACTTCAGGCACAGGCAGCTCCTTGTGACTCTGGGCAAGTCACTTAACCCTCCATTGCCCCATGTAAGCCGCATTGAGCCTGCCATGAGTGGGAAAGCGCGGGGTACAAATGTAACAAAAATAAATAGAAAAAAATCTACTCTCCCTTTCATTCCAGCTCTCTTGAATTCACATACTGTTTTCATCTCCACCACTTCCACCGGGAGGCCATTCCACGAATTCGCCACCCTTTCCCTGAAGAGGTATCTCCTTAGGTTACTTCTGAGTCTATCCCCTTTCACCTTCATTGTATGACCCCTCATTCCAGAGCTTCCTTTCAATTGAAAGAGACTCACCTCCTGTGCATTTATACCGCATAGGTATATAAACGTCTCTTATCATATCTCCCCTCTCCTGCCTTTCTTCCAAAGTATACGTATTGAGATCTTTAAGTCTGTCCCCATAAGCTTTATGATGACCACTGACCATTTTAGTAGCCGCCCTCTGAACCGACTCCATCCTGTTTACATCCTTTTGAAGGTGAGGTCTCCAGAATTGTATAGAATATTCTAAATGAGGTCTCGCCAGAGTCTTATACAGGGGCATCACCTCCGTTTTCCTACTGGCCATTCCCCCTTTCAGTAGGAAAAGGGAGGCGAAGACGCCCCTGAGATACCTGCTGCATTGCCACAGCTGTTTGCCATATTAGCATGTGATTCAATGTGTCACAAGTTGACACAACTTTTTTTTTTTTTTTTGCACAGTAAGGCAAATACTAAGGGCAACAATTTCCGTTCAGAGTCACCCCAGGCATGAGTCAACAGCTTCCTGCAATAGCCAAAAAAGACTGAAAGGACACAAGCTTCAGACAGCCTCTTTGTATCATTAGCCACTAGTGTGGGCCATATTTGGAAGGAGCACAGGGGTATTCAAAGTTGGACCTCGAGGTCCACAAGCTAGTTGAGTTTTCAAGATTCTCACAATGAATATGTATGAGATCTCTCTGAATGCACTGTCTGCATTGTACGCAAATAGATCTCATGTATATTCATTGTATATCTTTTGACAGTTATCATAAATCACTATTATTCAAATACAGGAGGCCCCACTAGTTAGTAACATAGTAGATGACGGCAGAAAAAGACCTGCATGGTCCATCCAGTCTGCCCAAGATAAACTTATGTGTATACCTTACCTTGATTTGTACCTGTCTTTCTCAGGGCACAGACCGTATAAGTCTGCCCAGCAGTTTTTCCCGCCTCCCAACCACCTGTCCCGCCTCCCATCACCGGCTCTGGCACAGACCATATAAGTCTGCCCTCCCCTATTCTCGCCTCCGAACCACCAACCCCTCTTCCCCCCACCTGCTCCGACACCCAATTTTAGCTAAGCTTCTGAGGATCCATTCCTTCTGCACAGGATTCCTTTATGCATATCCCATGCATGTTTGAATTCCGTTACCGTTTTCATCTCCACCACCCTCTCCGTGAAAAAATACTTCCTGACATCTTTTTTGAGTCTGCCCCCCTTCAATCTCATTTCATGTCCTCTAGTTCTACCGCCTTCCCATCTACGGCCTCCAAAACTACGGATCCATTCCTTTTTACAGGTCTATCATTTCCTGTTTTCTTAGGGGTCCTTTTACTAAGGTGCGCTGAAAAATGGCCTGTGCTGGTGTAGATGCGTGTACTGGACTTGCGCTGGTCCATTTTTCAGCATGCCTGCAAAAAATGCCTCTTTTTTGGGGGGCCAAAAATGGACATGCAGCAAAATAAAAATTGGCACACGTCCATTTGGGGCCTGAGACCTTATTGCCACCTACTGACTTAGCGATAAAGTCTCACATGTTAACCGGGCGGTAATGGTCTACGCATCTACAATGCCGATTACCGCCCAGTTAGCACCACACGCTGGAAAATTTCCAGCGCTCCTAGTGGATGTGCGTAAAAAATGAAATTACCACCTGGGGCCTCACGGCAGCCAGACAGTACTTCAAAATTGACACGCATAGGACGTGCATATGCACCTACGTAGCTTAGTAAAAGCAGGGCTTTTTTGAGGGGGTACTTGGGGGTACTGAGTACCGGCACCTTTTCTATTATCTGCTAAAATTGACCCATGGACCCCAAGTTTTAATGAAAGAGCTCATAAGTACATATAAGTACATAAGTAATGCCACACTGGGAAAAGACCAAGGGTCCATCGAGCCCAGAATCCTGTCCACGAGAGCGGCCAATCCAGGCCAAGGGCACCTGGCAAGCTTCCCAAACGTACAAACATTCTATACATGTTATTCCTGGAATTGTGGATTTTTCCCAAGTCCATTTAGTAGTGGTTTATGGACTTGTCCTTTAGGAAACTGTCTTAACCCCTTTTTAAACTCTGCCAAGCTAACCGCCTTCACCAAGTTCTCCAGCAACGAATTCCAGGGTTTAGTTATGTGTTGGGTGAAGAAAAAGTTTCTCCGATTTGTTTTAAATTTACTACACTGTAGTTTAATCGCATGCCCCCTAGTCCTAGTATTTTTGGAAAGCGTGAACAGACGCTTCACATCCACCTGTTCCACGCCACTCATTATTTTATATACTTCTATCATGTCTCCCCTCAGCCGTCTCTTCTCCAAGCTGAAAAGCCCTAGCCTCCTTAGTCTTTCTTCATAGGGAAGTCGTCCCATCCCCACTATCATTTTAGTCGCCCTTCGCTGCACCTTTTCCAATTCTACTATATCTTTCTTGAGATGCGGCGACCAGAATTGAACACAATACTCAAGGTGCGGTCGCACCATGGAGCGATACAACGGCATTATAACATCCTCACACCTGTTTTCCATACCTTTGCTAATAATACCCAACATTCTATTCGCTTTCCTAGCCGCAGCAGCACACTGAGTAGAAGGTTTCAGCGTGTTATCGACAACTACACCCAGATCCCTTTCTTGGTCCGTAACTCCTAACGTGGAACTTTGCATGAGCTCAGGCTCTACACACCAATTCTGCCTTGTCATAGATTCTGTGACTGGTTGCAGGGTCCTGGCTACTGTGGGGTGGGTCCTTCAGTGATCACCCCACCCCTGAAGGGCGGCCTTAGCATTTAAGTACTGGCACCTTTTTTGCCAGAAAAAACGCACTGAGTAAAAGGGCCCTTTAGCTGATTGTGCTGTATATTGTTTTCCTGGATTATACTGATTAGTCTTTATGTGGAAAATTCTCTGTTTAAGATGTTAATCTTGTTATAATTTGTAAAATTACATAAATATAACAAAAAAAATTAATTCTACTATCCCTTTAATTATACTAAAATAGTAAAAACATTCCTTTTAGATGCTTATACTACCTTTCCTGAGAAAGCAGCTGCAAAACAGTTTACAAATAACAACACACAGAATCTATCTATATATATAAAAGGCACCACTGAAGCCTCCAGCCGGAAGTGTGAAGCGCCAGAGATATCCGGTTTCCCCATGAGTGAAGGAAAACAGCACAGCACGAAATCCCAGGAAACAGTGAAGGACTCAGAGGGGGGAGGGGAGAGAGATGCCCTCAGGACACTCTCTCTGTAACACAAACACAGAACAGCAGGAAACAACACTGAAGGACTGGACTCGGAGGGGGGAGGGGGAGGGAGAGAGGGCAGAGGGCAGGGACACATACACTCCCACATGCACACTCTGAAGAAAACCTTGCTAGCCCCCGTTTCATTTGCATCAGAAACGGGGCTTTTTTACTAGTAACAACATAATTCATAGTCACAACAACACACACACACACACACACACACACACACACACACAGATTACACACAATTAAGAGTCTGTTCAAGAGCCCCACGAACCGAAAGGAAGAATGTTCCCCAACAACTTCAGACCTTTCTCTAATCATGGGCTCACACAGCAGTAGGAAAAGAAAAGGTTTTTTTTTTACCCTAAATCTGGTCTTTCATTTTGCAGGATAGTTTAGGCAAAGTCAGGATAAGCAGACAAGGAAATCTAGGTCTGGCAGCGGGTCGTTAAAACTTACTGGATTTCTCTTCCTTGATCTTATAAGTTCGAATATCAGGCACCTCATCGTGGGTGGAGAAGTGAACAGAAAGGACCAGGCCTTTGAGATTCTCATCTCTTCTAACTAAGAAAACCTAGAACAAAAAACAAAGACAGGGGCTCAGTGCTACGGGGTGATGGAAGTCAACAGTTCATGCATATTATCATCCCTAAGTGTAATATGAAAGAGGTCCCCTTCGATTAGGTAGGAACTAAATTTTAAGTTTAACAGACGATTAAAAAAAAACATAAAACAACCAACAATGGTAAATAATAAAAATAATAATGATAATGATTTTATAATTGAATATTCATTATTTACATAAGTACATAAGTATTGCCATACTGGGAAAGACCAAAGGTCCATCAAGCCCAGCATCCTGTTTCCAACAGTGGCCAATCCAGGTCACAAATACCTGGCAAGATCCCCAAAAAAGTACAAAACATTTTATGCTGCTTATCCCAGAAATATTTTCCCCAAGTCCAATTTAATAATGGTCTATGGACTTTTCCTTTAGGAGGCCGGTCAAACCTTTTTTAAACTCTGCTAAGCTAACCGCCTTTACCACGTTTTCTGGCAACGAATTCCAGAGTTGAATTACACATTGAGTGAAGAAAACTTTTCTCCAATTCATTTTAAACTTACTACTTTGTAGCTTCATTGCATGCCCCCTAGTCCTAGTATTTTTGGAAAGCGTGAACAGACGCTTCACGTCTACCCGTTCAACTCCACTCATTATTTATAGACCTCTATCATATCTCCCCTCAGCCGCCTTTTCTCCAAGCTGAAGAGCCCTAGCCGCTTTAGCCTTTCCTCATAGGGAAGTCGACCCATCCCCTTTATCATTTTCGTCGCCCTTCTCTGCACCTTTTCTAATTCCACTATATCTTTTTTGAGATGTGGTGACCAGAATTGAACACCATGGAGCGATACAAAGGCATTATAACATCCTCATATTTGTTTTCCATTCCTTTCCTAATAATGCCTAACATTCTATTTACTTTCTTAGCTGCCGCAGCACACTGAACAGAAAGTTTTTTTTAATTTTTTTTGTGAAGATGAAGCCCCTTGTAATGTGAGGCCCTAAGCAATAGCTTATACATAAATCCGGTCCTGCTTCAGGGGTTTATAAAGAAATTTCTTTACGTTTTACTGAGAAATGTTTACTCCACAGCCCGTGAAGGTTAACAAATTTCTGTGGCCATGACCCCATTATTACAGCCACAGAAAGCACACCCCTCCCCCCACCCCCAAGGCAGCTCACCATATTGCACAATTCTCAAATTTAATTGGTCCCATTCTTTCGCCACCTGCCGGCCTTTTCCTCTTCACCCAATCCCACAATCTTTGCTCATCTCAGCATCTGAGTCTTTGCTCTCCCGTTAAATTCCCCCATCTTTGCTCACCTGCCCTCTTCTCAACCTCAAACACAATCTGAGTCACTGCTCTCTCCTCCCAAACATCTCCTTCTCCCCATACAGTGGTGTGCTGGTGAATGTTTTAAAAACAGGCTCTCTTCAAAAAGAAAAAATAAACAAAAAGTGGCATACCCACAGCGTCCCTGCCCTTCCCCTTACCATACTCAGCAGGAAGGAAACCCTAGGACCCCCCACCCCATGGCACATTCACTCTTTTACTCTGCCCCCAACCCCCATGGCACACTCACCCCTTTTGTCTGCTCCCAAACCCCCTCCCCAAGGCACACTCACCCCTTTTGTCTGTCTCCAAACCCAACCCCTCCCCTCATG
Organism: Microcaecilia unicolor; assembly: GCF_901765095.1. NCBI lineage: Eukaryota > Metazoa > Chordata > Amphibia > Gymnophiona > Siphonopidae > Microcaecilia > Microcaecilia unicolor. The sequence continues at coordinate 206,746,276 of NC_044039.1, forward strand.
GCACTTTCACCCTTTTACTCTGCCCTCAAAACTCACCCTCTGTCCCTCCCTTCCTCCCACATTTTGTGCAGCACCCCTCACCCTGGGGCCAATATTTCTCCATCTCTCTTCTCACTCCCTCACATTCCCGTAATTCTCCCCCCTTTTCCATCCAGCATCTTTTCCCCTCGTCCTCTCCCTCAATCCAGTTTCTCTATACCCCTCCCCTCTCCCCTGCAGCACCTCTACTTGTCTGTCCTTCCCCAGCCCAGCAGAGGAGTTTGTCTCACTTCCCGGGTCTAGCAAACCACTCTCTCCACCCCCACCCCTGCCCCCAGGTACCAGTGTTTCTCCTTCTCCCTACGATCAATCTCCATCCATAATCGCCTGCCGGTAGCTGCACTGCAGCGAGTAAAGCAGGGCTGCCTTGGAGCCTTGGCCTTCTCTGGGACGTGTCCCACCTTCGCAGAAACAGGAAGTTACATCAAAGGAGGGTGGGACACGTTCCAGAGAAGCCCAAGACTCCGAGGCAGCCATGCTTCACTCGCTGCAGTACAGCTTCCGACAGATGACCAAGGACGGAGAAGGACCATGGGGAGAAGGACTGCGGGGAGGAGAGACGCTGGTACCTGCAGGTGGAGGGGGGAGGGAAGAGAGTGGTTTGCTGGACCAGAGAGGGACAGACAAGAAGAAGAGAGACGCTGACACCTGGAGCAGCTCTGACACAGACCAGAACACTGCCTAGAGTTGACTGGAGGGCTCAACAACCGGCTCACAAAATTCACGAAAATTTTACAAGCAGCTCTTGTGAGCCGGTGCAAACCGACTCCAGCACATCACTGTCCCCATAACATTTCCCCTCCCCACTCTCCATGTTCCTGATCTCCCACACAATTCTGTCCCCACAAGCCTCTTTCTCCCACCAGTCCCCAGTTTCTCCACCTAGTCTACCCTCCATAAGCTGGCTTTCTAACTTCAGTGAAAGGGGGAAGCACTATTGGAAGCAAGAAAGTGCTCTAAGGGTACAACTGTCTCACCGAAATCAGGAAATTACGACTTCTCCATGAAAGAAGTTTACCATCGGTAAATGATCTTCTAAAACCTTTACAAACACTCACCCCTCCAGTACCACCATATGCAAGGCATAGGGATAGGGTTAGGGTGGGCCCCCTGATGTACCCTTTATATGTACCCTTATCCTGTGCAACTTGCATCTGCTAAGTTAAAAAGTCCCTAAGGCACCAGCCCGCCACTGGGTTTTTTTTTTATTAATTATATTTTTATTAAAGGTTTTGTCATACAGAGAATACAAAAGTAAACACAAAATCAAACAACCCCCCCCCCCCCCGGAAATTACCCCCCCCCAAAAAAAATCATAAGCATAATCAAAGTCAAAGTTCCATGGCAATACCCGGAGACAAATTGCAGCGTTACACAAGGCCAAGGAGTGCTATGTGGCTCCTGACAAAAAAGGTCTAAACAAGCCCAGGTCCTCAAAACAGACCTAATGGGTTTTTTAAAGGGAAACTCAATGGTGAATTGCATTTTGAAAACTGGCTTGCAAAATACCTAATAGGGCTAAAATTGTGGCCCCTCCCCCACAACAAAACACTGTGAGATTAAGAATAAATTTGGTTCTCTCTAGTAATGAAGTTCTAATTCAATATGGAGCCTGGCAGAGACCTAGGTGAAGAGAGGGTACCCAGCTGCATTGGTCTAGTAGGGTTAGAGAAATGAGAAACTTCACAGTTAAAAGTAGCAGCGCTAATGCCACTTCATTAACGTCACTCCCAGGAGGAGTGAAGGATGCCGGCTGTAGCAAGTAAAAGTTTACCCCGGCTGGTTCCCTCTGGAGCAGCTCCCCAGCCCTCTCTTGGTTCATGCACAACTGCAGCCAGACGGGGCAGGTTTTGATGAGTTTATCAAGAACGCTGATGCTTGGCAGAGAAAGACGATTCCGAAGCACAGCAGCAGCAGCCTGGCCAGGTGATCTTTCTTCATCTTTGGTATCTGTGCAAGGACTGAGAAAAATGCAAGATCAGCTGAACAGGAATGCAGAACGAACCATGGTTTTTCACGAACAGGCAGGAACTACCGTGTCTCCCCGAAAATAAGACACTGTCTTATATTAATTTTTGCCCCCCAAAATGTGCTAGGTCTTATTTTCAGGGGCTGTCTTATTTTTCGGGGAAACATCGGGGTTGGCCCACCCGCCCTCCGTCACTCGTGGAACTAACCTTAAATGCCTCCTTTCACCTTCGCAGCAAGCAGCAGATGGGCAGGCCACTCCTTCCTTCCGTGTCCTGCCCTCACCTGACATAACGTCCGCGAGGGCGGGACACGGAAGGAAGGACAGGTCTGCCCTGCTGCTGCTTGCTGTGAAGGTGAAAGGAGGTGTTTAAGGTTAGTTCCGGGTGGGTGGAGGGGGGGCCCGGCGACCTCGGGTGGGGGGGGGGCAGCCTTGTCCGGCTCTCGGCGGCCCTGCTTTCAAACAAAAATTTGCTAGGTCTTACTTTTGGGGGAGGCCTTATATCTACCAATTCAGGAAAACCTCTACTAGGTCTTATTTTCGGGGGATGTCTTACTTTCGGGGAAACAGGGTATGAGGCAATTCTATAAAACAGAACAATGATACACCCAAGGAGTAAATGTTTAGAACAATGACATTGACCTGCATATCTGCCAAAAGTGCTGTTCGGTAAATATCTGCATGACTTACACACTGGCCGATATTCAGCCCGTGGCTAAGTCCCACAGTTGCCACTGAGCCCTGATATTCAATGCTGAGCTGTTTCCGATGACCAGAATTCAATATTTTGGGGGGGGGGGGGGGGGGGGGGGTTGACTGGCCAGTTAAGTTTATAGTGGCGAAAGGGAGGATTGCTTTTTAGGTGGTCCTATTTGGCTGCTAAACTTAGCCGAAAATGCGCTGAATATTTGCAGCTGTCAAGTTAGCCAGATTCTATATAGCGCGCCTAGCATTCCGCCCCAAAATCCAAGAGTATTCTATAACAACGCGCGTAACTTAATTAGCTTAACTAGCCAATCAAAATTGTTAACAGCACTTAAGAAGCAATAATGAGCACTAATTGGCAATAATTAGAATTTATGCCCTTATTCTGTAACGTAGAACGCCTAAATTTTAATACGCGCAGGCAAAAAGGGATGTGGTTACGGGCAGGAAAACGGGCGTTTCGTGGGTGTTCCAAAATTTACGCACACTGTTATAGAGTATGGCCCTCTTCACCCTCTATGCGCCAGAATTTATGCAATGTTTTCATTAGCGTAAATGGAGGCGTATAGATTTAGGCACTAGGATATCAACTAAGGCTATTCTAAATACTGCGCCTAAATCTAGGCGCCACTTACAGAATACGCTTAGCCGGAAATGTTTTCAGCGTGGATTTTTTAGGCGCCTTATATAGAATCTGACCTTAAGCACTAATATTCAGCGGAGATAACCAGCTATCTTGCACTGAATAGTAACGCTTACCCGGTTATTGAGGGGGGTCAGTGTGTAGTTTGGAAAAGGGGGTGTTCACACTGCCAGGGATAAATTCTCTAAACAGCGCCAGGAAAAATCCACACTAAGTACTAGTCTATAACAGGCACTCCAGGCCGAGCACCCTTTGTAGAATTGTTTAGAGAGGATTCTTACGCCCAACTTTGGCTACGAGGGACTTATGCCTGCGGAAACCTGGTTTAAATCCTGGCTTAACCCCAGTATTCTATAACACTGAGCCTAAATATTGGGAATGTTCCTGACCTGCCCATGCCCCTCCCATGGCCACGCCCCTTTGTTAGCACCCAATTTGCTAATTAGTTTATGCACGCCCAGGAGATAACGTGGAATATCACATTTAGGTGTCCCTCCTCCCCTGCAGCTCCACTTCCTTTCTGTCCTTCCCCGGCCTAGCAAACCACCCTCTACTCCCCAACCCCCTCACCCCCCACAGGTACCAGTCAGGGGCGTAGCCAGACTTCGGTGGGAGGGGGGTCCAGAGCCCGAGGTGAGGGGGCACATTTTAGCCCCCCCCCGGCGCAGGCGCCGACCCTCTCGACCCCCCTCCCGCCTCCAACCCTCCCCCACCGTCGCCTACCTATGCTGGGGGGGGGGACCCCAATCCCCGCCAGCCGAGGTCCTCTTCTTCTTGCGAAGAAACAGAACGAAGCCTTTGCGGGAAGAAGAGGACCTCCTCGGCTGGCGGGGATTGGGGTCCCCCACCAGCAAAGGTAGCCCACGGCGATGGTGGAAGAGGGTTGGCGGCGGGAGGGGGGTGAGGGTCATCAGCAGGGGGGTCCAGGGCCAAATCTACGGGGACCCAGGCCCCCCTGGCCCCACGTGGCTACGCCACTGGTACCAGTATCTCTCCTTTCCACTCTCTCCACCCCCCACGCAGGTACCAGTATCTCTCCTTTTCTCTGAGGTGCAAATATTTATACCAGCTCTATGGCTGGTGTTAAGTGCTGACCCCTCACTTTTATTACTACTACTACTAATCATTTCTGTAGGGCTATTAAATGGCAGGGCCGGTGGTGGGAGGCGGGGCTGGTGGTTGGGAGGCGGGGCTAGTGCTGGGCAAGACTTCTATGGTCTGCGCCCTGAAAATGGCAGATACAAATCAAGGTAAGGTATACACAAAAAGTAGCACATATGACTTTATCTTGTTGGGCAGACTGGATGGACTGTGCAGGTCTTTTTCTGTCGTCATCTACTATGTTACTAGACATACGCAGCGCTGTACACATTATATGCAGGTACTTTCTCTGTCCCTAGAGGGCTCACATTCTAAGTTTTTGTACCTGGGGCAATGGAGGGTTAAGGGGCCCTTTTACTAAGCAGCATAGGTGCCTATGCGCGCCCAGCGTGCGGCAATTTGAAATTACTGCCTGGCTATTGCGTGGCCTGGGCAGTAATTTCATTTTTTACGCACGCCAGAAAATAATTTTTATTTTCCAGCGCGTGGGCGGTCATTGGCATTTCTATGTGCGTTGACCATTACCACCTGGTTAATGTGTGAGACCTTACCGGTAAGTGAATGGGTGGCGGTAAGGTCTCAGACCCAAAATGGACGTGCCCCAATTTTCACTTTGCCGCTCGCCCATTCCCCCCCCCCCCCCAAAAAAAAGGCATTTATTTACAGGCGTGCTGAAAATGGGGTTTAAATTGACAATATGAGAGATGTTGTGAGTGTTGGTCAGCATTCTGTCTTAAGTCTATAATCTGCCTTGAACTACGTTGGCAAAGCAGGTTAGAATACTCACGTTAAATTAAATTACTTCACAGTGTGTTGCAGTGGAAGGGTTGTTTGTTGCTCTTACTGAGTTAACATCAAACTTTTAGTTCAAAATATCTTCTTAACATTTTTATTAATTCCAACAAACAATAACAAATGCACACTTAGAGCCTTATTCTATAAAGGTTATGCTCCTACATTTAGGCTTCTAAATTAGGAGCATACACTATGTTCCAAAATAGATTATGCTCCTAATTTAGAAGCATAAATTTAGGAGCATAACCTTTACAGAATAAGACCCTATGACTAAAACAATCCTGAAACACACAACATCCCCCCATCCCTCCCCCTACACACCAAACTCACCCTCCTGCATACCCTGCGATCTAAGTACACATGTAGGTTTTCATTTCTTCCAATAAATACACCCACTAGAATCGAAGGAGGGGCACGAATGCTTTGTCTTGCAAAAAAAAAACAAACAGAGACTTTCCTTGGGGGGGGGGGGGGGGGAGTTTGAGCTGAAATTCCTATTTTTTTTATTTTCAAAAGTATGTATGTAAATTCTCAAAAATGTTGTGCATGTGACATACAAAGAGGGGCATTTTTGACTGGGGACGCCCATCTCTAAGGGCGCCCAGCTCCAAGGACGGCGCCGCGAAGGGGTGGGGCCGACCGTATTTTCGAACGAGATGGGCGTCCATTTTTCGTTTCGATAATATGGTTGGGGGCGCCCAAATCTCAACATTTAGGTCAACATTAAAGATGGTCGACCTAAATGCTGAGATCACCGGATTTAGAGATGGGCGCCCTCGGTTTACGCCGATAATGGAAACCGAAGGCGCCCGTCTTAAAAACGAACAAATCCAAGGCATTTGGTCGTGGGAGGGGCCAGGATTCGTAGTGTACTGGTCCCCCTCACATGCCAGGGCACCAACCGGCCACCCTAGGGGGCACTACAGTGGACTTCACAAATTGGTCCCAGATGCATAGCTCCCTTACCTTGGGTGCTGAGCCCCCCAAAATCCACTCCCCACAACTATATACCACTACCATAGCCCTAAGGGGTGAAGAGGGGCACCTACATGTGGGTACAGTGGGTTTCGGGTGGGCTCCCATTTTCCACCACAAGTGTAACAGGTAGGGGGAGGGGGATGGGCCTAGGACCGCCTGCCTGAAGTGCACTGCACCCACTAAAACTGCTCCAGGGACCTGTATACTGCTGAGATGGACCTGAGTATGACATTTGAGGCTGGCGTAGAGGCTGGCAAAAAAAGTTTTTAAAGTTGTTTTTTTGAGGGTGGGAGGGGGTTAGTGACCACTGGGGGAGTAAGGGGAGGTGATTCCTGATTCCCTCCAGTGGTCATCTGGTCAGTTCGGGCACTTTTTTGGGACTTGGACCTGAAAAAAAAGGGACCAAATAAAGTGGACCAAATTCTCGCCAGGGATGCCCTTCTTTGTTCCATTATCGGCCGAGGGCGCCCATCTCTTAAGCATGCCCCTGCCCCGCCTTCGCTACCCTTCCGACACACCCCCGGGAACTTTGCCCGTCCCGGCGATGGAAAGCAGTTGGGTACGCCCAAAATCGGCTTTCAATTATACCGATTTGGCCGGTTTCAGGAGATTGCCGGCCATCTCCCGATTTGTGTTGAAAGATGGCAGGCGATCTCCTTCGAAAATAAGCTGGAAAGTGTAAATGCAGGCATGTAGTTTCAGTGGGTTAATTTTCACTGGAAAGTATACACATATTTTCCCTTTGTGAACTGATGCTCATACTTGCTACAAAAAAAAAAGTTAGACAAACTACCACAAAATTACCCTCTTGGAATGTCGTCTCTGGGTGAAAGAAAAGCAGATGGGACGTCATGAAAATACTCAAATTTCTTGCAGGTGTCAGAAAGCTCAAGCAGGAGGCATTTTTCACAGAAAAAAAAAAAATCCTCTTTCACAGCAGGTCCTAATCTTACTGATCCGGCATTTGCAGCACCCTGGCATTTTTTAAGAGCTGTATTAAAGAGTCCTCATTTAACTTTTTCCACAGATGGACTTGATTTTTATTACGTTTAATAGTTTTTCCAGTGAATGCGGTGCATTTTGAACAGTACTTGAGTGACAACATGGAAAAGGAAGGGGCCTTCTGGTACCACAGGAAAGACAGAGCCTAGAAAGCAGCACTGCGAGTCTCTCCTCCCTGTCCTGTCAGTTTACTGCACCCAAAATCAGGTTCAATCTTTAGCGTCTCTGAGGGGTCTTTTACAAAGCTGTGCTAGCGTTTTTAGCTCGCAATAAAAATCAGCTGGCGGTAAACGCTGCGAGCTAAAAACACCAGTGAGGCCTTTGTAAAAAGCCCCCTGAGTCTGCTATGGTGCCAATCAGTGCCCAGCTCTGAGGGTGACACCTTTTTACCAGCTAGACCAAGATCACAAAAGGGAAAGGGAAGGGAAATGGGATTTGATATACCGCCTTTCTGAGGTTTTTGCAACGTCCACTGCACTAACCACTAGGCTATGTATGTGCAGGATGTCAGGCTCACAGAAACAGAAGCCTGCGTGGCCGCGTTGCTGATCTGCAAGGGCAGGCTTCTACATGGAATGCTGCTAGCGGAATAGCAACATTCCATGTAGAATCTCAAATAGTAGCAACAGAATCTCAATAGTAGCAACATTCCATGTAGAATCTCCAATAGAAGCAACAGAATCTCAACATTCCATGTAGAATCTCAAATAGTAGCAACAGAATCTCAATAGTAGCAACATTCCATTTAGAATCTCAAATAGGGAAAGGGAAATGGGACTTGATATACTGCTTTTCTGAGGTTTTTGCAACTACTTTCAAAGCGGTTTACATATATTCAGGTACTTATTTTGTACCAGGGGCAATGGAGGGTTAAGTGACTTGCCCAGAGTCACAAGGGGCTGCCATGGGAATTGAACCCAGTTCCCCAGGATCAAAGTCCACTCCACTAACCACTAGGCTACTCCTCCACTAGCAACATTCCCTGTAGAATCTCCAATAGTAGCAACAGAATCTCAACATTCCATGTAGAATCTCAATAGTAGCAACAGAATCTCAACATTCCATCTAGAATCTCCAATAGTAGCAACATTCCATGTACAATCTCAAATAGGGAAAGGGAAATGGGACTTGATATACTGCCTTTCTGAGGTTTTTCAGGTACTTATTTTGTACCAGGGGCAATGGAGGGTTAAGTGACTTGCCCAAAAGCAGCAAAGACCCAATAATGAGCCAGCGGCGATCAGCATTTTGCTGACCACCAGCGCCGTTATCCCCAGAAATTCAATGCCAGATTCTGGCTCCAGTATTAAGGGCCCTGTTTACTAATCCACGTTATAGGTGCGTTAGCGTTTTTAACTCGCATTAATCATGTATGCGTGTTAACTGTGTATGTGCCTACAATATCCCTATAGGCGCCTACACGGTTAGCACGCATGTTAATTGTAGACACGTTAAAAAAAGCTAACGTGCCTTAGTAAACAGGGTCCTAAATGTCAAGTATACGGAGCTGGCAAAAAACGTAGCTGGTTAACTGCCGTATTCAGCACTTAACCAGCTAAGGCGAACCACATAAAGATAGGACTGACTTTTATGCAGTTACCTTGGGCTGGTTAAGTGTTAATATGGCTACTAAACCGGCCAAGTGTTGACTCCACCCCCGGAATGCCCCCAAAATAGCTGGTTTCGTATTAGGTGCCAACTCAAAAAATGTTCAAACTTTTTCGTCACACGGCACACTCACATGGCGCTAAAACTGTCAAGGCACACCTCAACAAATGGTCCAGCAGTTTACCTTCTACTCCACCCCCCTCATCTACACACATGGTCCAGCAATTTACCTTCTTCCCCCCCCCCCCAATAGTCCAGCATTTACCTTCTCTCCTCACAAATAATCCAGTATCTCTCCCTCCTGTTCCCTCTCCAGCCAGCAAACAGGCATCTTCCTTTGCCTGTCTTGACCCTCCTCCCCCCCCCCCCCATGTACCTTTTAAAAGTTACCTCATCTTCAGCATTCAGAGGCAGCGAGCAGCGATTCCTATTGCCTGTTCATGCCAACCCAGGAGCATTCTCTCTGATGTAACTTCCTACTTATGTAGAAGCAGGAAGTTACATCAGAGAGAAGGCTCCAGGGTTGGCGTAAGCGGGCTGTATGAATCGCTGCTCGCCGGCACCGACCACTAGAGACGAGGAAACTCTGTTCCGGCACAAATTAAGCCGTCCCTACTAATAAGGCCCCTCAAACCCTGCGGCACACTGGTTGAAAAATGCTGTGCTAACTGGACATTTTCAGTGCCCTGCACAAGCGATTTAACTGGCCAGGAGCCATTTACATAAGTACATAAGTAGTGCCATACTGGGAAAGACCAAAGGTCCATCTAGCCCAGCATCCTGTCACCGACAGTGGCCAATCCAGGTCAAGGGCACCTGGCACGCTCCCCAAACGTAAAAACATTCCAGACAAGTTATAGCTAAAAATGCGGAATTTTTCCAAGTCCATTTAATAGCGGTCTATGGACTTGTCCTTTAGGAATCTATCTAACCCCTTTTTAAACTCCGTCAAGCTAACCGCCGTACCACGTTCTCCGGCAACGAATTCCAGAGTCTAATTACACGTTGGGTGAAGAAAAATTTTCTCCGATTCGTTTTAAATTTACCACACTGTAGCTTCAACTCATGCCCTCTAGTCCTAGTATTTTTGGATAGCGTGAACAGTCGCTTCACATCCACCCGATCCATTCCACTCATTATTTTATACACTTCTATCATATCTCCCCTCAGCCGTTTCTTCTCCAAGCTGAAAAGCCCTAGCCTTCTCAGCCTCTCTTCATAGGAAAGTCGTCCCATCCCCACTATCATTTTCGTCGCCCTTCGCTGTACCTTTTCCAATTCTACTATATCTTTTTTGAGATACGGAGACCAGTACTGAACACAATACTCCAGGTGCGGTCGCACCATGGAGCGATACAACGGCATTATAACATCCGCACACCTGGACTCCATACCCTTCCTAATAACACCCAACATTCTATTCGCTTTCCTAGCCGCAGCAGCACACTGAGCAGAAGGTTTCAGTGTATCATCGACGACGACACCCAGATCCCTTTCTTGATCCGTAACTCCTAACGCGGAACCTTGCAAGTCGTAGCTATAATTCGGGTTCCTCTTACCCACATGCATCACTTTGCACTTGTCAACATTTCTTTCCTGTTAAATCACTTTGAATATTAACCCCCAACTCTTTTAACATGAGCTGCCAAAGCTCATTTCAGAGAGCAGCAAATTTCACTCCGTACTAACCACATCTGGATTTGAACTGGTGACGCTAGAAGCTGAAATATTCTGTATGCCTGGAAGAAACCTCATGAGGCACTGACTGAGCCACCCACCTAATGACTGCGCTCTGCCATCAGTTTCAGTTCAGCTTCTCATGCATTTTGAAATCATCCAAAAACATTTGTTGGCATTATATCAGTTTCAAACCAGCTATAATTGCAGGGAATGAAAGGCTAAAGTCCTATTTATTTAAAGCAGAAATACAGGCAAAGGTTATAATTCCATTGTCAGTTAAATAAGATCATTGAGATCCTTATTTTTCTTAAGATTCCTATCAAATTTCAAAAGCCATTTTGGGGCATAAGGTTCGGAAAGCTCCCTCCACCTTCCCCCTCTCACTAATCAGTGAGGGTCAGAGTTCTTGGATACATGTGCAGTAGAGAATGACACAGGGACAAAGCTCATCCCCGTGGGCCCTGTCTCCGTCCCCGCAGGTTCTGTCCTTGTCCACGCCCCATCCCCATGGGCTCTGTCCTCATCTACAGAAGCCTCGAACACTTATGATTTTATATCTGTCCTTTTATTAAAGTATAAAGAGGCACAATATGCTGTGCAACTGTTGTTTATAAATCACAAATAGAAAACAATAATAATGAGCAACTATAATAACCCTTCCCACCACCACCATTCCCCTATGGAAGACAGGAAAGCTACAATGAATCAGAGATTGTTGACTTATTCATCTACAAATTTAAAAAATCGTAACAGTGGTTCGTAGGGGCATATTTCTCCCCCACTAGGGCATACAGAACAGGTTGTATTTTGTAACCCTGGACATTTTAACAGGATGAATTAAGATTCCTTGGGGTAGTAGAAGTCAGCTATGGTTGGGGCTGGAAGGGTTTATTACAGTTGTTCATTGTTATTATTGTTTTCTATTTGCAATTTATACACAACAGTTGCACAGCATATTGTTCCTTTTTATACTTTAATAAAAAGATCCTATATAATAATTCTCACCTCCAACATTCTGACGCTGCCTGGGACCGTGGCTCCCTCGGATGTGGTCTGCTACCTGCGGTAGATAACACTGACGTCATACTGACGTCCGAGTATGCTGCTTTCCCTTCGCTCTGACTCTGGTCCCGCCCTTGCGCAAACAGGAAATGAGGGCGGGACCAAAGTCAGGGCTCAGAGCGAAGAGAAGGAAAGGCAGTACGCTGAGTCCGTTCGCTCTTCAATGCTGCCGACGGGACCCCGGTAAGAGAGGGGGAGAGGGGGGTTGGCGATTTTAGAGGGGGGGGGACTGGCACTCGGAGGGAGGACAGAGCGAAGGAGAATGAAAGGGGGAGGGAGGGGGGCCTGCAACTCGGAGGGAGAACAGAGTGAAGGAGAGTGACGGAGGGAGGAAGCCATGGAAAACAGAGGGGAGGTAAGGGGGCCGTGGGACTTGGGGGGGACTGAGGGAGAGAGCGAGGGGGGGGGGAGGAAAACCTTGCTAGCGCCCATTTCCTTTCATACCGAAATGGGCCTTTTTTACTAGTTTGAATATAAAACCATAAGTGTTTGAGGCTTCTGCAGATGAGAACAGAGCGGGGAAAGGGACAGAACCTGCGGGGATGGGAGGGGATGGAGCTGACGGGGACGGAACCCACAGGGAGGGGGATAAATTTCATCTCTGTGTCATTCTCCAGGCTGTAGGAAAGTGAGTACTTCATACAGTGGTTGTAATAAAGCTAATCAGCGGCTTTTCTGAGTCACTTTCACTCACGAGCCATTAAGAGCTGGAAACTCATTTCCTTGCTTGAAAGGTCTAATTATTTGCTATGATGAATCAATTTGTACACTGAAACTGGACAGGGAACTTTATCATGTTAAAGAATTATTCAGGGAGCGCTGTATCAGTAACTAAGATTTAACCAGACGCATGATCAAAAGAACAAGCAGGAGCCAGAGGCCGATAGCGCCATACTAGCGCCCGTGTTTGCTCCCGCCCGATGATCAAAGCCAGGGAGTGTGTGTAACATGCTCGCCAGCTCTGACCGCTAATTACATGCAAATGCGGGTCTCCTGCATGCCTCCCTCATGATCAGCAGGCAGCGCGCCAAACAAGGATGCTGCTCCCACTGCAAACCCTATCTCAGCTCAGAGCTGGCGTTAAGGTTCGGAGGAATGGGGGAGACCAGGGTTTGACAGGTCTGGGATTTTCTCCTTGCCCCCCCCCCTAAACACAAGGCCTGGCGGTCCAGTGGACTTCCAGATTCCCCCACCCCCTCCAAACACTAAAAGACCTGTAGGTTTATTTTCGAAAGAGGACGCCCATCTTGCGACACAAATCGCAAGATGGGCGTCCTTCTCACAGGGTCGCCCAAATCGGCATAATCGAAAGCCGATTTTGGGCATCCTCAACTGCTTTCCGTCGCGGGGACGACCAAAGTTCCCGGGGGTGTGTCAGAGGCGTAGCGAAGGCGGGACTGGACGTGTCTAACACATGGGCGTCCTCGACCGATAATGGAAAAAAGAAGGGCGTTCCTGATGAACACTTGGGCGACTTTACTTGGTCCTTTTTTTCTTACGACCAAGCCACAAAAATGTGCCCTAAATGACCAGATGACCACTGAAGGGAATCGGGGATGACCTACCCTTAATCCCCCAGTGGTCACCAACTCCCTCCCACCCAAAATAAATTTGTAAAACTTTTTTCCAGCCTCTATGCCAGCCTGAAATATCATACCCAGCTCCATGACAGCAGTATGCAGGTCCCTGGAGCAGTTTTAGTGGGTGCAGTGCACTTCAAACAGGCGGACCCAGGCCCATCCCCCTCCTACCTGTTACACTTGTGCTGGTAAATGTGAGCCCTTCAAAACCCACCAGAAACCCAATGTACCCCTTCACTCCTTAGGGCTATGGTAGTGGTGTATAGTTGTGGGAGGGGGATTGGGGGGCTCAGCACACAAGGTAAGGGAGTTATGCACCTGGGAGCAATTTGTGAAGTCCACTGCAGTGCCCCCTAGGGTGCCCGGTTGGTGTCTTGGCATGTCTGGGGGATCAGTGCACTAGGAATGCTGGCTCCTCCCACGACCAAATGGCTTGTCATTTAACCAGTTATATGACAGAAGTTTTGAAATTATCACCACCACTTCTAGTGCCCAGAGCTTATGATGTACCTTTTTTTATTTATATTTATTTGTATTTATTTATGCATTTATACCCCACATTTTCCAATCAGGTTGTTGGTTCAATGGGGCTTACAGTTTAATACAGTTTGACATGCACCATTTTTGGTAGGAATTTGCGCATATCATTCATTCAGTTCCATTCAGTGCTCGGGTTTCGTGGTGTGCATGATTTTCAAAGAAAAATTGTCCGAAGAGGTGGGTTTTCATGTGTTTTCGGAAAGTTATGTAATTGGTCATACGTTTTAGGATTTTTGGTATTGTGTTCTAAATTTTGGGACAGATGTATGTGAATCGGAGGTAGGGTATTATTATTATGGATTAAGAACTGGTTGAAAGATAGGAAGCAGAGAGTAGGATTGCGTGGCCAGTATTCTCAGTGGAGGAGGGTAGTTAGTGGGGTCCCGCAGGGGTCTGTGCTGGGTCCGTTGCTTTTTAATGTATTTATAAATGACCTAGAGATGGGAATAACTAGTGAGGTAATTAAATTCGCCGATGACACAAAATTATTCAGGGTCGTCAAGTCGCAGGAGGAATGTGAACGATTACAGGAGGACCTTGCGAGACTGGGGAGAATGGGCGTGCAAGTGGCAGATGAAGTTCAATGTTGACAAGTGCAAAGTGATGCATGTGGGTAAGAGGAACCCGAATTATAGCTACGTCTTGCAAGGTTCCACGTTAGGAGTTACGGATCAAGAAAGGGATCTGGGTGTCGTCGTCGATGATACGCTGAAACCTTCTGCTCAGTGTGCTGCTGCGGCTAGGAAAGCGAATAGAATGTTGGGTGTTATTAGGAAGGGTATGGAGTCCAGGTGTGCGGATGTTATAATGCCGTTGTATCGCTCCATGGTGCGACCGCACCTGGAGTATTGTGTTCAGTACTGGTCTCCATATCTCAAAAAAGATATAGTAGAATTGGAAAAGGTACAGCGAAGGGCGACGAAAATGATAGTGGGGATGGGACGACTTTCCTATGAAGAGAGGCTGAGAAGGCTAGGGCTTTTCAGCTTGGAGAAGAGACGGCTGAGGGGAGATATGATAGAAGTGTATAAAATAATGAGTGGAATGGATCGGGTGGATGTGAAGCGACTGTTCACGCTATCCAAAAATACTAGGACTAGAGGGCATGAGTTGAAGCTACAGTGTGGTAAATTTAAAACGAATCGGAGAAAATTTTTCTTCACCCAACGTGTAATTAGACTCTGGAATTCGTTGCCGGAGAACGTGGTACGGGCGGTTAGCTTGACGGAGTTTAAAAAGGGGTTAGATAGATTCCTAAAGGACAAGTCCATAGACCGCTATTAAATGGACTTGGAAAAATTCCGCATTTTTAGGTATAACTTGTCTGGAATGTTTTTACGTTTGGGGAGCGTGCCAGGTGCCCTTGACCTGGATTGGCCACTGTCGGTGACAGGATGCTGGGCTAGATGGACCTTTGGTCTTTCCCAGTATGGCACTACTTATGTACTTATGTACTTATGGTTGAGTATACAGGTTTGTATTTTAGGCCTTGGACTAGGGATGTGTAGGGTGAGGTAGGTTCTTGCGCCTTCGATTACGTTGCACATAGGTAGGTCTATTAGTTTTGTCATGTATTCCGGTGCGAGGCCTAAGATAATCCTGTGAGCCAGTGTGCAAATCCTGGTTATACGTGCCTTGATGGTTTGCCAGTAAAGTTTGAACAGCAGGGTCTTGCGCTTTCGAATCGGTTCATACCGAATATTAGACGTGCAACTGTACTTTGTGCTGTTTCCAGCTTTTTTAGTACTTGTTTCCTGCATCCATTATAGATTCCATTGCAGTAATCTGCATGGGCAAGGACCGTGGATTGTACTAGTGTGCAGAATACGTCTTTCAGGAAGTAATTTTTTATGCGTTTCAATTTCCACATGGTTTGGAACATTTTCTTTGTTGTGGTCGAGATTTGCTTGTCAACGGATAGATTGCGGTCGATGGTAACTCCTAAGAATTTTAGGTTGTCAGATATTGGGAGGGATGTGCTCATGGCGTTGATATTTGGGTAGCATTCGGTATTGTGTTGTGATGTGAGAATCAGGCAGTATTTTTTTCTTTGTTCAGTCTGAACCCAAGATTTCATTATATTTATGCCATCCGCTATCCTAGACGCAATTTCGGTCAGGTCTTTTTGGAAGGGGATGTAGATAGACATGTCATCAGCGTATATGAGAGGGTTGAAGCCTTGTTTGGATAGTGTTCAGGCCGGGGAGGGCCATCATTAAGTTGAATAGCACTGGAGAAAGCGGTGAGCCCTGGGGGACTCCACATTCCGCTCTCCATGGGGAGAGGACAGGGGCGTAGCCAGACTTCGGTGGGAGGGGGGGCCAGAGCCCGAGGTGAGGGGGCACATTTTAGCCCCCCCAGCGCCGCCGACCCCCCCGCCATTGCTGACCCCCCCACCACCATCACCAACTTTGACCCCCCCTGCCGACGACCCTCTTGATCCCCCCTCCCCCAACCCGCCGTCGCCTATCTTTGCTGGTGGGGGACCCCAACCCCCGCCAGCCGAGGTCCTCTTCTTCCTTCTGTTTCTGAGTCTGACGTCCTGCACGTCAAGGACATCAGATTCAGAAATAGAACGAAGGAAGAAGAGGACCTCGGCTGGCGGGAGTTGGGGTCCCCTGCCAGCAAAGGTAGCAGACGGTGATGGCGGGTTGGCGGAGGGAAGGGGGGCAAGAGGGTCATCGGCAGGGGGGTCCAGGGCCAAATCTACAGGGGCCCAGGCCCCCGTGGCCCCACATAGCTATGCCCCTGGGAGAGAAGAGGGAGGAAGTTGTCTTGACTCGATAGAATCTTGTAGTCAAGAAGCCTAGTAGCCAGTTGAGCACCTTCCCTCCAATGCCAATTTTATCAAGGATTCTTTTTAGGATTTGATGGTCGACCATGTCAAATGCACTTGACATGTCGAATTGTAGAAGAATTATGTTTTTTCCATTTGCAATTTCCTGTTTGAGGTTGGCCAGTAGTGTAATTAATACTGTTTCGCTGCTGTGACGGGGTCTGAAGCCTGATTGGGAGTCATGTAGTATGGAAAATGTGTTAATGTAATCGGTTAATTGGGTGGCCACTATTCCTTCTGTTATTTTAGTTGTTATAAGTGTGGATGCGACTGGCCTGTACTTCGAAGTGTCACTTATGTTTTTCTTGGTGTCTTTCGGGATTGACTTTTGTCTTTAGGAAATGGCCTTCTTGAAACACATAGTTCAGATGAGAAGTTGGCCTATGAATCTGTGCAGGGCTACTTTTAGTATGTAGTTAGGGCATGTGTCTAGCATGCAGTAAGCAGAGGAGAATTTCCTTAATGCTTGCGCTACCGTCTCATTTGTGGGTTGCGTGAAGGTGGTCCATGTTGTCTGCTGGGGTTTCATCTGGGTTGTGGTCAAATTCATCTATTAGAGATTCGAAGTTTGTGTTATCTTGTTTAAGGTTTCTCCTTAGATTAAGAATATTCTCTTTGAAGAATCCGGTGAGGTCGTTAGCTGAAAGGGAACCTTCATTCACCGTCATCAGAGGTTTGGTGTTTATTAGGTTTTCATAGAGGTATATCTGCGGGTAATTGAGAGTTCTAGTGAGAACACATTTTCCCTGATAATTTAGATAGAAGTTTCTATTAGTTTCATAGAAAGAGGAAGGACAAAGAAGCAACTGGTAACTTTGGTTGCAACATTTAGATAAATGGCAGATAGAGATTTGATTCTGAAGAGCTATTTTGTTTAAAACCAAGCTTTATACTGTAATAATAAAGTATGAGTTTTTCCTGATGTAGCTAAAAGCTTCCCAGGCTTGAAGTCATCAATTTTCATTTCTCAGATCTCGGGTTTTACAACTAGAGGCTCAATATTATCTTTAATTTCATTGTAAGTGTTTAGCATGATATAATAATGTTAATTATGGATTTTTTTGAACCGTCACAACTGACTTTCTCTCCTCTAAAGCCCTGGTCTCTCGCCCTACAGATGATCGAACTCCCTGGAATCCTAACTACAGCCTTAATATTTAGTTGTCTACGAAGCTACACCAGCATTCTATTAAAATACATTGTTTTATTTCTTCAATATTACTGTATTCCTATATATTGCTGTTTTCTTAAAATATCATTTCTCTTACTTTACAAACACTGCTTGGTGTAATATATTTATAATTTATAAATAAAATATTTTTTAAAACACAGTCTAAAACACAGGGTGGGTATGACCGCTCTGTTGTGCTCTAGGTAGAGCCTTAGTGCAGGACTTTATCAAGCTATAGTTACGCCCTGTGCAACTGGCCCACTGGTGCCCCCTCTACCCCACCCACTGCCAATGAGCAAAAACTGGCTTTGTCATGCTGAGGAGTCTAAGTGATAGTGGTTTAGTGGACAATGTAGTAAATTTAAAACGAATCGGAGAAATTTTTCTTCACTCAACGTGTAATTAAACTCTGGAATTCGTTGCCAGAGAATGTGGTAAAGGCGGTTAGCTTAGCGGGGTTTAAAAAAGGTTTGGACAGCTTCCTACAGGAAAAGTCCATAGACTGTTATTAAATGGACTTGGGGAAAATGCACTATTTCTGGGATAAGCAGTGTAAAATGTTTTGTACATTTTTGGGGATCTTGCCAGGTATTTGTGACCTGGATTGGCCACTGTTGGAAACAGGATGCTGGGCTCGATGGACCTTTGGTCTTTCCCAGTATGGCAATACTTATGTACTTATGACTTCAGAAACCGCCGTCCGCCCACAGCTCCTGCTCTGATGGCCCCAACATGGCTGCCACAAAACCTAGCAGTATCACGGTACTACCATTGGGAGTCAGTCTCCCAAATAAGCAAAGAAAGGCTGCCCACCCAGGGGTAATACTGTGTGATTACCACTAGGGACACAGTGGCCACACTGGAACTCAGAGCCATCAGAGCAGGAGTGAATGGGGCATAGCTCCTGCTCCCAAAAGACACCAGAGACCCTTGGCAACACTGGGGTGGGGTGGGGGTCTGCAAGGGCAGCCTCAAGGTGGTTTGGCGTTGTGAGGTGGGGGCACCTGGGGAAACGATTTCCTAGTCCATGTTCACTAGCACTGATTTGATTTGTGGAGTTCAACTTCCAGCACAGAGATAGTTCCAAGTAATCCTTGCTTTGTGCTAATCAAATTAGAGTACATTATGTATCCAGACCGAGTCCATAGAGGTTCTAAAACCTTAGGTTGTACTCAGTATCTATAGCCCAGTCACTTCTGCTGCTTCCTTGCCCCGGCTGCCTGTGGGAGCCTGCCCAGGGCCCTCTGAGCAGGTGCTGATCAGCTGTTATAGAGGTGGCTGCATTGCTCAGATATCTGAATGTCTTCAGTGCACCTGCTCCCAGAGGAGAGGGGAATGTCTATGGCCAACAGCATATGTGTAACACAAATATCTGGTGATAAAGTGCTGGAACCACGCCCAGGTTCTTTTGCAATCACTCTCCAGTTCCATTTAAGGCTTAGGTAATGTTTTTCGATCCTCCCCATATGTCAGCTTGGGGAAAATCTACGAATGAATTGAGAATAAATAAAATGCTTCACCCTTCCAGAGGAATGTTTTTGGAAGACTGTCGGGAAAGGCAGGCTTCCCTCCACATCAGAAAGTGCACACAGCACAATGGGATTCACTCCCGTTCTTCAGCTATAGCTCGTATAGATAAGACAGTCCTACCCCCACCTGGTGACATTAAGCAGCTCACCTACAACCTCATTCAAAACGCTGTGCTACAACTCTGCTGCTATCTTATCAGTTTACACTATAGTGAAAGGTGCCTATTCACTAAAGTGCATAATAGTGATGTGCATTATCACTTATTAATGTGTGGTAACACATTTAGGGCCCTGTTTACTAAGCCATGCTAGAGGTGCATTAGTGCTTTTAGCTTGTGCTAACCAGAATGTGGTAAAGGCGGTTAGCTTAGTGGAGTTTAAAAAAAGGTTTGGACGGCTTCCTAAAGGAAAAGTCCATAGACCGTTATTAAATGGACTTGGGGAAAATCCACTATTTCTGGGATAAGCAGTATAAAATGTTTTGAACTTTTTTGGGATCTTGCCAGGTATTTGTGACCTGGATTGGCCACTGTTGGAAACAGGATGTTGGGCTCGATGGACCTTTGGTCTTTCCCAGTATGGCAAAACTTATGTATGTACTTACATATTAGCGCACACTAACTGTGTAGGTGCTCACAATATTCCTATGGGTGCCTACAGCGTGTGCTAAATTTGTGCGTGCGCTAAAAACGTTAGCGCATCTTAGTAAACAGGGCCCTCATGCTTGTTAATCTTTCTATGCGCTGGTATATTCTCACTCACTCTTTCGGTCGTCCGCTTTTGCTTTCCTTGCTCTTCGTATGCTCTCTGGGGCAAGGACTATCCTGTTGCTCGATGGTTGGCGGAAGTGTTTCGGTTTGAACACGTATCCCCGATTCTTGGCTCATTGCACTGGTTTGTAAGTTCACTCTCGAGTGCAGTGCAAGGTGGCATGTTTGATCCACCAAGTGTTGTGCTCTGATAGTGTTACCTGGTACCTTACTGATGTGATTCAGGAGTATCAGCCTGCCCAATCCTTGTGGTCTGAAAATTTGAAGTTATTGGCAAATGTCAAAATGAATCTGTAAGATGTGCTGCTACTCGGAATACCACCTTTTCGATAAAGAGACCACAAATTTGGAACAAATTACTAGGCTATCTGTGATTGTGAAGCAGCAGAGACCAATTTGGTAAATTATTGAAGACACACATGGAGCTGATCCTTGTGTCTTTGCTTTGAGCAAGGTGTTGCTTTGTTTTGATAAAGTGTTTGTAGCTTTGTGATCATAAGAACATAAGTATTGCTATAGTGGGACAGACCAAGGGTCCATCAAGCCCATCATCCGGGAAAGATCCCAAAACAGTAAATTTTATGCTGCTTATCCTAGAAATAAGAAGTGGATTTTCCCCAAGTCCATTTAATAATGGTTTATGGACTTTTCTTTTAGGAAGCTTTCCAAACCTTTTTAAATCCCCGCTAAGCAAACTGCTTTTACTACATTCTCTAGCAATGAATTCCAGAGTTTAATTACATGTTGAGTGAAGAAATGTTTTCTCCGATTCATTTTAAAATTTACTACTTTGTAGCTTCATTGCGTGCCCCCTAGTCTTAGTATTTTTGGAAACAGTAAACAAGCAATTCACGTCTACCTGTTTCACTCCACTCATTATTTTATAGACCTCTATCATATCTCCTCTCAGCTGTATTTTCTCAAAGCTGAAGAGCCCTAAATGCTTCAGCCTCTCCTCATAGGGAAGTCATCCTATCCCCTTTATCATTTTCATCGCCCTTCTCTGCACCTTTTCTAATTCCACTATATCTTTTTTGAGATACGGTGACCAGAATTGCACATAATATTCAAGGTGCAGTCGCACCATACAGCAACAGAAAGGCATTATAACATCCTCATTTTTGTTTTCCATTCTTTTCCTAATAATACCTAACATTCTATTTGCTTTCTTAGCCACCGCCGTACACTGAGCAGAGGGTTTCAACGTATCATCAACGATGACACCTAGATCCCTTTCTTGGTTGGTGACTCCTAGTTTGGAACCTTGCATTACAAAGCTATAGTTTGGGTTCCTCTTTCCCACATGCATCACTTTGCGCTTGTTCACGTTAAACGTCATCTGCCATTTGGCTGCCCAGTCTCCCAGTCTCGTAAGGTCCTCTTGTAATTTTTCACAATCCTGTCGCGAGTTAACGACTTTGAATAACTTTGTGTCATCAGCAAATTTAATTACCTCACTAGTTACTCCCATCTATAAATCATTTATAAATATATTAAGAAGCAGCGGTCCTAGCACAGACCCCTGAGGAACCCCACTAACTACCCTTCTCCATTGTGAATACTGCCCATTTAACCCCACTCTCTGTTTCCTATCCTTCAACCAGTTTTTAATCCACAATAGGACATTTCCTCCTATCCCATGACCCTCCAATTTCCTCTGTAGCCTTTCATGAGGTACCTTGTCAAACGCCTTTTGAAAATCCAGTTGTAGGAACAACAGGAATTTTTAACTAAATAAATAATATTCAGAGCCACTGAACAAGCAGGTGAGATGGGTGACGGCCTGGGGTGCGGCACTGGCACTCCATAGCCATTATGGTGGCAATAGAAAAGTTGCCTCCTGTTGAGGGAAAGGGGATAGCGTTTGTCCAGTTGGAGCTCTGGACGTGGAGTCCTCCTCCCTGGGTCATCTGAGGTACTGTTTGTCCCAGTGATGTACCTGTTTACATTGCAATGTACTCTAGGGTGTTTCTTTACTTTTTATATTGTTCCTAATGAATTTAGGAGCAATTTTCAAGCTATTCATTTTAGGACAAAGTCCAGCACGGACTTACCACCATTACCCATGGACTTTGCCACCATTTTCCAAGGGAAAGTCCTTGCAATCTTTCACTGTGAAACATGCCACAGGTACAAAATAACCAAGGAACTCAACACCTGCTTCTTTCAGTTTTTCATGGAAAACAAATATTTTTCCAGCTGTAATTGTCTGTTCTTCTTGCTGTATACCACCTCGGGCGAATGTCTTCAAAAAGGTGGTAAATAAATCCTAATAAATAAATAAATAAATGCACATAGATTGGAAAATTAAATCTGTGCACATGGGTTTTCCAACCCTGACCAAAACATGCCTATGGGAAGGTCACCAAAGGCCTTCATAAAGTTAAGCAATGGTGCTCTCATTTATTTGTTGCATTTGTATCCCACATTTTCCCACCTATTTGCAGGCTCAATGTGGCTTACATAGTAACATAGTAACATAGTAGATGACAGCAGAAAAAGACCTGCACGGTCCATCCAGTCTGCCCAACAAGATAAATTCATATGTGCTACTTTTTATTTGTACCTGTCCTCTTCAGGGCACAGACCGTATAAGTCTGCCCAGCCTATCCCCGCCTCCCAACCACCAGCCCCGCCTCCCACCACTGGCTCTGGCACAGACCGTATAAGTCTGCCCAACACTATCCCCACCTCCCAACTACCAGTCCCTCCTCCCACCACCAGCTCTGGCACAGACCGTATAAGTCTGCCCAGCACTATCTCCGCCTCCCACCACCGGCTCTGGCACAGACCGTATAAGGCTGCCCAGCACTATCCCCACCTCCGTAGAGGCGATCGCCAATACCAGTATGAACAAATACAGAGTGAGGTTATGGTAGAGTAAAGTTCATGTGTGACAAACACATTGGGAATCATAGGAGGAAGAGTTTAGTTATGTCCAGTACGAGCTTTTATTTTGCTGTGTTGCAGGGTTAAGGCATTTTTTAAGTTGGATCGTTAGGGTATGCCTTTTTGAACAGGTTAGTTTTTAGGAGTTTCCTGAAGTCCATATGTTGTTTTCACGGCGCTTGGTAATGCGTTCCATAGTTTAATTAGAGAACAAGGGGTCAGATGTTTCATACATGCAGATTCCATCGACTATTATTCCCTTGGTGAAGAGAGTTTTGGCCTGAGTTCATGGCCAGCGGTCAACTCAATCCAGATAAGACAGAATTGTTTTGGAAAACATAGTAGGGATTTTCCAGCTACATCACTGGTATTGGCCTGAAGTACAATCCCTCCGACTGCTAAGTCTTGGAATCTTGCTGGACTCTACTTTATTTATTTATTTCGATTTTGCTCACACCTTTTTCAGTAGTAGCTCAAGGTGAGTTACATTCAGGTACACTGGATATTTCTCTGTCCCAGGAGGGCTCACAACCTAAGTTTGTACCTGAGGCAATGGAGGGTTAAGTGACTTGTCCAAGATCACAAGGATTTGAACCGGCAACCTCTGGATTACAAGACCGGTGCTCTAACCACTAGGCCACTCCTCCACTGGTAACATTCCATATAGAAGCCTGCCTTGCAGATCAGCAATGCAGCCGTGCAGGCTTCTGTTTCTGTGAGTCTGACGTCAGACTCACAGAAACAGAAGCCTGCGCAGCCACATTGCTGATCTGCAAGGGCAGGCTTCTACATGGAATGTTGCTAGTGGAATAGCAACATTAACATTCCATGTAGAATCTCCTATAGTAGCAACATTCCATGTAGAATCTCAAGGTGAGTTACATTCAGCTATACTGGATATTTCTCTGTCCCAGGAGGGCTCACAATCTAAGTTTGTACCTGAGGCAATGGAGGGTTGAGTGACTTGCCCAAGATCACAAGGAGCAGCAGCGGGATTTGAACCGGCCACCTCTGGATTGCAAGACCGGTGCTCTAACCACTAGGCCACTCCTTCAGCTACTTTAACACTAGAAGATCAGATTAAGAACTTAAGAAGCTATAAGCCTTAAGCCATACTGCATCAGACCAATGGTCCATCCAGCTCAGTATCCTGCTTCCAGCAGTGGCCAATCCAATCCTCTGGACCGACTCCATCCTGTTTATAGCCTTCTGTAGGTGCGGTCTCCAGAATTGCACACAGTACTCTAAATGGGTCCTGCTGATCATTCCTCTCCTTATGCACCCAAGCATCCTTCTGGCTTTGGTCGTCACTTTTTCTACCTGTTTGGAGACCTTATGGTCATCAGACACTATAACACATGTTGGTTACTGAAGGCTAAGTAATAATGAGATGCAATGTATTCAAATGCATGTAAAATACTTCATTATTATATAAATTGAATAATGCAGCTGGCATTATTTTTCCTGCTAACAAGTGGGCTGAAGCTTCCAAGTGCCAGAGTAAAACCCTGATTTTCCTTCCGCCTTCAAACACAACCCCATCATGAAGAGCCCCTCTTCTCTCCAAAGACCCTCCCCCCCCCCCCCCCCCGGGGTCTACTCTGCAAACCCCTGGCAAGGGGATATGGGGCAGCAGGAATCCCCAGCTGTTTCTGCCTCTGCCAATGCAAGGTTCAAAATGGCACCAGTAAACCCTAGCAGTAGTCTTGTGGTACTACCGCTAGGTGTCAAGTTGCTATATATGAGCAAAAGACCCTTATATGGCAGCTTGACTCCTAGTGGTAGTACCATTAGACTACCACTAGAGGTCATCAGTGCCACTTTGAACACGGAGCTGGCAGGGGCCGACATGACTGGGGATCACTCCAGTCATTGAACCCCCCCCCCCCCAATAATCAGGGATTTTGAGAAGCAAGCCCGGAGGGTTTAGAGAAGGGTGGGGGTTCTTGGTGGGGGGCTGTCTGCTGGGAAGGGGGAGAAGCAGTGTCTACTCAGTCCTTTTCAGGTACTGTTTCCATCATTGGGCCACCTGATGCTTCTAGGCAGTAGGAACAACACCACCTGCAATGCTGATCACAAGCTGTGTTATTCATGTGCCACGGGAGTCTCTAGGCTGCAGTATTGAGACTCTGCAGGTTAGTGACTCCCATGGTAAACTAAAGTGCACCATAGTAATTACCCCCTCTTAGGAGGTCATTTTATAAAGCCATTTTTACAACATAAAAAAGGCCTGTTACAAGTTACCAGTATGATCAAATATGTGTGATGACAGGACCACATGTACTTCTAGACTTTGGGGTGTGTTCAGAAGTGGACTTTGGACAAACCTCTGGTGGAGTTGCAACTTATGGAATTTTGAGCTGGTGGAAATGAATGCAACGGTTAAGCCAAACTGGCCAAAGATAGGACTGCAATTTTTGTGGTCCTATTTGCCCGGTTAAGTTGCCCGGTTAAGGACTGACTATCGACACTTATCCAGTTAAGTTCTGACTGCCCCCAGACCACTAACCCAATAGCCAGTTTGGGCTTTAAGGATTAGAGGGGATATTCGGAGGTGCTATCGAGGTTAATACCATTGAATATTCCCTCAGGGCCCACTCAGTGTGCATCAACCCGATAAGAACCACTCTTAACCGGATAACTTACTATGAATATTGACCCCTGATATTTTGTACCCTAAACCCCTAATCGGCTGGAAAATAAACACCTACACGAACAATTTATAAACATCAAGAACAGAAGCCGTAACAAATAAACATAAGGTCTGGCTGGAGAGTCGTTGGGAGATTCTTTGTAGCAATATTCTTTTAACTGGATTAAAACCAGTTATGATTGGATTTTTGATTTGACCATTTGCCTTTCCAAATCTGAGTTCCATTCAGTACTAGGTGTTTCCCTGCTCCAGAGGGTTACTGTCTACGTTGTAACCAAAGCAGCAGCAGCAATCCAAGGAAGGACGAACACAACAAGAGTTTATCCAAATGTCAACTTTTTTTTTTGTTACATTTGTACCCCGCGCTTTCCCACTCATGGCAGGCTCAATGCAGCTTACATTGGGCAATGGAGGGTTAAGTGACTTGCCCAGAGTCACAAGGAGCTGCCTGTGCCTGAAGTGGGAATCGAACTCAGTTCCTCAATTCCCCAGGACCAAAGTCCACCACCCTAACCACTAGGCCACTCCTCCACTGTTGCTACTATTTGAGATTCTACATGGAATGTTGCTATTCCACTAGCAACATTCCATGTAGAAGTCGGCCCTTGCAGATCACCAATGTGGCCGCGCAGGCTTCTGCTTCTGTGAGTCTGACGTCCTGCACATACGTGCAGGACGTCAGATTCACAGAAACAGAAGTCTGCGCAGCCTTCTACATGGAATGTTGCTAGTGGAATAGCAACATTCCATGTAGAATCTCCAATAGTAGCAACATTCCATGTAGAATCTCCAATAGTATCTATTTTATTTTTGTTACATTTGTACCCTGTGCTTTCCCACTCATGGCAGGCTCAATGCAGCTTACATGGGGCAATGGAGGGTTAAGTGACTTGCCCAGAGTCACAAGGAGCTGCCTGTGCCTGAAGTGGGAATCGAACTCAGTTCCCCAGGACCAAAGTCCACTGTTGCTACTATTTGAGATTCCATGTAGAAGTCGGCCCTTGCAGATCACCAATGTGGCCGCGCAGGCTTCTACATGGAATGTTGCTAATGGAATAACATTCCATGTAGAATCTCCAACAATAGCAACATTCCATGTAGAATCTCCAACAGTAGCAACATTCCATGTAGAATCTCCAATAGTATCTATTTTATTTTTGTTACATTTGTACCCCGCGCTTTCCCACTCATGGCAGGCTCAATGCGGCTTACATGGGGCAATGGAGGGTTAAGTGACTTGTCCAGAGTCACAAGGAGCTGCCTGTGCCTGAAGTGGGAATCGAACTCAGTTCCTCAGTTCCCCAGGCCAAAGTCCACCACCCTAACCTGACCAAGTTTCGGAAAAACCTTCGTCAGGGGTCACAAAGGTTTGCACAATACAGTCACAGATTCAAAGCATGTATTGCAATACCTGCAAAAATTCAAAAAGCTGGAGACTCGGTGGTTACTGACTTTTGGAATTGGTCCACAGCTTTCTCTATGCAGATGCTGTTGGCTGCATTCTTTTACTTTTGACATTGGACCTCATTTTTCTTTTAAACACAGGTATTGCAATACATGCTTTGTATCTGTGAATGTATTGTGCAAACCTACGTGACCCCTGACGAAGGTTCTTCTGAACCTTGGCCAGGTTGGGTCCTGTTTCCATTAAAGTTAACATTTGGATAAACTCTTGCTGTGTCTTTCCTGCTGTTTGGTTGTCTGTTCTGCTTCCGTAGTAGACTGTCTCCTGTTTGTTTCTGCTAAGATGTAAGCAAGGCAATGGGGGGGGGGGGGGGGAGGGGGGGTTCACTGACTTACCCAAGGTCAGAAGGAGCAGCAGGGCAAAGCAGTACTGGAGGCGAAGCAGGACCTGAACCTTAGTTTCCCTAGTACTCACAAAATGAGCAGAACGATCTACCACTTGCATAAAAGTTGCTTCAATAAGCCACTTGATTTTTTATTTTTGATAATAAGTCGAATCTTAGAAACACAGTCTTGTAAGCAGTACATGCTGCAGAACACAAAAGTTATAAGTACAGTTCATACGCAGAGCGAAATAGTACTTTCAGTATCTCTGTGGTAAAACTGGTGAAGCAAGGACTCCGGCCAGTAAGCTCTGTGGTTTGGCTTTGCAAAGTGGAGGCACATATAATGAAGATTAAGACGTCTGATGTTACAAACTCTGCCCCCTTGCTATGGGATTCTCACTCTCTCTTAATGGACATGCAGATACCAAGAAGTACAAGCAGATGCAAAGAACTCAGTGGACTTTTCCCGGCAGGATAGAAATATCGTACTGGGTGTATGTGCATTATCCAGCACCTCTTATCAAAGAAAAAACAAAATGACGCTGAAAGCGTTTCCTTGCTAGTCACTTAGCTGGCAAGTCTTAGGTGAACAAAGCTAAAACTGTAGCTAGCTAGAAGCAGCCAATCGGAAGACAGCTGAAGAGTGTGGCAACATAGAGGGAGTTTTGCCCCGGGACATTTCTTACCCTGGTGAGAACTTCCTCCTTCTTACAGACTCTTAAGTGAACACACAAGTGAGGCCCTGGCAATAGCAAAAATATTATCCTCAAGCAATCAGGGAGGGGGGGAAAGAAGGAGGAGGGGAACCATAGGTGTAGTTTACCTGCTTACCTTGAGAGAATTAGTATCAACAGTGCTTGTGTTGTTGGGGTTGTGTACCTGTCGTTCAAACAACGGGGGAAGCAACCTGCACTGCATAGCACGTACAACCCTAAAAACCTTTCTGAGCAGACTGTTGGTTTTCCTCTGCCTTAATCTCCTATATTACTCTATGCATAACACTTTGGTGGGGGGACGGGGAGGGAGGGGTGCACTGTCTATCCCAAACTATACTTGGAGAGGAGGAGCAGTCAGGAAGGAATCTCAACGATGGAAGCAGAACAGTGGCGTTCATAGGGGGGGGGGGAAGGGCGGTCCACCCCGGGTGCACGCCGCTAGGGGGGTGCCGCACGTGCCTGTCTGTCATTCGTTCCATGCTCCCTCTGCCCCAGAACAGGTTACTTTCTGTTCCGGAGCAGAGGGAGGGAGCTGCAGCGAACGAGAGAATTGCGTAGCGATTCGAACTCACAGCCGACAGGCGTGTGCCATGGCCCCCCCCCTAGCGGCGTGCACCCGGGGGGGGGGGTCATTTCGCCTGGGGGGGCGCATCGGCGATCCGCCCCGGGTGTCACTGACGCTAGGAACGCCACTGCCTGTCTGTCCTAATTAGATTGTAAGCTCTGTCGAGCAGGGACTGTATTTCCATGTTCAAGTGTAAAGCGCTGCGTACGTCCAGTAGCGCTACAGAAATGATAAGTAGTAGTATAAGTAGTAAAAACATTCAAATAACAGATACGATACTAATGCTGTTCTTCCAATACAGACATTGGCACTCAACTCTGCAATATACCAAGCTGCAAACTGGGCCAACACATTTCACAGTCACTCTCATGGGAAAAACATTCAGCATAAGGGGACCCTTCACATGCTCATCCTCAAATATATCATTCAATGCAAAAAGCGTGAAGAAGGCTGCTATATGGAGAAATAAGCCAGATGCTAAAGACCAGACTCAGTTTACATAGAAACAATAATAAACATTCCAACGCCAACCAGGATGTCACTTCTGTGGGACAGTATATCACAAACCCAGAACACTGCATTGATGATTTTATGGTGACAATAAATACTAAAAGGAAATTTTAAGACAATCCAGGAACATCAGACCTTTGAAGTCAAAATGGAGAAAGATCTAGGTTTTCTATCCCATTATAAACCATCAAATTCTACAAAATAGTCACCCTCTTATCACCCATCCATCTCTCCGTCTCCTTGTCTCTCACCAACCCAGCCAGTGGCATATTTAGGGAAGTTGCGTCACGGAGTACGCACCCCATCAGACCCGCCTCCTCCCCTTAAAATCCTCTTGGCGTCTTCACTCAGCAGCAGTTGCAGCGTTCATAGCTGCCTGCAGCCTGCTCCAGGACTTCCTTCCTGAGGTGTGGGATGGTTCAGGGAGGAAGTCCCGGAGTATGCCACTGATGCCAAGAGGATTTTAGGGGGTGGGGTGGGGGTGACAGTGGTGGTGGGCAGTGGCGGGGGGGGGGAGGCAACAGGAGGTGGGGAGACCCACCCCCTGTACAAAGTTCCTGGCTATGCTATTGTACCCAGTTCTCCCTGTTTCTCACCTAACCGACCCCACCCTCTTCCGGTGAGACTGTCGTTGGAATCTTTTGTTTTTCAACTTAGATATTCTAGGGTGGGGGCAGGGCTAGGATGGGGAGGGGCTAGGATGGGGCCCCACCAAATTGGTCTGCACAGGGCCCCGCACTTGCTAAGACCGGCCCTGCAAGGTACATAACGCAGAAACTCAATATAAAGCATCAAACACCGCCCACTGACTCTGCCCCTATAGCCAATTTTAGATGCCTGAATTAAGGTGTCTAGTAAAATTAGGCTCCCAAATTTAGAACTCAGACCTAGCCAAGTTTCAAAAGGTTTGATTCTGGACACTTGGGAGTTAGGCACCAAAACCCCTTTTGAAAATTTACCCCTCGGGATTTGAAAATTCTCTAGCTAATTTTTGTATTACCATGAGTACACAGGAACAGTCTTACAGTTATAAGAACCCCCCTTCAAGTATACTAAATGTATTTATTTGAGGACACATGCAAGTACACATCTCTATTTCCGAACTGATGTTCCATTTGGATTCCACAGCTGGATGGTGATCATTTACAGAGGGAGCACTGCAAGCTCAACCAGCAGGGACTGTGTCTTCATGTTCAAGTGTACAGCGCTGCGTACGTCTAGTAGCGCTATAGAAATGATAAGTAGTAGTAGTAGTCTTGGGATTCCGGAATCTTGTTACTGTTTGGGATTCTGCACAGAATCTTGCTACTATGGGATTCCGGAATCTTGCTACTCTTTAGGATTCTGCACGGAATCTTGCTACTCTTTGTCCTTATCCCTTATTTGTCCTGTTTGTCTGTCCTAATTAGATTGTAAGCTCTGTTGCGCAGGGACTGTCTCTTCATGTTCAAGTGTACAGCGCTGCGTATGTCTAGTAGCGCTTTAGAAATGATAAGTTGTAGTAGTCTTTGGGATTCCAGAATCTTGCTACTTTTTGGGATTCCGGAATCTTGCTACTCTTTGAGATTCTGCACGGAATCTTGCTACTCTTTGTCCTTATCCCTTATTTGTCCTGTTTGTCTGTCCTAATTAGATTGTAAGCTCTGTCGAGCAGGGACTGTCTCTTCATGTTCAAGTGTACAGCGCTGTGTACGTCTAGTAGCGCTTTAGAAATGATAAGTTGTAGTAGTCTTTGGGATTCCGGAATCTTGCTACTCTTTGTCCTTATCCCTTATTTGTCCTGTTTGTCTGTCCTAATTAGATTGTAAGCTCTGTCGAGCAGGGACTGTCTCTTCATGTTCAAGTGTACAGCGCTGCATACGTCTAGTAGCGCTTTAGAAATGATAAGTAGTAGTAGTAGTCTTTGGGATTCCGGAATCTTGCTGCTCTTTGGGATTCTGCACAGAATGTTGCTACAGTGGGATTCCGGAATCTTGCTACTCTTTGAGATTCTGCACGGAATCTTGCTACTCTTTGTCCTTATCTCTTGTTTGTCCTGTTTGTCCGTCCTAATTAGACAGTAAGCTCTGTTGAGCAGGGACTGTCTCTTCATGTTCAAGTGTACAGCGCTGCGTACGTCTAGTAGCACTATAGAAATGATAAGTAGTAGTAGTAGTCTTGGGATTCCGGAATCTTGTTACTGTTTGGGATTCTGCACAGAATCTTGCTACTATGGGATTCCGGAATCTTGCTACTCTTTAGGATTCTGCACGGAATCTTGCTACTCTTTGTCCTTATCCCTTATTTGTCCTGTTTGTCTGTCCTAATTAGATTGTAAGCTCTGTTGCGCAGGGACTGTCTCTTCATGTTCAAGTGTACAGCGCTGCGTATGTCTAGTAGCGCTTTAGAAATGATAAGTTGTAGTAGTCTTTGGGATTCCAGAATCTTGCTACTTTTTGGGATTCCGGAATCTTGCTACTCTTTGAGATTCTGCACGGAATCTTGCTACTCTTTGTCCTTATCCCTTATTTGTCCTGTTTGTCTGTCCTAATTAGATTGTAAGCTCTGTTGCGCAGGGACTGTCTCTTCATGTTCAAGTGTACAGCGCTGTGTACGTCTAGTAGCGCTTTAGAAATGATAAGTTGTAGTAGTCTTTGGGATTCCGGAATCTTGCTACTCTTTGTCCTTATCCCTTATTTGTCCTGTTTGTCTGTCCTAATTAGATTGTAAGCTCTGTCGAGCAGGGACTGTCTCTTCATGTTCAAGTGTACAGCGCTGCATACGTCTAGTAGCGCTTTAGAAATGATAAGTAGTAGTAGTAGTCTTTGGGATTCCGGAATCTTGCTGCTCTTTGGGATTCTGCACAGAATGTTGCTACAGTGGGATTCCGGAATCTTGCTACTCTTTGAGATTCTGCACGGAATCTTGCTACTCTTTGTCCTTATCTCTTGTTTGTCCTGTTTGTCCGTCCTAATTAGACAGTAAGCTCTGTTGAGCAGGGACTGTCTCTTCATGTTCAAGTGTACAGCGCTGCGTACGTCTAGTAGCACTATAGAAATCATAAGTAGTAGTAGTAATAAATGCCTACACTCTGCAACACAGCAAAACCAAAGCTCGTAATGGACACTATATAACCTCTCCTCTCTTCGAACCCCATTGTGCCTGAACCTAATCGACCACAAACATCACCATGTATTTGTTTCTCTATCGGACTTGGCGAACGCCTTTACGGTACTATGTAAGCCACATTGAGCCTGCAAATAGGTGGGAAAATGTGGGATACAAATGCAACAAACAAATAAATAAATAAATAAACAGTCTGTTTGCTAAACCGAAAACCACATCTCCCCAGCTTCATAGCTTGACGTTTGCTTTAAGATCTTGGTTCCCAAGCCTGTTCTGGGGGGTTTTCAGGATACCCGCACTGAATATTCATGAGTTAGATTTGCACGCAATGGAGGCAGTGCACGCGGGTATCCTGAAAACTGACTGGCTGGGGTTCCCCCAAGACAGGCTTGGAAACCACTGTCATACAAGATTACTTAATATCATCTCAGAGCCTTTCATTTGGCAAACTAGGAGGTTGCCTAGAATGCCAAGATCCTGGAGGTGGCAAAGGCAGCAGGTAAGTCATTTAAATCCTCTCGCTCTTGGTTCCCACCCTACTGGAGGTCCTACCCTAGTACACCCCCCACCCTGCAGCTCTGCCCCCATGGCCAGCAGAAAGCTAAACTCTTAACAGTACAGTTCCCTCTTCTGTGCAGGGTCACGCTTACCCTATGAGCTGGGAAATCCCATAAGCTCACGGCTCATACTGTGAGACTGGCTCCATATGTCAGAGGAAGTTGGCATGCTATTAAGCATGCCAACTTCCTCCTGCTGGTCACAGAGGCTGAGCAGCTGGAGAAGTACTTGATTGGGGAACTGAGCTAAGCTAGTTGTTTGAGGTGGGGGGGGGTGAGGGGGTTGGGCACGATTAAAGGTTTTCCTACAGCGGTGGTTTTCAAACCTGTCCTGGGGGACCACCAGCCAGTCGGCTTTTCAGGATATCCCTAATGAATATACATGACAGCCATTTGCATATAGTGGAGTTGAGCGGCATATCAATCTGTCTCATGCATATTCATTAGGGAAATCCCGGAGTGGAGGAGTGGCTTAGTGGTTAGGGTGGTGGACTTTGGTCCTGGGGAACTGAGGAACTGAGTTCAATTCCCACTTCAGGCACAGGCAGCTCCTTGTGACTCTGGGCAAGTCACTTAACCCTCCATTGCCCGTTGCATTGAGCCTGCCATCAGTGGGAAAGCGCGGGGTACAAATGTAACAAAAATAAAATAGATACTATTGGAGATTCTACATGGAATGTTGCTATTCCACTAGCAACATTCCATGTAGAAGGCTGCGCAGGCTTCTGCTTCTGTGAGTCTGACGTGCAGGACGTCAGACTCACAGAAGCAGAAGCCTGCGCGGCCACATTGGTGATTTGCAAGGGCCGACTTCTACATGGAATGTTGCTAGTGGAATAGCAACATTCCATGTAGAATCCCAAATAGTAGCAGTGGAGGAGTGGCCTAGTGGTTAGGGTGGTGGACTTTGGTCCTGGGGAACTGAGTTTGATTCCCACTTCAGGCACAGGCAGCTCCTTGTGACTCTGGGCAAGTCACTTAACCCTCCATTGCCCCATGTAAGCCGCATTGAGCCTGCCATGAGTGGGAAAGCGCGGGGTACAAATGTAACAAAACAAAAAAAAAAACGGTTGGTTGATGGTTCCCCAGGACAGCTTCGAGTAGCACTGTCCAAGAGCACCAAATTTCCTGGCAAAAGGTCTGAGCTTTCTGGTCAGGTGAATAGAAAGGAAATGAAAACAATGCAGTCAAACATTACCTTGCATCAACCCCTCCTATCTGGCAGATTTACAGTCCATGCTTTGGGAAAAAAAAAAACTTTGCTTTTGGGACAGGAAACAGAACTCCAGCCGTGTTTTGGCATCCTGCGCTGATGTCTATGAATTCATCTTCCAAGTACTGTTTCACTGTTGGTAACAACTAAATAAACCAACCATGACAGAAACCTCAATGCATTTTCCCTGAACAAACTGTAACACAGCTCAAAGAAAGAAAGAAAAAAAAAAAAAGCAGAGAAAATTTGAGCTGAACCTCTTCCCAGCTGCAAGACCGTTACTCCAACCCTTCTTTCATGAAACAGTGTTAACACCAGGATCATGAAAATAAATGTCGTTTGTGTTTCATGGGTATAAAGTACATTTATTCTACCTCATTCTCTGCAAATTACACAACTGTAGCCATAACGCAATCCAAAAGTTTCATTTCTACAAAATGGCTGTTGCCGGTGGAAGACTACAGGGAAAATGTGTGACTCGCAGATCCGTTCCTTTTCTCTGTAATAATCTGTGATTGTGTCAGATGGCTCAGGAGGTTTGAAGACTTTTCTTTTGTTAAACAGCAGGTTTTGCAGGAGTTCACGCTCTAACATTAGACAGACCAGGCAGTTGCCTAGGGTAGCAGCTTACGGGGGGAGGAGCAGCCCCTGTCCATACTAATTCAAAAAAACATCAGATTTATTTTTATGCTTTTATGTAGTTTTATAGAATCATTTCCACTGTTTCAAAATCTTTCTTCACTAAGGGGTCCTTTTAATAAGCCGCGTAAGCGCCGCCTATGGCGTGCGCCAATTCTGAGTTACCGCTCGGCTACTGCATGGCCCAGGTGGTAATTTCATTTTTGACGCACGTCCGACAGACATGTCAGAAAACATTTTTATTTTCTGGCGTGCAGACAGTAATCGGCATTTGGATGCGCGTTGACCATTACTGCCCGGTTAATGCGTGAGACCTTACCGCTAATCAATGGCTGGCGGTAAGGTCTCAGACCTAAAATGGACACGTGCCAATTTTCAATTTGCCGCACGTCCATTTTCGCACCCCCCCCCAAAAGGCATTTTTTTACAGGTGCGCTGAAAAATAATACTGCACACGGCCAAAACACGCGTCTACACTAGCGCAGGCCATTCTTCATAGCACCTTAGTAAAAGGACCCCTAATGCCATAATATGTAAAACGGATACGAGAACAAATCCACAAAAAAAAAGTCAGTATATTCTTGTTTCATCTGTAATCAACAGGAATAAAATTTAAAAAAAGAATATATAAATAAAAATAAAATGATACCTTTTTTATTGGACTAACTTAACACATTTTTTCATTATTTCGAAGATAACCCTTCATCAGATCAGAAATCTGTTTCATCTGCACACTGACAACACAGACAGCTACTAAGCCATGCAGACTACTGCAATGGAATTTTATGCGGGATGCAAAGAACAACTCACAAACAAACTACAGACCGCTCAAAACACAGCAGCCATTTCTTGAACCAAATTGTGGACAAACATTAGAAATAATTTTTCCTATCTTTCTTTGTTAAGAATATTATATTTCAAAATTGCCATATGTTTGTGTTATTGCATGAATGTAAAATGAAAATTCATAAATAAAAAATAAAAAAAAAACACAGCAGCCAGGCTTATATTTGGAAAATCACGATTCGAAAGCGCCAAACCCCTCCGAGAAAAACTGCACTGGCTCCCAATCAAACAACGTATAACTTTCAAAATCTGCACCCTGGTCCACAAAATTATCTATGGCGAAGCCCTGGGATACATGACCGACCTTATAGATCTGCCCACAAGAAACACAACTGGACCATCACGAACATACTTAAATCTTCACTACCCTAGTTGCAAAGGACTCAAATACAAATCAAATACAAATCAATGCATGCATCTACCTTTTCCTATACGAGCACGCAGCTCTGGAACGCGCTGCCACGTAACCTGAAAACGGTCTATGAATTGACCAGTTTCCGCAAACTATTGAAAACCTATCTCTTCGACAAGATATATCACAAAGATCAACAGGTGTAACTGTATAATCTTTAAAACTTCCAGAACTGCCTTGTAATGTCTTTCTGCTGTAACACTATCATGTATTTCACCACCATGTAACACAAAACCCTCTGTAAACCAAATGTATACTCACTTCTATTTCCAGTATCCATGATGAATTGTAAGCCACATTGAGCCTGCAAAGAGGTGGGCTACAAATGCAATAAATAAATAAAAAATATACGGATCCAGCTTCTCCTATATAAACACGCAACTGTGGAATGCACTACTGAAAGCCATAAAAACAACGTACAACCCACCTTAACTTCCAGAAATCACTAAAGACTAACCTGTTCGAAAAGGCACTGACCCAACTTAAGTGCCTGAACCCAGCAACACAACGAAAACAAAGCCCGTAATGAACACTATATAACTCTTCTTCTATACGATTCTCCTAATGTTGTAACATATAATCTCTTTCGATAATTACATCACTCTGTATTTGTCATCATCACTAGAGATGGCTAACGTCTCATGGTACCATGTAAGCCACATTGAGCCTGCAAATAGGTGGGAAACTGTGGGGTACAAATGTAACAAATTAATAAATAAATGAATATCCATCATCTTCGATGAAAAGCAATCCTACAACAAGTAACAGTGTGTTTGTTCCCTTTCCCAGTCATTATCTCCTCCCTCCCCCCCCCCCCCCCCAATAATGCTCTATAACAGTGGTTCTCAGCCCAGTCCTCAGCTCTCACCTCACCAGTCAATTGAGGTAGTGCATGTAAATTTATCTCATGCATATTCATTATGGACATCCTGAAAACCTGATTAGCTGCATGTCCCGAGCACTGGACTGAGACCCCTTGCTCTTTAAGGCATCACTGTAAGCAACTTTCCCCCAACCCTTCTCCAGAGCACAAGATGCCAGCGGAGAAACGGTATCTTAACAGTCACACAATCAACAGCCAACACTTTTGCCAGAGCTCAACTAAGCACGTAATTGAAGCAGTGCATGCAAATCTCTCTCATGAATATTCATTGTGGATATCCTGAAAACCTGATGGGACTTAGGACCTTGTTTACTAAGCAGCGCTAAGGGCACACTAGCGTTTTAAGCACATGCAAAACATTAGCACGCGCTAAACGCTAAAGACGCCCATATATTCCTATGGGCGTCTCTAGTGTTTAGCGTGCACTAAAAACGCTAGCGCACCTTAGTAAACAGGGCCTTAGCTGCGCCAGAAGGACTGGGTTGGGAATGGCTGTTTTAAAGGGTCAAAGAAGGGAGCTTGTCTTGGATTATCTGCGTTGGCGTGCTGAAAGATTCGATGTACTCTAGCTAATCCTATTTTGTTTGCCTTTATAAATTCAGATCTTACGCTTTTCATTAATGTATACATATCATTTTAATTTTAAATTATACATCTACATTGCTGTTCAATAAGCCATGCTAGCAGCTGTCTCAGCGCTAATGCCAACAGGCTCTGTCGGCATTAGCGCCGAGACAGCCATTACCACGGCTTAGCAAACAGACCCCCTTTAGACTTTTATATGCATGACCAATATACATTCATTTCAAAATATATTACATTTTTCTTTTGCCAGAATTATACAATGAAGACTGTAATAGATGCCTTTTCGGATTATGGTGGTCTAAGAAGAGTGTATTCTTTCTTCCTTGTTTGATATCTTTTGATATCATTTGGAGTACTGCGTGCAGTTCTGGAGACCGCACCTACGGAAAGATATAAACGGGATGGAGTCGGTCCAGAGGGCGGCTACGAAATTAGTAAGCGGTCTTGAATGCAAAAATTATAGGGACAGGCTTATGAACCTCAACATGTATACGCTGGAAGACAGGAGGGAGAGAGGAGACATGATAGAAACATTTAGATATCTCAAGGGCATTTATGTACTACTACTACTTAACATTTCTAGAGTGCTACTAGGGTTACGCAGCGCTGTACAATCCAACAAAGAGAGACAGTCCCTGTTCAAAGAGCTTACAATCTAATAGATAAGAGTGAGACAAATATAGGACAATCAAGCCATTGTGACATCACTGATGAGGTTGGCTCTTAGGCATTGGTGGAATGAGGCATTATGACATCACAATCTCAGCTCTGGATACCAGAGACTGAAACTCTTCACACTAAGGGGGAAGTGGGCCAAGTATAGGACAGTCAAGCCATTGTGACATCACTGATGAGGTTGGCTCTTAGGCATTGGTGGAATGAGGCATTATGACATCACAATCTCAGCTCTGGTTAAATCACTGCTATATGTAATACTACTACTACTACTTAACATTTCTAGAGCGCTACTAGGGTTACGCAGCGCTGTACAATTTAACAAAGAGAGACAGTCCCTGCTCAAAGAGCTTACAATCTAATAGATAAGAGTGAGACAAATATAGGACAATCAAGCCATTGTGACATCACTGATGAGGTTGGCTCTTAGGCATTGGTGGAATGAGGCATTATGACATCACAATCTCAGCTCTGGTTAAATCACTGCTATATGTAATACTACTACTACTACTTAACATTTCTAGAGCGCTACTAGGGTTACGCAGCGCTGTACAATTTAACAAAGAGAGACAGTCCCTGCTCAAAGAGCTTACAATCTAATAGATAAGAGTGAGACAAATATAGGACAATCAAGCCATTGTGACATCACTGATGAGGTTGGCTCTTAGGCATTGGTGGAATGAGGCATTATGACATCACAATCTCAGCTCTGGTTAAATCACTGCTATATGTAATACTACTACTACTACTTAACATTTCTAGAGCGCTACTAGGGTTACGCAGCGCTGTACAATTTAAGAAAGAGAGACAGTCCCTGCTCAAAGAGCTTACAATCTAATAGATAAGAGTGAGACAAATATAGGACAATCAAGCCATTGTGACATCACTGATGAGGTTGGCTCTCAGGCATTGGTGGAATGAGGCATTATGACATCACAATCTCAGCTCTGGTTAAATCACTGCTATATGTAATACTACTACTACTACTACTACTACTTAACATTTCTAGAGCAGTACTAGGGTTATGCAGCGCTGTACAGTTTAACAAAGAAGGACAGTCCCTGCTCGAAGGAGCTTACAATCTAAAGGACAAAATGTCAAGTTGGGGCAGTCTAGATTTCCTGAATAGAGGTATGATGGTTAGGTGCCGAAGGCGACACTGAAGAGGTGGGCTTTGAGCAAGGATTTGAAGATGGGCAGGAAGGGGGCCTGGCGTATGGGCTCAGGGAGTTTATTCCAAGCATGGGGTGAGGCGAGGCAGAAAGGGCGGAGCCTGGAGTTGGCGGTGGTGGAGAAGGGTACTGAGAGGAGTGATTTGTCTTGAGAGCGGAGGTTACGGGTAGGAACGTAAGGGGAGATGAGGGTAGAGAGGTAAGGAGGGGCTGCAGATCGAGTGTATTTGTAGGTTAGTAGGAGAAGCTTGAACTGTATGCGGTACCTGATCGGAAGCCAGTGAAGTGACTTGAGGAGAGGGGTGATATGAGTATATCGGTCCATGTGGAAGATAAGACGTGCAGCCGAGTTCTGAACGGACTGAAGGAGGGATAGATGGCTAAGTGGGAGGCCAGTGAGGTGTAGCTTGCAGTAGTCAAGGCAAGAGGTAATGAGAGAGCGGACGAGAGTTCGGGTGGTGTGCTCAGAGAGGAAAGGGTGAATTTTGCTAATGCACAGGAAGAGAGCCTTTTTCAAATGAAGGAGAGCTCTGGAATGAGGGGGCGTATGACAAAGTTAACAGGGAATAGGCTTAGGAGTAACCTAAGGAAGTATTATTTCACAGAAAGAGTGGTGGAGGCGTGGAATGGCCTCCCGGTGGAGGTGGTGGAGTCAAGGACTGTTCCAGAGTTTAAAAAGGCATGGGATAAGCATGTGGGATTGCTTAGGAACCGGAAGAATTAGGGGTTACAGAGGATGGGCAAACTGGATGGGTCATATGGCCTTTATCTGCCGTCATGTTTCTATATCTCCTGATTCTTATTGGGAAATAGCAACTCATCACACAACAATTAGTCACTTGTAAAGAAATGTATCCTATTTATTTATTTAGGGGCCCTTTTAACCAAGCTGCGTAAGCCCCTATGCGTGCCCAACATGCGCCAATTCTGAGTTACCGCCCAGCTACCGCGTGGCCTGGGCGGTAATTTCATTTTTGATGTGCGTCCCCTACACACGCCAGAAAATACTTTTGCTATTCTGGCGCTACCAGGCGGTAAAAGGCATTTGATGTGCGTAGACCGCTACCACCTGGTTAACGCATGAGACCTTACCGCTAAGTCAACGGGTGGCAGTAAGGTCTCAGACCCAAAATGAACGCGCGTCAATTTTCATTTTGTCGCACGTCCGTTTTCTGTCAAAATTTTTTTTTAAAAAGGCATTTTTACAGGTGCGCTGAACAATGGATCTGCGCGCGTCCAAAACATGCACCTACACTACCGCAGGCCATTTTTCAGCGCACCTTAATACGAGGGGCCCCTTAAATAGCATATTATCTGTTGTAACCAAACTATATTAAATGTTTAGATGAATGGGATATTCGTTTGTTATTAATTTGAAAATTTAATTTACATTTAATAAAAATTAGAGGAGCTGGTGTGACTCAAAAGGCTAGGCCGCTTTGCCCCCCCCAAATGCTTTAGATAGATAATCTATTTATATATCTGATGGCTTAGAACTATAAGATGTATACAGAAATGAAATTGTTTGATAATATGAATGTATTTGCATATACCGTGTTTCCCCGAAAATAAGACACTGTCTTATATTAATTTTTGCCCCCAAAAATGCGCTAAGTCTTATTTTCAGGGGCTGTCTTATTTTTCGGGGAAACATCGGGGTTGGCCCGCCCGCCCTCCGTCGCTCCCAGAACTAACCTTAAACGCCTCCTTTCACCTTCGCAGCAAGCAGCAGCAGGGTAGACCACTCCTTCCTTCCGTGTCCCACCCTTGCCTGACGTAACGTCCGCGAGGGCGGGGCATGGAAGGAAGGAGAGGTCTGCCCTGCGGCTGCTTGCTGCGAAGGTGAAAGGAGGCGTTTAAGGTTAGTTCCAGGAGCGACGGAGGGTGGGTGGAGGGCTGCCCGGCGACCTCGGGTGGGGGGGCGGCCCAGGGGCGGCCTTGTCCGGTTCTCGGCGGCCCTGCTTTCAAACAAAAATTTGCTAGGTCTTACTTTCGGGGGAGGCCTTATATCTACCAATTCAGGAAAACCTCTACTAGGTCTTACTTTCGGGGAAACAGGGTATAAGTTGTACAATGCTGTGGCCATAATAAATTCCACTCTTTCTCGGATACCTTGTCAAGCGTTGCTATATGTTGTGCATAGTTGAGGTATGATAGAAAAGCGCGTGGTGCTGCCCTGCCCGACTTGTGAGCCACTTCCAATATCTTCCAGTACTTCTTCAAAATCTGACCCACCTTAATTGCTAACCCTGAAAACGTCAAAACACAAGACATTGCCCTTATCATCAGCAGTCATCACCCGGTAGGACAACAGTTGACCTCTAGAATTATACCAGGTCCTGTTCTGGGCTCTTTTAACGACTGTAGAAGGATATCCACAGGCATTACATTTATCCCATACTTCACCTGATTTTATCAAATACATCATCATTCGAGGAATACATTCTATGGTGCCTCAAAAATCGAGATACCAGCAGACTGTTCTTCAGGTGAGGATGATGCACACTTCCATAATGCAAATAAAGAAATTACAGTCAGTATCCTTCGAATAAATTTGTCATCCTCTCATGTAATCAAAACATCCAAGAAATGTATCTCCTTGTCGTTACAGCCAGTGGCATACCGAGGGTGGGGAGGTGGGGGCGGTCCACCCTGGGTGCACGCTGCTGGAGAGGTGCAGAGAGCAGCTGCGCGCCTGTCGGCTCCGCTGCTTCCCTGCTCCCACTGCCCCAGAACAGGAGCCGACAGCCGCGCGGCTGCTCCCAGTAGCGCTAAGAATGCACCGGGGGAGGGGGGGTGTCGTGCTGCACCCGGGGGGGTGGGGGGGGGGTGCGCAGCGGCGATTCGCCCCGGGTGGCAACCAGCATGGGATCATCACTGGTTATAGCCTATAGTAGAGTGACAATTGTTCAAGAAATCCACAACCATTCATGCGTCTAGTTTTGAACAACGAATGATTGGGAGGCGGGA
The DNA here is from genome assembly GCF_901765095.1 of Microcaecilia unicolor. Lineage (NCBI taxonomy): Eukaryota > Metazoa > Chordata > Amphibia > Gymnophiona > Siphonopidae > Microcaecilia > Microcaecilia unicolor. Next base: position 206,788,464 of record NC_044039.1, read on the forward strand.
CTAGTGCTGGGCAGACTTATACGGTCTGTGCCGGGCTGGTGGTTGGGCGGCGGGGATAGTGCTGGGCAGACTTATACGGTCTGTGCCAGAGCCGGTGGTGGGCAGACTGGATGGACCGTGCAGGTCTTTTTCTGCCGTCATCTACTATGTTACTATGATTCCCGGAGTAAAACTTTAGGGCCCTTTTGCTAAGCTGCGTAAATATCTACGCGTGTCCAATGTGTGCCAAAATGGAGTTACTGCCAGACTACCGTGTGGCTCTTGCGGTAATTTCATTTTTGGCACGCGTCCAATACGTACGTCTAAAACATATTTTTTATTTTCGGGCGAGCGCCAAGTGGCATTTGGCATGCGTAGGTCATTACCGCCCAGTTACCGTGTGAGTCTTTTGACTGGCAGTAAGGTCTCAGATCCAAAATGGACGCGTGGCAAAAAACGGATCGGTGCGCGCCCAAAACCCACACCTACACTACCGCAAGTCATTTTTCAGCGCGCCTTTGTAAAAGGAGCCCTTTGTATATCCCCACTGTACTTTTACGTGTGAGTTTTTTTTATTTTTTTTTTTACCTCACTTGTTGTGGGGTTCAATGTGTTGCATTTTGGAGGAAAAGAGTTAACGTCTTGCGTTTGCAGAAAGGTTTTTTTTTAATTATTTCTCAAGTCAACTAGAACAATTCAGAGGAAATGTTAAGCACGCTCTGAGCCTGACCTGACACTGGGTCTATGACTTGACGCTAGATATTTACCGCTGTAGACTGAATGTTTCTCACTGGTTGTGCAATTTCCTTTCCTTGACGTTCGGTGATAGAAATTGCAAGGTTTGTGCATTTACACAGTAAATGATGGCAGATAAAGACCTGTACGGTCCATCCAGTCTGCCCAACAAGATAAACTCATTTTACATGGTAGCAGTAAGTGCTCCCCCTTGCATGGCTATGTTCAGCCTTTTTTATATGCTGCGGTAAAAAGGGCCACAATTGATAAGCTAAAAACTGACAGAGCTCTTTCACAGCCTTAAGTAAACTGCAAAGACATTAACCTGACCCAGCCCTGAACAGGCATTTTCCGAACAGTGCATTTATGTTGCAGGGTAAGTGTGTGCATATGTCATTGTGTGTGTGGGGGGGGGGGGGGGAGGAAACATCTGTGTGCAAAGCAGAGCTTATGTGCTGGAAAAAGCTGAACTGTCTCAGATTTAAAAGAATCAGCGTTTCTGACAAATGAATTCCCTGCATAAAGAGGAATAGAGAGCAGAATAAAGAGTCTGACCGGAGCCCCGGGTGTATATAGTGAAACATATGTATGGTGCAGGGAGGAGGGTTTTTAGATTTGGGGAAGGGGAAGCCTATTCTGGAATGATGGGCTCCATCTTAACCATTTAAAAAGGAGATACAGCAACTTTTTTTTGTGTTTGTTTAATAATTCCAGGTTTTCATTTATTTCCTTGCACTGCAATTTCAAATTTATGTTTCTCTGTTTTAAGTTTCAACAATTTTTTATTGATGGATCAGCTCACAATACACCATGTAAGCCGCATTGAGCCTGCCATGAGTGGGAAAGCGCGGGTACAAATGTAACAAAAATAAAATAGATACTATTGGAGATTCTACATGGAATGTTGCTACTATTGGAGGTTCTACATGGAATGTTGCTACTATTGGAGATTCTACATGGAATGTTGCTATTCCACTAGCAACATTCCATGTAGAAGGCTGCACAGGCTTCTGTTTCTGTGAGTTTGACGTCCTGCACGTATGTGCAGGACGTCAGACTCGCAGAAGCCTGCGCGGCCACATTGGTGATCTGCAAGGGCCAACTTCTACATGGAATGTTGCTAGTGGAATAGCAACATTCCATGTAGAATCTCAAATAGTAGCAACAGTGGAGGAGTGGCTTAGTGGTTAGGGTGGTGGACTTTGGTCCTGGGGAACTGAGTTGGATTCCCACTTCAGGCACAGGCAGCTCCTTGTGACTCTGGGCAAGTCACTTAACCCTCCATTGCCCCATGTAAGCCGCATTGAGCCTGCCATGAGTGGGAAAGCGCGGGGTACAAACGTAACAAAAATAAATAGTCAAGAACCACGATGTACCAAATAGTAAGTGTTCTAGTATACGTAAATACAAAAGAGATAACATGTGCCATCAAGTATTTTTCCCAATGTTCCCCCCCCCCCAAACCCTCCCCAACCTTTGCTCCTCCCCTCAATTATGCAAGGCTGGGAAGTATAATAGCAGAAACCCGCTGTAGTCATAGCTGTGTACGGGCCCTCTGTCAAAAGTCTAAGCCCCTGGTCTACCCTCAGCTCAACCATGCCGACTGCAACTTATAGCCTAGTATAAGCTTGTACGTCAGGGAAGGAACCCTTGCTCTTGTGGTTCCCCCCCCCCCCCCCCAAACTGCAACCTTGGAGAGAACCGAAATTAACAATAAACATCTTAAAGATCAAATTGTTCAATATCAACCACTTTTACCTTTCGACAATTTTATGGATGGCATAGCAGAAAATACGTATTCCAGTGGCGTAGCCAAGGGTGGGCCTGGGTGGGCCAGGCCCACCCACTTTCGGCTCAGGCCCACCCAGTAGCAGCACACCTATGCTGATTCCCTAGCCCCACCAGCTGACAACTCCCAACAACTGTCCCTCCTGCATACCTTGTAAATAGCAGATGGCATGCAGGTGAGACTAGGAGAGACCAAATCACCTGTGAAAAGGGAGGGGTTCTGCTGCCCACCCATCTTGAGTCCTGGCCCACCCAAAGTTGGGTGTCTGGCTACGCCCCTGACGCATTCCCTTGCCAGGTAACCCCTAACTCAACTATATAAATGTCCACCAGGATGTGGAAAGATATCATTGCATCAGCAATTGTTTCCCCCTTGTTACCCCCAACCTACCCCTCTATTATTAATATGAAGCCTATACCATTGACCTCATTTCTCTTACCCACCCATTCCCCAACCTCCCACCCCTCCCGTCCTCTCCTTACCTCCAAAAGACCCCTCCCCCCTCTTTCCCCCCCCCCTCCCACCATAAGAGTCACACCTCCTCAGTAAAGGGAATCAAGGAGATACAGCAGCTTTTAAACTAGAAACCGGGGGAAGGCTGACGGTCGCTCAAAAGCGCATGGTTCGGAACAAGGTGTCTTTAATAATCAGCAAAACAGGGAAGACAGTTGCAATACAGACCGTAGTAGACTAAGGGGCTCATTTTCAAAGCACTTAGACTTACAAAATTCCATAGGTTACTATCGGGCTCATTTTCGAAAGAGATGGACGCCCAAAAAGTGACATAAGTCAGTACTTGGACGTTTATCTCACAGAGAAGTCCAAACCACTATTATCGAAACCTCTTTTTGGACGTCTTTCTCCGAAGTCCGTCAGAAGGACATCCAAATCTCAAGGCGGAGTGCCAGGGGCGTGTTCAAGGCGGGACTTGGGCGTTGCTAAGACTTGGACGTCTTTCAGCCATAATGGAACAAAGCAAAAACATCCAGGACTAAAACTTAGACGTTTTGAGCTAGGCCTGTTTTTATTACGAATAAGGCACAAAAAGGTGCCACAAATGACCACTGGAGGGAATCAGGAATGACCTCCCCTGACTCCCCCAGTGATCTCTAACCCCCTCCCACCCCCAAAAATTGTATTGTCATTAAGAACATTACTTGCCAGCCTCTGTGCCACCCTCAGATGTTATACTCAGGTCCATTAGAACAGCATACAGGTCCCTAGTGGTGGGTGCAGTGCACTGTAGAAAGGTGAACCCAGGCTCCTATTTCCCACTACCTATTACACTTGTGCAGGAAACTGCAAGCCCTCCAAAACTCACCAGAAACCCACTGTACCCACATATAGGTGCCCCCTTCACCCGTAAGGGCTATGGTAGTGATGTACAGTTGGGAGTAGTGGGTTTTGGGGGGCTCAGCAGACAAGATAAGGGCGCAATGGTGAGATGTGCACCTGGGAGCATTTTATGAAGTCCACTGCAGCGCCCCCTTGGGTGCCCTATTGCTTTCCTGGGATGTCAGGGGGACCAGTCTACTAAAAATGCTGGCTCCTCCTATGTCCCAATGGCTTGATTTTGGACGTTTTACACTTGGATCGTTTTGGGTTTTTTTTGAAAATGGCCGAAAAACAAAGACATTGAAATCACAAAACATCCAAAATCACAAGATGCCCTTAGTATTTTCAAAAGCAAAAGACAGATGTCCATCTTTTTCAAAAATGACCTTCTTTCCTGTTCAGAATTTGGACATCTTTGTAAAACATTCAAATTCTGATTTAGACGTTTCTTTCGAAAATGCTCCTCCACATAACTTTGTAAATCTAAGTGCTTTGAAAATATGCCTCCAGAAGGCACAAAGCACAGACAGATTTTTGAGATTACAAATTATCACCCTCATCTGCTGAGCAAGTTGTAAAAAGGAGCAACAAACATTGATGGGAGAGCTACAATACAGCAGAAGTTCGGAAATCCAGATGCCAGAAATCCGGACCACTCGAAAATCTGGACATTTCAAAATTGCCTGACAACAGCCTGAGAATCTAGATGATCATCCAAGAATCAGGACTCCTCCCCATCTCCACCCGGTACAGCTTTTGCTCCCTCCGTTCTTGGCCCTGCGCTTGCTTATCTCATTCTCCCAGGCCTCCAAGGCCCCACCCCCGGTGGCTATGCCTCCCCCTTTCCATCGCCCCCTCGCATGGCCTGGCACTCCCCCCCCCCCCCCCAAATACTGACCACTCTGACTCATCCTGCTCTTCCAACAATAGGAAGTTGTATCAGAAGGGTGGGATGGGTAAGAAGGGAAAGGCACATTGCCAGGGACGTAGTTATGGGGTCCACAACCCCCGCCAGCCGACGCCTTCAGCACCGTCTCCGGCGCAGCCGCGTTCCTACCCTGCTCTTCTTGCTCCTCCTGTCCTGTGAACACTGATGCTCCTTTACGTGAAACTGAGGAGCGTTAGCGTGCACAGGACAGGAGCAGCAAGAAGAGCAGGGCAGGGAGATGGCGCTGAAGAAGGCTTTGGCTGGCGGGGGTTGGGGACCCCCGCCAGCAAAGGTGTTTGCGAGGCGAGGGGGGTGTGAGGAGGTGAAGGGGGTGCGAGGAGGTGGCGGGGAGGCGAAGCGAAGCAAGGCATGGCGGGGGGGGGGGGGAACCTGGCAGTGGGGCAGCACTCAAAATGTGCCCCCAACCTCGGGCTCTGGCCCCCTCCCACCGTAAGGTCTGGCTACGCCCCTGCATGCTGCATGCCCTAGGCAGCCAAAAGGTACCTGTAACAAAGAACAAGCAGGCAGGGCTAGGAAAGACACCTGACCATGTGGGGCTGGGAGAGGGGACAGGGGAGGGAGGCTGTTTGCTAAGTAACAAGTACCGCCTGAGAATCCAGAAGGTCCCAAAATCCGGACTGACCCGATCCCCGAGCAGTCTGGGTTTTTGGACTTCTAATGTACATTGCACTAAATGAAAAAATAGATGTAACAGACATCTCTGAGACTTGGTGGAAGGAAGATAACCAATGGGACACTGTCATACCAGGGTACAAATTATATCGCAGTGATAGGGTTACCATTATACATTAAGGAGAGCCTTGAATCGAATAGGCTAAAAATTCTGCAGGACACAAAACACATCTTGGAGTCCTTATGGATAGAAATTCCACGTGTAAAGGGGAAAAGGATAGTGATAGGTTTGTACTACCGTTTGCCTAGCTAGGATAAACAGACGGATGTAGAAATGTTATCGGAAATTAGGGACTCAAACAAACTGGGCAACACAGTAATAATGGGCGATTTCAATTACCCTGATATTGACTGAGTAAATGTAAAAATCAGGGCATGAGTGAGAGGTAAAATTCCTTGACGAAATCAAGGACTGTTTTTTTGGAGCAGCTGGTTCAGGAGCCAACAAGAGGAGGAAAAATTCTAGACCTAGTCCTTAGTGGAGCGCATGATCTGGTACAGGGGCCACTCGATAACAGTGATTGTAATATGATCAGATTTGATATAATCTCTGGAGTAACTATACGCAGGACATCCAATACTTTAGCATTTAACTTTCATAAAGGAGACTACGATAAAATGAAGAGAATGGTCGCTTTACTCATACTACCCCTCTCCTCAAGACCCTTCACTGGCTCCCTATCCGTTTTCGCATCCTGTTCAAACTTCTTCTACTAACCTATAAATGTACTCACTCTGCTGCTCCCCAGTATCTCTCCACACTCGTCCTTCCCTACACCCCTTCCCGTGCACTCCGCTCCATGGATAAATCCTTCTTATCTGTTCCCTTCTCCACTACTGCCAACTCCAGACTTCGCGCCTTCCGTCTCGCTGCACCCTACGCCTGGAATAAACTTCCTGAGCCCCTATGTCTTGCCCCATCCTTGGCCACCTTTAAATCTAGACTGAAAGCCCACCTCTTTAACATTGCTTTTGACTCGTAACCACTTGTAACCACTCGCCTCCACCTACCCTCCTCTCTTCCTTCCCGTTCACATTAGTTGATTTGATTTGCTTACTTTATTTATTTTTTGTCTATTAGATTGTAAGCTCTTTGAGCAGGGACTGTCTTTCTTCTATGTTTGTGCAGCGCTGCGTATGCCTTGTAGCGCTATAGAAGTGATAAATAGTAATAGTAGTAGTCTCTTGTAACCAGAGCTAATATTGTGATGTCATAATGCCTCAGGCCACCAATAAGAGCCAACCTCATCAGTGATGTCACAATGGCTTGATTGTCCTATACTTGGCTCACTTTTATTACATAGCTCTTTGAGCAGGGACTGTCTTTCTTCTATGTTTGTGCAGCGCTGCGTACGCCTTGTAGCGCTATAGAAATGCTAAATAGTAGTAGTAGTAGTAAAACAAACAAACCTTAGAGGAGCAGCTGCAAAGGTCAGAAATGTACATCAGGCCTGGATGCTATTCAAAAATACCATCCTCGAAGATCAGACCAAATATATTCCACATATTTAGAAAGGTGGAACAAAGGTCAAATGACTGCCGGCACGTATAAAAAGTGAGGTGAAGGAAGCTATTAGAGCTAAAAGAACATCCTTCAGAAAATGGAAGAAGGATCCGACTGAAAATAATAAGAAAGCATAAGGAATGTCAAGTCAAATGCAAAGAGCTGATAAAGACGGCAAAGAGAGACTTTGAAAAGAAGATTGTGTTGGAGGCAAAAACATAAAGTAAAAATTTTTTTTAGGTATATGAAGAATCAGTTGGACCGCTAGATGGCCAAGGAGTAAATGGGGCACCCAGGGAAAATAAGGCCACAGTGCAGAGATTAAGGTGCGCTAATAGATTTAGTGCATGCTAATGATTAGCATGCACTAAATAAGATGCCCATTATATTCCTATGAGCATCTTATTTAGTGTGCACTAAAGCTGTTACTGCACCTTAGTAAAAGGACACCTAAATGAATTCTTTGCTACAGTTTTCACCAAGGAAGATACAGGCAAAATACCAGTGCCAGATATGATATTCAGTGTTGATGAGTCAAAGAAACTGAAACAAATCTCTGTAAACCTGGAAGATGTAATGAGGCAATTTGACATATTGAAGAATAGCAAGTTGACTGGACCAGATGGTCCTCAACCCAGTAGTGATAGAATTGAAAAGTGAAACTGCAGAGCTATTCTTAGCAATATGCAATTGATCTTAAAATCAAGCCTGGTACCAGGAGAATGGAGGGTGGCCAATGTAACGCCCATTTTTAAAAAAGGTTCCAGGGGAGATCCGGGAAATTATAGACCGGTGAGTCTGACGTCAGTGGCGGGCAAAATGGTAGAGACTATTATAAAGAACAAAATTACTCAAAAGCATGGATTAATGAGACAAAGTCAACATGGATTTAATGAAGGGAAATCTTGCCTCACCAATCTACTACATTTCTTTGAAGGGGTGAATAAACATGTGGATAAAGGTGAGCCGGTTGATATTGTGTATCTGGATTTTCAGAAGGCGTTTGACAAAGTACCTCATGAAAGACTCCAGAGGAAATTGGAGAGTCATGGGATAGGAGGTAGTGTATATTGTGGATTAAAAACTGGTTAAAAGATAGAAAACAGAGAGTAGGGTTAAATAGTCAGAATTCTCAATGGAGAAGGGTAGTTATTGGGGTTCCCCAGGGCTCTGTGCTGGGACTGCTGCTTTTTAACATATTTATAAATGACCTAGAGATGGGAGTAACTAGTGAGGTAATTAAATTTGCTGATGACACAAAGTTATTCAAAGCTGTTAAATTGCAAAAGGTATTTTGCTGAAGCGATCTGGAGGGGGGGTGCAGGAGCAATCTGGGGGCAGGAGCAGCCATGATCTGGGGGGTGGCGGCCCTGCTCTGGGCCCAGTTCAGTCTCTTGGTGGCCCTGGGTGTCACTGTTGATGATATGTTGAAACCCTCTGCTCAGTGTGCAGCGGCAGCTAAGAAAGCAAATAGAATGTTAGGTATTATTAGGAAAGGAATGGAAAACAAAAATGAGGATGTTATAATGCCTCTGTATCGCTCCATGGTGTGACCGCACATCGAACATTGTGTTCAATTCTGGTCACTGCATCTTAAAAAAGATACAGTGGAATTAGAAAAGGTACAGAGAAGAGTGAAGAAAATGACAAAGGGAATGGGATGACTTCCCTATGAGGAAAGCAAAAGTGTCTAGGGCTCTTCAGTATGGAGAACAGATGGCTAAGGGGAGATATGATAGAGGTCTATAAAATAATGAGTGGAGTGAAAGGAGCAGATGTGAATCGCTACTAGGACTAAGGGGCACGCAATGAAGCTACTAAGTAGTAAACTTAAAACAAAGTGGAGAAATTTGCCAGAGAATGTGGTAAAAGCAATTAGCTTAGCAGAGTTTAAAAAAGATTTGGATAATTTCCTAATAGAAAAGTCCATAAGCCATTATTAAGATGGACTTGGGAAAATTCTAGGATAAGCAACAGAAAATCTGTTTTACTGTTCTGGGATCTTGCCAGGTACATGTGACCTGGATTGGCCACTGTTGGACCTTTAGCAATGCTTATGTTATGTTCTTAAAAGGGTCCTGAATACTGAGACTGTGCATTGAGTAATACAAAAATTTGAAGGCTATGTGTTATGGCAAATTAAAGGCCCTGCTTACTAAGCCGTGTTAACATCTTTAATGAATGTTAACCATGTGCGTGCCTACAATATCCCTACAGGTGACTACACAGTTAGCGCGCGCTAATTGTAGGTGTGTTAAAAATGCTAACGCACCTTAGTAAACAGGGCCCTAAATATGTGCATTAGAGACCTGCACGGGAACGGGGTTCCGCGGGGACGGAAGCAGTTCTGTGGGGATCCCGTGGGAACAGAAGCAGTTCCTGCGGGGTTCCCGTGAGGACGGAAGCAGTTCCTGTGGGGATCCCGTGGGAACAGAAGCAGTTCCTGTGGGGTTCCCTTGAGGACGGAAGCAGTTCCTGTGGGGTTCCCGTGGGAACAGAAGCAGTTCCTGCAGGGTTCCCGTGAGGATGGAAGCAGTTCCTGTGGGGATCCCGTGGGAACAGAAGCAGTTCCTGTGGGGTTCCCGTGAGGACGGAAGCAGTTCCTGTGGGGTTCCCGTGGGAACAGAAGCAGTTCCTGCAGGGTTCCCGTGAGGATGGAAGCAGTTCCTGTGGGGATCCCGTGGGAACAGAAGCAGTTCCTGTGGGGTTCCCGTGAGGACGGAAGCAGTTCCTGTTGGGATCCCGTGGGAACAGAAGCAGTTCCTGCGGGGTTCCCTTGAGGACGGAAGCAGTTCCTGTGGGGTTCCCGTGGGAACAGAAGCAGTTCCTGCAGGGTTCCCGTGAGGATGGAAGCAGTTCCTGTGGGGTTCCCGTGGGAACAGAAGCAGTTCCTGCAGGGTTCCCGTGAGGATGGAAGCAGTTCCTGTGGGGTTCCCGTGGGAACAGAAGCAGTTCCTGTGGGGTTCCCGTAGAAGTGTATGCTGCACTTGCGCCAGCCTCTCACCTACCGAGTACCAAGTTCTTTGAGTGCTGTCTCCTCCTCCTTGCTTTAACAGCACAAATGCGGAAAGTCTCCATTAAGGAGGTGGTAGAGACACAAATGGTGACAGCATTCAAAAAGGAATGGGATGAACACAGAAGATCTCTAATTAGAAAATGGAAGTTATAAAAATCTTAAATGGCTGCATGTGTGTGGATGTGTCGAGTGACACTTAGATGGCGACTCTGGCTGTGATGAACTAGGGCCGATACTGGGGAAACCTGTATGGTCTGTGTCTCGCACATGGGAATCTGGTTTAGGATGGGCTGGAAAGGGCTTAGACAGCAACTTTAGTGGCTAGAACATGAGGACAGTGCTGGACAGACTTTTATGGTCTGTGTCCCGCAAATGAGAAGACAAATAGGCTGCAGTGGACTTGGGCAACTCCAGCAGTTGGAACATAAGGATAGGGCCAGGCAGACTTCTATGGTCTACGTCCCAGAAACACCACAGAAGGACCATAATCAAGTATAAAATATCACATTCATTGTGGATTTAATCACGAATTGGTAATGAATGTGACTCTTGGGCAGACTGGATGGACCGTTCCGGTTTCTATCTGCTGTCATTTACTATGTTACTATTAATCCTCTCTGCTCCCGGGCTGATGCGCAGACCTCAGCTCTGACATAGTCACGAGCATCAGATGTCACCTGACCTACTGCCGCGTGCATGTGACGATCTCTTAGCACACAGTGCCAGTGAATAAAAGAAGTCTTACATGTGTGTGACAGAGTGTTCCATTCCTTCCTTGCCTGCAGTGCTGTGGCTCAAACCCAGAGAGAGATTGAGAGAGCCAACAGCAATTTGTTTTATTGTACCATTAAATTCTTGCAGGGAGGGGTTAGATTCCCGTACGGTGATGGATGGGAACAGGTTCGATTCTAGTGGGGACGGGTTTGATTTCTGTCCCCATGCAACTCTCTACTGCGCATTCCATATTTTTAAATTTCCAGCCCTGATATTTCACCTGGATAGAAACAAACATGGTGGACAAAAAATGGAATACAAAACAGGAAAACAACCAAAAGCAAAACCCCAGCTATCGTCAAATTGAATCTCCCTACCTTACTAACAAGAGAGAAAACACGATTCATGCAATTACAGAAATTTTGTCATCAAACAACAAAAAGGCCTTACGGTGCAGATGTTCAAAATGGACACAACTTCTAGAAGACATTTAGCACATCTGGCCCCTCAATCTGTATGACCCTTGGGGCCCTGTTTACAAAGCCGCGTTAGCATTTTTAACGCGCGTTAACCATGTACACATGTTAACCCTGTACACACCTACAATATCCCTATAGGCGCCTACACAGTTAGTGTGCGCGCTAATTGTAGACAAGTTAAAAACGCTAAAACGCTTTAGTAAACAGGGCCCTTGGTCTGCTGCATAGAGTATTTACTAAATGGCAGGGATGTGCTTTCATGTCAGCTCACTTCCTATGTCATTTCATGTCCTTGGAAAATGAAAAACAAGCAGAAAAAAGCACAACGTTTTGTGTTGTTTTTTTCATGTGCCGTCAATAGTGTGCAGTAGAGATGTGGACGGGGACTTAATTTGGTTCCCATTTCAGTTTGGATCCATCCCCACATCTTCTTCTCCATTCTGCATCATATTGCTACCATCCCCTCACCATCCTTCCAGTTTTCTTTCCCATCACCACATACAGCCTGCATTTGAGCGACTTTGTAAATTAAAGAAAAACATTCTTAACACTTTACGTTAAGCAAAGTAAGAAAAAACACTTAAAGAAAGTAGTAAGTAAGCTGTTTTCTGAAATATCAAAGTCTTGCTGTTCCACCGAGTTGACATTAGAGGTGTGCACATGGATGTAATCTGGTCCCCATCCCCGGTGTAAATGGATCTATTTGTTAACAATGGTCCCCATCCCCATCTCTTTCCAAACATGCATGCAGTTGTAACATTTATTTAGATTTTGCTCACACCTTTTTCAGTAGTAGCTCAAGGTGAGTTACATTCAGGTACACTGGATATTTCTCTGTCCCAGGAGGGCTCACAATCTAAGTTTGTACCTGAGGCAATGGAGGGTTAAGTGACTTGCCCAAGATCACAAGGAGCAGCAGTGGGATTTGAACTGGCCACCTCTGAATTACAAGACTGGTGCTCTAACCATTAGGCCACTCCTCCACTAGCAACAGTCTGTGTAGAATCTCAAATAGTAGCAACAGAATCTCAACATTCCATCTAGAATCTCAAATAGTAGCAACAGAATCTCAAATAGTACCAACATTCCATGTAGAATCTCAATATTTATTTATTTAGATTTTGCTCACACCTTTTTAGTAGTAGCTCAAGGTGAGTTACATTCTGGTACTCTGGATATTTCTCTGTCCCAGCAGGGTTCACAATCTAAGTTTGTTCCTGAGGCAATGGAGGGTTAAGTGACTTGCCCAAGATCACAAGGAGCAGCAGTGGGATTTGAACTGGCCACCTCTGGATTGCAAGACCAGTGCTGTAACAACTAGGCCACTCCTCCACATTACTCCCATGACGATACGGGGGGGGGGGGGGAGGGGAAGCCACGAAAAAAAACACACGACACAGCACAAAAATCTTTCAGCTGCACACCACTAAGGGGCCTTTTTACTAGGGCCAGATTCTACATATGGTACCGGAAAAAAAAAACGTGCTTAGCGCTAACCTTGCCTAAAGTTAGATGCAGTTTATAGAATATGCATAATGCCTGTCCTCGCGACTAAAACTTAGGCGCAACCATGTATGCTAACTGGTGTCGATGCCTGCACCTAACTTAGGTGCAGACCGGGCAAACTCTGTAACGGTGCATGGAATTTTTAGGAATGCCCACGACACGCCTATAACCCTCCTATGGCTATGGCCCCTTTTGAGAGCGGCACATTAGAATTTACATGCACCACTTTACAACTTAAAAAGTGGTGCGAGTAAGTTCTAATTAGTGCCAATACTTGCTTGCTATTGGCCAATTACCGGCGCCAATTGGCTTGTTAATTAAGTTGCGAGCGCATTTTGGCCAAACAGCCAAATTTGCACACTCAATGTTAGTCTCCTTAACGTGTGAAATAGTGCAATTAACTGCTATTGCACAAGTGCACCAACTGTTACAGTGGCAGGTTTGCAGCTTGCACATGCTAATTTGAGCTTTTTGAGTTGGGGGGGGGGGGGCGGGAACTGGGTGGGGGCAAGGACAGAGAATGGGCACGGACAGCATCCAGCAGTCAATCGTGCATGATTACTTGTCCAGTTAGCACAGCTTCAATTAGAACCTCCTCAACGAATGCAGCTATGCTAATTGCGACCAGGTTCCACCCTTGCCTTAATTGCACAGAACATGCCAAGCCCACCTTACACCTGATGATTTTTGCTATTAGGATACATTAAATGCAAAAAAAAAAATGTAACCCATTGTCGTAAAAGTCACCCTGTCCAACCTATATTGAAGTAGTTATGAAACCTCATTCTCCCCTCCCCCAATTGTGCTCCTGTGTCTGAATACACCTACTCCCAACAGTGAGGGATGTAGCTTGGCATTTTTCCATATGGATCCACTTCAAAATTGTAGGCTTAGGTCACTTCCACTCATTGTGTGTGTAGAGCAGGAAAGCTTCCTTTTCATTCCGTATCAAAGCACTGACATGTGTGTTCACCAATTCGACCTGATGCAGTGCTCACTAGTGTTTCTGACTCTTTTGCTGACCAGAAGACAAAGATGATGCACGGTTGTGACGTGTCAACCATGTGAACTGTATGTGAATATGAATCTCGGTTATTTGCAGCTTCTTTGAGTAAAAACAAGCAAACCTAGTTTCCCTGTGAAACAAAATGCCTTATAAGTTCGAGGTCTTTGAAATCACTGGCTATCATACTCTGTGACAGGCGGCAACCCAGCAGCTGTGTGTGCATCACCCGGGCCAGACGGTCTCCTTTCACATAATAATCAAAACTGACTGTAAAGTAAATAAAAAATAACGTTTGGAAACTTACTCTGGCGGGTCGCTCTGCTCCTTCTCGCCTGCTGGCGTCCTCATCATCCTGGGTAGCGGCGGCTCAGAGGCAGCCTCTGCTCTGCCTCGTTGAGCGGGGTTAGACCTTTGCGCCCTGCGGGAAGTGCGCCCCCTTCCGATCGGGTCCCATCCCAGCCTCGTGCTGGGGTTTCCCTGCTCCTGCCGCTACCTGCAGGCAGCAAACGCGAAGCAGCGCGTAAGCCCTGGAGTTCTCAAGTCTTGAGAGAGCCGAAGTAAGTACAGGAAGATCGGTTTCAGCCACTGGCTTCTTTCTACTTCCTGTATGTCTGTGACCGACCGGAGGAGAAGTCTTCCAGGAAGAGGCAGGTCTTCGGTGGTCAAGCTGATTCTTCTTGTGTTAAGGCTGCTTTTTTAGTTGACATTACAGAATTACTTACACAGGCAGCCCTGCCCTCGGTCACGGGAGGAGATCTCACTCGGGACAGTGTGAGTGCAAGTCCCAGTCTGCACATTCCTGAGCTGCTGCGTCCATAACTGGAAGCAGATGAGCTTGGAAAAACTTTCTGCTTACAAAAAAACCATGAACTTCATTCTTCCACACAACATCACTTTGTATCTGTTCATACCGGAATTGGCGATCGCCACATTGAGCCAGCAAATAGGTGGGAAAATGTGGGATACAAATGTAACAAATAAATAAATAACACATCCCCGGGCTACAGAAAGTGGCAAGCTGAAATTCTAGCAACTTTCCCGAGAAAGCCCCCTGCGGAGACCCCCAACCCTTGCAAAAAAAAAAAAAAAACTGACTTGGGAGAAATATGGCCACAGATTATTTTACGTCTGCGTTACAGATGAGTGGCCGGCCATTCCTAGCATTCATGCGGTCAGTTTGCAGGAAGACAGTAAAAGCACACCCCAGATGCATAAGCTGAAGACGGTCTCTTAGACGATGCTTTGTATTTTAGTTTCTAACTTGCTTTTTTTCCCCCAAACCTGAGCTCAAAGCGATTCAGCTACGTGAGTTCTTTCAAAGTAGCTCACGATGTAAGTACCAGAAGCAATGGTGGGTGAAGTGATGTTCTCAAGGTCACAAATAGTCATGTTTCCTTTGTAAATGACCATATATCATAGGAGTGTATTTTCAAACAATAGCCTAGCTGAAAATTGCTTTCCTGAGTTGAGGCTTGGATTAAAAAAAGAGAGAGACCTTTTTAACCAAATACATTTTGTGAGTAGCTTTTGAAGGGAAGGGATGAGTCTAAAAGGAACTTGGTTCCACTGCACAAGTAGTGTCTGGAATCTAAAAAGGGGCATTTTCCTACAGGCCTGTTTCCCTTGGGGCTGCGCGAGGGAAAAAACAGTTCTTCAATTTGATTTTCAAAAGTGCAGGCGCTGATTTGCACGTCCGCCCACTTCCACCACCCACACACATTGCAAATGCCGAAGTGCACCAAGGCTTTTAACGTCACGATTTTACACAACAGGAGCAGCTTCCCTTTAGACATTTTTTTTGTGCTCATAACGACACACGTTAAAATATTCATGTCATTTACATTCTTGTAGGGTGTTTTGAGAACTGACCTGTAAATCCCATGTTTTATTGAGAGTTGAAATTTCAGTGAAATGCAGTGCAGACTTTTTTTTTTTTTGGTTGTTACAGAAGACCTACCCTGCCTTGTTCGATCACAGCCTACCAGACACTGGCCACTTGCACCTTAGCTAGGACTAATATTTCATATTAATAATCACTTTCCCCCAGCACACACTGCTGAATCAGTTCAGGATAACAGTTTACTGATGTCATTCTTTCTGCACACTCTTCATTTTGACAGCTAGGTTCCTTTGCACTTATCCCATGCCATCTTAAACTTTGTTGAATAAAGGATGTGGTAACAGCAGTTAGTGTACCTGGGTTTAAAAAAGGTTTGGACAAGTTCCTGGAAGAAAAATCCATAGTCTGCTATTGAGACAGACATGGGGGAAGTCACTGCTTGCCCTGGGATTGGTAGCATGGAATGTTGCTATTCATTGGGACTCTGTATGGAATGTTGCTAGTATTTGGGTTTCTGCCAGGTACGTGTGACCTGGACTGGCCACTGTTGGAAACAGGATATTGGGCTAGATGGACCATTGGTCTTACCCAGTACTCATGGGTGTAGCCAGACCTCACGGTGGGAGGGGGCCAGAGCCCAAGGTTGGGGGCACATTTTGAGTGCCCCCAATGCCACCTTTCACCGTGAGGTCTGGGTATGCCCCTGATACTGGGTAAGACCAATGGTCTCACCTCCTCACCCCCCCCCCCCCCACCGCTCGCCTCCTTGCCGCTTCCCCTCACAAATACCTTTGCTGGCGGAGGTCTTCAACCCCCGCCAGCTGAAGCCTCCTTCAGCGCCGGTCTCCGGCGCAGCCACGTTCGCTGCCTGCCCCTGCTCTTCTTTTTTCTCGCGCCTCCTGTGCACGCTGATGCTCATTAAAAGCAGTGCCGTCATCATCTTTTACATTCCTGGAATTCAGTAGACTCATGGTGGTTATTACACCCTAAAGATGTTGACTTCTCATTCACATAATTCATTTTCGCATTTAGACTATATATTTGTCTCTAGCTTCCTTATTCCCAATATTTATTTAATTTATTTGGATTTATTTACTGCCTTTTTGAAGGAATTCACTCAAAGCAGTGTACAGCAAGAATAAGTCAAACATAAGTAACAGACAATTACAATAGTAAAAGTGTTCAAATATGATCAAAGCAACAATTGAGCCGATGGTGGTTTCAGATCATGTCTGTGTCACCCTTTCTATATTCCCATATCTGAGAGGAATAAATCCAGACAAGACTGGCGTTTCAACTCATCATTACTACCAGATCAGGAATTCTGTGAAAAGCTCCAGTCCTGGACTACTGAATATTTCTCTTTTAATGAATCGGATAATATAGACTTCTCCATTGTATGGGATGCTTACAAAGCAGACATTAGAGGAGAAATGATAAAAGTCTCTACTTTCAAGCACAGAGTTCAGCAAGAGGGACTTTCTAAATTGGAGCTAGAATATTATCATAAGAACCCTGTCTTTTCACTGAAGAAAGTACAGTAACTGAAATTTCATTATAATCATATTTTTAAGTTCTCGTGCTGATATTCTTTTCTCGTTAGAATGAATTGTGCTGGGATTTGGCTAACTAACTAAGAGCAAAGAAAAGATCCACTAATATTTCATCAATTCGTGACAGGAAGTCTATCTGTCCTAATTCGAAGGACATTGCCAAACTGTTTTTTCTATTCTAAAATTGATACATCACGAAGATTTCTGACAGACCAACAAATTGATAATTTTTTAAATTCTTTAAACCCATATTATCTACAACTTGGATAAAATCTCTTAGGGCGTCTTTTACTAAGGCGTGCTCACGTTTTTAGTGCAGACTAAAATTGTGGTTGCACTAAATGTTAGAGACGCCCATAGGAATGCATTGGCATCTCTAACGTTTAGCGCGCCAAAAACGTGAGCGCGTCTTAGTAAAAGACCCTCTGTTTCTCCAGTTCTCTTATCTCTGAAATTTGTACTGCTATTAAATCTTAGAAAGAAAAAAAAAGCTCCAGGCAATGATAGTTTGAATATTGATTTTTACAATCACCCAGCTAGAAAGGGATCTAGGTGTCGTCGAAACCTTCTGCTCAGTGTGCTGCTGCGGCTAAGAAAGCAAATAGAATGTTAGGTATTATTAGGAAAGAAATGGAAAACAAAAATGAGGATGTTATAATGCCTTTGTATCGCTCCATGGTTCGCACCGCACCTCGAATATTGTGTTCAATTCTGGTCGCCGCATCTCAAAAAAGATATAGCGGAATTAGAAAAGGTGCAGAGAAGGGCGACGAAAATGATAAAGGGGATGGGACGACTTCCCTATGAGGAAAGGCTAAAGCGGCTAGGGCTCTTCAGCTTGGAGAAAAGGTGGCTGAGGGGAGATATGACAGAGGTCTATAAAATAATGAGTGGAGTTGAACAGGTAGATGTGAAGCGTCTGTTCACGCTTTCCAAAAATACTAGGACTAGGGGGCATGCGATGAAGCTACAATGTAGTAAATTTAAAATGAATCGGAGAAAGGTTTTCTTCACTCAACGTGTAATTAAACTCTGGAATTCGTTGCCAAAGATTGTGGTAAAGGCGGTTAGCTTAGCGGAGTTTAAAAAGGGTTTGGATAGCTTCCTAAGGAAAAAGTCCATAGACTGTTATTAAATGGACTTGAGGAAAATGCACTGTTTCTGGGATAAGCAGTATAAAATGTTTTGTACATTTTTGGGATCTTGCCGGGTATTTGTGACCTGGATTGGCCACTGTTGGAAACAGGATGCTGGGCTTGATGGACCTTTGGTCTTTCCCAGTATGGCAATACTTATGTACTTATTACTTAGCACAAAAACTCAAGTTATTTTCTGATTTTGTACTAAACAAAAAAAGCACGGGCACATTCACGGAAGCTACCATCATAGTTCTAGAAAAACCCAATCAAGATCCTCTGTTATTAAAAGAATTACAGATCCATATCCTTGCTGCGCTATGACTGGAAAATTAATATATGCTAAAATTTTGTCTGATTATTTGGCCAAGGCAATTCCACATTTGATTCATCCTTATCAAACTGGATTCATAAAGGGCGGGCTATCAGCGGGCAACATAAGGATATTTTGTCACGTCATTGAGGCTGCTTAGCATTTGGGAGTTCAGCATTCACTGTCTCTCTTACTACTACTACTACTTAACATTTCTAGAGCGCTACTAGGGCTACGCAGCGCTGTACAGTTTAACAAAAGGACGGTCCCTGCTCCAAGGAGCTTACAATCTAATGGGCGAAATGTCAAGTTGGGGCAGTCTAGATTTCCTGAATAGAGGTATGGTGGTTAGGTGCCGAAGGTGACATTGAAGAGGTGGGCTTTGAGCAAGGCTTTGAAGATGGGCAGTGAGGGGGCCTGGCTTATGGGCTCAGGGAGATTATTCGAGGCATGGGGTGAGGCGAGGCAGAAAGGGTGGAGCCTGGAGTTGGCGGTGGTGAAGGGTACTGAAAGGAGAGATTTGTCTTGAGAGCGGAGGCTACGGGTGGGAACGTAAGGGGTAGAGAGGTAGGGAGGGGCTGCAGAATGAGTGCATTTATAGGTTAATAGGAGAAGCTTAAACTGTATGCGGTACCTGATCGGAAGCCAGTAAAGTGATTTGAGGAGAGGGGTGATATGAGCATATCGGTCCAGGCGGAAGATAAGACGTGCAGCAGAGTTCTGAACAGACTGAAGGGGGATAGATGGCAAAGTGGGAGGCCAGTGAGGAGTAGGTTGCAGTAGTCAAGGCGAGAGGTAACGAGAGAGTGGATGAGAGTTCGGGTGGTGTGCTCAGAGAGGAAAGGGCGAATTTTGCTAATGTTATAGAGGAAGAAGCGACAGGTCTTGGCTATCTGCTGGATATGCGCAGAGAAGGAGAGGGAGGAGTCGAAGATGACTCCGAGGTTGCGGACAGATGAGACAGGGACGATGAGGTAGAGAGTGGAGGGAGAGAAGTGGGTTTGGGAGGGAAGACAATAAGCTCAGTCTTGGCCATGTTCAGTTTCAAGTGGCGGTTGGACATCCAGCCAGCAATGTCGGATGTCTCTTGATGCTGAGAAAGCATTTGATTATATCAAATTGAAATGTTTGTTTGCTGTGTTATGCTGGTTTCAATTAGGTGATGCGTTTATTGATATGGTACAAACATTCTATTCCAATCCTAAAGCATGTGTTTATGTTAATTCTATTTTATCTCCCACTGTTTCCTTAACCAGAGGTACCAGACAGGGGTGTCCCTTGTCACCTCATTTTTTCTTTCTTTCGTTGGAGCCTTATTAATCTCCATAAAACTACCTGAGGCTGTGTAAGGTCTATCAATAGCTGGTAGAACAGTAAAGTTATCAGCTTATGCTGATGATGTGTTATTATACGTTTCATCCGATACTTCTAGCTCACAATTATTCCAATTGATTGAAAAATTTGGAACTTTGTCTGGTTACACCATTAATTAGTCTAAAACTGAGGTTTCCCCCTTAATGTATACTGTGTACAGGCAAAATTTCCCTCTTTACCTTTGTGTTGGTGTAGAACTGGTTTGAAATATCTGGGCTTGACTTTTAAAGCTTAAATAAAGGAAACTATAGAAATTAACACCTCCCGTATTATTAAAGAGATACAATCTTCATGCTCTGTCTAGTCTCCTATGTACCTCACATGGTGGGGCCGAGCATAAAAATGATCTTAGCTCCTCCTCTATGTATTGTCTATGGTTCCATATGGTTTTCCCTCTAGTTTTTTTTTTTTCAAATTATTGAAAAACAAGCAACAAAGCCCGTTTCGTGAAAAATGAAACGGGCCCTAGGAAGGCTCTCATCTAAGTGATTTCTCCTCTCTCCCCTGCCCTCCCCTCCATGTCCAGCAATTCTCCTCTGCCCTCCCCTCAATGTCCAGCGATTCTCCTCTGCCCTCCCATCCATGTTCCGCGATTCTCCCCTCTCCTTCCCTCCCATCCTTGTCCAGCGATTCTCCTCTGCCTTGCCCTGCCATCCCATCCATGTCCAGCGATCCTCCCCTCCATGGCCAATGACTCTCCCCTCCCATCCATGTCCAGCGATTCTCCCCTCTTCTCTGCCCTCTTCGTCCTGCCTCCCTGCCTTTAAGCCATTTATGTTACCTCAGGTCGCAGCGGCAGCAGTCTCGACTCACGTCACCTCCAGCCTTCCCTCGCCTTCTCTCTCAGTGTCCCGCCTTCCTCTGATGTAATTTCATTTTTCTGAGACAGCGGGACACTGAGAGGCAAGAGAATGCTGGAGGTGAGGTGACGTCAGCTTATTTGCATGCTGTTACGAACCCAGTCAGCCAGCCAGCCATCCAGGGAAGCAGAGTGACCAATTATTATATACAGATGTTATCACAATTCCTCTGGAATAATAAACCACTGAGAATAGCATTATGTAGACTAAAATATGCCAAACAATTGGGAGGTGTGACTTTTCCTAATTTTAAGAATTATAATTATGCCTTTTTATCCAGAGCAGCGGCTTGGTGGATTGATGGTCGTGTTCTGAATTCGGCAAACACAGAAGAAAGTTGTCAAATCGATTGTGCTAGATAAAATACAAGATCACAGTTGCAGATATGTAAAGAACTGCAAAGACTTTAAGTTAAACTTAGTCTGAAGATGCTGAAAAGAAACAAAAGTACCATCAGAGATAACCTCTTTTATAACTGATATCCCACAGTCAGGCCATTCCAAATAGGGGCTTCCTGGAGGAAAGGAGGAACAGGGGTGATATGATACAGACGTTCAAATACTTGAAAGGTATTAATCCACAAACAAATCTTTTCCGGAGAGGGGAAGGCGGTAGAACGAGAGGACATGAAATGAGATTGAAGGGGGGGGGGGGGCAGACTCATGAAAAATGTCAGGAAGTATTTTTTCACGGAGAGAGTGGTGGATGCTTGGAATGCCCTCCAGCGGGAGGTGGTGGAGATGAAAACAGTAACGGAATTCAAACATGCATGGGATATGCATAAAGGAATCCTGTGCAGTAGGAATGGATCCTCAGAAGCTTAGCCGAAATTGGGTGGCGGAGCAGGTGGGGGGAAGAGGGGTTGGTGGTTGGGAGGCGAGGATAGTGGAGGGCAGACTTATACGGTCTGTGCCGGAGCCAGTGATGAGAGGCGGGAAATACTGCTGGGCAGACTTGTACGGTCTGTGCCCTGAAAAAGGCAGGTACAAATCAAGGTAAGGTATACACATATGAGTTTATCTTGTTGGGCAGACTGGATGGATCATGCAGGTCTTTTTCTGCCGTCATCTACTATGTTACTATGTTAGGGGCTTCCTGCGACTTAAGGACTGAAAAAGCCAACCTACCATCTACCTTATAAAGAACTGTACAAAATATCATAAACATTATATTGTGTAGATGATGACAAAGAACCTAAGCGTTGAGACCATGGTAAGGACCCTACCATCGCTTGTTCCAAAGACAACCAAGTTGGAGGTGAATTCAGAACACGGAAAGAACACAGCAAAGGTGACAAGATGGATGACGCCAAACAAACCTCTACTGGACTCAGAAAAAAAGTTCACAGCAAGAGTCCATTTTTTTAAAAGAATAAACTCTTGCTGTGAACTTTTTTTCTGAGGGCACAGACCGTAAGAAGTCTGCCCAGCACTGTTCTTGTACTCAGTTCTGAAGCTAATGTCAAAGCCACTTAAAATTTACACTCCAGCCCATCCTATTTAGTCACGATCAGGGCGTAGACCGTAAAAGTCTGCCCAGCTCCCATTTTGTTTCCCAATTGCAGGCGTCGCCACCCAATCTCAGCTAAGATTCCACGGAACCATCCCTTCTAAACAGGATTCGTGTTTATCCCCCGCATGTTTGAATTCCATTACAGTTTTCACCTCCACCACTTCCCGCGGAAGGGCATTCCACATATCCACCACTCTCTCTGTGAAAAAAATACTTCCTGACATTAGTCCTGAGTCTGCCCCCCTTCCACCTCAATTCATGTCCTCTAGTTCTACCACCTTCCCATCTCCGAAAAAGTTCATTTGCGGATTAATACCTTTCAAATATTTGAACGTCTGTATCATGTCACCCCCGTTTCTCCTTTCCTCTAAGGTATACATGTTCGGGTCAGCCGATCTCTCCTTGTATGGTTCGCAACGCAAATCCCATACCATTTTTGTAGCTTTTCTTTGCACCGCTTCCAGTCTTTTTACATCTTTAGCAAGATACGGCCTCCAAAACTCCAGAGGGTAATTGGTGGGTGGGAACAGTCCAGTGGGAATTATCCAGGTGGGAACTCACCTAGAACCCTCTAAATATATCATACGTATGAATCCTGTTATTTGTTATTGTTTTTACTATGCTGTATGCTTAAAGGTTACTTTAAAAATAAAGATTTAAAGAAAAGAAAAGGTTTGCCAGCCTTCTTGGTGCCTAGACTGAATAAACTCACAGCAGATACAGTAAAATCTCCAGTCAACTTTAAATTCTTTATTAGGCAGAGTTATAGACATTTTGATTCATTATGTGCAAATGCACTAAATTAAATATGCATAACAATTTCAATAATCTTGCTCTATAAATATATAAAAATTAAAAAGAAAATCTCCATGTATAAAATGATTTGTGCTCATTTAAATAGTTCTGGGGTGAACTTTTAATAAGCCCACATTATTTTGACTGTACCCAGGCACTCCTATCCCATTCACTTTGCAATCAGCATCCACAGGGAAACCACCAGCCAAGCTGTTTTCCTTTGAAAATTAGCAGCTGTAAAGTAAGGGCCTATGTACATTCAGTGTGTGCCAAATCAGCATTACCGCCTGGCTACTGTGTGCAGCGGGTGGTAATTCTGAATTTGGTGCATGCCAAAAACACACAGTAGAAAGTAATTTCTACCGCAGGGTGCCTACCCAGCGGTAAACGGCAGTTGGCGCATGCTGCATGCTTACCGTGCGGGTAAGCACATGAGACCTTACTGCTAGGTCAATGGGTGGCGGTAAGGTCTCAGGCTGAAAATGAACACGCGCTGGTTTCAATTTTAGCGCGTGTCTATTTTCTGGCCCCTAAAAAAAAAGGGCCTTTTTCTAGATGCAATAAAAAATGGGCCAGTCAGTGCTCAAAAGATGCGCTGGCACTACCATAGACCACTTAGTAAAAGGACCCCTAAGTGCAGTGAAAGACCATGCAGACTTTACATGTGCAATTATGTAGGCGTGGCTAGAGAAGAAGGGAAATAGTTGAGTGTGCATATATCTGAAAATTCCATCTATGCCCTGTTTTCCCTCTTGGTCTAGACACACCCCTAGGAACAGCTCTTTTGAAGTCAGCTATTAGGATCTGCAATATGAAAACCAAAATTTACTTTACTTTCAGGGGTCCTTTTACTAAGGTGGACTAATGGATTTAGTGTGTGCTAAATAAGATGCCTATTATATTCCTAGGGGTGTATTATCCTTTAGCATGTACTAATCATTAGTGCACCTTAATAAAAGGACTCCTTAGTCAGGCAGAAGAAAACAATTTTCAGACAAAGACATTTTCACCCAGGCTTTGAAAATTACTCTCCCCCCCACCCTTTATCTCCAATTCCAGTGCTAAAAATATGAATCAGGGCCCTGCAATGATCTCAGGTGTTGTCTTTGCAGATGATGTCTACTGGTATTTTAACCTAGCCCGGTTCCACAGGACAACAGATTTTAAAATTAAATCTGTGACACAAAGGACTTATAAAGCATGTAGATTGTATTGTACTAAGTTTCTAATGGCTATCTATAGAAGTTTGATTTTTGAAGTTTGTGTCTAATGATTTTATTTTTGCCTACTGATCGCTCTTCTCAAATGAAAACCCAGAGGGCCTTTTTAATAAACCATGTTAAGTACTTAATGTGCGGCTAACACAGAGCCCTACATTATGGAGCTTTGTGGTAATTTGGCAGTTACCTTCACAGTAACTGTGTTAAGTGCTTTTTGTGTCGGGGGATGTGGCATGGGTGGAGCGTTAGCCAGCTAGTGTGTTACACTTACCGTATGCTAACTGGCTAATGCACAGTTAACATAGAAGCACTTATCACCTCTTAAATAGGAGGCAGTAAGGCCCGGATTCTATAAAGTTCTGCCCTCAGTTTTCTGACTAGTGTTTAAATTTGGGCATGTAAGTCAGGGCCGCCGAGAGGGGGGGAGGCGGGGGGGGGGGGGGGGCAAAATTCCCCAGGCCCGGACCTCCAAGGGGGGCCCAGCGCCGGGGTCAGGTCGCCAGCACTGCAGTCCCCGGTCTCACATGCCTGCCTCCTCGGCTCCGGGCCCCCTGCATTCAATGCGGCAGTCGCAGATCGCCTCTCTTCTGGCCTTCCCTCCTGCCCTCACGGAAACCGGAAGTTACGAGGGAGGGACACAGGGAGGGAAGGCCAGAAGCGAGGCGATCTGCAACTGCCGCACTGAATGCAGGGGGCCCGGAGCCGTGGAGGTAGGCAGGTGAGACCGCAGACTGCAGCGGCGGGGGTGGCAGAAGTGGGGGGGGGGGGGCAGAAGCGGGACAGCCTTGCCCTGGCCTAGTCTCTCGGCGGCCCTGATGCAAGTTATAGAATAATGACAGTTGCACGCCTGAGGGGCCCTTTTACAAAGCGATGAAAAGCCCAACACAGGCATACCACACGCTAATCTGGAGCTACTGCCGGCCCAACACAGGTGCCAGTGGCAGTTCCAGTCGCAGCACATGCCGTTTCCTGTGCTAGGTAAAAATCGGCCTATATTTTTTTTAGTGTGGCGCTAGTCTGGTAGCAATCAGGCAGTGCCACACAATACCCGGTTACTGCCGGGTTAGTGTGGGAACCCTTACCGCCACCTCAATGGGTGGTGATAAGTGCTCCCCCCCCCCCCCCCCCCCCGGCTATGCGGTAGGAGCAATCTTACCACATGGCCATTTTCAGCATTTTTTTTAACTGGCTGCAATAAAAAGGGGGCGGGGCAGTGGGGGCGCCCCGGGTGCACGCTGCTGGAGGGTGCAGAGAGCAGCCGCGTGCCTGTCGGCTCCAGTAGTTCCCTGCTCCCTCTGCCCCAGAACAGGTTATTTCCTGTTCCGGTGCAGAGGGAGCAGGGAGCCAGTGGAGCCGACAGGCGCGCAGTTGCTCTCTACACCCTCCAGCAGCCAAGAATGCACCTGGGGGGGGGGGGGCTTGATGCACAGGGGAGGAGGGTGTCATTGCACTGGGGGGGATGCCGTGCAGCACCCTGGGGGGATGGACGCCGCTGCACCCGGGGGAGGGGGTGCGCAGTGGCAAGCCGCCCCGGGTGGCAGCTGACCTAGGATCGCCACTGCCCCTGCCGCTATAGCACGTCCCTTTTTACCACAGATCAGTAAAAATACCCCTTAATTGTTAAATAATGTGCCAACTGGCCTTAAGTAATAACCCTTAAGTGGTTTTAACTGGTACTAGTTTGTAGTTATATAGCTAAATGTGCTAGCACACAACAAAGGAGCATGCCCACAGTCGCGTGTTGCAGTTGCAGTTGCACTTACAACTTATAGAATACTATCATTTAAGCACACAACAGTCAACTTTAGGCACGAGGAGTGGCCTAGCGGTTAGTGCAGTGGAACATTGAACGTTGCTACTATTTGAGAGTCTACATGGAATGTTGCTATTATTGGTGATTCTACATGGAATGTTGCTGAGTGGAGGAGTGGCCTAGTGGTTAGAGCACCGCTCTTGCAATCCAGAGGTGGCCGGTTCAAGTCCCACTGCTGCTCCTTGTGATCTTGGGCAAGTCACTTAACCCTCCATTGAGTTATCTGCATCCGGCCCATTTTATTCCTATGGGCCCTGCTGTAGATAACCCAAGCTAAGCTTTAGTAAAAGACCCCCTAAATCCGTTAGCACGCCTTACTAAAAGGACCACTGAAGTTCTTAAATACTGCCTGCAAGCCCGAAACCTATCAAAGCGGTTCATATTTAAGGTACAGCAGGTATTTTTCTGTCCCTGGAGGGCTCACAATCTGCGTTTGTACCTGCGACAATGGAAGATTAAGTGATTTCTCTAAGGTCACAAAGAACTGCAGTGGGACTTGAACTAGGCTTCCCTGGTTCTCAGCCTACTGCTCTAAGCATTAAACTACTCTCTCCATAATCTACAAATTATAAAAAAATATAAACATAAAAGTATATGTAAAAGAATACTTAAAGCTCCCCCCCCCCAAAAAAAAATAAAATAAAAAGCCATAACAAAAATATTCACGAGTCTCTTATATACAAAAAATTATTTGAACACAAAACAGATTTACTATGGTGCATAGGATCCAGAAATAAGCAGTCAATGACACTCAAAAACAGCATTTCGTAGAAGATGCTGTATAAACATATATAACAAAAAGGAAAATGCGGCACGGTTTGCTTAATTAATTTAATATACTCCATTGAATGATGGAGTTTTGTAGCTTGCTTTTCTATGGACTTTAATTATGTTTCTAAAAACAAAGGAATTGTCTAATAACTAAAAGAAAAAGATTCTTGTTACACTTGTTTTTGGAAGCACGAATTGCACTTTTTCTTAATTCATTTCATGCATCATTCCACATCGGGCAATATGTTTTTGTCTTTCTCGATCAGCTATGATGGCTTCCATCTCCTGTCTGGTACTGCCTCCAATGCACTGATCAAATCAAGTGCGATTCTCCGGTCAGTGTTGGTCTTTTCTTCTTGATCTGCCAGGTCTCTATTTTAGTGCCACTTTGGGATCATAATCATGCATGTGCAAAATGTGTCCTGTCAAACACTGCATTCATTACAAAGACCTGTAATCTTCAGTGTCTCGTCATTCGTGAAGTGATCTTGGTAAATTGCCTGTCCTCAGGCATCACTAATGAAATACGTCCAGTTTCTTTATCATCTTGGTTGATATCTTTCAAGTTTCGCTGGTGTACAATGCAGTTAGCAAGATAATGGGCAATTTTGTTTTGATACTGATCAATTTTACTGACTATATTGAGTATAATTGATGAAATGATAAAGGGGATGGAACTCCTCCCATATGAGGAAAGGATAAAGAGGTTAGGCCTCTTCAGCTTGGAAAAGAGACAGATGAGGGGGAATGTGACTAAAGTCTACAAAATCCTGAGTGGAGTACAATGGGTAAAAGTGAATCGATTTTTCACTATTTCAAAAAGTACAAACACCAGGGTACACTCAATGAAATTACAAGGGAATACTTTTAAAACAAATAGAAGGAAATATTTTTTTCACTCAAAGAGTAGTTAAAGCTCTGGAACTCGTTGCTGGAGGATGTGGTAACAGCGGTTAGCATATCTGGGTTTAAAAAAGGTTTGGACAAGTTCCTGGAGGAAAAGTCCATAGTTTGTTACTGAGATGGACATAGGGGAAAGCCACTGCTTGCCTGGGATTGGTAGCATGGAATGTTGCTACTAATTGGGTTTCTGCCAGGCACTTGTGACCTGGATTGGCCACTGTTGAAAGCAGGATACGGGGCTAGATGGGCCGTAGGTCTGATCCAATATGGCTATGCATATTTTCTTAAACAGTGCCACCACCTTTTCATTAGTTGCACTCAATAACGTCAGTGGCATTGATCGGTATCAAAACTAACTGCACACTTTATAATTAATAACAAACTCATTCCCACCAATCTCTGGAACCAGAATGTACAATATGACAGAAACTAAGGGGAATAGTTATTAAGGTGCATGGCAGCCATAACGTGTAATATGCAGCATTTAACATACATTTTATTACTGTAGTTGCACATTAATTTAAGGTAACACAGGGTACACAGTAACGAGATGCAACTACATGCAAAACACCTCATTACTATGGGAGTGTGACCTCTAGCAGTGATACCATGATATTGCTATTTTGGAACTCAGTGACTATAAGGCAGGGAACTAGAGGGTATCGCTCTCACCTCACTAAACACCATGGATCCTCAGTAAGCCCAGGGACTGTGTTTGCAGGGGGGGGGGGGGGGGCATAGGGAGCCTTGTGGCCCAAGAGCAGTTTTTAAGGGCCTTGGGCTTGGGGGGAGGGGGTGTTGCCTGGTGGTTGTTGTTGCTGAAATCAGGGGTCATGTGATGGAGGGGTCTGTTGAGGGAGTCAGAGAGTAATGGGGATGCTAGAATTGAGATGGGGCTGTGCTGAGGGAGGGCGTGGCCTGTCTTCACAAGACCGATGACGTTGGGCTTGTGCACTGCTCCTACAGCAGGCACTGTCATGCCTCAGAGCAGGTGTAAATCCCAAGGTCCAGGTTTCCCAGTGCATATGCAGATTCCCAATGTGAAACTGGGAATGCACATCTGTACTGCTGTTCTGCCCAGAACACTCCCGCCTACCTGCCCTCCCCATTTTCCCTTGTCATTTCAACATAGTGAGCTTCCACATATCTGAATGGCACCTGTTTTGAAAAGGCATTGAAATGTCTAGGCCTCTCCTGATGTTTTAAGGCTGCCATTTAGACATGTAAAATAACCAACTTTTTGCCAGAGGTTGGTGGGTTTGTTATTAATTAGTAATAGATAAGTCTGCATTTAGCCCTTTCTAAAAACATTTTTTTTCGCAAGAATCTTTTGCTTGTAGTCATTTAGGGCCTCTTTACAAAGGCACGCTAACCATGTAGATGCCTGTAATATTCTTATGGGTGTCCACATGGTTAGTGAGCGATAATTTTTAGCATGTGCTAAAAACACTAGTGCACCTTTTAAAATTTACACAAAATCATGCTAGATTCTAGAGTTTTAATTTACTTAAGCAAGCTATGCCACATTTCCCTTTTTGTTATATATGTTTTAATAGCAGCTTCTAGAAAATGCTGCTTTTGAGTTTCACAGACCGGTTATTTCTGGATTCTGTGTACAATGATAAACATGTTTTGGGTTCAAATAATTAGAGGCTTGGGAATGCATTTGTTATATGACTTTTTGTCATTTTTAGGTTCTGTGGAAGCTTTGTATTTTTACATGTACGTTCATGTTTATAATTGTATACTTTTGAGGATTGTGTTATAATTGTGTTTTTATATATAGTAGAAGTTTCAACAATAAAAATCAGAAGGTCTAAAGAACACCTATTCAGAATTGCACACCAACTGTTATGGAAGTGCACATCGTCAAGAAAGAGGCGTGGCTCTTTCATGATTCGCAAACCTCTAGGAATACGTTTATTTTTAAGATATTGAAGAATAGTAACAAAATGTAACTCATTGTGTATTATGCTTTTGTTAAGATGAATGGCTTCCACCCATTTATCCTCTAGGCTTGTAGTTTCGTTTTTGTCGTTTTCTATTGTGAGAGTAGCTTCTTGTGGAAGTCTATTAAGTGTCTCTTCATTGTAGCTAAGCTAAGTACATTTTGTTACTAACTCATTTTGTATTATTGTATCCCAGGGAGAACGTACTTAGCTTAGCTACAATGAAGAGACACTTAATAGACTTCCACAAGAAGCTACTCTCACAATAGAAGAGGGAGAAAACGAAACTACAAGCCTAGAGGATAAATGGGTGGAAGCCATTCATCTTAACAAAAGCATAATACAAAATGAGTTACATTTTGTTACTATTCTTCAATACCTTAAAAATAAATGTATTCCCAGAGGTTTGCGAATCATGAAAGAGCCATGCCTCTTTCATGACGATGTAGATTTCCTTAACATTTGGTGTGCAATTCTCAATAAATTTATACATATTTTACCCTTGACGCAATCAAAGTGCTGAAGCACAGTCCATGTTGGGTCCACTTCAATAAACTCTCTCTTGTGAATTTGTCTACGTTCACCCATGGCCAGCTCCAAAGATTCTTAATTACCATTGCTGGAAGTAGAAGCTCTCTTCTTGTGGCAAAAGAATGGGTCTCACCCAACCAATGGCTGCAAAAGATTCCTCCCAGTCTTCCACCTATATGCATCAACACAACAAGATTGAGGCCGTCTATAGCAGAGTTCTCAACTGCAGTCAGTCATGGAGAGCAATGAATAGTTCAGGTTTTCCAAGAAGCTCATGACAAAATATTCAACAGATAATACTGTTAAGTATTGACTGGTCCAAGAGCTACATTGATTAGCATTTTTTTCAGTTCTTTTTACCAGGCGTACTTTTAGCCCCTGATAACAGAGTGGAGAACCTTGAGACTCTAGGTGTTCATAAATAAATTTCTGTTTTTCTTTGATACAGTTATCTGCCTCGGTGCTGTAATCAACTGGTGCCAGCTGCCATGGTGGATCCAATTATATGAACATTTAATGTCTCTTCAAATTGAAATAGGATCAGAAAATCAATTCATGTAGGCCACTGCATAACTTTCAGACGACAGAGGCTTTTGGTCACTGCCAACCAGAGACGGGCTTGATCCAGCAGACAAAATAAAAGGCCGAGTCCCATGCAGCTGGCCCCCTTTTCTGACAGTTTTAAACAATTTTCTGCCTAGGACCCAGCAGTAGTTGCAAATAGTTTATGAAATTAGACGAATGCCAAGGCAATTTGCCTTGTAGTAAGTTCATAGCTAGCAAAGTAAAATCTATAAATGGTTAAATTCGGAAAGCTCTTCGGTGGCTCAGGCTCTTTCAGTTGAAAATTAACTGTTAACACAGAGGTTACACAAACATTTTCAGAGAAACGTTTCTTGCCACTGCTGCTTTTAACGTGCTGTGCTGAAGATGAACGCAGACAGGAAGAAAACAAATGTTTTAAAAAGTCAGCCACGAAAAGTCTGTTCAGTAATTAACACAATCCTAAAAGTCCTGAGTGAACTGAAAAACTGTTGAACTGCCTGAATTGTGTTGACTTTTCCATGAAATGCCCCGTTAGACCACTAACCCGTTTGTTGAACCAAAAAGGTACCTCTTGAAAAGCAGCAGTTTCAGGTTGAAAAGACTGAAGACAACGTACCTTCATATACGTATAATAAACACGTCATTAAAATCTGGTATGTGATGAAGTTTGAAGGAGATTCTGAGAGAACAGTAGCATTCAGAGCGAGTGAGCAGTTCATTCAATAAATTGCTCTTGATTAATGTGTGTATACTATGACGACAACACACACGGTTTACTTCTCACAGCAGTGAAAAATACACACTGTAATAATACAATGCTTTTTGCTGAGGATGCAATAATATTTCAAGTATGCATGTCTCATTATATATTTAAAATACTTCATAGGCTACTCAGTTTTGCATCATCAAAACTGATATATTTACCACTTTCTTTCAGTTTGCCACAAAAAAATATTCCTATGAATATAATACTCTTCTTTCAAAAACAAAAAAAAATCAGCAAATTGCCAAGTTTATCTTAGCAACGCATATACAGTGGAGGTTTTGCATTCCCATCTTAGGCAACAGAAATGCATCTTGAATTTTCAGTAGTCTTGCATTAATAACCAGCTCTGAGCCTTCTTGCATTTCTTCCAAAGAAAGCAAATGTCACTGTAGAAGAAATGATACCCTTTTAAGCCAAACCCATCAAAAACAGTAGATTTTTTTTATAGTATGCACGTTCGAATAGAGTTGAAAAGACAAGGGGATGCTACTGGTATAGTTACTCAACAGGAAACAAAACCCTGTGAGATTCTCAAAGTTGGAGAGCATTCAGCAGAAAGATCCAGAAATAAATTACTTTTTTCTTCTCATAGATAAGAAAAAAAAAATCAGACAAAGAGTGGAAAAATGTGCCTGGCATTTTGGATAACATAAAGGAGGGAAACTATTGCTTTGCCTCCCATCGTTGAGAAACGGGACGACGACTCCCTTGGTTGTACCGGTCCGTGACTCTCTAAAAAGCATCCCGGCACATTGGCAAGTTGATGAAAGTAAAGACATTGAACTCGATCAGTACAGAAAAAAAGAGGAAAATGGCATAGAGGAACATCACATAGAAGCCCAGTTTCCTGTCCAGTTTCCATTTGTTTACATGGATGCCAATCACCTGCAAGAATAGAAAAAGTGAAGTAAGAAAATTGTGTGAGAAGCCTCTTGTAGCCTAATGTTTATTTTACAATTTTTACAGAAAATGTCACCTGCATGTTTAATACCATTTACCTCAAATTCTATTATAAACTTTAAACAACAACAAAAAAAGAATACGTACTGTACTGAAGTGATCCAGTTTATGTTGCGAGGTAAATTTTTATGCTGTTGCTCAGTTTATGACTTTTGCAATTCTAATTACATGCATACAGATAATTTGTTGCACACAATGACAAATTTGTACTTGGTCACTTTCAAAATTTATTGTGGGATGGTAAAAGAGCAAACACCGCTGAGCTAATCACACTGGAGGCCACAAAAGGAGTGGAGGAGTGGCCTAGTGGTTAGGGTGGTGGACTTTGGTCCTGGGGAACTGAGTTCGATTCCCACTTCAGGCACAGGCAGCTCCTTGTGACTCTGGGCAAGTCACTTAACCCTCCATTGCCCCATGTAAGCCGCATTGAGCCTGCCATGAGTGGGAAAGCGCAGGGTACAAATGTAACAAAAATAAAATAGATACTATTGGAGATTCTACATGGAATGTTGCTACTATTGGAGATTCTACATGGAATGAATGTTGCTATTCCACTAGCAACATTCCATGTAGAAGCCTGCGCGGCCACATTGGTGATCTGCAAGGGTCGACTTCTTCTACATGGAATGTTGCTAGTGGAATAGCAACATTCCATGTAGAATCTCAAATAGTAGCAACAGTGGAGGACTGGCCTAGTGGTTAGGGTGGTGGACTTTGGTCCTGGGGAACCGAGTTCAATTCCCACTTCAGGCACAGGCAGCTCCTTGTGACTCTGAGCAAGTCACTTAACCCTCCATTGCCCCATGTAAGCTGCATTGAGCGGGAAAGCGCGGGGTACAAATGTAACAAAAAAAAAAAGATTAGATACCACTCTGGATGTCCTGCAAGATCAAAGTGGTATATTTGTACTTGCTTTGTGAAAACTTCACTGGAAGTGCAGGAAAAAGTGGTCATATGTCATCTACTCACTGCCACATGGGCTACTGGAATAGATATTACATGGAAAGCGATTTTTGACCACATTCCTCGGTGTAATTTCCTCGATATGGCTCTTGCCAAAATTTCCTCACATGTCTTCATAGCCAAGACCCATGTGCTCTATCCTTGTTCTCCTTGACCTATCTCTGCTGCTTTTAGTACATAATCTACTTTATGTGGTGTCCTCACTTGAATTCCTGGACTCTGTTCTATCTTGGTTCACTTCTTATGTCTCTCACTATATGATTTAGGATATATTTTGGTAGATCCTTCACTACAACTATCTGTTATCAGGTGGTGTGCTCTCAAGTTGTTCTGGGCATTCTTCTCTTAACATTTATTATCTTGGTGTTGTGATCTCCTCATACAGATTTCAAGACCATCTTTATACCGATGACTCCCAGATCTTTCTCTCTCTCTCTCTCAAAGCTGTCTCCTGGAATTCAGTCCCAGATTTCAGCTTGTTTGGCAGACAGTTTCCTGGATGTCCCATCGCCACCTTAAACTTAATATCCCTAAGGTTGAACTTATCTTTTCTCTCAAATTCACTTCCCTGCTTCTAAAATTTTATGATAAAGTCTAAGGAGTAGAGTAGATTGGCTCTTCCCAAGGACCAAGGGAGACGCTTGTTCGGGGGGGGGGGGGGTGGTGTTGGTTGTCACAGTTCGGGTGGCTGGACGCAGCTGCTGTGTTCCATCAACAGGGCGCCTGCATCAGGAGTCCCGCGGTGTCTGTTGTGCAGATGTAGGTGTTGTTCCGGGATCATATGTATAAGGTCATATGAATAATGTCGGTCAGCAGCAGATAGTTTGCTTTGCTCTGGCCAACGTGGCGGCTGCACGGGAGGGGTCGCTTCAGCTCTTTGACGTCATGCGACCCCTCCCGCACAGCCGCCGTGTTGGCCAGAGCAAAGCAAACTGTCTGACGCTGCCCGACATTATGGAGGAGTGGCCAAGTGGTTAGAGCACCAGTCTTGCAAAACAGAGGTGGACGGTTCAAATCCCACTGCTGCTCCTTGTGATCTTGGGCAAGTCACTTAACCCTCCATTGCCTCAGGTACAAACTTAGATTGTCAGCCCTCCTGGAACAGAGAAATATCCAGTGTACCTGAACGTAACTCACCTTGAGCTACTACTGAAAAACATGTCAGCAAATAAAAATAAATACTGTACATTTTCATCTCTCAGTAAATAACAGGGGCCATCTCTATGTCCTCTCTGCCTGCATCCTTTGTAGTCTTTATGCACATCTTTCTTCATATCACTTAAAATGTACCCTTTTCTCAAACATTGCCAAGACCCTTATCCTCCCCACTTGGACTGCAATCTGCTCCTCACAGATTACCTGCTGAACTTTTCTCCTCTGCTACAATCCAGCCACAATTCAGGTGCTTGATTTATCTTTTTCCAGCATTAGTACAATAATGTCACCCCCTTTCTTATTTACTTCCAATATACTCAGTGGAGGAGTGGCCTAGTGGTTAGGGTGGTGGACTTTGGTCCTGGGGAACTGAGTTTGATTCCTGGCACAGGCAGCTCCTTGTGACTCTGGGCAAGTCACTTAACCCTCCATTGCCTGCCGCACTGAGCCTGCCATCAGTGGGAAAAAGTGCGGGGTACAAATGTAACAAAAAATAAAAATCCTCATTATAACTAAACACTCAGAGGAGGTGATATTGGGGTCTCCACCGCACATCATTTAATGTTGCTGAAAAGCTAAATATTAACTCTGAACTTAAAGATAGAATTGGAGAGACTGTGTCACAATGAAAAAATAATTTAAACAATTCAAAGAACTGGGATTCATGAGGATTTCGCCTCTCTTCAAAATGCTTGGCTCACAATAGCCATTTTAGAGGTTGGTACGTTAATCTGATGATCCTATAACAAGCGCCTCTGAGTGTTTAGTTATAATGAGGATATAATTGAAGCTGAGTATATTGGAAGTAATTGACTATACACTCCCTTCACATCTTTAATTAGATGTATGCCTATGTATTACTGTAACCCCCTTTCTTATGGCACTAAATTGCTTCTCAATCTCTTCATTTTTTATTTTCAAGTTTTTCTGATGTACATATACATTCACATTGCAGCCCTGCACCATTTTTCCTCTCTTGCCTTGCTTGCACACCGCCTTGTGATCGCCACTTGTGAAATAAGTTGTCCTGATCTGGGCCTCTCTCTTTGATTGCAAATTCTAGATGCCCAGCTTTCTGTCTTGTGGTGCCGCGCTCCAGGAATAGCCTTCCTGAGTTCTTACATCTTGCTCCCACTTTGCACAACTTCAATCCAACCTAAAAAAATAATCCTAAGCTAGTGTTTAGTGTAGCAGACTTTGATCCTGGGGAACTGGGTTCGAATCCCACTGCAGCTCCTTGTGATTCTGGGCAAGTCACAACCCTCCATTACCACAGGTACAAATAAGTACTTGCATATACTATGTAAACCGCTTCGAATGTAGTTGTAAAACCACAGAAAGGAGGTATATTAAGTCCCATTTCCCTTTCCCTATTTGAGATTCTACATTGAATGTTGCTAGTGGAGGGATAGCCTAGTGGTTAGTGTGAAACTGGGTTCAATTCCCACTTCAGATCCTTGTGACTCTGGGCAAGTCACTTAACCCTCCATTGCCCCAGGTACAAATAAGTACCCATTTATACTATCAGGGGCATTTTCGAAAGAGAAGGGTGGCCGTCTTCCGACACAAATCGAGAGATGGGCGTCCTTTTCTCAGGGTCGCCCAAATCGGCATAATCGAAAGCTAATTTTGGGCGTCCTCGACTGCAGTCCGTTGCGGGGATGACCAAAGTTCACGGGGGCATGTCAGAGGCGTAGCCAAGGCAGGACTGGGGTATGCTTAAGAGATGGGCGTCCTCGGCCGATAATGGAAAAAAGAAGGGCGTCCCTGACGAGCATTTGGTTGACTTTAATTGGTCCATTTTTTTCACAACCAAGCCTCAAAAAGGTGCCCGAACTGACCAGATGACCACCGGAATCAGGGATGACCTCCCCTTAATCCCCCAGTGGTCGCCAACCCCCTCCCACTCTAAAAAAAAAAAAAAAGTTAAACTTTTTTTTGCCAGCCTCAAATGTCATACCCAGCTCCATGACAGCAGTATGCAGGTCCCTGGAGCAGTTTTAGTGGGTGCAGTGCACTTCAGGCAGACGGACCCAGGCCCATCCCCCCCTGTTACACTTGTGCTGGTAAACGTGAACCCTTCAAAACCCACCCAAAACCGACTGTACCCACACGTAGGTGCCCCCCTTCACCCCGTAGGGCTATGGTAGTGGTGTACAGTTGTGGGGAGTGGGTTTTGTGGGGGGGGGGGTTGGGGGGGCTCAGCACCCAAGGTAAGGGAGCTATGCACCTGGGGGCAATTTGTGAAGTCCACTGCAGTGCCCCCTAGGGTGCCCAGTTGGTGTCCTGTCATGTCAAGTGTAGATATTTCTAAAATAACCCCCTTACTGTAATAACTATTAAACATGTATCTGTTATGTCTGTGCATCTCAATTGAATTGCATACTCCATAGAGGCGCAAGTCTCTCTGATATATCTGTACAGTGCTGCCTATACCTCGTAGCACTGTCAGTTGCACTAGTAATTGTGAGAATATTAAATAAGTAACCATCACAGCTCCTGGAAGCAATACAATCATGACTCCTCTTCACAGACTGTAGCATGGCTCATGTACTATAGTCAAAGATCGTCCCTGCAAGGATTGGGTTAAGAATGAATAGGAGGAGCTTATCTGTGCTGAAAATCCCTAATGTGCTCCTAATGCTTCATCCTTGGATCCCCTTGTCACGAACAGCAGTTGTGCAAGGCTGGAGCAGGTTCCTACTGGGATTGAAGATTAAGAAGTCAGGGGATGTTAAAACAAAGCCAAGAAACTCCAAACTACCAAAAATAAGTTATTAAACATAGATGCTCAATCTTAATAAATCATACTTACCGTAAGAGCCACCGACCCCAGCAGAAGTATAACAGAATAAATCAGTCCTCTGCTATTTATCCTCACCTTTTACAAAAAACAAACACAAAAGCATATAAAAATATTATTTGCTCAGTGGCTAAGGTGACTTTAAGACTCAGAGCAAGTAGTTCGGTCAGCCAGTTGTAAATGCTTCAGATATTCAGCTAGAGAACAAATACATTGTACAGTGTGGACACATTCTCTGACCTTAAGAATTACGACTGTCGGAACACAATCCCATCATAAAATTTTGCCCCCAGTTCTGCAGTACTGTGGACTCTATTAGTAGGGAATGACACGGGGAGAAAATCTGTCCCCGCCCCTGCAGGTTCTGTCTCTGTCTCTGCAGGCCCTGTCTCCGTCCCCGCCCCTTGGGCTCTGTCCTCATCTGTAGAAGCCTCAAACAATTATGATTTTATATTTAAATCTTTTTATTAAAGTATAAAAAGGAACAATATGCTGTGTAAAAATTACAAATAGAAAAAAATAATAACAGGGAGCAGCTATAATAACGTTCCTCACCACCACTCTCAATAATAGCTGATTTCTACAACCCCAAGGAATCCTAATCCACCCTGTTAAAATGTCCAGGGGTACAAAATACAACTTGTTCTGAATGCCCTAGAGGGGAGAAATATGACCTATGAAGCACTGTTATGATTTTTTAATCTGTGGATGAATAAGAAGTCATCAACAATCTCAGGGTTCAGTCTAGCTCTCCTGTCTTCCACAGTCCTTCCTGCAATACTACTACTACTACTATTTAACATTTCTAAAGCGCTACTAGGGTTACGCAGCGCTGTACAATTTAACATAGAAGGACAGTCCCTGCTCAAAGGAGCTTACAATCTAAAGGACAAATGTACAGTCAGTCAAGTAGGGGCAGTCAAATTGGGGCAGTCTAGATTTCCTGAAAAGTATAAAGGTTAGGTGCCGAAACCAACATTGAAGAGGTGGGCTTTGAGCAAGGATTTGAAGATGGGTAGGGAGGGGGCTTGGCGTAAGGGCTCAGGAAGTTTATTCCAAGCATAGGGTGAGGCGAGGCAGAATGGGCAGAGCCTGGAGTTGGCGGTGGTGGAGAAGGGTACTGAGAGGAGGGATTTATCCTGTGAGCGGAGGTTTCGGGCGGGAACGTAAGGGGAGATGACGTGCTGTTAGTAGGTTGTATAGAATTCCCCCATGCAAATATTGTTGTCTGAATCAAACATAAGTAACAGTACAGTTCATTAACAGGCTTCAAAGTAGAAAATGACACGGGGACAAAGTTTGTCCCCGTCCCCACAAGCTCTGTCCCTGTCCTCACGGTTACTGTGGGTGCCCGCCCCCCCGTGTCATTCTCTATCTATTAGACACTCAAAACAATTTTAAACTGGCTCAGTTGTACAGATGTTTTTCTGTATCCTGTTAACTTCTAACCAGGCTGGATTTTTTTCCCCCCTTTGAAAACTTAGGCTCTACCTTTACTCACTCACTTTTCATTTGCTGCTTTGCTTGGGCCATGAACCAGAATGGTTTGTTAAAATATTCTTCTTCCACGGTCACTACAGTAGATTCTGTTCAGTATGTGCAGGAGGTACCAGTCCATGCACTTGTATGGCATGTCACACTGAACCAAAAGTGCCATGGTGATTTTTGCATACCTCTTTCAGTCTACAAGAGCGGTTCTTTCATTGTGTCATATTTATGTCTCAAGCAAAGTTGTGCTTTTCAAAATGTGCAAATGTGGCACTTGTGTACCGCTTTATGAGAATAATTTTCAAAACAGCCCACACAGATACAAAATCTTATATATGGCAAAGAAATTGCATATTCCCAGTTGAGTTAAGGTGGGGGGAGGGGCAGTTTTCAGACAGACCTTTATCCTGGGCAAATCAGTGTTTATGCAGATAAATCATTTGGGGCAATTGCTCCCTCCACAAATATTTGTAATGCATGATAATTTTTCCAGCTACACTGGAACGTCTCAGAAAAACTTTATGACAGGTTAATTAGGTACTATAATTTACATACGACTATCTAAAAGCAAAACTGATGAACAAGAATACAAATATACTTACATTTGATCCATAATCAAGAATCATTGTTTTTAAACCCCATGGAACTCCAAGACCCACTAGAATATCAAATACATTACTGCCAATGGAATTGGATACTGCCATGTCTCCAAGGCCTGAAAAGAGCAGATTCTTTCATTAAAAAATTGGAGTGTACCTCCTGAAAACCACAGGATGGCCTAAGTAAAAAGAGTTGATGGGCTCAGTCCGGTACAGAGTGAACATTTCTTCCCTTGCATTACCAAGACCTGACAAAAGCTCACAAGAATTGGAACCCCTAAGAACGTAAGAGCTCCCAACTGGGCCAGACCAAAATGTCCATCTAGCCCAGTATCTTGTCTCTGTTATTAATACAGGTCACAAGTACCTGAGAGAATCCCCCCCCAAAATAGCAAGAGTCCATGCTACTCAATCCCTGGAATAAGCAGTGGCTTTCCCCAGGTCTACCTTAATAATGGTTTATGGACTTTTCCTCCAGGAATTTGTCTAAATCTTTTAAACAGCTACTTTGCTTTTATCACATACTCTGACAATGAGTTCCAGAGCTTAACTATGCATTGAGTGAAAAGATATTTTCTCCTCTTTGTTTTAAATGTACTATGCAAGTTGATTGAGTGTCCCTAGTCTTTGTACTTTTTGATTTGCATTTACCTGTTCCACTCTACTCAGGATATTATAGTCCTCTCCCATATTCCTCCCCCCCCCCCAACATGAATACTTATAACCCAGTGGTGTAGCTAAGGGGGGGGGGGGGCGCCAGGGGAGCAGCCGCTCTCCCAAACGGAGTTCTGCCGCGCCTATTTTTCTCAACGTGTTGCATTGAAAATGTGCATCAGCACCACTCCACTCTCGCACCGCTTTCGCTCCCCCCCCCCCCGGCGCCATCAACCTGGCTCCGCTTCTGCTATAACCTCTTTAACCTCTGCAGGTGGTATCAGAACGCTGGACAAAGGTATGAATTAGACTCACTTAAGACCTAAATGTTGCGACATGGCCCTTGTTCTCTCTTGGGTCGATACTCCAACCATAACGCTGGCACTAGAGGCCTCACACTGCAGAAGTTTCCCTACCCTATATCTTGGCCCTGTGAAAGGAACAGGCCAAGAATTTCCTTAAATAAATACTCAATTTGCATTCATACCTGTTGTCCGGCTGCGTTATTCCACTGGCCCCTCCCCGCTCTTGCTTGGGGGGGGGGGTCTCATATGTTGTGGCAGCGCAGTTCTGCACTTGCGCTGCTCTTCTCCTTCCTGGGATCTCTGGGTATCATCTCTCTCTCTCTCATCCCCAGGATCTCCCAGCACCTAGCTGAGATTTATTTTTCTTTAAATCTTAAAGCAGCTGGCTTGGATCTTTTGCCTTTCCTAGGATAACTGGAATGCCTAGTTCTGGCCTCCCTCCTCACTGAGATTTTGGGATTTAGTTCAAATCTTGTTTCCCATCTCGGTCACTATTTACTTTGACTTCTCTCTGTCTTTGATTGACTTTAACCAAATTTCTATTTCTTGAGAAATCTACAATCTGGGGGGCCTTTTTCTAAAGCTTAGCTCGAGTTATCTGCAGCAGGGCCCATAGGAATAACATGGGCCTTGCTGCAGATAACTCAAGCTAAGCTTCAGTAAAAGACCCCCCCTCTATTCTTTAAGCTGATGTTTCAAAATAACCTCTATGACAAATGCCTACAACGGCATTCACATGCAAAACAGTACATGGCCTAGAGCTTCTCGGGCATAATCAACATTAAAAAAATTATTGAAATGTATACAGAGCTTTATTTATGAATTATTCCTTCAGGAATGTTACAACCCCCACCTCTGGTGCGGGAGGACCTGCACCAGCAGCAAACCTCTGATCCTTTGGGCTGCATGAAAAGGTAGCTGAGAAGAGACACAGAACTGCAATGATTATTACTAGTAGCAAGCTAGCTACTCTGTGGCACAGGGGTCCTGGGGTTTTTCTGGGCTCATGGGCCAGTAGACCTTGTTCCTTCCTGCAGCCTGGAAACAGCTGTAGAAATTGTGGTCTTTGCCAGGAAACATGTTTAACTGTTGCCCTCTCATGACAGTTAGCAATGCCTGAAAGATTGAAGGCGAATGAGCTCCCTGTCACCGGGGATTGACAGAGACCATAATTTATTCATACTGCTGTCTGGGTTACACTGATTTACACTCATAAAATTCATATGCCCGTCAAGCAGTGGCGTAGGAAGGGGGGGCGGTGGGGCGGTCCGCCCCGGTTGCACGCCGCTGGGGGGGGTGTCGTCTCCGCT
Source organism: Microcaecilia unicolor (assembly GCF_901765095.1). Lineage (NCBI taxonomy): Eukaryota > Metazoa > Chordata > Amphibia > Gymnophiona > Siphonopidae > Microcaecilia > Microcaecilia unicolor. Next base: position 206,830,267 of record NC_044039.1, read on the forward strand.
TGTTCATTGCTCTCTCTGCCCCGGAACAGGTTAATTCCTGTTCCGGGGCAGAGAGAGCAGGGGAACCAACAGAGCCGACGCAGCTCCCAGCGACTGCACTCGGGGCGGAGCGGTCCTCCCGCCCGCCCCCTTTGATAAGACTGCGCTCCAGGGGTGGGGGGGGGGGGGGAGGGGGTTGCGCTCCGGGGGGTGGGGGTGGGTGCACCGTGCTGCACCCGGGGGGGGGGGGGGGGGCGCAGTGGCGAACCGTCCCGGGTGTCAGCTGCCCTCGCTACGCTTCTGCCGTCAAGTTCAGTGTTTCTTGAATTTCAGACAATTGGGTAATTGTGATGTGGAGAGAGCAGAATACATTCACAGAACTTCACTCAGCTACGCTCCTCAATTTTAAAAAAAACATCACAGTGAAAATACAGGCTCAGCGCCCATCATTCAAACCCAATCAATACTATTCAGGAAATAATGCTCAGGTATACTGACTGGAGATTTAAAGTAAACAAGAGCACATTAGACTTGACCTCCAACGATCTGGCAGCGGCGCAGGGACAGAAAATTAAAAACCTGACACCATAAACCACTAGAAAGAGCCTGAATTTGTATCTGCAGTGTAAGTCTTTTGTGATTTGCAATGTCTAATAAAGCTGTGTGAGAAATATAGTGGAACCAGTATTTTGGTGCTGCATAAAGTGTCCCACTGAAATACGGGGAAACAAATTACAAGAAGTTTCACAACTGGTACTGTTTGCCTGCTCAGGGTGGGTCGGCAAGAAATAGGGAGGTCAGATCTGCAGAGGGTGAGGGTAGGACTGTCCCAAGGGCTATGTGTGCGATGTGGCCGCACAGAGAGCATTTACCTCCCCTGCAGTGGCAAAGTTGTGGTGGGCAGAGCAGGGGCACTAGGGGACGTGTCACACAGGATACATTTCTGACTCAGGGAGTCCTTGGGTGAGGGAGAGTGTGAACTTTCACTTTCCCACTTAGACTGGCATGATCACTCATACACGTTCACACAGTAGCGTAGCCAGAGTTTAGTTTTTAGATGGGCCTGGAGGTGGACTGGGTGGGCACAGGCCTAAGGCAGTAGAACAAGAGGACATGAAATGAGATTGAAGGGCGGCAGACTCAAGAAAAATGTCAGGAACTATTTTTTCACGGAGAGAGTAGTGGATGCTTGGAATGCCCTCCCGCGGGAGGTGGTGGAAATGAAAACGGTAACAGAATTCAAACACGTGTGGGATAAACATAAAGGAATCCTATTCAGAAGGAATGGATCCTAAGGAGCTTAGCCGAGATTGGGTGGCAGAGCCAGCCGGTGGTGGGAGGCGAGTATAGTGCTGGGCAGACTTATACGGTCTGTGCCAGAGCCAGTGGTGGGAGGCGGGGCTGGTGGTTGGGAGGCGGCGATAGTGCTGGACAGACTTATACGGTCTGTGCCCTGAAGAGGACAGGTACAAATCAAAGTAGGGTATACACAAAAAGTAGCACATATGAGTTTGTCTTGTTGGGCAGACTGGATGGACCATGCAGGTCTTTTTCTGCCATCATTTACTATGTTACTATGTTACCCCCCCCTCCCGCCGCCGCATTCCCCCCCCCCCCCCCCCCCCCACGACAGCCCCCTGCACATGGTCAGTTCTGGTCATTTTTACTGACCTGAAGCGCCGTTCTCCCTCCAGCACCGGCGATTCCCATAGCCAGCCTTCTGCTGGCGCATGTCGTCGGAGCCTCTTCTCAGGCGCGTCCCGCCTACTCTGCAACTTCCTGTTTTCCGCAAAGGTGGGGCGCAGAAAGTTGCAGAGTAGGCGGGACGCACCTGAGAAGAGGCCCCGACGACGCGCGCTGGCAGAAGGCTGCCTATGGGAATCGCCGGTGCTGGAGAGAGAACGGCGCCTCAGGGCAGTAAAAGTGAGCAGACCACACGGACGGGGAGAGCGGGCAGAAGAGTCTGGGCGGGCCTGGAGCAAAAGTAGCTGGGCCTGTCCAGGCCCACCTGTGGCTACGCTCCTGCGTTCACATGCAGTACTGTAAGCCACTTAAGGAAATCTTTACAGATTAATTAGGTAGGTCTTTCATATCATTTTAGACCCAAATGCAAGATAAAAAAAAAAAAATGACACCACAATGTCACTTTTCTCTCAGACAAGCCCTTGGTGCTCCACCACCTTTCCAACAGCAGCAGTAGACAGAAAAGAATACGCAAGGCGCAGTGCCCCGTAGGGTGCACGGAGCCAAAAATAACATGGCGCCGTGCCCCGACGGGCATGCGCTCCGGGCCAGCCGGGAGCGAGCGAGGTGGAGGAAGGGGCAGGACCCCGACGCTCATGGCTCCCCGCTGGCCATAGGAGGGGCTACCCCAAAACGGGGTTAAAAGCCCCGGAAGAGGGCAGGAACGGCCTCTTCGGTGGCCAGGGCAGCGGACGGAACCCATTATGTACAAAGGTTTAATTTGTCGCAGCTTTTGCGGGGTACCCAAGCCGGATGGGGTTAAATAGGCAGCTGGCAGCTGCGATTACGGTACGGCCCCCTTGCTGTGCGGCGGGGGGCCCTCTACCAGCTTAGCCAGTCTTGCTAGTGCGGCGGACTCGGCTTGGGGGTTATTGAGCCAGAGGCTGAAGTGGCTTGGGTATGCCCAGGGTTAAGATATGTTGTATTTGAAATAAAGCTGCGGCCCAGTTGTGCCACATAAAGAAATACCATGTGTGTAGTCGTTATTGGGGGTTATAGTGGTAAAGAGAAGAATGGTGGGCCCGAGGGGTCTCGGTTGCCTATGTTATACAGCAGTGTTCCTCCTCCGTACTGGTACCATGGTGGTCCTTCTGCTTCTTACCAGCTGGCAATAGCAGTGAAGGAGGTGACAGAGCCGGTGATGGGAGGCGGGACTGGTGGTTGGGAGGCGGGAAATACTGCTGGGCAGACTTATATGGTCTGTGCCCTGAAAAGGACAGGTACAAATTCAAGGTAAGGTATACACATATGAGTTTGTAATGGGCAGACTGGATGGACCATGCAGGTCTTTTTCTGCCGTCATCTACTATGTTACTATGTAATGCTGAGCACCAACAGCAGCTGCTCAGGTTTTTCTTGTGTCCTGGTCTGTGTTAACATGCAGCCCAGTCATGCAGGAAACGAAACAAGAAACATGGATGCTACCGCTTTTGGAAGCACAAGACTTCAGAGTGTGTCCTACGTGATGGTGACCAGTGAATAAGGTACAGCTCATTCTTAGACCAAATTTTGAATTTGGAAGAGCAAAGCATTTTAAGTATTTTTTTTTTGGAGGGGGGAGGGGGTGAATGGAGGGAGGACTTCCCTACCATATTTCCTCTCTAAACTATGCCCGTGAGTTCAACACTGACCTAATGGAACCTTTCATTTTTGAGCAAGCATGCATCTGAATCTTTCTAAGGATTCTTTTGGATCCCAGGACACGCACTGAAAATTTTGTGAAAGCAGGAGACATAAAGCAGGAGACACGCAGCTGGCCGTGGCGACCGTAAGAGATCAGCCCGGCTCTCAGCGTGGGCTTTTAAGCCCCTCTCTAGCTCCTCCCGTTGCCCAGCGGGGAGCCTCTGGCGATAGGGCCTGTCCCTTCCCTCGCTCGCCCCCCCGCTGGGGCTTGGTGGGCATGCCCGTCAGGGCACGGCGCCATATTATTTTTGGCTCCGTGCACCCTATGAGGCACTACGCCTTGCATAAACTAAGCACGCAGACCTAGTAATCTCATAAGCATCTCTTCTTGGGAAAGTATAAATTAAAAAAAAACCTGAAATGTTGGAAAATAAATAGTTTAAAAAACCGCACCTTGTCTTGCCACTATTAGGCTGGCCATACAATCCGGTACACTGGTTCCTGCAGCTAAAAAAGTGATGCCCATGATAACGTCGGGGATCCCCAGGGTGTATCCGATCACCGTCACCTGCATGTGAAAGAGAAATCAGAGTGCTGAAAACCCGGCTTTAGCAAATGCTATCAATAGCTCTGTTTACTTTATGGCAGGTGTGCTCAATAGCAGTCATCAAAAAGTCTACAACCCAGTCAGGTTTTCAGGATTTCCTCAATGAATATGCATGAGATCTATTTGCATGAACTGCCTCCACTGTATGCAAACAGATGTCATACATATTCATGGTGGAAATCCTGACAACTCAACTGGGTTGCAGTCCTCGAGGATCAACATTCAGCAGGCCTGCTTGACAATGTACTCTGCACTTCTTCTGGCTTGAGGATAAAAAGCAGGCAGTGCTTCCGAATGAGACCTTAAATTCCTAAATTTAAGGTCATGAATAACTACTAGCCCACAGGGAAGGAGGGGCCTCTGTTCTATTTAAAGGCTAAATTTGTGAGCTTCAAAAGGGAGAGGCAGCAAGCTAACTACATAAGAAACCTTAGATTTCTGTTCAGAAGAAATCACGATCAGAATTTAGAAAAGGTACAAATTATGTCCTGTGTCATCCTCACTTAACTTTATATATCCATAACAACCATAGACCTCTTTAGGAGAATCAGTTTGCTTTGGTTTGGGAAAAGGAATGACATTGTCCCTTTGATGCACTGTTTACAAATGCTTCCCCCTCCTTCAGCCATTACATCTTATTAAAATGCAAAAAAACAACAGTGGTACATATTTGCCTTACTAATAAAATGAAGAAAGGTCAGCTACCATGTTTTCATTATTGGGTAATTTATCTTGACGGCAGCAGATTTTCCTTACAAATATGTTTTGCTTGGTTTATTGACAAACTTTAAAAAATATAAAATTTAAAAAAAATGAAGAAAAGTCACTACCCACTTTCCCTACGTGGAGGGGCATAATCGAACGAAAACGTCTATCTCCATGGGCGTTTATCTCCGAGAACGGGTCCGTGAAGGGGCGGACCGAACCGTATTTTCGAAAAAAATAGACGTCCATGTTTTATTCGACAATTTGTGAGCTGGGCGTTTTTGTTTTTCAGCGATAATGGAAAATGAAAGCGCCCAGCTCAAAAACGAATAAATCCAAGGCATTTGTTCGTGGGAGGGGCCAGGAGTCGTAGTGCACTGGTCCCCCTCACATGCCAGGACACCAACCGGGCACCCTAGGGGGCACTTTTACAAAAACAAAAAAAAGGTAAAAGAGCTCCCAGGTGCATAGCACCCTTCCCTTGTGTGTTGAGCCCCCCAAATCCCCCTCAAAACCCACTGCCCACAACACTACACCATTACTATAGCCCTAAGGGGTGAAGGGGGGCACCTACATGTGGGTACAGTGGGTTTGGGGGGGTTGGACGACTAATAAGCATTAAGCAGCACAATTGTAACAGGTAGGGGGGGATGGGCCTGGGTCCACCTGCCTGAAGTCCACTGCATCCCCTAACAACTGCTCCAGGGACCTGCATACTGCTGCCAGGGAGGTGAGTATGACATTTGATGGTGAAAATAAAAAGTTGTGAAACATCATTTTTTTGTGGTGGGAGGGGGTTAGTGACCACTGGGGGAGTCAGGGGGAGGTCATCCCCGATTCCCTCTGGTGGTAATCTGGTCATTTAGGGCACTTTTTGGGGCCTTATTCGTGAAAAAACAGGGTCCAGGAAAAGTGCCCTAAATTCTAGCTACAAACGCATACTTTTTTTCAATTATCGGCGAAAGGCGCCCATCTCTGTTCGGGTGATAACCACACTCCAGTCCCGCCTTCACCATGCCTCTGACACGCCCCCGTCAACTTTGTACGCTTCCGCGATGGAGTGCAGTTGAAAACGTCCAAGTTCGGCTTTCGATTATACTGCGTTATTCTCACTCACACACAAACAAACTTGTACTGTAGCAGAAGTGATAGAGAAACTGAAGATAATGAAGAATAGAAAAATGCCCCCTTTTAAACTTTAAAGTCAAGGTATTTAATCTGAAGCACAGTCAGACAAATTTTTAAAACAAGTTTTATAATTTCATCAAACACATAAAGTAACCAAAAAATATGTCTGAAAATACCTGCTGTACACCACCTTGGGTGAATGTGTTCATAAAGGTGGTTAATAAAACAAATAAATGTTGCAGAAATGTAATTTGCCATGCTGGTCCTGGAGAAAACTGAGGGGCCCTTTTACAAAGGCACACAAGGGCCTACACGTGTCCAGCGCGCGCCTAATCGGCATTACTGCCCAGCTACCATGTGCCCCAGGCAATAATTCCATAAGTACAAAAGTAATGCCATACTGGGAAAAGACCAAAGGTCCATCGAGCCCAGCATACTGTCCCCGACAGTGGCCAATCCAGGTCAAGGGCACCTGGCAAGCTATCCAAACGTACAAACATTTTATACAAGTTATTCCCGAAATTGTGGATTTTTCCCAAGTCCATTTAGTAGCGGTCTATGGACTTGGGAACCGTCCAACCCCTTTTTAAACTCTGCTAAGCTAACCGCCTTCACCACGTTCTCCGGCAACGAATTCCAGAGTATAATTACTCGTTGGGTGAAGAAAAAGTTTCTCCTATTTGTTTTAAATTTACTACACTGTAGTTTCATCGCATGCCCCCTAGTCCTAGTATTTTTGGAAAGCGTGAACAGAAGCTTCACATCCACCTGTTCCACTCCACTCATTATTTTATATACCTCTATTATGTCTCCCCTCACCCATCTCTTCTCCAAGCTGAAAAGCCCTAGCCTCCTTAGTCTTTCTTCATAGGGAAGTCCAAATTTGGTATGCCCCGAAAACATATGGTAGAAAATATTTTCTATTTTCTACCACAAGGCACCTACCCAGAAGTAAATGGCAGTTGGTACGTGCTGCATGTTTACCACCCAGGTAGTGCGTGAGACCTTACCACTAAGTCAATGGGTGGCAGTAAGCTCTCAGGCCAAAAACGAACACGTACTGGGTTTTCATTTTGCCACACGTCCATTTTCCAGCACATTAAAATAATCCCTTTTTTCCAGACGCGGTACAATAGGGGTCCGGCACGCACCAGAACCACGTGCCCACACTGCTGCAGGCCACATTTTGGCAGGCCTTTGTAAAAGGGCCCCTGAATTCTTTTAAGGACCTGATATTTACAGAATCAACATGAAGATTTTCGATAAATAATGGACACAAGCTGGATTTCTGGAGACCAGAAACGTTGATTTCAGCTCCAACACCCTAGCTGTAGACTGGCTCAGTCGGACTGTTATTGGCACGGTTTCACCACAAGCCCAGAACTTGAGCTGCTATCTCACATGGGTGCAACTTAAGACGTCATGACCTTTTTGTTTAGTGAATACATAAAATGTGTTAAAACTGCAGCTGTTATGTAATTTAGTTGACAGGTTCAGTCACCCCCTGTTATAATGGTCTAGGGAAAATCCCCTCAAAATGCAGTGTGATAATTTCGTGCTATCAAACAAAACAGTCATCACATTTCTGTATCTACATTTAAAAAAAAAAAGGAGAAAAGCAATTAGAGCACACAGTGTCAAAATCTCAGCGGATATGAGTGGAACAGGATCCTTGCGAAAAGGAAATAAAGAACAAGCTGTATCTGGATTCTCGATGCAAAGAAGGAGTTTGACAAGAACCTTACTAATATCCTGCACGTTAATGATCATGTCTTCATCACCACTCTACAGCTAGTTCTGAAATCCATCCAAGCATTGAGAAAAACAAATTAACTCTTTGCATAAAACATTATCTCCAAGCAATAATTCCCAAGTGTAACATTTCTGTCCTTGATTTTAGTTCATATGTATCCAGAGATACACAAAGACTCATTATTGACCGGACAAAGTCTTTGATGGTGTGATGTATCATATCACACCACTAGGGGTCAGGCACCACTGTTTTGGATGGCGGCACCAGAGGCAAGAGGAAGCGGGCATCGCTCTTGCCTGTCCAGTCTTTAAGGCGCGTGGAGCAGATCTGGGGAAGTTCACGGAGAGGATGCACTAGAATACCAGGGATTGTTGGAGAGGGTCGGCTACCTTGGCCCTTGTGGAGTAAAGGGGGAAGGGGTCATGTGATCGAATTTCCTTGCATTGGATAATAGTTTTATGGCAGCATTCTGAGTGATTTGTAGCCCATCAGCTCCTTCCTCAGATATTCCCCCATTTTACTAAAATCAGCACGCTTGAAATCGAAGACTTTGAGTTTAGAGTGGCCGCCCTCCACTTCAGCTGTCATATCGAACCAAACCGTTTGATGGTCACTACCGCCCATTTTTAGTTTTTTTTATTTTGCAGAGTACAGGAGAAAAAGAATAATTTTTGTTTCTCTCTTACCAGTGTTCATACACACACACACACACACACACACACACACATATATGCTGGCTTCATATACAGTATTTTAGGCTTGTGTGTGTTTTGAATAACTATAATGAATATGCATAAGATGTATATATTCAAATGAATATGCTAATGTGTCACGCCCCACCCTTTGGTCCGCCATATGAAACTGTCAAACTATGCCCATGTCTCCCACCCTTGTAGCCTGACTTCTTCCTGTCACTTTTCTCTTCCCTCTTGCTCCCCCTGTGGTCTGCCATCTCACCTTCTCTTTCTCTACCCCCCTCATGGTCCAGCATATCTCCATCTCTCTTCCCTCCCTCCAATTGTCTAGCATCTCTCCCTCCCTCCCTTCCACCTTGGATCCAACATCTCTCCCCTCTCTCTTCCTCCCATTATCCAACACCTCATCTCTCCCTTCCTCCCATAGACCCCTGGGTCTAACATCTCTTCTTCCCTTCTCTCCCTCCATCCCATTGTCCACTATCTCTCTCTCCCTCCCCTCTGTCCCCAGGCACATCATTTCTTCCTCTAGTGCCCTCCCCCATCCCCAGCATTTGCTCCTTTCTCCCCTGGTCTATCTTAAAACAGGTCCAGCCCTGGAACTTTCCTACTGCTGCATCCCCTCTCCCCTGCAACTTCCTGTTTCTGCCTAGGCATAATATGACAGAGGGAAACCTTCAGGGTTGGCAGCATATCAGAATCACTGTCGCATTGGTGAACCCTATGAAGAAAAATGCATTTTGAAGTAGATTGAGAAGGGGTGGGAGGGAGATGTTGCACAGGGGTGGGGAGGAAGATATGCTGGACGACGAAGGCCCCCTGGAGATATGGGGCTCAGGGCAGCTGCCCTGTTCTCTGCTTCCCCCCCCCCCCCTCCTCCCCAAACACCGGTGCAGAACCTAGCCAATAAACATCTGAGTTGGCTGTATAGATAGAAGTATCAGGAAAAGTAAAGAAACAGGGAGAAGAAAACTAATAGGCTACGCTCCACGTTTTCATCCCGACAGAGAAACTAGGTGAGCTAAAATTCTCCAGTAAGATGGCTTATTTTGAGGCTGAACCCTTCTGTGCCCTGTGACCCATAGTAACATAGCAAATGACGGCAGATAAAGGCCTGTATGGTCCATCCAGTCTGCCCAACAAGATAAACTCATTTTACATGGTATGTGATACTTTATACCCGAGTTTGATTTGTCCTTGCCTTTCTCAGGGCACAGACCGTAGAAGTCTGTCCAGCACTGTTCTTGTACTAAGTTCTGAAGCTAATGTAGCATCCCCTTAAAATTTACATTCCAGCTCATCCATATCTATTCAGCCATGATCAGGGTGCAGACCGTAGAAATCCGCCCAGCACTGGTTTTACTCTCCAATTACCGGCGTCGCCACCCAATCTCCGCTAAGATTCCATAGATCCATTCCTTCTAAATAGGACTCCTTTGTGTTTATCCCACGCATGTTTGAATTCCATTACAGTTTTCATCTCCACCACCTCCCGCGGGAGGGCATTCCACATATCCACCACCCTCTCCGTGAAAAAAAATACTTCCTGACATTACTCCTGAGTCTGCCCCCCTTCAACCTCAATTCATGTCCTCTAGTTCTACCGCCTTCCCGTCTCCGGAAAAGGTTCGTTTGCGGATTAACACCTTTCAAATATTTGAACGTCTGTATCATGTCACCCCTGTTTCTCCTTTCCTCCAAGGTATACATGTTCATAGGAATTGTTCCACAGTGTGCCACTGCCAGACGTGTATCGCTGCTGCAGTTTGCCAGACCTTCCGATCCCAAATAGACAGCAAACACCAGGCACTTTATAAGAGGTTAAACAAAGCAGAAATCAAACAGGTTTCAACTTGTTCGGGATTAAACACATTTCTCAACTATACTGGCTATAAATGAATTCAAGAGAGCCCGGGAGAGTCATGGGATTGTAGAACTTATTAGTTATTTCTATGTACATGGGAAAAAAAAACCCATTCAGCACAGTTTCCCCAGCTCAAAGGCCAGGGGCATTACCACCACCCTCACCCCCTGCCTTTCCTTTTTACTTTGATCTTGCTTGTAGTTGATGAAATTAATGATTGTTTTTGAAGTCTACACTGTGATTTTAATGTTGATGCTTTTGTGCTTTCAAGGATTCCACACAATCAGAGAGTATTTGCAGTTGGGTTCCTTGAGACAGCTCCAACGCAAAACATGGCCCATGTCGGGACCCAAGAAGCTCTGAAAGTTAAGTGATGCTTTTCACTTTAAATTAAACAGTTTTGTGAGCATTGCTGAAGAAAAAAATGTTATAACGTAAGTGTGCGATGATTCGAGGAAGTGGGACAAAGTTTAGACCATTTGGTCTGTGAGATGTCCCTTGAAAGTGTATAAGCACACATTAAAATACTGTTTGTGTTTAAATTTATTTAACACTTCCTGGCATACAACCCCTTTCTTCTCTTACTTATACTCAGCTTTCCATTGCCCACTTTCACCTCCTCTCCAATTGCTTTTCCACAATCTCTCCCAAGTCCTTTTATATGCTCTCTCTCAATCCTTTACTAGCCCCCTCCAGATCCTTCATATCATATCCCTACCCCTCTACCTCCATAGGTCCCTTTCCCCTTCACTTCAAACACTATTTTCCTCTTCTCAATTCCTCCCTCCACTCCTTCTACCCATACCTGTACAAGGAGCTCTGTATGTATTCAAGGCTTAGTGGATGGGTAATCAGAAGGGACTGGGAGATTTCAGATGGTATTGGACTTGTTTTATGAGTATATGCTTTATTTAGATAAGTCATTCATTAAGTATTCTTACTAAGACAATATTTAATGGAGTAGTTCAGGCATATTTCTTTCAGTATTACGTCTAATTAGTTCTTTCTAATATTAAATAATTATTCAAGACAGTCCTTTCTCCTTTGCAATTGCATCTTTCCTCACTACAGATACTCTGCCCCTCTTTGCAACTGTTTCCTCCCTGCAACTAGATGTTAGACCTCCTTCTACCTGTCCCTTTCCTCACCCCCCCTACTTCCAGACACACTTTATCCCTTTTAACCTCTCCTCCCTGAAGACACTCCCTCTAAAGAGGCTCTACCCTCCCCTTCACATCCTTATTCCTTCCAAATGCTATTCTCTCCCTTCTCACATTGGCTTGTCCTTCCCAAGCTCTTTCCCCTAATGTCCTCCCTCCCTCGGGTTTCCCACCCTCCCATACTCCCGAGATGAACAGGCCAACCCTTCCCACCGTGCATCCCTACTGGCCAGCAGCAGGAAATGCTTCTAATCTCACAGTTCTTATTGTAAGATTTAGCCTTGATGTAGCATATAATGATATCGGATTATATGTGTCACCTGCCTTTGGCCTGTAGGGATGAAAGTTCAACCTGGGAGGACAGGGAAGGTGGAAAGCCAATGGAAGGAGTAAGTTAGGTGGAGTGTTGCCTGATGCTCTTTGCTAGATATCATCCAGGACAGCCATCCTGTTCACCACCCCATTATGAGAGCATTACAAGATTTCGAAAGGTAGCCAGAGAGTAGAAGATAGATTTATTTATTTGTTATATTTTATAATCTGCTCTATCTAGTATTCTAGGTGGATAAAATCTAGTACACACAATCAGTACAATCATACACAAAATAACGCATTATAAATTAAATATTACATTACAACGACATAGTTAATATCTATCCAGCATTAAATTCTGTTCTCCATAAAAAATATATAATTAAAATCTATAGTATCATCTGCTATCTTTTCAAGCCTCTCCATACACTTGCTGAAATAAGTACATAAGTACATAAGATTTTAGTCTCTTTTTAAACACAGCTATATTTTGCACTGTTCGGAGTTGATATGGTAATGCATTCCATACCTTTGAACCAATTACATAGAAAACTGATGACCAGTACTCCTCCAGTCTAATAACATGGAAAGAAGGAACATCTACCAATGCCATATGTGCAGATCATAGAGTTCTAGAGGGCTGAGAAATCTTGAAACTTGAAGCGATAATAACCAATACTTTAATAGTTTAATACACTTGATAGACCACCCTTTTCAAACTATCCAGAGTGGTTTACAAATCAAAATTAAAAGAAAAGAACTCCAGTCAGGATAGGAAGTCGACAAGGGCGACTGGTCAGTCCAGAGCCCCCCCCCCCCCCCCCCTGATGTCGGCCCAGCCCAGGCTGCTTCCAAGAGGAAAGGGTTGGTCCCTGGGGTGGAACCAGGCTGAGGGACATAAAAGGGGTGGTCTCCTTGGAGCATGATGCTTCCTGCTTCTCGGATGCATCCTGTTTGCTGCAGCATTTCCTCTGATTATGGTAGAAGAGCATGCATCAATGCCAGATCAGGCTGAACTCTCCCTGCTCGCAGGCGATTCCTTCTCAGAGTCTCCTGACCGGCGAGTCAGTTGGGTCTGACCCTGGTTTCTGCTTCCATCCCTCCCCAGGTTTCCAAAGCAGCTGCAAGAGCTGCAATTGCTACCGATGCTGATACCCTGGGGAAGAAAAAAAACATCAAAAAAGTTGGTGGGGGGGGGGGGGGGGGGGAAGGGTTCCTGTTTCTGGGGCAGGCCCTGAGAAATGCCTGCACAATGGCATGCAGAGGCAAGGTGAGGAGCTTCTGGTGACTGCTGCAACTGGTTCACCTCCCTTTCAGGTCAGAGGTTTCCCTTCTCAGAGGCACAGTGGTGGTAGGTCCCAGATTTGGGGTGGTCAACAGGGATCATGGGAAAGGGAATAGCCCCCCGGGCCTCAATTTGATGAGCAAGATGGGGATGAGGAGTATGCTGAGGATGAATGGGGCCCTCTTCCCCCTCCTTCCTGGCATAGGAGCTGAAGATCCAGGCCTTCATGGCCACCCCAATCCTGGTGGGGACCCACTATGCCCCGTTGGGGTTGGGAAGTTGGATCTCCCTCCTCCTGTGTGGGGAGAACTATGGGCGTGGGTGAAGTAAGGTTAGGCATGGGTGTTCGGGTATGGCCTCAGATGCTGCTCCTTCCTCTTCTTATGATTCCCAGGCCCAGCTCGTTGAGGAGGATCCACACGTCTCCATTCCAGCGCCTTCTACATCTGGCCCGGACCCTCACTGTCATGGTTCCAGACATCATGATCCTGTTACATTGGCAGAGGAGCTTGCTTCATCTTCTTCACCTGGCCTCAGAGCTGTTCAACTGACTGTTCCATCGGGTAAGGCTACAGCCCTTGTGGCAGCAACTTTTTTTGGAGGGGGGGGGGGACAATTTGGGTTTGAGTAATGAAAGGAAATCTAAGAAATCCAAGAGGGCTTCTAGACACAGGAAGGGGAAAGGAGACAGGCGTAGGCATTCTTCGTCATCTTCAAGTTCTTCCTCGTCTAATTCTTCCCCTTCGTCTTCTTTGTCTGGGATGCCCTCTTCCACAGGGTGCAGCGGGGACTCCACTGTCTTTACTCCAGAGGTAGAGTGCTCCTGGCCATGGTTTCCTTGACTGAGCTGTAGGGGGAAGCAGTTCCCAAGTTACTAAGGAAAAAGATTAAAAGAAGGACCTGCAAAGATATATTTTTGCTAATGCAGGGTCGACGCAAGTCTAAGAGTAAGAAGTTATCCAAATCGGACTCTGCATTGAAGGTCAAGACAGTCTCTAGGAATGTCATTAATTGGATGCAGTCTTTCCTACATGTGGCTACTGTTTGGGGGCATGAACACCCTGCTCAGTATGGCTTGCTTCTCAGATACACCGACACCATCTTCGATGCATACCACCACTATAGGAGATGGTGTTGGCTCAATTACAATGAAGAGTTTTATGACGATGGAAGGACCCAGGATATTAATTTGTGGTTAACGCATATGCAGAAAGCTGTTGGCTGTTCAGTTCCCTCCAAGATGTCTGGAATTCCCTCAGGTTTGAACTGTTCCTTTTGCGCAGCAGCCGTGGGTTCATCCTGTCCTTCAGACTTGTGCTGGTGATATAACAAGGCTGGGTGCCCCTTTGCTGATTGCAAATTTCAACACGTGTGTGCAGAGTGTGGACCATCACACCCTTTGCCCAAGTGTTCCAAGAAAACCTCTCCCCCCAGTTTCCCAACCTTCTAAGCAGTGAGCCTAACAATTTGCCACTCACTCCTATTTCTTTAAGTGCCCTGTGCCCATGGTTGTGAGTTTACCCAAACAAGGAAGTGGCCGATATATTGTTACTGGGGTTTTCAGTTGGTTTTCATATTCCATATCATAGCTTGATTGTAACCCAGACGGTGCGCAATTCTGCTTCTTCCTCAAAGATGGCCAGGGTGATTCTGACCATGATGGGGGAGGAGATAGGAGTTGGGTAGGACTGTGGGCTCCTTTGCGTCCTCTCCATTTACTGCCATGCATTTGTCATCGCTCATGGTTATACCTAAAAAGGAACCAGGAAAATACAGTCTAATCCACAATTTGTCATATCCTCCAGGCCTCTTTCTTAATGATGGCAAATACTGGCAGTGCACTATGCCTCCTTCGAACAGGTGCTTGTTCACAGATGCGGCCCGAGGACCTTGATGGCCCAATTAAATATTGAATTCACTTTTCATCTGCTGTCCATGCATCCTGATTCTTTTCCTCTCCTTGGTTTTCGGTTTGGTGATTTGTATTATTTTGGTAAGTGCATGACAAATGTGCAACGGTTGGGGTTTTCTACCCTGATTCACCTTTGCCGTTGTTGCTTTCTTTTTGTTGGTCCTGTTTCTTCTGAGGTGTGTCAGAGGCCGATGACTGTCTTCTTTCAATTTGCAGAGGAATTTGGCATATCACTACCTAAGGACAAAATGGAGGGCCCAGATGAGATTCTGATTTTCTTGGGTGTTAAGATTGACATAGCCCGCATGATCACCAGGATGCCCGCAAAAAAGATCTCTGATCTCCTGGCTCTTATTTATAGGGTGCGGGACACATGTAAGCCTCAGTTACGCTTGTTGCAGTCACCGATTGGTTCATTGAATTTTGCTTGTCAGGTTATTCCGATGGGTCAGGTTGATGAATTCCTTCAGCAAAGCAATGGGTGTGGAGATGAACCTTGTTGGCAAAGTATATTGTTTTTGTGAAGGAGAGAGGGTACTCCAAGGCAGCGGTCTTGCAACACATCGCAGGTTTTGCTTTTTTTTTTTTTTTTTTTTTAAGCCAAGGCTGGTGGTGTGCGTAATTCAGTGGTGGGATTTTTGGTCAAACGAATGCTTAAACATTGGGGCCACAATGAACCTCCCTTGCCCGATTCCCACCAGCCTATTATGCTGCCGGAGGATGTGCAACACAGGTTAGCATATCTGGGTTTAAAAAAAAAGGCTTGAACAAGTTCCTGGAGGAAAAGTCCATAGTCTGTTTTATTAAGAAGGGTTTGGGAGAAGCCACTGCTTGCCCCGGGATTGGTAGCATGCAATGTTGCTACTAATTGGATTTCTGCCAGGTACTTGTGACCTGAATTGGCCACTGTTGGAAGCAGGATACTGAGCTAGATAGACCACTGGTCTGACCCAGTATGGTTATTCCTATGTTCTTATGAGCTCTTATTATCCTTTTGGACTGCATTACCTGTGGTGGACGCTTCTCACTTTGAGGTGGTGCTCTTTCACACTGCTGTAAGCTTAGCTTTTTTCGCCACACTGTGAATTGGTGCCCAGGTCCTCCTCTCATTAGGCAGAAGGGCTTCATATTGAACATGTCCAATTTTTATCTGATTCTCTTCATGTAACCATAGCCAAGTCTAAGATGGATCAGTTGGCTTGAAGCGGAGGAGTGGCCTAGTGGTTAGGGTGGTGGACTTTGGTCCTGGGGAACTGAGGAACTGAGTTCGATTCCCGGCACAGGCTGCTCCTTGTGACTCTAGGCAAGTCACTTAACCCTCCATTGCCTGCCGCATAGAGCCTGCCATGAGTGGGAAAGCGCGGGGTACAAATGTAACAAAAAAAAAAAATTCTATCACGCTAAACTGTATTTCTGGGCTGTCCACTTCTCCTCATTACAAGGTGTCACAATTCCTTCAACTAAGGGTTCCTCCTTTTTCTTGCCGCACGCTGATGGCTCCCTTCTGATGAGGTATCAGTTTGCGGCGGTGCAGAGTATGGTCGTATGTCACCTGGGACTTGACAGTGCCCTGTATTCTAGTCATTCCTTTCGCATTGGTGCAACACCAAGGCAGTGGGTTTGGGACATGAGGCAATTCAGCAACTGGGGAGATGGAAGTCTGGGGCATTTAAGAAATATATTAGGAAACCTTAAAAGTCTTGGCTTGCTTGGCTTTTGTCTTTTGCAGATTCTTCACCAGCTTATGCAGTCTGAATTGTGGGCCACTCCTTTATCCATTGGGTTGGTAGACGAGCGGCATGGTGCACTGGAGGACTGCATCTCAGACTGGTGTCGCAGAGAGTTCACCCTTCATAAGGGGGAAAACCAGGGGATGTGGTGGCATGACCTGGTCTCTACTGGTGGATTTCAAGCAACGGCAGAAGCGACCAGACCTTCTCTTGCTGCGCCTGGGAGGGAATGACATTTCCAGTTGCTTGAATGGTCCACTCGTCAACATTATCAAAGATGTTTTGGCAGTTCTCCTGGATTAGTTCCCCGATACACACTTCATATAGTCTGTGATTCCCTGACAATGGTGCATGGACGAGAGGAGATGGACAAGTGGTTATAAAGCTTAATTGTCAGGTGGCCAAACAGTTGCTGTCAAAAGGGGGCTTCCAGAGTCAACATCTTTGGGTGGACATGTCTTGTCAAAGCCTGTATGGTCATGACGGTGTGCACCTATCGGACACTGGCTTGGACTTATTGTTGAACGACTACCAGGAAGCCATTGAGTCAATGATGTGGACTGCAGCTTCTTTTTATGGTGGTGGTGGGGGGAACTTGATGGTTCCCCTGGTGGGGCGGTACTTGAGCTAGGAGCACCTTCAAAGGATGCCATTTGAAGTAGGCCTTAACACTCACCAGGTGGTCAATGTTAGGCCTATGGTCTCAAGCTCAGACCTGGAGGTCCAGGTCTCCTTATTTGCTCTTGCTGTTGTGGCAGGGCAAGGTATTTGATTAGTGAGGGTTAATTTATTCTTGACACCTTGCTGAATGTGGTGGGCTGTCTAATCCTTGTTTAACGGTTCATTGCTCGGGTAACATACTGTAACCATCCATAAAATGAAGCTGGGGCCTTGTGTTTTACACCAATAAGTATTTGTTAACTTTAAATGACAGAGAATCTTGGGAACGGAGTAAACTAGTCCGCTGGGGTTTGGCGGCGGCTAAGTGCCTGGTCGCACGGAAGTGGAGAGACATCAATCCCCCTTCCATGGGCGAGTGGAGGGGGAAGCTTGAACAATTTATAACGATGGAGAGACTCACGGCATATCGCAGAGATGGTGAGTTGAGGCGCAGGAGGGGATGGGCTCAGCTAAAAATGTGGGTAGAGACAATACAATCATAAAGGGAGGTGGGAGGTGGGTAGGGGGGGGGAGGGGGGGAAGGGAGGGAAGGGGGGAAGGGGGGGGAGGGATGGGAGGGAAGGGAGGGAAGGGAGGGGAGGGAAGGGATATAGGGAGCTGCAAAGGTCTGGATAGGAGTATCATTTGCAAAGGGAGGGAGGGGAGGAGGATTGCCCTTTCCAGTTTGCAGAGGATACGAGGATTTGAGTTTGCTTGTATGGTTAGTTATTGTGTTACTGTTGGGGCATTAGTGAGGAACAGATGGGATGACTCTGTGTTAAATCCTGAACAACAGTTGATGTTTACACATACTATGGTGTGTATGTTTTTCAAGCTTACTTAATAAAAACATTTAAAGTGGAAAAAAAAAAAGTATTTGTTAACTTTAAGAAGCTGTCTGCTTAAGTTGTTGTTGTTGATTTTGTTAAAAGGGGGAGATGTCTTATGTCCCCTGTAAAGAACATTCAAAAAGAGAACACACACCCATATAACATCCCCCAAACTCGGCATACTTTCAAAGTAACTCCTGCAGGCTTCCCAATGCTACTTCCATATCAACCACCAGGACCAAATGCCTCTAAAAATAATACGTTTTTAATTTAACCTTAAACTTCTGCTTAGATTCCTCTGCCCACAACTCCATAGGGAGTTGGTTCCATATAACAGGAGTCTGCCAGAAAAATGCAGATTCCCTAGTGACAGCCAAGGGAGTCTGGTAGTTATTAGGGAGGGCCAACAGAGAAACATTAGCCAACCTCAAATTTCTTGATGGGACATACAGACAAATTAAAGAGGCCAAATAAAGAGTATACACAATTATTCTAAACTTTAAATACCAAAAGTAAAATCTTAAATGTGATTCTCTGTGCAACGGGCAGCCAATGCAGCTGTTTCAGCACCAGTGAAATGTGTTCATATAGTGAATATCCTACAGTAACTCTCGCTGTGGCAAAGCCTTCAGTAAATTTTTTGGTAAACCAATTAGCAGTCCATTGCAATAATCGAATCACGGAATCACAATACTCTGAATAACTAATCTAAAATTGTACTGTTTAAGGTAATCTCTCAATCTCCTTAACAACCTAAGACTGGAGAACACTTCTCATAGTTAGAACAGAATCTAAAATCACAGTGAAAGGCTGAGGGTGCTGACCCAGGAGCAACATCAGAAAATACGTCACCGAAAGGGTGGCAGAACAGCTTCCCAGTGGAAGTGGTGAAGATAAAAACAGTGAGAGAATTCAATGTAGCTTTGGAAAAGTATAGATGACCCTTAATTGCAAAGAAGAATGAGGGAAATTCAGAGTTCAGTTGGGTCTAAGACATTGAATCGGGAAAGAAACTGGCCAGACTAGATGGGCATAATTTCTTGTCCTGTTTTTCTATTCCGTCTTGCTGTTCTGTCTTATAAATTAACAATGTTCCTTTCTATCTTTTTGATTAGACTATAGACCATCTTGATACGCTTGCTCACAAGTAGTAGTATAGCTTTAAATATTAAGCATAAGGGGTCCTTATCTGCCATTATATCCCGTGTCCTATATTTTTATGTCATTTTTTTTAAATGTCAACTTACCATCCATACCATAATGTAAGAAAAGATAGCAATCCAAAGAGTGGAGAGAATGAACGTCAGCATGAAAAGGTTTTCCCAGCGTGGTTTGTTGCAGTTTGGAATGGTGAAATACATCACACAGATGAGTGGCCAACTAAAAAACCATTTTAGTTTGTTTGCACCGCCAGCTGAAGAAGAAAAAGAAATGCAAAAACAGAAAATTAGTATTGAAAGTCGCTTCTCGTCCTTGGAATTTGGGGCTATCTACAGTCCTGCTAGTATATACACTATGACCTGCTGTGGACCTTTTAGGAAACTGTGGCATGAAGGGTGTTATCTCACACTGTTACAGATTTTATTTTTTAAACAGACCTTTATGCTGAGTGCATTCTTTCAGAAAAGCAAGTTACAAAATGGATAATAAAGTTAAGTTGGCTATTTGTAACACTGATGCTCTCTAAACACAGCAGAATACAATGAAGTATGTGACATCATTTAATAGCACCAATATGGATCATAGTTCTCTTTGAGCGCCAAACACAGAAGAAAGCGGACCTCCGCAATGGAAAATCCAAGAAAAAGGAACAGCGAAGGCGACAAAATAGATGATGCCAATCAAACTCCTACTGGACTCAAGTTCACAGCAAGAGTTTATTATTCAAAAAAAAAAAATGGACTCGACACAAATCGTGTTTCGGCCACTCTGGCCTGCCTCAGGAGTCCCTGTATGGCACAGTGCTGTTGATTCTATAGGAAAAGTCTTCTCCCTATGTTGGGTTTGCTAACAAGACCTTGAAAATGTTAAATCAAAGAAACCTTTCAGCTCCTTTGAACAGATACGAACGATACTGCTCAGACATGCCTAGAAATTATTTCAGCATGCCTGGGATGTCCCACACAACTGCTACCTTACAAGTTCTGTCCATCTAATGCAGATCTCAAGAGTCGATTCCTGGGGAAGGTAGGTGGGTGTGTGAGTCTGATTCATCCTGCTGTCTATGGAGAACACCCATTACGGATGAGCAACTTTGTTTTCTCCATCAACCACGGCTGAGGTTTGATCTATTTCCTCTTAACGTAACCCTCCATTGCCCCATGTAAGCCGCATTGACCCTGCCATGAGTGGGAAAGCGCAGGGTACAAATGTAACAAAAATAAAATAGATACTATTGGAGATTCTACATGGAATGTTGCTACTATTGGAGGTTCTACATGGAATGTTGCTATTCCATGCTATTCCACTAGCAACATTCCACGCAGGTTTGTTTCTGTGAGTCTGACGTCCTGCACGTACGTGCAGGATGTCAGACTCACAGAAGCAGAAGCCTGCACGGCCACATTGGTGATCTGCAAGGGCTGACTTCTAAATGGAATGTTGGAACATTCCATGTAGAATCTCAAATAGTAGCAACAGTGGAGGAGTGGCCTAGTGGACTTTGGTCCTGAGGAACTGAGTTCGATTCCCACTTCAGGCACAGGTAGCTCCTTGTGACTCTGGGCAAGTCACTTAACCCTCCATTGCCCCATGTAAGCCGCATTGAGCCTGCCATGAGTGGGAAAGCGCGGGGTACAAATGTAACTAAAATAAAATAAATAAAAATTTACAGGGCAACGTGGGTAGCTATATTGTTTGGGGAGTGGACTATGAATCGAGAAGGCTACTCCTACTACCATTTTAATAGCGCTACAAAATGTACACAGACCTAGCAGAACAGCTGTAATGCACAATTTTGTGGGTGCCTATTGCAATAACAGGTTTTGTGCATCTGCTAATCAAGTGAAAAGCCTAGTGCACACACCAGTACAAAGCACATGGTAATGAGACTTTTGGCTATTCAGCACAGATGCAGAAAAGTGCACAGAAGACCAAAAGGCTGAGCACAATGCCGGGGCTTTCACACCTGGTCTAAAGAGGAATAAAATGTTAGCGTGAAAGTTCTGTGGTAGTGTTGGTGAACACTTCCTGTATGTGTCTTCTCTTTACTGTAAGCATAATGACCTGCAACTTTTATTTTTGTTTGTATTTTTTTTTTCTTTTTAGAGCATGTGAGAGGTGTGCTGGTTCAAAGAGGCTAAGCGCCAAACTATGGGGGGAAACAAAGTCTGTGCAGAAAAAAAAAACTGCACTGGCACCCGACCTGCATGCACACACCTCTGCATGCATGTGCTAGAATACTATTCTGTCCCCAATTTATTCCTCAATGCTTTTTCTCCACACCGTTTTTATGACTTTTCAAAATTGTCACAATCTCTTAACATGTCTCCTATAAATGTTTCAGATTTCGCCTCAGTGGTGCTTAATTGTCCAATAATAAGTTCTTGGCAATTAATATTAGCACCAAATTCCTCATCGGCTTCTACATAAGTTTTTAGAGATCTTTAAAGCACTTAAATACGTTCGGACTGAGTTGAGCTGGCGCTAGTAGCGGCATAAGGGGGAAGTCCTTGACACAGCCTGGTGGCGAAACAGGCATGTCGGACAGCGTTGAGCCCCCAATCCGAACATATTTAAGTTAAGTGCTTTAAAGATCTCTAAAAAAAAATGACGTAAAAGCTGATGAGGAATTTGGTGCTCTAAAGCAAGGGTTTCTCAACCCAGTCCTCAGGACACAACCCAGCCAGTCGGGTTTTCAGGATCTCCACAATGAACAGGCATGAGACAGATCTTCATGCACTACCTCTGTCGTATGCAAATCTATTTCATGCCTATTCATTGTGGAGATATTGAAAACCCGACTGGCTGGGTGCACCCCCAGGACTAGGTTGAGAATCCCTGCTCTAAAGCAAGATTTCTGCATTGGCTCCTGTCTCTCCAAGATATTGTGTAGACAGTGGCGTGCCGAGGGCGGGGCGGTGGTCCACCCCGGGTGCACACTACAGGAGGGGTGCAGGGAGCAGCCGCACAGCTGTCGGCTCCTCTGGTTCCCTGCTCCCTCTGCTGTTACTTTCTGTTCTGGGGCACAGGGAGCAGGGAGCCAGCAGAGCCGACGGCCACGCGGCTGCTCTCAGCACCCCAGTAGGTAAGAAGAATGCACCTGGGGTGGTGGGGGCTTGGAGGTGATGCGCCGGGGGGGGGGGGGGGTGTCGTGCTGCACCCGGAAGGGGGAGGGGTGGACGACGCTGCAGCCGGAGGGAGGGGTGTGCAGCGGCGATCATCCCAAGGTGGCAGCCGACCAAGGAATGCCACTGTGTGTAGACCAAAGGTGGGCAACCTTTAAACACAGAGGACCATCTGAATGTCTGTACTACCCCTAGTGGGCCACAACATTACGTAATGTCAGAACTGGAAATACACAGTGCTGTGCAAACTAGCTGTGATAAAATAAATAGGCAGAGATGTAACTAAAAACAATGGAAATAAAACTGCTATTCTGAAAATATTTGTGAAGTACAGTATTTAAAATTGGTAAAACTAAGGTTAATGATATTTTCTGTGCCTATTTCTCATGGTCTCACAGGACGCATTCGGCCTGCAGGCCACAGGTTGCCCACCCCTGGTCTAGACAATAATGAGATGTAAAGGCAGGACTTTTTTTTTTGTGGGGGTACTTGGGGGTACTGAGTACCGGCACCTTTTCCATTATCTGCTAAAATTGACCCATGGTCCCCAAGTTTTAATGAAAGAGCTCAGGCTCTGCACACCAATTCTGCCTCATCATAGATTCCATGACTGGTTGCAGGGGGCCTGGCCATTGTGAGATGGGTCCCTCAGTGATCACCCCACCTCTGAAAGGTGACCTAGCATTTGAGTACCGGCTCCTTTTTTGCTAGAAAAAACCCACTGTGTAAAGGTGTAAATGGATGACCATTGGGCAGCACCATCCATTTCCTGGAATGGAAGCTGAGCAGAAATAAGCAACCGATGTTGCTGTGCCTCTGACCTGATGTGCTTTTTACTGTATCATTCATGCAGTCCTCTTAGGCTGTAACAGTGGGAGATGCCCTCTCCAGCTAGTTTGTTAAAGTTCTTTTAAGCTACTACAATTACGACTACGAATCATTTCTAAAGAACTACTAGGAGTGGCCTAGTGGTTAGGGTGGTGGACTTTGGTCCTGGGGAACTGAGGAACTGAGTTCGATTCCCGGCACAGGCAGCTCCTTGTGACTCTGGGCAAGTCACTTAACCCTCCATTGCCCCATGTAAGCCATATCATGAGTGGGAAAGCGTGGGGGTACAAATGTAACAAAAATAAAATAGATACTATTGGAGATTCTACATGGAATGTTGCTACTATTGGAGATTCTACATGGAACACTAGCAACATTCCATGTAGAAGGCTGTGCAGGCTTCTGTTTCTGGTGATCTGCAAGGGCCGACTTCTACATGGATTGTTGCTAGTGGAATAGCAACATTCCATGTAGAATCTCAAATAGTAGCAACAGTGGAGGAGTGGCCTAGTGGTTAGAGTGGTGGACTTTGGTTCTGGGGAACTGAGGAACTGAGTTTGATTCCCACTTCAGGCACAGGCAGCTCCTTGTGACTCTGGGCAACTCACTTAACCCTCCATTGCCCCATGTAAGCTGCATTGAGCCTGCCATGAGTGAGAAAGCGCAGGGTACAAATGTAACAAAAAAAAATAAAAATACTAGAGGTGTAGTGTAGACACACAAAAGAATCCCTGCTCAAAGAGCTTACAATCTAGTCAAGAGAAACACACATGAGAAACAAGGGTCTAGAGGAATGTATTATATTATAGGGAAGATGTAAAGCAATCTGAAAGAGGTGAGTTTTTAGTCTGTTTACTAATCTTGTCAGATTCAAAGATTATGAAGAAAGTTTAGTGAACTAGTGATGTGGCTGTATTGTTTTCATAAAGGAAGCCAGCGCTCTTTCAGATTCTATTGTGTTCATTACCCGTTCACCTTAGTATATACATCTGGCCACGAGAAGGTGTACGAAGTACTATGGATTCACATCAAAAGCTGCAAATCCACCAAGGTAGAAAACAACAACAAGTGTCCCACGAATATTCTCAGAAAGCAGAAAAGGAGTGGGACGGAACCTGGCTCTTCAAAGAACAGACCGAAGACATTCAGGATCTGAAGTATAATTTATTTAGGGAAGACTCTACAAGGTACCCTTTTTCGGCATGACAAATACCTTCCCTCAGGAGTCTCAATGTTTTGTCTCGGGGGGGGGGGGGGGGTGGGGAGTAAGTGGACATATTTCTTTCCTTCAGGCACAAGAGAGGTATGATCTGTTTACCTCAAAACAATTACACTACTCTTGCACTGCCTGGAATTTTATAAATTTACTATTACTTCCTTGAACAATCTAAACCACTTCACAAAATGCACAAAACACAACTCTCCCACTGCTCAACGACCTTATGTGGCTGTCCCAAATCTCATCTCAACATCACTCTGTATTTGTAAACACCGGAGACTGCAAACGCACCTCCGGTACGATGTAAGCCACATTGAGCCTGCAAATAGGTGGGAAAATGTGGGATACAAATGCAAGAAATAAATAATAAATAAAATTAAGAGAAGAATTTGCACTTTGGGACATGGTTGGTAAGTGCCTTTTTTTTACCCTTAAATTCTGCATCAAGTTTGCAAAGAAGAAACGATTGCTTTTAATGTGGGTAAATGTTCTATGGAAACAAAAATACTGTCTTTATTTGCGTTGTTTCCTGTTTCCACCCAAATCAGGCCCCCATCCCCATAAATACCTCCCCCAACTGCAGCTAAAAGGAAAGGTGACAGGAACCAACACATTATACACTGTTAGCCATATTAAGAGAACAGAGTTTTCACAATGGCTACTTTGTGCCTGTAATTAGCTTTGAAAACTATCCTCCCCAAATGTACTGTGAGCAAATCAGATACACAAAGCCTTTGTCGGCAAGGTTAGGCAAACCGAAACTGGCTTTTGACAGAATAATTAATGGAAAACACAACAGTGAATTGTCTACCAAATATGCTGAGAACAACTGTGTTGATTAAGATGAATCTGGACTTCTACCAAAACGAAGTAAGGAAGCCTATCAGGAGGAAACAGAAGCACAGGTAAATGAGTGTATTCATTGTTCAGTTCCTTGCAGGGAGAGCACCTGGCTATGAAAGGTAGATTCAGAAAATCCACTGGAAAGAGAGGATACTGAGTAAACGGTGATGCGGAGGTCACAGGAGAAAATGGAAACATGCAACAAGGACAACACTTAGTAATAAAAAAACATCAGTCTGGCAAACTTAAAAGCACCTTGGATTAAACAATGTTATAATTTGTGGCAGATAAGAAAATATTTGGTTGTGTTTTGCAGGAATAGATTTCTTCCTAATACCCCAACAGAGGCAACAGGAAAAAGTTCAGTATGTCTGAGCTTTTGGTTTTTTTTTTTGGGGGGGGGGGGGGGGAGGGGGAGACTTTAAAAGGAATTTCCATGGATAAAATGGTGCTTTACGCACAGAAATAGTTGTTTATGAAACAGGGGCGTAGCCAGACAACAGATTTTGGGTGGGCCTAGGCAAGAAGTGGGTGGGCACCAAGTGTTCTCCCCCCCCCAACCCAAAAAAATATCTCAGATGATGAGAGAACGCTTCTTTACATCTTGGCAGTCTGCAGCAGGCATGCACTGAAAACTGAGCATGCGCAGATGCTGTTATTGTGGAGAGTAGCGTTTTCGTTACCATCAGGGGGAAATCTTGAGCTGGCCGAGTTTGGGATCCTCACCAGCTAGCGCTAAACGTGTGCTACTGTTAGGCGGGCCTAAGCCCTAAGTGGGTGGGCCCCGGTCCACCCAGGCCCACCTGTGGCTACGCCACTGTTGTGAAATGTGCTTACGTTTATCTGATCTCAGGGGTAGGGGAACACTTACATGCACTATTACACCTGCCATTTCAATACACACAAATTTCAGTTTATTACACATGCATAATTTTGTATGCGCACCTCCCCATGGGATAATTTTCAAAGGGGGAAACTATACGTATACATCCCCCTCTGAAAATCTGTAACTTAAGTACCTAGGTATAACTCTTATTTGCAGATGGCTCTAAGCTTACCTCTCCAGAATTTCCTTTTAAAACAATGACAAATATACAAATTTCCATAGATCACAGACACCACTACTTTAATAAGACATATCCCCTTTGATGCATAGTTATCGATGCACTGCAATGTGGCACAATTTCCCTTTTTTTTGCAAGCAGAGATTTGATGGCAGAGAAAAGCATAATTTTCTGGATGACTATTACCCACACGTTAGGCTTTCAAAGCATTCTTCTTGTGTGAAGTAATTCACATTATATGGAATACAAATGATCTTATTTAATTATATAACCTGCAGCCCTTCCAGGACTCCCCCCAAGCAGACAATGCTTACTGGAAGTCATTTAGAAACAAATCTAAGCCAACATTCCAATAAGTGTACCCCATCTCTTCCAAAACAACCCCACACACTTTGGATTCACCCAGCTAAGTCTCAACTGATATCCCTCCCCGCACCATCACAGCTAACAGAAGTGTCCTATTGGTTGGAGACCCATAAACCAGGCCTCACAAATTTTCACTGAATCTAGAAGCCACCCCCAAAACTTAGGAGCTGGCGGCTGAAACATCTTTCGTTTTCCCTCCACCCTACACCCAAAGTTGTTCACAGAGAAACTGAAGTGTGTATATTGGGGGGTGGGGGTGTTGGAATTCCCTCTATGATCAGTAATGGCAAATCAGCGGGATTTGAACCGGCAACCTCTGGATTGCAAGACCGGTGCTCTAACCAATAGGCCACTCCTCCACTCCACTAGGCCACTCCTTCATTACATTACCCACCTGACAGATGACGCAAACAGGTAATGGCCTCTGTTTCACATATCATCATGGCATGAGTTCCCAGCTGTATCTCTCATATTCCTCCTCCCCAGCTTTCACCCAGTCTCAGTTTCTTTCTCTTTCTTATAAACTCACCCCTCCAGCCTTCATGCAGTCTCTCTCATAACTCACCCTCCCCCTCCAGCTTTGATGTAATCTCTCTCTTTCTCTTGCATCTTGCCACTGGGCAGTTTGCTACTTTCCTACTTACCCACAGCAGTTCAGCTCACAGTTGTAAGCTTGAGCCGCGCGGTGCAGGAAGTTCGGGTACTCTTGTGGTTTCAAGTCCCACGAGAGTACCCAAGTTTCCTGTACAGCTCGACTCAAGCTTATAGCAGTGAGTTAAACCTCTGCGAGCAGGTAGGAAATGTTTTCTGGGGCAGCACAAAAATAAGTAAAAATTTGGAGGCAGGAGATCTCAGGCACCAGGGTGAAATTTCTAGGGTTTTGTTGAGCTTTGCCATAAATTGTTTTAAACATAGGAAAGTGTTAAGATATTTGGTCTACACTTTCAACTGAGTCCTTCCCAAGCTCCACAGATTAAAGGTGGCACTTGGATTCTTTGCAATATGATTTGCTCTGTGGGAATAAAACTTGATTAGATGCTGACTTTTAACCCTCAGATTGATTCATGGTGAAGTCACCATTTGTGTCACTTTGTATAATCAGAGTCATCAAAACCACCTTAAAACACTAATGCTCCCATTAGTAATTACTAAACTTGGTCTACCTCTTTCGGTATTGAAATGGTTACCACTCATTCAAAATACTGCTAGAAAGTTATTTGGTACTCGTGATCATATACCCTCTATTTGGATCCTTTTATTTTCACGAGCAAGCCTCAAAAAGATGTCCCAACTGACCAGATGACCACTGGAGGGAATGGGGGATGACCTCCCCGTACTCCCCCAGTGGTCAGCAACCCCCTCCCACACGAAAAAAATAAAAATAAAGCACTTTTTTGCCAGCCTGTATGCCAGCCTCAAATGTCATACCCAAGTCCCTGACAGCAGTTTTTAATGGGTGCAGTGCACTTCAGGCAGGCAGACCCAGGTCCATCCCCCCCTACCTGTTACACTTGTGGTGCTAAGTGTTGAGCCCTCCAACTGCCCCCCCCAAAACCCACTGTACCCACATGTAAGTGCCCCCCCTTCACCCATAAGGGCTATGGTAATGGAGCAGAGGTGTGGGGAGTGGGTTTGGGGAGGATTTGGGGGGCTCAGCACCCAAGATAAGGGAGCTATGCACCTGGGAGGTAGTATTTGTGTACTTTTTAAACATTTTTAGAAGTGCCCCCTAGGGTGCCCGGTTGGTGTTCTGGCATGTGAGGGGGACCAGTGCACTACAAATGCTGGCTCCTCCCACGACCAAATGCCTTGGATTTCGCCGGGTTTGAGATGGCCGGCATTTTTTTCCATTATCGCTGAAAAACAAAACCGGCCATCTCAAACCCGGCGAACTCTGGCATTTGGCCAGGCTAATCTGTATTATCGAAAAAAAAGATGGCCGGCCATTTTTTTCGATAATATGGTTCCGGCCAGCTGTTGCGCCGCCGCCAAAATAGATCGCCGGCGACGTTCAATTATGCCCCTCTATGTAACAAAAAAACACGTACATCCGTAGAACAGTTCTGTTTCTAAACTGGAGCGTGAAAACTTCTAGCGCATTGAAGATCATTCTTAATTCCACCTGACTGATGTGCAATAGTTTTTCTTTTTTTTCGACCAGCAACCTTGTGTGCACCGGGGCCAGAGATAGGGCTCTTCATCTGTTGAATCTGTTGGAAATAGAATCCTTTTAGCAGGCTGTGAGGTGATGTTCACTAATGCAGTATCCTTCGTAGATGAGTCAAGGGTTTGACCTTGTACGAAAGAAGTTGTGTGGACTGATTCCATTGACGTTTTCGATCCCATTGAGCTCTCCTCATACATGAGCTGTAGAAGCCACATGCCTCAATCTTAATCATATATTCCTTACTGTTTTTGAATCTCTGACCAGCAACACACTGTTTTGTGTCCAGTAGTGCTCTCATGAAGGACAAAGTTCTTGCTGAGCAGAGGCTGGACTATGCATAACATATGAGGAACCTCAATCTCTAATGAGATCGGAGTGTCTTGAATTGTTTCCTGACAATGAGTTGCTAAGAAGTAACATAGTAACATAGTAGATAACGGCAGAAAAAGACCTGCATGGTCCATCCAGTCTGCCCAAGACAAACTCATATGTGTATACCTTACCTTGAATTTGTACCTGTCCTTTTCAGGGCACAGACCGTATAAGTCTGCCCTTCCCTATCCTAGCCTTCCAACCACCAACCCCTCTTCCCCCCACCTGCTCCACCACCCAATTTCAGCTAAGCTTCTGAGGATCCATTCCTTCTGCGCAGGATCCCTTTATGCATATCCCACGCATGTTTGAATTCCGTTACCGTTTTCCTCTCCACCACCTCCCGCGGGAGGGCATTCCAAGCGTCCACCACCCTTCTCTGTGAAAAAATACTTCCTGACATCTTTCCTGAGTCTGCCCCCCTTCAATCTCATTTCATGTCCCCTCGTTCTACCGCCTTTCCATCTCCGGAAAAGATTTGTTTGCGGATTAATACCTTTCAAATATTTGAACATCTGTATCATATCACCCCTGTTCCTCCTTTCCTCCAGGGTATACATGTTCAGGTCAGCAAGTCTCTCTTCATACGTCTGGGAACGCAAATCCCATACCATCCTCGTAGCTTTTCTTTGCACCGCTTCCATTTTTTTTTTAACATCCTTCGCAAGATACGGCCTCCAAAACTGAACACAATACTCCAGGTGGGGCCTCACCAACATCTTATACAGGGGCATTAAAACCTCCTTTCTTCTGCTGGTCACTCCTCTCTCTATACAGCCTAGCAATCTTCTAGCTACGGCCACCGCCTTGTCGCACTGTTTCGTCGCCTTCAGGTCCTCAGATACTATCACCCCAAGATCCCTCTCCCCGCCCGTGCCTATCGTGTTAGGGAATATTTGAATTCCCTACTTTTCAAGATATACTGTTACTACTAGTCATTTCATAAAGACCCATGGCTGGTGCCACAGAAAGACCAAATGGGTAGCACCCTGTACTGATAATGTGCTATGCCTAGAGTAGCATGCAGGCTTATATGTTAACGACATCTCTTCAAACTAGCTTACCCTAACGAACCTACTTAATCCTATCAGCCCACTTATATAACTCCGTTCTGACAATGACACTGCCTCTGACACTGATTATACCTTTAACCTTGTCTCCTAATACTCATCCTCTAATCGTTTCTTCTCCATCTTCTTATTCCATCCCGCTCCCACTCTCCTGTCCTCTTACCAATCTATCCTTGTTTATCTTCCCATATCCAACCCATATATTCTTCAAACCTTAATATTATTATTATGTTATTGTAGTTTGTAATTACAGGACTCTGTAATGCTTTTTTTCTTCGCTATGTAAGCCGCATTGAACTTGATGTATGTGGGAAAGCGTGGGGTACAAGTGTAAGAAATAAATATAAATTGTTATAAGGGTATATGCATTTTTGAGGTCCAATGAGGCAATCTTCTTGACTCAAAAGGATAGTTGCTAGGTAAGGCATTTTGAATTTCTGGGGAGGAATCTGTTCATGTCCCTGAGGTCCAGAATGTGGTGAAGTTCTTCTGCGTTTTTTCAGTATAAGGAAATACCTTGAATGAAACCCCTTATTCCTCTAGAAAGAAGGAACCTCTTCTACGGATCTGATGCTTAACAGGGACTGTACTTTCTCCTGTAGTAAAACTATTTGCCATCTTTGTAAGCTCATATGGGGGGATTCCTTTGGCATGGTGAGGAACCTTAATCGGTGTCCATTCTTCATGCATAACCCACAGTTGTCCAAGGTGATCTGGATCTAGCTGCTGTAGGAAGATGTTAAAATATTCAACCACAAGCAAGTAGGCTAGAGCTGATTTGGAGAAACAGTTGAGCTTGGATTCTGAAGTCAGACGAGACACCAATGGCTTTGGCTGATTAGCTGTCTGAGGCTTTTGGTCAAGCTGTTGTTGCACTTGTTATCTTTGTCTAGAAAACTGTTGGTAGAGGTATTGTTTGTCTCCCATAATGGGAAAATTGAGGCCTCCTGGAAGGTGCGAGGTCCACCGAGATAGCAATCAACATCTGTAAAGTGGCATAACGATCCAAGTTTATGATGTCCAATCTCTTTTTGCATCCTCTCTCTAAAAAGGCCATTTCCTCTGGTGGGCATCTTCTTTGAGGCCAGAGTATCATAAACGGCAAGTCTATGAACCGATACAGAAGTTGCACACAATCTTGAGGCATATTCAGAGACTGTGTATGTGGAATTTATTCAAACTACAAAAATTGTTAGAGAAAAGGATCTAAACTGTCTAACGACACAAAAAAATAAAGATTCCTTATATAATGGTAAATGAGCAGCTGATAGCTTGGATCTTCTTGAGGCTTCTTCCTCCCTTTATATTATTTTCATTGCTCATTTACCATTATATAAGATTTATGAGGAAAATATTAACATTTGCCACATTCTTCTACTTCTAATAAGTGTGCTTGGATTTCTTCTTTTGAGTCCACAGATATACGTTGACATCCTTTCACATATCTATTTGGTAGGCTGCCATTTCTTGCATTAAACACAGAGCTATCTTGGTTATCTAATCAAGAGTCCTAGGGTATTTCCCTGGTAAAATACTGCAGTAGTGTTGAGATCCTTTTGTATTTTTTCATTGCTACTACTACTTATCACTTCTATAGCACTACAAGGCATACGCAGCGCTGTACACCATGCATGAAAAGACAGTCCCTGCTCAAAGAGCTCACAATCTAAATAGGACAGGCAAACAGACAGAACAATTAAGAGGTAAGGGAATTAAAGAGGTGGGGATAAAAGGGGTAAAGGGCAAGTGAGTAGTGGTTAAGAGTCAAAAGCAGCGTTGAAGAGGTGGGCTTTTAGCCTGGATTTGAAAACGGCCATTGCTGATTGCACAATTACAGACTGCTAGGACAAGTGTGCCTTGTTAAAAGCCTGAGTCAGTTTGTACTTTTATTTAATAAATCTAACTTTTTTTGGCAACAGGCTAAACTGCTGCTGGGATTTTCCAGGCACTAGTCTGCAAGTCTAGAAGTAACCTGAGTTTGGGCAGAGCATTGGCCAACGTCATGATTTATGCATAAACTTTTATACTTGTTTCGAGGCTGGTATAAATTTCTGCAGCTGACAATTTTATACAGATAAACAGGCACCTTTGTGTCTTATGGGTCCTTTCCCTAAGGGGCGTTGAAAAATGGCCTGTGGTAGTGTAGGCGCGGGTTTTGGGTGCATGCACATCCATTTTTCAGCGCGCCTGTAAAAAAAATGCCTTTTTAAAATTTTTGCCAAAAATGGACTTGCGGCAAAATCAAAATTGGCGCGTGTCCATTTTGGGTCTGAGACCTTACCGGTAAGATCTCATGCATTAACCGGGCGGTAATGACATACGCGCATAGAATGCCACTTGATGTGCACCCGCTACGCGCGTCAGAAAATAAAAATTATTTTTCAAGACACGCATCAAAAATGAAATTACCACAAGGGCCACGTGGTAACTCCATTTTGACGAACGTTGGGCGTGCGTAGGTGCCTACGTGGTTTAGTAAAAGGGCCCCCTTAATGTTCAGCATTCCACACAGTCGACCATAACAGCGAAAAGCAGTTCTTCAGGAAATGGTGAGCCTCACTTCTGTCATAGAGGGGCACAGTGAACAGCACTTCTTGAGAGGAATAAAGCTGGTATGTAGATAAAGCAACAAGATAGAGAGGGGCTAATTTATATCACCACTTAAATGCAAACATGACTACAACCAGTGACATGAAGGTTAAGGCCACGATTTTGCAGGAAACTCAAGTTCCTCAACCATCGGATCACTTACACCACCGTAAATGAAGATGCACATCTCCGACCAAAATACAGTTTTTAAACTACATAATTGAGTGATAAAAAATCACATATTAACTCTTGACAGATCAACCGCCAGGGATTCTGTTAATTAAAATACAATCTGCAATTTCACAAATTATTGCTTCAACAGTAGGACTGTTTAAAGAACAAATGCTTATGCTTAATTAAACTTGATATAACCCCCTTTCAAACACAAGAGGAGTGGAGGAGTGGCCTAGTGGTTAGGGTGGTGGATTTTGGCCCTGGGGAACTGAGGAACTGAGTTCGATTCCCACTTCAGGCACAGGCAGCTCCTTGTGACTCTGGGCAAGTCACTTAACCCTCCATTGCCCCATGTAAGCCGCATTGAGCCTGCCATGAGTGGGAAAGCGCAGGGTACAAATGTAACAAAAATAAAATAGATACTATTGGAGATTCTACATGGAATGTTGCTACTATTGGAGATTCTACATGGAATGTTGCTACTATTGGAGATTCTACATGGAATGTTGCTATTCCACTAGCAACATTCCATGTAGAAGGCTGCGCAGGCTTCTGTTTCTGTGAGTCTGACGTCCTGCACGTATGTGCAGGACGTCGGACTCACAGAAGCAGAAGCCTGCGCGTCCACATTGGTGACCTGCAAGGGCCGACTTCTACATGGACTGTTGCTAGTGGAGGAGTGGCCTAGTGGGTTAAGGTGGTCGACTTTGGTCCTGAGGAACTGAGTTCAATTCCCACTTCAGGCACAGGCAGCTCCTTGTGACTCTGGGCAAGTCACTTAACCCTCCATTGCCCCATGTAAGCCGCATTGAGCCTGCCATGAGTGGGAAAGCGCGGGGTACAAATGTAAAAAAAAAAAAAAAAAAGTGGTGCACAAAAATCATAAGTACATAAGTACATAAGTACATAAGTAGTGCCATACTGGGAAAGACCAAAGGTCCATCTAGCCCAGCATCCTGTCACCGACAGTGGCCAATCCAGGTCAAGGGCACCTGGCACGCTCCCCAAACGTAAAAACATTCCAGACAAGTTATACCTAAAAATGAGGAATTTTTCCAGTCCATTTAATAGCGGTCTATGGACTTGTCCTTTAGGAATCTATCTAACCCCTTTTTAAACTCCGTCAAGCTAACCGCCCGTACCACGTTCTCTGGCAATGAATTCCAGAGTCTAATTACACGTTGGGTGAAGAAAAATTTTCTCCGATTCGTTTTAAATTTACCACACTGTAGCTTCAACTCATGCCCTCTAGTCCTAGTATTTTTGGATAGCGTGAACAGTCGCTTCACATCCACCCGATCCATTCCACTCATTATTTTATACACTTCTATCATATCTCCCCTCAGCCGTCTCTTCTCCAAGCTGAAAAGCCCTAGCCTTCTCAGCCTCTCTTCATAGGAAAGTCGTCCCATCCCCACTATCATTTTCGTCGCCCTTCGCTGTACCTTTTCCAATTCTACTATATCTTTTTTGAGATACGGAGACCAGTACTGAACACAATACTCCAGGTGCGGTCGCACCATGGAGCGATACAACGGCATTATAACATCCGCACACCTGGACTCCATACCCTTCTTAATAACACCCAACATTCTATTCGCTTTCCTAGCCGCAGCAGCACACTGAGCAGAAGGTTTCAGCGTATCATCGACGACGACACCCAGATCCCTTTCTTGATCCGTAACTCCTAACGCGGAACCTTGCAAGACGTAGCTATAATTCGGGTTCCTCTTACCCACATGCATCACTTTGCACTTGTCAACATTGAACTTCATCTGCCACTTGCACGCCCATTCTCCCAGTCTCGCAAGGTCCTCCTGTAATCGTTCACATTCCTCCTGCGACTTGACGACCCTGAATAATTTTGTGTCATCGGCGAATTTAATTACCTCACTAGTTATTCCCATCTCTAGGTCATTTATAAATACATTAAAAAGCAACGGACCCAGCACAGACCCCTGCGGGACCCCACATATAATCAGTATCAAAGAAAGCAAAGAATTACAAACACAAGTCAGGAAAGGAAAATAAAAAAAGAAAGAAAGAAGGAAGAGAAAGAGAGAGAGAAAAATCAGTTTTAAGTGGGTGATCTGGGTTCAGTTCCCAAGTCATATATCTGCTCCTTGAGCTATTTGGGACCAGAAATGCTGTTTCTGCTCTCTTTTTCACACTTAGTTACTCATGTCTGTGGCTTACCTGGAATTGAAAAAGGAGACAAATAATTTGACTCATTCTCTTCCTCTACCTCTTCTTTATCCACAGGTACATTTCCATTTTCAGTGGTTTCCAGTTTCCCCTCCAAGCTTTTCATGTTCATTCCATTGGCACACTGGAGAAGTCTTTGACGCTGCACCCCAAGATAAAACATATTTTAGTTAATCCTACAGGCACTAAGACACAGAAACTAATGATATGCCTCCTCCCCCTGCCATTACCCTCTAAGTAATCGAAAAGATAGACAATATGTTTTATTTATTTTTTTTCAGTTAAAGCAGGAAAGTACAGCCCAGTTTGTCCTTCCACTTCTCAACGTTTCATAGAGCAAGCAGGAAAATGACTGCAAAGTATTTTTCTAACATCTTTTGAATGATCCCTGCCAGAAAAAGTAGAGTAGCCTAATGGTTAGTGCAATGGCCTGAAAACCAGAGGAAGCGGTTTCAATTCCCACTGCAGCTCCTTCTGACTCTGGGTGAGTCACCTAATTCACCACTGCACCATTTACAAAGGAAGGACCTGTAAACCTCTTTGATTATAACCACAGAAAAACAGTATATCAAGTCCCATCCCCTTTATCTATTTGAGATTCTACGTGGAATGTTGCTACTATTTGAGATTCTACATGGAATGTTGCTAGTGGCATAGGCGCCCAGTATCGAAGGCTTGAGGCGTAGCGAACCGGCTCCTCCCCCTCCCTCTGGATCCGGTCCCTCACGTTACCGACCTGACTCTTCGGAGCTCAGCTGTCAGCGCTAACTCTCCCCCGCTGGCGCTGCCAGCGTTCGCGCTTGAAAAATGGCCGCCGAGACTTCCAGAGGCAGCCTCACGAGACTTCTGCTGAAGTCTTGGAGGCCGCCCTGTAAGTCTCAGTGGCCATTTTGAAGCGCAAACGCCGGCAGCGCCAGCGGGGGAGAGTTAGCGCTGGCAGCGGGCTGGCAAGACTGCCTGCCCCGAAGAATTCGAAGAGTCAGGTCGGTGTGAGGGACCGGGACCGGATCCGGAGGGAGGGAGGGAGAATTCACCGTAGAACTCAAGAGGGGGTGGCAGGGGAGAGAAGGGCGTCGCAGGGCATTTGTGGATGGAGGGGAGAGAAGGGTCGCTGGGTATAATGGGTTCATGCAGGGCAGGGGAGAGGAGGGTCACCGGGTATGGGTGCATGCAGGGCAGGGGAGAGGAGGGTCACTGCTGGACATGGGTGGATGGAGGGCAGGGGAAAGAGGGTTGCTGTGTATGGGTGCTTGCAGGGGGAGAGAAGGGTCACTGGACATGGGTGGATGGAGGGCAGGGGAGAGGAGGGGAGAGAGAAGAAATGCTGGACATGGATAGAGGGGAGGGAAGAGTGAGGAAGGAGATGAGAGGAGAAAACTGCACATGGATGAAGAAAATAGGCAGAAGCTGAGGACAAGAAATGAAGAAAGGAGGAAAGAAAGAAATGGAAAGGAAGCCCTGGAAACGGAGTTAAGAGGACAGATAGCAGCAGAATCGGATACTGGGCCAGCATGATCAGAAAAACAAAGTCACCAGACAACAAAGGTAGAAAAGTTCATTTTATTTTCATTATAGTGTTTGGAATATGTCCACTTTGAGAATCAGGTGCTCAACATTAAAAGTTTATATTTATTTACTTATTTATGGCATTTTATCCCACATTAAATATGAATTAGGATGTTTTGTGGCTCTACATGAGAATTGTGATGATATGATCCCTTGTTTCATATTGTTGACGGTCTGCGTTTTCCGTATGGGTGGTATATTGGTGTATTAGGTTCTGCCCAGTGTAATATTTATGGTACAGTAAGGTTCTGAGTGTGTTTTTGCACAAAGTTGTGCATAGTGTTTTGCAGTTGAGCGATTGTGGTTAGTATATGCTTTGAGCAACCACTTTATTCTTTGACATATGATACATATCTAATATCTATATTTAATAAAAGTTATTAATTGTGACTTATTTTTATTTACTTTTTCTGTGTGTTATCAGACAATTATGGATTTAAGCTCCACCCCTAACCCCACCCCCTTTAGCCTCCCCAAACAGTTGGGCCACCGACCGCCTATGGCTAGTGGAGGAGTAGCCAAGTGGTTAGTGAAGTGACCTTTGACCCTGGGGAACTAGTAGCAACATTCCATGTAGAATTTCAAATAGGGAAAGGGAAATGGGACTTGATATACCGCCTTTCTGAGGTATTTTGCAACTACATTCAAAGTGGTTTACATATATTCAGGTTCTTACTTTGTACCAGGGGCAATGGAGGGTTAAGTGACTTGCCCAGAGTCACAAGGAGCTGCAGTGTGAATTGAACTCAGTTCTCTAGGATCAAAGTCCATTGCACTAACCACTAGGCTACTCCTCCAATCATTCCACCAATAAGAGCCAACCTCATCAGTGATGTCACAATAGCTTGATTGCCCGAAACCTGGCTCACTTCTGATATTGTGATGTCATAAGGGAAAGGGGGGAAAGGGAAATGGGACTTGATATACTGTCTTTCTGAGGTTTTTGCAACTACATTCAAAGCAGTTTACATATATTCAGGTACTCATTTTGTATCAGGGGGCAATGGAGGGTTAAGTGACTTGCCCAGAGTCACAAGGAGCTGCAGTGTGAATTGAACTCAGTTCTCTAGGATCAAAGTCCACTGCACTAACCACTGGACTACTCCTCCAATCATTCCACCAATAAGAGCCAACCTCATCAATGATGTCACAATAGCTTGATTGCCCGATACCTGG
The DNA here is from genome assembly GCF_901765095.1 of Microcaecilia unicolor. Lineage (NCBI taxonomy): Eukaryota > Metazoa > Chordata > Amphibia > Gymnophiona > Siphonopidae > Microcaecilia > Microcaecilia unicolor. The sequence goes on from NC_044039.1 coordinate 206,868,178, forward strand.
CTCACTTCTGATATTGTGATGTCATAAGGGAAAGGGAAATGGGACTTGATATACCACCTTTCTGAGGTTTTTGCAACTACATTCAAAGTGGTTTACATATATTCAGGTACTTATTTTGTACCAGGGGCAATAGAGGGTTAAGTGACTTGCCCAGAGTTTTTGTGGCATATACACTTACAGCTTAATTCATGCTAAACTGTTCCACACAACACTGTATGCGCTAACACTAGCATATACCTTATTTAAATAACGTAATATAATTTAAAATGTGGAATTGTTTTATTATTTGTTTAAAAATCATTAAATTTTGTTTATTCTGAAAGTCAATTTTTTGGTCCTGTCATTGGTTAGCCAGGCTCATATTCCCACCTTTTTGGTTGCATAACTGTTTCAAGAGCAGGGGTTACATATTTGAGTTCATGCTAAGACCTAAAAGCATCTAACTGCATTTTGAAATTCCCTTTGCTAGCTAGTCAAAAAGCAAAAAGGCCAGTTAGCATAATGGATTATATCCTCATTCTGTCCCTGCTGCAGAAAACTGGTACCCCAAATATAAAGCCTAGACACCATCTCCCCTTCAAGGACCCTCCAACATCAAGCTACATGATGCAAGGTTTCACATCAGGAGTCACCAACCTAGAAAAGGAATCTAGGTGTCATCGTTGATACGTTGAAACCCTCTGCTCAGTGTGAGCAGCGGCTAAGAAAGCAAATAGAATGTTAGGTATTATTAGGAAAGGAATGGAAAATAAAAAAAAGAGGACATGCTAATGCCTTTGTATCACGCCATAGTGCAACCACACCTCGAATATTTTGTGCAATTCTGGTCACAACATCTCAAAAAGGTGAAATTATGCCTTACCTGCTAATTTTCTTTCCTCTAGACCCTGCAGACCAGTCAAGACACTTGGGTTATGAATGCCTACCAGCAGAAGGAGACCGAGAACACCTGAGTTTGGATATAGTATATCTATCCTGTGCAGAACCCAACCAAACAGTATATAGATAACAAAGCAGAAAAAGAAATGAAGAAAGAAAAACATGCACAACAACTTATCCAACTCCTCCGGAAAGAGCATGGAACCTTTAAAGAGAAGAAAACACAACTTGGACTTGGAAGCAGAATCTGCGGCCCAACCCTGTAGCCAGAATGCCTGCCGCGCAGCCACAACGAGGGACATATTCTTCACCGAAGCACACAGGAAGTCATAAAGGGCATCAGCCAAGAAAGAGGAGCCCATCTTCGGCTTGGCCAACTCCTGCACCAAACCAGCTCTAACACCAAATCATCCAACATCTTTTCTGCCCAGCAAAAACAAGCTTGAGCCACAAGACCCCCACAGATGGATGCCTGCAGCGCCAGCACCGATAAATCAAAGCTACACTTGAGAAGAGATTCCATCTTCCTATCCTGGGAGTCACGAAGGGCCGCACCACCATCCACCGGGATGGCAGTCGTTTTAGTCACTGCCGTCACCACCGAATCCACAGTGGGAGACTTCAGGGACTCCCTATCCTCCTGTGGAATTGGATAAAGCTTAGCCATGGCCCGAGCAACTTCACAAGGGGTATCCAGCGAATTTCACTTTGCCAAGACCATGTCCCTGAGATCCTTATTCATAGGGAAAGACTGCGGCAGATGCCGGATCCCCTTAACCAGAGGATCCACCTGCTTTGCCTCACCCGTGGGAGCCCCTGCGGGTTCAAACTTAAAAATCGCAGAGACGTAGACAATTAGCTCTGCCAACTCATCACAAGCTACAGTTTAAGATCTGTGCTCATAAGGCTGAGATTTCCTGTATTGAATTCAAGGTCCAATGGAAAAATATTATGATGTAAAAGTTGATCAATTCTATCAGAGTAAATAACAATGAATGAAAATCCACTATTCCAACACAGATGTGATCAGAAGACAGGAGTGGCCTAGTGGTTAGGGTGGTGGACTTTGATCCTGTGGAACTAAGTTCGATTCCCACTTCAGGCACAGGCAGCTCCTTGTGACTCTGGGCAAGTCACTTAACCCTCCATTGCCCCAGGTACAAATAAGTACCTGTATACAATATGTAAGCCGCATTGCGCCTGCCATGAGTGGGAAAGCACGGGGTACAAATGTAACAAAAATAAATAAAGCTTTCTGGTGTTTGTGATTTTAATTTTAAAAAGACAACCGTAAGATGTAAAATATTTGAGATAACAATATGCCTATCAAGTTTCAAGTTTATTAAGAATTTACTATCCCACCATCATACCATGATTTCTAGGAGGCTTGCACTCTAAGAAAAAGAGGAAGAAAAAAGAAAGGAGAGGGGGAGACTTGACTGGACAAGGGTAAGAGGGGGATGAACTACAATGCAGATAGGATAGAAAGGTATTGTGCATGAGGGGGATAAATCGTTCAGGCTCATCTCAGGACCGGATAGCTTTCAGGTAGCAGAGCTATAAGCAAGAAAGTTTTGAGTTCTGTTTTAAATTTATTTATTTATTTTTCAATCATAATACTCAACACAAGTATCCACTTGTTACATGAAACTTTGGGAGAATACATCTGAAAAAATTATTACAATAAAGGAAAAGAAGAAAAATATAATAAGAAAAATAATAATCCCTTCCTTAGACCACCAATGTCAGGAGAGTGGCTAGTAAAACAAGGAGATCAAATTAGAATTAGGTATACATTAAAATTAAGAAGTAAGGCCCAAGCCTGAATTTTAACCACAGCTATATAATCTTAAGCAACTGATTAAGTGGATATTACATTACTAGTCACCCTCTTCAGGTCGAGAAAGGCTCTAAGCTGTTCTGGTGCAAACCCCTCCCCCCAAAAATATTTCATTCCCAAATACTGCATCATACATTTACAAGGGCACGCCAGTAAAAAAGTTGCACCCAACGTCTTTACTTCTTCTCTCATATTCAGGAAGCGCTTTTGTCTGTCTTGAGTAGATTTAATAACATCTGGAAATAGCCACAATTTGTGTCCACAAAACTTTTTCTGAGCATTCTTAAAGTACAATTTCAAAATCGCATTAAAGTCCTGCTTGAATACAAATGATACTAGTAATGTGGCTCTGTTGGTAACGTCAGATAATGAATCTTCTAAAATCAAGGAAATATCTCTTAAATCATTAAACTTCTCTTCTTCCTGAACCTGCTCAAAATCTTCAGGAGACCTTCCTAATTTCTTCTTCATAGGCAAAAAATATATCTTGTTAATAGGAGGAATAAGCTGAGGAGAAATCTTTAAAATTTCAATAAGGTATTTTTTAAACAGTTCCAATGGAAGGACTCCAACAGGCCTTGGAAAATTTAAGATCCTCAAATTCAAATGTCTATTGTAATTTTCAATTTGCTCAATTTTCCAATGAATAACCAAATTATCTTTCATAGTAACTGCTACATTATCTTTAAGCTCAGAAATACCAATTTGAGATTTTTGTACCTGTTCCATGAAATCTTGCTTTAATTTATCCACCAACTTAGAAAGATGCTCCACTGTAGAGACCAAATTTGCAGTTTCCTGTGTTGATCTTGCAACGGAAGAGTTCAGCCTCTTAAGTGCCTGCCAGAGGGTGTCCAGTATAACCATCATGGGAGGGTTCAATATTCCCTTCATTTCAGAAGTTACAAACTCCATCAGAACTTGGTCAAGAGAACTGCCATCACCAGAGGCCAGGGCCGCCGATAGGGGGGGGCAGGGGGGACAAAATTCCCTGGGTCTGGGACTCCAAAGGGGGCCCGGCACCACAGTCCCCGATCTCACCCGCTTTTGGCCCCACCCCCGACGCAGTCCCTACCCGCCCTCCTCCGTCTGCCACCGGGCCGGGCCCCCTGCATTGAAATCATCACAGCGCCTCACCTGTCACCTCCGTGACTGAAAGCGCAGCAGCGGCAGATCGGATTTGCCTCCCTTTGGGCCTTCCCTCCCTGTGTCCCGCCCTCGTCTGATGCAACTTGGATAAATGGGGAGAATGCAGTGGTGTACCAAGGTGGGGCGGTGGGGGCGGTCCGCCCCAGGTGCATGCCGCTGGGGGGGAGGGTGCCGCGCGCCTGTCAGCTCTTCATTTTCATGCTCCCTCTGCCCCGGAACAGGTTACTTCCTGTTCCGGGGCAGAGGGAGCATGGAAAAGAAGAGCCGACAGGTGCGTGGCACTCCCCCCCCCAGCGGTGTGCACCCGGGGGGGGGGGTTCTTTCGCCGGGGGGGTCTCGCTGTTCGGGGGGGGCTGCACCCGGGGGGGGGGCGGGGCGCATCGGTGATCCGCCCCGGGTATCAGCGCACCTAGGAACGCCACTGGGAGAATGTCATCTGCATAAAAGCAAGTTGAAATTTCTGAAGTCTGACTAAGAGCTGAGAGGGGACTGAGAAACTGATTGAAAAATCAGAGGAGAAAGAACTTAACCCTGAGGGACACCACAGTGAAGTTCCCTGTAGTCTGAGGACAATGAGGAAGTGATGACTGAAAAGAATGATGAGATAGAAAAGAAGTGAACCAGGAAAGAACCTCACCAGAAATGCCCAGGACGGAAAGATGGGAGAGAAGTAGAGAGTGATTAACTAGGTCAAAAGCCGCAGAAAGGTCTAGAGACTGCCAAGTCAATTTTCTGAATGAATTCTACTGAGAAGGGCTGCCATCATTGTCTCTGTGCTAAAGTGAGCACTGAAGCCCTACTGCCGCGAGTGCAGGGCTAGTATTTTGTCCGAGAAGGACGTTGATTAAACATGACTTTTTCAAGGACTTTGGACGTGAAAGAGAGATGGAGACAGGACGACAGTGACTTGGGTATGCGTATATTTTTATGCAACCCACATTTATGTATCTTCAGGGGCAAAGTTTGAGAGGAATTTAGACAGACTCATGAGGTACACATGTAGCTTATAAAATATGTACCTAGGCATGTATTTTACCTACGTATATTTACACCTTTTCCCAAGAAGGAATAAATGTACACGCTTCAGTTTAGTTGGAATTTTGTCAACTTTTGTGATGCTATTTTATAAAAACACAGATTTCTTTAGAAAAAAAAAGGATATGTCTCTATCACACAGCCTCAAATCAGGTGCTTACTTGGCCTCACAGCTTAGCCTCTTTGGGAGCAATTCTATAAGTGAACACTTTCATTTTAGGCACCCTGAGCCCACAAAGTAAGAGCCTATCCTATGCTAATCAGCCTGCCACCCAAGAATGCATTAAGACTATCCCATTCATACCTTAACCTTCATTATCCAACCTGCAATGGGCTGAAGTATAAAAACCACATATACTTCATCCTTCATCAGGTCACAATTATGGAACTCCTTTCCAAAAGCTATTAAAACAATTCACAATCATCTACATTTCAGAAAATCTCTTAAGACTTATTTGGAAAAGCCTACCCCAAAGACTCGGCATGTGTCTCCACCTCTTGATTCATATCAGTATAATGACAATTTTGGACTCATCCACCCTTCCTCCTCTCCCCTGGTTTCCTTGTTCCTTTCTTTCCTTCCCCATCCTCTCCATTATTTCTTATGTAGGTTTAATGTTGTATTAGCTTAATTTACTGTATTGGCGCCCGCCTTTGCGGTGCAATGTAAGCCACATTGGGCCTGACACAGTTGGGAAAATGTGGGGTATAAATGAGATAATAAATAAATAAATAAATGGAACTTAGGCCCACAAGTTCCATTTACAGAATATTAGTACAACCCTGTATCACTTACACCAGCCATAGAGCTGACCTAAGTGTGTGAAGTTAAATGTGGCAGGGACGTGCATAACTTACAATATTCTGTAAGTTACAAGTATAAATGGGAGTCCTGCCTATGTGTACACCTCCCTTGAAAATGCATGCTAAGTAAGTTAAGTGGGTATTTGCAGAACAGCATTTAGGTTTCCTGCTAACACTTCTGAGTGTGTGTGCAGACATACACATTTAAGTGCTAGTATTCTAAATATTTATGCACAGAAATGTAGGTGCCTAGATTGTAGAATTGCCCTTCACAAGTGTAAAGGGAACTGGGAAGTCTGAATTACAGGTATCAAATAAGTTCATATTATTACAGAAAATATAATAAATTGTGGCATTGGTTGAATTGTCCAAATATATTAACGGAAGGACCATGAAAATCATTGCTGTTTACTTATCTACTAATTGATTTTCAATACCGAAAGATCTAAGGGCCCTGTTTACTAAGCAGTAATATAGGCGCATTAACATTTTTAACACACGTTAACCATGTATGTGCCTACAATAGCCCTATAGGCGCCTACATGGTTAGTAGGCGCACTAAAAACACTAACGCACCCTAGTAAACAGGGCCCTAAGTTTTGTAAAATAAACAAAATTCTTCATTTAGAAGTCCTTTGGATCTACAGTTCTTAAAGTTTCAACTCTGATAACCCTTCAAGCTTTGTGCTTCTGAACACATACTGTACCTCATTAATTATGAGCCTGCTGGCCATCCGTAGTCGTGTTCTCGGTCCAAACTTATTGGTAATCATTATTCGTAAACCAGCTTCTGGGAATCTGAACTTGGGAGGACTAGAGCAAATGATTTCATCCACCATCACTACAGAGTTCTTGCCATGGTACTGCTGCTTTACTTTTACTGTTAATCACAAAGGGTTATATTAATTCCATCATGAAATAAACACTGTTGCAGTCCATATCTGTGACCTTTTGTTTATGGTAATTTAAATAGGTTGCAATTGACAATATTATCTTTATTTTATTTATTTGAACATGTAGACCAGTATGTTCCTTTCATGCTCTGTCCTCTTCTGAATGGGTATTTGGGCATTACAGTTGCATTCTTACACTGAAGGAGTAGCCAATAGGATAGAGCAATGGGCTGACAATGAGGGACGTGTGGTTCAAATCTCACAGCTGCTCATGGTGATCTTGGGCAAGTCATTTAACCCTCCACTGACTCACGTATAAATTTAGATTGTAAGTCTTCTAGAGACAGTGAAATACCGAGTGTACCTGAATGCAACTCACCTTGAGCTACTACTAAAAAAAAATGCAAGCTAAATCTAAATAAATAAATTGTGTGCTGAGGTTTCTCTTTCTTTGGGTCCATGACATCACCATCCATACGAGCTGTTTCTTGCAGCTGTCAGGGTGGTAATGTGTCTTGACCAACATTTCAGCCTTCTTTCTATGGCTTTCTTCAGGGTGATGCTGTATGGCACCATTTGTGTGGTAGTCGCTGATCCAGATTGGTCTATCCAATCACATTTAAACTCTTGAAGGGGGAAAGGCTGTTGGTCTCTGTACAATCGATTTTGAACTTTTGAAGGCGGGAAAAGTCATTGGTCTTTTGTGCTGATTTGTTGGATGCTAAATTTACCTCATGAGGGGGTTTCAAACACTGTTTATGTTAAGACCTTTGTCTCTATTAAGGTTGAAAGGGTATCTTGTTATTTCTACTGCTTCATTCATCTTTCTGGGTCACGAAAGTTCTTCTTTTTCCAGGATCCTTGTGTCATTAAATCTGACAGTATGAATGGAGGGCTATGGCTGATTTGTCTGTATTGTGTTTATGATGACTCTTATGTTCTTGTAGCCTTTCTTCTACGATGTGGCCATCAAACATATAAATGGCAAGTGACTGACTCACCTGCAAATGCGCAGTAGAGTCGGAACGCTGAGAGTGTAGAAGTCCAAGCCCCGCCTCCACCAGTAGTACAGCCCAATAGGGAGGAGGGCTTGGACATGGGCGTGGAAATCGGATGAGGAGGGAGCAGGGAGGGAAGGAGGGGGCGGAACTGAGGGAAACAGACGCTGGGGGGAGGGCAGGGGAGAGAGCAGGGTTGGTGGACGGAGGGGAGGGAGGCCATAGGAAAACAAAAAGCTAGCCCGTTGGTACGGGCTTAACGGCTAGTATAAGTATAAACAGCCACAGTTGTAAGGGATTTCATACACACCTCAGCAGCTGTGGGGGGGGGGGGGGGGCAATTCTAAACTCATGCCAGTGTATGCAATAGTTTATGCGGTCAGTCCACTCTGGATGTGAGATAGAACGACAAGCTTCCATTCTGTTGTTGGACTGTGTTCAGCAATTCTACAGTGTAGGTGTTATTGGGGGGGGGGGGGGGGGGGGGAGTCCATTAGTTCCAGATTCTGAGTGGCAGCCATTCTGCTGTAGCAAGTGACAGGTAATGTGTCGCAGAGACTGTTCTTTTCTTTCCTACAGGTTGTCTCAATTGTACATTTTTATTGCTCTGGCCACCAGTGTCTGCAAGATGTCTCTCTTCATAGCTAGGTGGTGGTGGGAATCCACATGCAGGCAGCAGTTGATGTTAGTATGTTTTCTGTAGACAGTGTGTTTCAGGCTACCATCTGTCCACTTCTTACTATAACATCTAGAAAGAGAAGACATTCGTCATTCTTGTTCTCCATGGTGAATTTGATACTTGAAATACCATTGGGTTGTCTGTTTAGACCTCCCTGCCTCAGGCTGCCTCCTCCAAGAGAGAACAATTATGAGCTTGAATTAAGCAGGTCAGCTGCTTTCCTCTCTGCTTCTATTGTTTTTATTGGCAGGTACTTAAGGAGTAGGGGAAGGAGACAATCAATGGCTTCTCTCACTCCTCAGTCACCCCTTTCTTGCTGAATGCTTGTCTATAGCTCTGTATCTCCCCTCTTCTGATGCAATGCACATAAGAAAATTTGGCCTGTAAATTTGAATAAAGCAGTACAAGTATTTTTATTTGGAGTTATTTCATGCCTTTTTTTTTTTTTTTTTTTTTTAAAGTTGCAGCTGAAGGCAAGTTACTTTCAGGTACAGTCAGTGTGTTTTTTCTAGCAAAAAAAAGGTGCCAGTATTCAAATGCTAGGCCACCCTTCAGAGATGGGGTGATCAATGAGGGACCCACCCCTCAACAGCCAGGCCCCCTGCAACCAGTCACAGAATCTATGACAAGGCCGAATTGGTGTGTAGAGCCTGAGCTCTTTCGTTAAACCTTGGGGTCCACAGGTCAATTTTAGCAGACAATGGAAAAGGTGTCGGTACTCAGTACCCCTGATTATCCCTTCAAAAAAAGCCCTGAGAACAGTAGATATTGCCCTTCCCCTGAAGGGCTCACAAGCTAAGTTTGTACCCGAGGAATGGAAAGTTAGACGACTTGCCCAAGGTCACAAGCCCAGTTGGATTTGAACTGGGCTTCCCTGGCTTTCAGCCCACTACTCTAATCATTGTGCTACTCCTAATAATAATTTATATCAGAACGATTAGGCATGCTTAGGGCTTGGCACCTTTAGCTGTTAACTTGATGTTAGGAGACTGGTCAACTGAAGAGTTGTCTCATGAAGATTATGCTATGCAACACAACTGTTATTTAAGTGACAACCCACGCAAGTGTTATTTATGCACCATTTCCTATAAACTACAATAAGCATGGAAAAAAGCAAGGCTAAACAGACAGGAGATATACAGAGTTGGAAAACAGAGCAGGAAGCACCATGCAAGGTCAGTATAATTTTAATGAACACATTCTGATTTTTAAAAGCTATATTTTTGTTATCTTGTGTTACAGTAGGAAGAAAATAATTTGAGAAATGTTAAAAGACAGCAGCCAGAAGTTATTAGTACAAAGCCTAAGCCTGAATGCAAAGAAAAACCGAGAAAAACATTCATCAGCAAGGATTAATGAAGCATCTAGCAGCCACTAATGGAAAAAGTGGGACAGAAGAACCCCCAGAGCAGGCATTAAGCAAAACCTAAGCATTAAAACAAATTCACATACACAACTGCAGCTTAATATCCAAATGGACTTCCCTAATTATCTCCAACTAGCTCGGTGTGAAAAATAATCATAGCAACTGTGAAAAGGTAACAAACGACTCCTTTGAAAGGTAACATGATGCACATCGGTAGCAGCTTAAAATAACATCTGAAGCAAAGTCATCCTGTGAGCAGTAAGACAAGCTGGTCAAGTACAACATAAGGGCAGCAGATAACGAAAAGTACTCTAAAATGGCACACTAGAGATCAGATTATATTAAAAGGGAGTTTCATTTATTTACTTACTAGCTGTTGAGCCCGTAAAAACGGGCTAGTAAATGAAGGCGGGGGGGGGGGGGGTTTGAAAGGCCCCCCCGGATAGGTCGCCGCCGCACCTCTCCCCGGGATTGCCGCCGCCACCCCCCCCCCCCCCCCGGAGTCCCCTCCGCCACCCCTCCACCCGGGCCGGGTACCTGGCTTCACTATTCAAACCGCCGGAACGCAGCACACAGCTCATCTGAGCTGCCGTTCCCTCACTCGCAGGTGCGCAGGTTCCCTCTCTGTCACGCCCCCGTCATCACATATTGACGCGGGGGCGGGACAGAGAGGGTCTCTTCTGCGCATTTGCGAGTGAGTACGCCTCTTGCCATTTATACGTTTGATAGGAAAAGTAAATGCTTACTGTCCCCGTCTGCAAGTCAAACTACTAAAATGCAAATAAAATCAGGATGGCTCAGTAGACAGAGCTGCCCCTAGATCAGGGCCATTACTACAGGAGGGTGAAATGGGTGAAAGCCCGAGGAATCAAGCTAGGATGGAATCTTTTCACGATTGGAGTTTATTATTTCTGACTGTTCAAGCTGATTTATCACGATTGAAGTTTTAATCTTAGACCTTTTATTTCTCATCGCGAAAATGAACTTTCTTTACCTGATTATCTAATCCATTTTGTCATCTCCATCTTAACTATGTATTTCTCTGTTCCGGAATTGGTGATATCACCATTACGGAACAATGTAAGCCACATTGAGCCTGCAAATAGGTGGGGAAATGTGGGATACAAATGCTACAAATAAATAAATAAATAACCCGAGATGACAGATGAAAGCATGCCAAGCATGCCCAGCCCAGCCCCTTCTATATACTCCCCCTCCACTCCCAAATGTGGATGTGAATTCTCCAGGTTTGCCTAGCCTGACTCAACATGGGGGCAAACAAAAAAACAGCACCACGGGCCTTTAAAATGGAACAAAGTTCTTTAATGAATGAGCCTTGACCCGACACGGGCCGTGTTTCGGTGACTAGCACCTGTGTCAGGGGTCACAGTGATGATACAGAAAGTGAAAGTGCCTTGGTGCTTTGTAGCTTTTACTACATGAGACGTGGGGTAAGGAATATTGTAGATGAAAATATTCGAGTTATTCCCCAAGTTTTCCACGTCATCACTGTGACCCCTGACGCAGGTGCTAGTCACCGAAACACGGCCCGTGTCGGGTCAAGGCTCATTCATTAAAGAACTTTGTTCCATTTTAAAGGCCCGTGGTGCTGTTTTTTTGTTTGGACTTTAGTTTGTACTTTGTTCCCTCTCTTTTGTTATTATCAACATGGGGGCAGCCATGAGAATGCACGAGCTGCTAGAGGAAGGGGGGGGGAAGGATGGGAGGGAGTCAATTGCAACCCTTGTACAGGGCACCCTGTTCTCCTGCAAAATTCTTTCTTCAAATGTTGGTCTAGGAGAATATTAAAATTAAAAAAAAAAAACCACCATGTCTGTGTTAGGAATAATCAGTTTTCTATCATGAGAAGCCAAACTGACTTCAAGTATTCAGGAATTTATGTTGTTGAACGGATGACATCGCCTCATTTAAAAGAGGAATCTTAAAGGGCACTAATGCAGGTTGTCCTGCCCTATTGCAGCAATATTTAAGACACTGCAGGTTACACATTAATGAGATGCAAAACATGCATTTGATCCTGCCAACCTAGGTTTGATTCCCAATGCAGCTCCTGGGCAAGTCACTTAACCCTCCATTGCCCCAGGTACAAAAAGAAAACCTAGATTGAGAGCCCTCTAGGGACAGAGAAAGTACCTGCATATGTGTACAGCGCTGCGTACATCTAGTAGCATAAGTACATAAGTATTGCCATACTGGACAGCCTGAAGGTCCATCAAGCCAAGCATCCTGTTTCCAACAGTGGCCAATCCAGGTTACAAGTACCTGGCAAGATCCAAAAAAGAGTACAATACATTTTATGCTGCTTATCCTAGAAATAAGCAGTGGATTTCCCCCAAACTTGTCCATTTAATAATGGTCTATGGACTTTTCCTTTAGGAAGCCATCCAAACTTTTTTTGAAACCCCACTAAGCTAACTGCTTTTACCACATTCTCTGGCAACGAATTCCAGAGTTTAATTACACGTTGAGTGAAGAAATATTTTCTCCGCTTCGTTTTAAATTTACTACTTTGTAGCTCCATTATGTGCCCCCTAGTCCTAGTATTTTTGGAAAGAGTAAACAAGCGATTCACGACTTCCCGTTCCACTCTACTCATTATTTTATAGACCTCTATCATATCTCCACTCAGTCGTCTTTCCTCTAAGCTGAAGAGCCCTAGCCGCTTTAGCCTTTCCTCATAGGGAAGTCATCCCATCCTCTATCATTTTTGTTCCCCTTCTATGTACCTTTTCTAATTCCACTATATCTTTTTTGAGACGCGGTGACCAGAACTGAACACAATAGTCAAGGTACAGTAGCACCATGGAGTGATACGAAGGCATTATAACGTCCTCATTTCTGTTTTCCATTCTTTTTCTAATAATATCTAACATTCAATTTGCTTTCTTAGCCGCTGCCGCACACTGAGCAGAGGTTTCAACGTATCATCAACTATGATGCCTAGATCCTTTTCCTAGATTGATAACTCCTAATTTGGAACCTTGTATTACGTAGCTATAATTCAGGTTCCCATTTCCCACATGCATCAATTTGTACTTGCTCACATTAAACATCATCTCCCATTTAGATGCCCAGTCTCCAAGTCTTGTAAGGTCCTCTTGTAATTTTTCACAATCCTCTTGAGATTTAACAACTTTGAATAACTTTGGGCCCTGTTTACTAAGGTGTGCTAGCCTTTTTAGTACGTGCACAGAATTAGGAATATTGTTGGTGCCTACACAGCACACGCTAAAAGCAGTAATGCGCCTCTAGCGAGGCTTAGTAAATGGGGCCCTTAGTGTCGTCAGCAAATTTAATTACCTCACTAGTTACTCCCATCTCTACATCTGTATCTCTATAGAAATTATTATTATTATTAGTAGTAGTAGTAACATTGATAAAACCAAACTTTTATGCAGGGTCGCCGAGGGGGGGGGGGGGGGCAGGGGGGACAAAATTCCCTGGGCCTGGGCCTCCAAGGGGGGCCCGGCGCCGGGGTCAGGCCACCGGCGCTGCAGTCCCCGGTCTCACCTGCCTGCCTCCTTGGCTCCGGGCCCCCTACATTTGAAGCAGCAGTCACAGATCTCCTCTCTTCTGGCCTTCCCTTCCTGTGTCCCGCCCTCGTGAAAACCGGAAGTTACATCAGACAAGGGCGGGACACAGGGAGGGAAGGCCAGAAGAGAGGAGATCTGCGACTGCTGCTTCGAATGCAGGGGGCCCGGAGCCAAGGAGGCAGGCAGGTGAGACCAGGGACTGCAGTGATGGGGGGAGCGACAGAGGGCAGCAGCGGTGGGGGGAGCGACAGGGGATGGCAGCAGCGGGGGGAGTGACGGGGGCGGCAGCGGCGGGGCGCCCTTGCCCCGGGCCAGTCTCTCGGCGGCCCTGCTTTTATTGTTTGGTTTAAATCAGGAGCTGATTCCAGATTTTTTTTGTCTTTGGAGAATGGACTTTCTTTTGGATGTTGCTGGACTCTTCTAAGGTATAGAGCCATAAATCAACTTCTTAACTAAAAATATATATTTTTTAAGTTTAGACAGCTGCGTTTAGTCCGTTCTTGTTTTTACAGAGCACTTTATGATACTTGTCCAATTGCTGACTCTTTCACAACTAGACTACAGTAATTCTCCGTATTTAGGAGTTTCCTCTAAATTGATGATCAAATTGCAGTTAATTCAGAACACAGCAGCCGCTGATATACGGAAAGTCTAGATTTGATCATGTGTCACCTTTGTTGGTACAGTTACACTGGCTGCCAATAAGGCTCAGAGTTGTCTTTAAAGTTTGTTGTTTAATTCATTAAACTCTTGTTTGGTTATTCTCCAGAGAATTTTTATGTCTTTGCTTAGTTGGCTGGTACGACTAATTACAGTCAGAATAAAGATAGTCTTATTTTAGCATTTCCATCTGTAAAGGGATAACACTTTAAATCTGTTCATGATAATTCATGTCACTATTATTCTGTAAAGTGTTGGAATTCTTTGCTGCAGATTGTTCGACTGAATTTTCATTATCTCTCTTTTCGGAAAGCTTTGACATCCTATTTATTAACTGAATTCCTTTCAAATAAGTACAATTTATAATTCCTGATATGTAGTCAGTACCCCTTAGTACAGTTACCCACTTTGAACTTAATGGTAAGGATTAAGGATCCCTTTTACCAAGCTACAGCAAAAGTGGGCCTGCACTGGCGTGTGTTTTTGAGCCGTGCCGAGGCCCCCTTTTACCGCAGTGAGTAAAAGGATAGGTCTTTCTTTTCGGTAACAAATGGCCGTGTGGAGCACTTGCTGCGTGGCCATTTCAGGGGGGAGTCCTTACTGCCACCCACTGAGGTCGCGGAAAGGGATTTCGCACTGTGCACTGCCTGATTATTGCCTGGTACACAGTGGCGCAACAAAAATAAATATATTTTTGTAGCACTGGATAAGAAAATGTTCTATTCAATGTGGAAGCTCAAACGATTAAAACCTTTCTTCCCAAAAGCAACTTTTCGATACCTAATACAATCAACGGTCCTAAGCCATGTAGATTATTATTATTATAACAACTCATAAAAAAAAACTCCAGACCGCCCAAAATACAGCAGCCAGGCTGATATTCAGAAAAACACGCTTCGAAAGTGGCAAACCCCACCGAGAAAAGTTGCATTGGCTCCCAATCAAAGAATGGATCATCTTCAAAATCTGCACCTCAGTCCACAAAATCATAAACAGCGTAGTCCCAGAATACATGACAGAACTCATAGCAGTGGCGTAGCAACAGGTGGGCCTGGATGGGCCGTGGCCCACCCACTTAGAGTTCAGGCCCACCCAACAGTAGCACACATTTAGCGGTAGCTGGTGGGGATCTCAAGCTCCGTCAGCTGAAGACTTCCCTCTGATGGTACTCTCCATGATATCGGCACCTGTACATGCTCAGTTTTCAGCCCATGCCTGCTGCAGACTGCCATGGTGGAAAGAAGCATTTTCCTGCCAGCTGAGATATATTTTTGGTGGTGGTGGTGGTGTGGGAGAAGAGAACACTTGGTGCCTAACCCACTTCTTGCATAGGCCCACCCAGAATCTGTTGTCTGGCTACGCCCCTGCCTCATAGACTTACCAATAAGAAACAAAGTCAGGTCATCAAGATCCTACCTACTAAACCTACACTACCCAAATTGCAAAGGACTGAAAAACAAAACAACTTATGCAGCCGGCTTCTCTTACATAAGCGCACAACTATGGAATGGGCTCCCAAAAGCTGTGAAAACAATCCACGAACACTTGAACTTCAGGAAATCACTAAAAACCAACCTCTTCAAAAAGGCCTAGGCCTACCCCAACGACCCCACGTAACCCTCTTCACCTACCAACACAGCATGACTATGATCGCACAGGACAACATGCAATCTTCATCCATTTCGACCCTCCACTTATACCTCATACGATCACTATACAACTTTGTATTTGTTATCCACCGACTGGGCAAATGCCTTTGACGGTACTATGTAAGCCACATTGAGCCTGCAAATAGGTGGGAAAATGTAGGGTACAAATGCAATAAATAAATAAATAAATAAATATGACGGCGCGCTGGGGGTGGGAAGTACCACCGGGCTGCTGCAGTAGCCAGCGGTGCTTCCTGTTTAGAAAGCGGTAAGCCCGCATTGGGCTTACAGCTGCTAAGGGGCCCTAAGTGGGTTATAAATAATTCATATAACCCATAACATGCAAATGCATGTAAAGCAGTTCATTACTATGTAAATACTATAATGTGATTTGCAGCGTATATCGGGTGCGCACCACAAGTCGCATTATAACCCTATGCTGACGGTAAAATAACCCCAGTGAAATGCTGCAGCTATTTTACAACCCCAGAGCACTGGGCTGCCAAATCACGGCTTGATGATCTCCCAGTTATGATATCTAGGCTCCCCTTCCAGATCCAGACGACACCCCCCGAACAAGACCTGCCCTTATGCACTAACCCCCCCCCCCCCCACTCCGTAAAGGAACCCTCCCCCTTTGGTCATAGCTTAATTCCCTGGTGGTTTAGGGAGTCCCCAGGCAGGAGTGATGTCGCTCCTGCTCTTCTGGCGTTTTGCCTCAAAATGCAAAGTCCTGAGCATGCATAGCCCCTTCTCGCACACAGCAGTCTGCTCTGCCCTTCAGTTATGTTTTTTCCACTTAGCCAAATGGACGTGAAACAAAGCTCTCCTATTCTTCTTTTGTTTATATGTCACTTAAGTCCTGCTTTCATCCATGCCCAAAACATGGCAGAAAAATGCAGAATGTTGGCGCACACATTGTACGGCTTGTCTCTCAGTCCAGAATAAGACCAAAAGTACTGAATATCTGACTCAAGAGAAAATTTGGATGCCCAAAAGTCAACTCTCTTGAAATCCTCTCACAAAAAGGCTTCCTCTGCACAGAATCCATCTACTTATGTGCAGACCAGTCCTTTTCCATGGAATAGTCTTCAACCTCTTGGCACAGTGGCCATAAGAGTCCAGTTTTTGTTTTTATTAAAGAGCAGAGGCCCTAGAACAGTGGTTCCCAAACCGTTCCTGGAGGTACCCGTCAGTCAGGTTTTCAGGATACCCACAATGAATAATCATGAGAGAGATTTGCATGCAGTGGAGGAGGTGCATGCAAATCTCTCTCATGAATATTCATTGTGGGTATCCTGAAAACCTGACTGGCTGGGGTGCCTCCAGGTCCAGGTTTGGGAACCACTGCCCTAGAGGTATCGAAGCTCACATAACAACCCCTTCTTGAGCGTCTGCAGCTGAACGAGTAGAGGCCACTTGCATCAACTCTAGCCACAAAGCTAGTTGAGCACAAGAAGACCAGTACAGATGTTCCTTCTGATAAAATGAGGTACTTGGGCTCAATCTTTGCGGAAAAACATCAGTGCATCTTCGGAAGAACCATCTGATCCTGCCAACTAGTTCCCTTCAGCACAGAACGTACTACCACTGTGCAACATCCTACTTCCTAAGACACCAGTATCTTCTTCATTGATATCGTTTCAGCTGCCTATTTCCATCGACGATGGACACAAAATTCTACATCTATGATGATGATGTGCAACTTACTCGTATGCACTGAACCAGATCTACCCACAGCCTTGAGTAAACTGACTGCCCGTAACTGAAACTCAGGAATGGGCAAAGAACAAACTCTGCCTGAACCCAAGCAAAACAGAGACTCTTTGGGTACCTAAAACAAGTGGACAAATACTTGACTTAAAAATATCTTTTGGGAAGTATGAACGCCCCCTAAAATCACAGGTCAGGAATCTTGGGATACTGCTAGACTGATCACTCACCCTGATCTCACAAATTCAAGCAACCTTTAAAAATTGTCTCTATCGCCTGCAGCAGCAATAAATCTCTCTCCATATATTGAAAAGACAAGTCTAACCATAGTGGTCCATACCTCACCTGCGGTAGCTAGAAAGCTCTCTCCATATTTGAAATGGTTGAGTCTGACCACAGTGGTCCATGCCATGATAGCATCACGACTAGACTACTGTAATACACTGTACACTGGACAAACCAAAAAGAGTTTGCATCAGCTCCAACTAATTCAGAATGCTACAGTACCGACTGATAGAAGGCTGCAAGAAGCATGATTACATCACACCCTTCATGGAAAAACTACACTGGATACCTTACAGGACTAAATTTAATGCTTGATTTTTAAGGTCCTCAGACACAATGGGCCTGAGTATTTAAAGAATAAGTTAGCCCTTTACACACCTTTGAGACCTCTAAAGTCCTCTCAAGCAGCATCACTATCTGTACCCCCATCAAAAGAAAGTGTACAATGTGATACCCACCAGCGAGACTTCTCAGTAGTAGCCCCATGCTCTGGAATTTACTCCCAGAGTTTCTAGGTCTAACTCAAGACTATCTGTACTTCAGAGAGCAGGTGAAAGCCTGGCTCTTCTCCCAAGCCTTTAATATATAGGGTGATTATACAGCACTCTGCACCCAGACTAGCTTGCTACGCACACTAACAAACCAGTTCCTTATATCTTGTTTAACTGTACAAAGAACTTGCCTAGAGTTTAGCCACCCATCTATTTATCCCAACTGACTCCGTACCACCCATCTTGTCCCCATCTATATATCTGCACATGGCCTCTCGGCTACATGGTAAGCTGTGTTGTAGAAAAGCATTTGCATCATATCCATGTTATTGGAATGTTCTAATATGTGCTTATTAGATGTTTCATTAGTATTATAATGACATCGTATTATATCTCTGTTATTTGAATTTCTGTGCTGTTAAATAAGGATATTTTTGATACTGTTGCATGGTAGTCCTATTATTAGGTTTCAATTTGCTTTCTTCAAGTTTACCTCAATTTATATTGTATTTATATTTGACCATTTTTACTATTGTTATGCTGTTAACAAAATTGTAAGTTCTATGTAGAACTGTACTTGTTGTACATTACCTTGGGTGAATCTCTTCGTAAAGGCGGTGAATAAATCCCAATAAATAAAATAAATAAAATATCAGTTATATCATTATAAATTAAAACATTGATTTAAAAAACAAATACGTTTTTTAGGAAGATAGTTCTCCAATCTGTCTTGGAAGATTATTCCAAAACTTGGTCCCTTGAAAGGGAAGAGACAGTTCTAGCTGCCTCTTATTTCGAACTCTTTTCTCTACTGGAAAGTTCATTTTTTGAACTTTGCGTAATGTAGACTAATTATTTGGAATATTCAAAATCATAACTCCTTCAGAATTTAGGCCACAAGAGGATTTAAAGATCAAACAGGCAATTTTAAACATTGTTCAAGAATTAACCAGAAGCCAATGTAAGGGTTCCAACAAAAGGAGAAGCCCTCCGGAATTTGCCCAAATGAAAATAAGCCTAGCTGCAGTGTTCTGCAAAAGTTGTCTTTGCAGTTGCAAAGATACTGTAGTTTATAGTTTATTCAGAATTTGCTATACTGCCTTAAGTAACTAGCAGATCTAGGTGGTTTACAAACTAAAACAAGAAATTCCAAAGAGAAGAAAAAGATCTACAAAGTACGGCCAGAAAAGAGCATACCATTCATTCAAGGACAATTACAAAAAAAAAAAAAAACAACTTACTCTCATTTGCCGTGTGAGACTCGTTAGTGCGGCTTAGTAAAAGAAGCCCTAAGTTAAGGAGTTACAATAATCCAATTGTAGAAGGAATATTGATTGAGTTATGACCCTAAAGCTTTCCTTGCTCAATGATGACCTTATAGCTCTTAATGGACACAGTTTGAAAAAGAACTTTTTAAACTAAACTGTTAATCTGAGATTCAGAAGTTAATTTAGAATCTAAGAAGTCACCCAATGCCCTTGATTCTTTTTCAATTTTCAAAATTTCACCTGACTCCAAAGTTAAATCCTTAACTGGTACCGATTCAAAATTGTCAAATCATAAAATTTTGGTTTTCCGTTTGTTTCAACTTCAAAAAAATTTGTAACAGTCTACATATCAATTACAGAAATATTTTTTTTCAAATTTTGTAATGTGTCCTCTAAAGAACTCAACTCAGGACATAATAAAAATATATCATCGGCATATGACAAAACATATAAACTCAGACAGTACCTACAGACTGAAATAAACATTGAACAATAGGGGAGAGAGCGGTGAGCCCTAGAGCACCTCACAAAGTAGTCCCCAGGGCAAAGATGTTTCATCACTTTTGTTTACACAGTATGTACATTTTGTTTAAAATTCTCTAATCGAATCAATCTCTTTGCCAGTGAAGAGGACACAAAGCTTCCACTTTAATGCTCCATTCTTCCCTTTCCCCTATGCCTCATTGCAGATGCCCTGACAATTTCATGGACTACTTGGGTCATTTCTTTACATCTACCCCCCAAATTCCACTCATAACAAAAGCACTGCACAAGTTTCAGAAAAGCCATTATGTAATGATTCTCATAGCACCCTACAGGCCTCAACAGTACTGTTTCCCTCTTCTTCACAAGCTTGCAATTCTAGTTCAATGAAAATTACTTCAGATCCCAGAACTGATCACTCAACAGGAGGGCTGACTTCTTCATCCACAGTAACATAGTAGAGTTGATGGCAGATAAAGACCTGTTCAGTCCATCTAGTCTGCCCAACAAGATAAACTCAAGGCTTTTGGCCCTCATAGCCTGGAAATTGAGCAGTCTCTAGCATGTATTCTTGGCATTGCTCAGCCCACCCAAGACTTCATGATAGCTGCTCAGAAGAGTTCCACTAGAAGAATATAGGTTTTCAATCTGATGCTCTACTAATGGCCATGACCCTGCTACGACAGCTGTACAATATTTCATTTACTAGCCGTTAAAACGGGCTAGTATGGGGTTTTGGCAAGGCCCTCTCCTCTCCCCTTCCCCCCCCCCCCCCCCCGAGGTCGCCGCCACCACCCCTGCACCCGGCCCGGGCCCTCTCTTCGGTATTGAACTTACATCGGCGAAACGCAGGCAGCACGCAGATCAGCTGAGCTCCCGTCGGCCTTCCTTCTCTGCCTGTGTCCCGCCCTCGTGTGACGTAACGTCGGCGAGGGTGGGACACAGGCAGGGAAGAAAGGGCGATGGGAGCTCAGCTGTTCTGCGTGCTGCGTTTTGCCGATGTAAGTTCAATACCGAAGAGAGTGCTCGGGCCGGGTGGAGGCGGCGGTGACCTCAGGGGGAGGGGGAGCAGTAGCGGCGACCTCGGGGGGGGGGGGGGGAAGTGATAGCGACGTCGGCGGCTTCGTGTAGTTTCCCTCTCTGTCCCGCCATCTTTAAGGTTCCATACAGCTGACGATTTAGTTTTCAGTGTTAATTTGGTTTATCTAGATGGTTTTGTAGCGCTCTTCCTGAGGCAGCCACGAGGTTGGCGAAACAAGGCGCTTTTGTCGAGGGGCTGGCGTTTTTTCGCCGCTGCAGCAACCATATAGGACTCCGGAGTCCCTTAGAGTGGGATTTTTGGTTATAGTCTTTCGCCTGTGGGTGTTACACCTGGTTAAAGCTAAGTATTCCACACTTGTGATATCTGGGGTTAAGCCTGAGTGGGTTTCTACTTGTTGCAGAATGTATAAGCAAAGTTTCAAGATGGTTTAAAATGTTAAAATGTTAAAAAAAGTTTTATATTTACCACTGTTTTGCTCTATTATACAACAAATAGTACCTTAGCATATCTCAGGGTGTATCCTTGTTTTGAGGGTTCTCTTTAGACAGTCCTTTACTGGCTTTTGTCAGTTTTTCAGGATGGTTAGATGATAGGTGTCCATTTGTAAGATTGATATAGAATTTTTGAGAGAAGGATTGAGTTTTTTATCCCATCGGTTTTCTCATGTTTTATGAGTTTTTACGTTGGGATTTTTTCTCTCTTGACTCTCTTAAATAGAACCCATGATAGTACTCTACTCCTATTTTAAGCAGGGGTTTAGTAATAACTTTGTATGATTCCCTGCTAGGAGGTTTGAGGTTCATTTTGTTAACAGTATTTATCAATCCAGAGGGACACCTGCATACCAGTCCTGTTTTAAGAGCCTTTTATTCCACATATGTACTGTTAATTATTGTTAACTGGATAATTATTGTTACGCAACTGCATTTCCCTGCCTCTCGTTTTTCTTATAAGCTAACTTTCAAAGCTTAAGTGTTGTTTGAACATTTGTTTTATGTTCAGTCATAAAAAAGTATTGAAAACATCTATGATAAGTTTGGGTTTTTTATGAAAGGCGACATATCAAATAAAATACAATGAAATAAAATAAAGTGCAAACCATATACCCAATTCTATCAGCATAAAATTGTCCTTCAAGTTTTTACTACAGACTGTAAAGTCTTCCATCTGAATGAAGAAATAATGCTTTCCACTTTGTCCAAATCCTCATTTAGACACTTGAGAGATGGGCCTTCATACTCTAGACTGTAAACAGTCAATAACTTCCATAGTTCTTCTTACTTTCCTCTTGTTAACCTGTTTTTATTGATGTACGTAAACTGCTTAGAAGGACTTCCAATAGGCAGTATATCAAATGATTATTAAACTTGAAACTAACTGGGCAAGTAGGACTTTGTCTGGTTACCTATGTGGGTACGGCAGTGAATACTGGCTATGCCACATAACTTCCAGGTGGCACCGATGATCTGATATGGCCCGCACTGAAAAGCCAGGTCTAATCTAGCTGGCGGCTAGATTAGTGTTTAATAAAACGCCGTCACTGGCTGAATATTGACTCAAAAATGTC
Source organism: Microcaecilia unicolor (assembly GCF_901765095.1). Taxonomy (NCBI): domain Eukaryota; kingdom Metazoa; phylum Chordata; class Amphibia; order Gymnophiona; family Siphonopidae; genus Microcaecilia; species Microcaecilia unicolor. The sequence continues at coordinate 206,890,533 of NC_044039.1, forward strand.
TATGGAATGTAAACGTTCCCAACATAAAGTCCACAGGTTTGTAGCTTAGTTCAATTGTCAGAACGCAATCCTGAGATCCACTCTGTTAAACAGTGAAAATCCAGTTTAGCTAAGGAAAGACCTACGCACGTCAAAGGAATTCTATTTCAACATCGCTGTCTACATGACACGAAAAGCAAACTGATGAATTCATGGATAACAATCCCTAAACTGTTAATATGAAAAGAGTAGGTTTGATACATGGCCATTACCTAGTCGATAAGTAACTGTGAAGCTCTTAATCTCAGAGTAATACAGTATTTAAAAAAAAATATTACAACCAACTTTCCTACATATCGTATTACGATTTAAAACCATGGATGCAACGGTCTGTCTGGCTTTATCAATGCTCCATGGACAGCACACAACATTTTAAATCAATACAAAGCCAGGTTGTTTATTCAGACTTAGGGATAATGGGGCCCTTTAACTAAGCTGCCTAACAAAGCAAAAAAGGCCTAACCTGGGGATGTGCTAAAGCATTTCATATTAGTTTTGCCACGTGCACGCGCTAACCATGAAGTAATTTTTTTAAGGGGGGGTGGGGTTTTTCTGAGGGCGCGATTTAAGGATGGAGAAGGGGCATTTCTGTCACAACCAGTTAGCGCATCTACATTGAAAAGAGCTAACTGGTTAAGCGTATGGATAACACAGGAACCCTTACGACCTCATTAATAGGTAGTGGTAAGTGCTCCCAAGGTAATTTTTAAAAATGGCTGTGTACTAATGGCAACATTAGCATACATAACTGTAGATTATTCTCATTTATTTATATATCACAATTTTATATTCATTTTCTTAGATTTTTTGATTTTATAATTTTTTTTTTTAGAAAAAATCAGTTTAACTTATTTGAATAATAGCGTTTCAAAAAGGAGTAATCAGTGCCTTGAAACGCTATTATTCAGATAAGTGAAGCTGATGCTATATATTTTTTAAAAATTGATAAAAATAAAAAAAACTAAGAAAATGAATATAAATTTATGATATATAAATAAATGAGGAGAACGATCTACAGTTATTTATGGTATCAATGAAGATGATGCTGTTTGAATTCCCCTGAAATAATCTGGGAAGAGCATCGCTGAGGAACCATACTAATATGTGATAGATTCCAATAATCTTCTATGTTCTTAGCTTTTTATTTACCATTTGTGGATAGCATTAGCATAGGGCCATTAATAGAAAAAAAAAGTGAGGTTTTACAGCCATGGTAAAAATGGCCTTAGTGCATGGGAACAACCCACTTAAGGGCATGCGAAGGCCAATTGTTACTACGGCTTAGGGAAAGGACACTTTAGGAATATCCACAATAAATATGCATGAGATAAATTTGTATGCAGTGCCTCCATTGTATGCAAATCTATCCTATGTATATTCATTCATGGACTCCCTGAAGATCTGACTAACTTGGTGCGTCTCGAGAACTGGGTTGAGAAGCTCTGATTTAGGGGTAATCCTATGAGATTTAGCTTATACAACACATTATTTTTCAGGCTTTTTAAATGTGTTCCTTGATACATTTTAATCTTGTGATCTGCTCTGCTGTCTTTGGATCAAGAGCAGACAATCAAATTTCTATGCACGTCGTCCTGCTTTATTTTTATTTACGTTCTGTATATGCTTCATGGAATGTGAATATTAAATCCAGCGTCTCCTGGCTCTGTGCAAAGCAGATGCGTTTCGTGCTTGGCTCTTAAACCAAGGCTTCCTCCGTGATGATAAGTCAAGTCCTGTCTGCTTAGCCTTACCTGTCCCGAACAATGGCACTGATGGGTCATCAGTGAGGTCACAATATGAATTACCATCCTGCAGCTCATTGTTAATGGTGCTGCTGTTTGCTACGTTCTTTCGTTTGATTGTGAATAACCTCTGTATCTTCATGTTGTATCTGGAAGTGTAAAAAAACAAACAAAAAATTATCTGTTACAATACAAAGTGGTGAGAATTTTAGCTGGACAAATCAAATGGACTAAGTTAAACTGTCCGTTCCTCTGATAGTTAATGATATCAATAGAAAAATAGTTTGCCTTCTGGTTCACTGAACAGTAAATAGGTGTATTTTTTTCTCTGCTGATATTAAACAATTAGAAATTTTTTGACCTCATTGCGTTACGTGGTACAAAATAATACTGTGAGATCACTAAAGTTAAGTTTTAAAAATTCAGTATTGTTTAAAATACATTGAAACACTTTTGAGGGTTGTTTTTTTTAACTTCCATTGTGTGTTTTTCAAAGCTCAGAAGGTTTTCATGCCAATGATAGATTAAGTGAGATGGTAGAGTACCTGATAGGGGCCCTTTTACTAAGTCGTGTAGGCACCTAAGCGCCCCCCAACGCGCGTCAATTTGGAGTTACCGCTTGAGCCTGAAAAATGCTGGTCTACAAACTCAAATTGCCTATAAAATTCCCCCCATAGAATCGCCATGTAGATAGAACAGCGGCGGCTTTTCTGGTTCTGCCTCTGGCCTATAGGTGCAATGCAGTAGGTTGTGCGAGTCTATAATCCAGCGTCAACAGGTTTTGAGGAGAATGCAATAACCGGGGAAAGAAGATGGCTGCAGAGATCGACAATACCTGTCAAGAGACAAACTTGGGACTAGCTACAGTGAATGTTCATGCACACACCAGGTGACAGTTATTCATTTGTCCTCGCTCTGGGTAGCTGTGAAATACACTCATGGGGGGAGGGGGGAGGAGAAAAATGGAAATATGTGCAAGAGAATATGGCATGATATGGTTACGAAAGAGGGGTGGGAACTATTATATCAGATGTTATATAAACTGGGTTAGTGGATTTGACTGGAGGTCGACTTCACCAGTACTGACCCCTACACTTTTCACTGACTGGTGCATATGAATATCGTATTTTCTTTGTATTCTTTAGGTAGCATTGTTAACTGGGGGAAACCCATACTAGATGTGTATTGTTGTTGCATTTATGTTAATGGTTACACTTGTGCATTTCTCTTGCTAATAAAAATTAACAAAAAAAAAAAAAAAAGAGAGACAAACTTGGGGGTCAGCTGTGGTAACTGTGCAACCTGGACGTACCAACTGGGTGGTAGTGGTGGTGGAGTTTGAGACTTGTAAGTGCGTACTAAAACGGGAGGATAATATAAATTTCTAGGACAGGGTAGGGAGAGATTTTCTAAATTGTCTTTTACTGGAGATTAGAAGAGTTGGAACAAGAAATACCGAAGGGAATGAAAGAATAGACTTACTTCATAATAAGTATGTAAAACATGTACATAATGATGAGTATAAGGCTTTCCCACCTGAAAAAGAAAAATTTCAAGTCATCACCAGCATTCTCATATTTATTCTGCAAAAATGCATTGCTAGCAGGCGAAGCAATTCAAGCCTCATCTTTGGTTGGCTTGTTTCAGAAAAAGGAGATGAAAATAAAATATTTATTCGCCTGCTACCTATCCTAGAAGGAGAAACTGGTGGGGAAATTTACATTTTATAAAGGGAATTACTTACCACGTTATCACTTCATCGTATATGAACTGCAAAAAAAACAACAACACAAAGAGGAGAAATCAGTTTCTACACGTTAACTGCTTTCTTTCTTTTTTTTAGATGTTTTGAGATGTTCAAAGGTCACGCGTTTTTTTTAAAGATTTCCTTATTTCAAGCCTCGATAGCTGCGTTCTGCTCTGTTGATCTTTCATCTGTAATGTGTCTGTTTTCCAAGCTGGTTTACTGCTGGCAGTGCTAGCCACTAAACAGTTTGACTACTTAAATCACTAGTAATGAGCCTTACTACACATAACTATGAGTCCTATAAAACAGGATCACTCTCAAAAAAAAATAAAAATAAAATCTGTATACATTACAAGGGTGCCGGCTGAATATCAGCTGCAACCTGCATAACGTTTTTTTTAATCCCCCACCCCTGCTGCAGGTTGCCACCAGTCTTAACACCCCCCCCCCCCCCTCCGCCATCATCTAGGCGAACCCTCCCAGGGCCTACCTGAAATCCCTGGTGGTCCCGTAGGGGTCATTGGGGGCAGGCGCTACAAAAATAAAAATATTTTCCATTAGTGGCCTCAAGGGGCAGGAGCAAGTGGCCTTTGCTCCTGCCCCCGATGACTCCCACAGATCACCAGGGACTTCAGGTAGGCCCTAGGGGGGGAGCTTTCCTTGATAACAGCAGGGGGAGGCGATGTTCAGACTGGTGGTGGCCTAGAGGGAGGGGATAGGGAAGTGACGGCCTGCTTCACGGGGGAGGGGGAGGTATTTTTTAAAAAGTTATGCAGGCCTCCTGGCTGTTATCGGCCAGGACCCACATAAGTTCTGGCGGCCAGGACAGAAAAAATTAGCCCCTGATATTCAGTACTGGTGCCTGGACATGGCGCAGCACTGAAAATTGTGGGCTAACTTAGCCAGCGACAGTAAGCATTGGGGGGGGGGGGGGGGGGGGGCCCAGTGCAAGCTGACTCCAGCAAATCACTGGGCCTATGTGCTAAGTTCATTCAGTATACACCCAGAAGTGATGCACTAAGTGCGCATCACAGGGGGTATCAAAGTTTTCACTAAAACAATGCACACCAACCTGCAAATGAAGACATACTGAATGGAAATTAGGATTTAAAAGATGCACTGGAGATATTATAACACATTGTACTCCACATATATAACGTTTGCTAATTAAGGCCTAAAATGTCACACGTATTTCACACCAGGTGTTAAACTTTTCAATACAAGCATTATTGAAAGGGCTGAGCTGCCAGAATGTACTGTGACCAAAAGATGAATGTGAGTAGTCTACTCTTTTTAAATTTATTTTAAATTATTGGATATACCACCTATGGTAACATGACAGCTAGAGAGCAACAATCTAAGCTTGCAGTGTGGGGGGGAGGTTGCAACCTGGATGGGCTCTTCAAAAAAAATACCAATACTAAAGCACAAAATTATAAATAAAGACATAAGCTAGTTAATATAATATACTTCCAAGCACCAGCTTCACTGAAGCCAAATGGCGTTTCTTTTGGTTCTCTCATGTCAGCAGGTAAAAGGAACACGGTGAACAGCCTTTTCCATGATGGCTCCTTCCTCGAGAAAGACATTGCTTGTGGGAATCAAGCTGAAACAAATATTTTTCTTTCTGAAAAAAGGTAAAATCTTGGTCTGTTCTTATAGGGGATCTGTGAGATTAAGTGGGCCTCAGCTGAGTGTCTGTGGCCTCCTATGTGAACGATGGTGATGTTTCATGCTAGAATTTTACTTCTTCCTGAGTTTTTCGTGGCATGGTAGGTTCAGATTTACTAAAATAAGTGTCTTGGTTTATTTGATAAATGGGGGGGGGGGGGGTCTTTCATCAGTGCAGAGGGGTCTAGTGAATAATATCAATTTTGTCTGTGATTGACTTTGTGCTATTAAATTAAATTTTATGTTTAAATCTTTTTTATTGACGAAAAATGCTAATACAAGCAAACAGAAACTTCAAAATAAACACAGTGCAAATACAACAGGTTTCTTCTAGCCGTCCTCCAATCGTCAGTAAATTTTTCCCCCTTCCCCCCCCACCCCCCCCAATCCCTACGCCTTCTACATTAAATTTACATAGATTCTTTGAGAGGATAACATCAAATTACAGTATAAGCGTCTCCCAAGATCCTAAAAGCCAACAGGTCAACTCGAACTTTCCAACATGACATTAAATTTTATAAATAGTTTATTTTCCCACAGCTTTGCAAAGCCTTTTGGGGCTAGGAAGTAATCTAAAAGAATTTGCAATAGGTATACGAGAGATGGCACTGTAAAAATTTACCCCCAGGACCTAAACACATTTTCCAACACGTCTCTATAGAAAGGAAGGTTACATTAAACACAAATATTTAATAACTTCTTACACAAAACTAATTTGCTTAGACCATAAAAATGTATTGTCAATACAAACGGGTGACACATTGCAAACAGTGTTTGAGCACTGCTGTATACCACAATGGATAAGGTATGCTAGTTTCACAGTTTCCACTAAAGCAAAGATCCTCAGATCCAGTCCTTGAGGTCTACAACCCAGCCTGTTTTTCAGGATTTCCACAATGAATATGTAAATGATCTCATACATAATCATTGTGGAAATCCTGAAAAACAGGTTGGGTTGTGGACCCCTCGCACTAAAGGGTTTTTCCACAATAATATGTAAGGCTAGTGAAGGAACACTGCTGTTACAGATGTGGTTATAATCAATACAAAGACCATTAGAGATATTCTGAGACATGACCTGGAAAAGTGGTCTAGGAAAAAAAAGAATATATATTTTTGTGGGGGAAATTTACAAACCTGGCCATTTTCATGAAACTCACTGCTGCACGCGTTATCCTACGTGAAATTTAAAGCCCATCTTTTCACCAGTGCTTTTCCACCAGCCAGGCAGGCCGTGGCCGGGATTGACTCTGCACCTGATCTCTGTGCCCTACTCTTTGTCGACTTTCCTATGACTTCCTCTTGGGTCCTCGTTTCCTTTATTCCTTTCCCTCTTGCATTCTAAATTGTAAACCGCTTTGCTATGGTGACACTAAAGGTGGTTATAGTAAGTGCTCAATAAACCATAAACCTGAGCAATTGTTAAAACATTCTGCTCCTTCCTCTAACATTACTAAAATCGACCTCTTCCTTTCTGAGTATGGGGCCAAGATATGTATCCCCCTCTTTACACCTTAGACCACTGCACCTTTCTCTTGATCCGTCTTTTCACTACTATAGTTTATTCCAAATTCAAATACACTACTTAACCTCCCCCTTTAGGGGCTCCTTTTACTAAGGTGCGCTGAAAAATGGCCTGCGCTGTTGTAGGTGCGTGTATTGGACGCGTGTAGGTCCATTTTTCAGCGCACCTGCAAGAGAGGCCCTTTTTTTTGGGGGGGGGGGGTGAAAATGGACGTGCAGCAAAATAAAAATTGGCGTGCGTCCATTTTGGGCCTGAGACCTTATCACCACCCACTGACTTAGCATTAACCAGGCAGTAATTGTCCGTGTACACTGCTGATTACCTCCCAGTTAGCGCCATATGGTAGAAAATAAAAAAAATATTTTCTGACACTCGTAAAAAATGGAATTACCGCCCGGGACATGCGGTAGCCGGGTGGTACTTCCAAACTGACATGCGTAGGCGCCTATGCACCTTAGTAAAAGGGCCTCTTAATGTTATTATGACCATGTAACCTCTCTAGGCACTACACTGGCTCCACATGCATTTCTAAATACATTTCAAGCTTCTCTTACTCACCTACCAGGGCTTTCACTCTACAGCTTCTCTCTCTCTCTCTCTTCCTCCACACCTTTCCTCATGTTCTCTATTCACAAATCAAGTCGCTCATATGTCAGTCCTTAGCATGCATGTGCTATTTTGTATAGCTTCCCTATGCCAATTTAATACGTAGTTAAGCTGTGGAATTCATTGCCAGAGCAAGTGGTAAAAGCAGTTAATGTAGCTGGGTTTAAAAAGGGATTAGAGGAAAAGTCTATAAACCAGGGGTGTAGCCAGACCTCGGTGGGAGGGGTGGCCAGAGCCCGGGGAGGGGGGGCACTGTTTAGCCGCCTCCCCCCGCCGCCGCTGCATCAGGTACCTCATTTGCTGGCGGGGGTCCCCAATCCCCACCAGCCGAAGAGTCTTCTTCAGCGCCGGTCGACTCCGGCGCCTTCGTTGTGTGATCATCTGTTTCTGACGCCTTATGTCCTGCATGGAGCTATATGAGGATGCTGCGGCGGGGGGCAGGCGGTGGCGGGGTCAAATGTAGAGGGGGCCAGGGCATAATCTGTGGGGGCCCATGCCCCCGTAGCTACACCCCTGCTATAAACCATTCATTATTAAGTTTGACCTGGGGGAAGCCACTGCTTATCCCTGAGGTTACAGATGGGATCTCGCTACTTTCGGCAACTCTGCCAGGTACTTGTGATCTAGAGTCTGGCCACTTTTGGAAATTGGATACTTGGCTAGATGGATCCTTGGTCTAACCTGGAATGTCAGGGGGAAGTTACCAATATGAGCCACTGTTAAAATGGATTATTTTGCTGTTAATCCCAGTTATTAGTATCTAGGTCTCATTGTACAAAATGGGACCTGTAAACTAGCACAAGTTAATGGTAAAATAACCCATATTAAACAGTAGCCGATGTAGATAAATCCCCCCTTTAGTGTCCTAGGACCACTGGTGTGGTCACCACTGAGCAAATGCTGCAATGCAAATCCTCTCTTGTTGCACTAGTAACCCAAAATTTAAAATGAGGAGGAAACGGCCTCAAAGGTCTGTCGTGCTCACTGACTGATGCCAGGAAAATTCTTAGCACTGACACAGATTATCTAAACCTCCTAAAACAAAATTTATTTGATTTTTTTTACTTTTATTTTTCACTTTTCATTTCATTCTTCATCAAATTTCTTCATAAATTCACCAAATTGCATAAATTCCCATCAGTCACACATGGTCATCACAGGAACTACACATTGAATCCTATGATGAAGGATAGTCTGTGTCAGTGCTAAGAATTTTCCTGGCATCAGTCAGTGAGCACGACAGACCTTTGAGGCCTTCCCCCTCTCCCTTATTTTAAACTAGCCGTTAAGCCCGTAAAAACGGGCGAGTATTGCAGCCCTCCTCTCTCCACTGGCCTCACCCCGTTCACTGATTGTCCCCCCCCCCCCATATCCAGCGACCCTCTTCTTTCCCTTGGCCTCCCCCCTCCCCCCATGTCCAGCAACCCTCCTCTGTGCCCTGCTCTCACCCCAAGTCCAGCAGCCATGGCCTCTCCCCCCTGCCCTCCCCCCATGTCCAGCTACTCTCATCACCGCCGCCGCCGCTCCCTCTCCCCTCCGTGCCGGGCCCCCTGCACTGACCTGACAGCGCCTCTCACCTCCGTGTGAAAGCGCTACAGGCAGCAGCAGATCGCTCTGCTGCTGCCTGCAGCGCTTCCACACGGAGCTGAGAGGCGCCGTCAGGTCAGTGCGGGGGGCCCGATATGGAGGGGGCGGAAGCGGCGGCAGGGATGGGGGGGGAGGGTGGAGGTTGTTTCATGCGATGTTCCTTTCCAGGCAGCATCCGACAATTCGACTCCGTTTCCCTCTCTGTTCCGCCCTCTGACATCATGACGTCTTGACGCAAGGGTGGGACAGAGAGGGAAGTCTGTACTGCGCATTTGCAAGTGAGTACGGTCACTTGCCGTTTATATGTTTGATTTGTGGTTACTAGTGCAATAAGAAGGGATTTGTATTGCAACATTTGTCGATGAGATGTTCTAAGGCGTCTGCAAGATAGTCCATTATTGTTTGAAGTGATCACCATCCAGCAAACCCAATGAAGAGCTGTGGACCTCCCACTGTTGGGAGGAGGTGGTGGTGTGCTGGAAGGTCAGTGCACATTGTTTTTACAGGGTTGCTGTGCTGCCTCCAATCCCGTCTTATCAATCTGACAATGCGGGCCAGGGAGCGGGGAGAAGGGCTTAGGTGCTTCTTCCCCTGCTGCCACCAAGTCAACTCTCACGGTAAGTTGAAAGCTGGTAAATAGAAATAAGCAGGGCCACCGAGAAGAGGATCAGGGGGGCAAAATTCCCCAGGCCCTCGAGGGGGGCCTGGCGCCGGAGTCTCTCTCTCTCCTGCTCCTGATGGGACCCGAGTGATCGCGGCCCAACAGGAGCAGGAGAGAGAAAACTCCAGCGCTAGGCTCCCCTTGGAGGCTGGAGAGGACCCAGAGCTTCCTCCAGAGCTGCTCTTCTGCCCCTTGCTGAGCGGCTACTTTTCCTCTCAGGCATGTAGGCTCAGTTTTGAAACTGAGCATGCTCTGAGAGGGAAAGCAGCTGCAGGGGCCCTGCCCCGGGCCCGGTGGCAGTGGCCCTGCCCCGGTTCAGTCTCTCGGCGGCCCTGGAAATAAGATGAGCAACAAAGCAAAACTTCAAACATCTGAAGAAAACTCCCAATCCACTAAAAGTTACTAAAACTTAATATGGAGATATTTCTAAATAGTTTTGAAAAGAAAGCAACGGAAAAAAAGCACTGAATAACTTACAATAATAAGTACTACTATGGAAAGGGTGTAGTACATAGAATCTCTGAATAAAGCCCACCACGTCAGATGTACAACCTGAAAGAAAAAAAAATTCCAGGGCAGTAAAGCTTTTCTCGAAATACAAGCTTGTCAATGAACATCCATTCTATGAATTGTTTAGATGAACATAGATTCCTCTCAGGGATGCTCAGACACATGAGCTTTTGAGACTGCATAGATAATTAATGTCCATTTTCAGAGGTCATTAAAAAAAAAATCTGGTGGCTCCATGAACCTATTCTAGTTCAGAAACAAAATTCCGGGGAAAATCCGATAGATTCTCACCAATTTTCCTACAACTTTAGAAAACTTTCCTATAGAAACTGAGGTAAAAAGAGAAAAATAAGCACAGCATGGCCTCAACAGCTCCTACAGATAATTTCTGAAGAATTCACGGGTCAAAATTCAAATACTGCAGGTCACCTTCTTTTTAACTGCCAGCCACAGCATTTAAACATATTCCACATGTTCAGTGCTGAGTAAGTTAAAAGATAGTGATGATATTCAGTAACCACCCCATATAGCTACGCAGGGCCCCTTTTACCAAGCTGTGGCATAGGTTTCTGATGCGCACCGAGGCCCCCTTTTACCACAGCGGAAATTTTTTCAAGAAATGGCCCACTCTTACTGCAGCGGAAATTTTTTTTAGGAAATTGCCATGCAGCAAGTGAAGAACTTGCCGAACAGCTATTTTTTTTGGGGGGGGGGAGCCCTTACCACCACCCATTGAGGTGGTGGTAATGGCTCCCGCGCTAACCGTGCAGTGATTACTGACGGGTACACACAGGCGCTACAAAAATAAAAATATTTTTTTGTGGCGCCGGCTTTGACGCGCACTGGGGGGTGGAAACTACTGCCGGGCCACTGCAGTAGCCCGGCGGTACTTCCTTTTTAGCGAGCGGTAAGCCCAACTGCTTTGTAAAAGGGGCTCAAAGTTTGCTAAGCTAATCCACAAAGCTGTACAGATACTGCAGCTGAATTATCACTGACTATCCACAGAATTAGGAGGAATGGCCACGCCCTACCACTGTTCCACACCAGAACTATCCACATAGGAAAGGCTAAAGTGGCTAGGGCTCTTCAGCTTGGAGGAAAGGCGGCTGAGGGGAGATATGATAGAGGTCTATAAAATAATGAGTGGAGTCGAACGGGTAGATGTGAAGCGTCTGTTCACGCTTTCCAAAAATACTAGGACTAGGGGCATGCGATGAAGCTACAATGTAGTAAATTTAAAACGAATCGGAGAAAAATTTTCTTCACTCAACGTGTAATTAAACTCTGGAATTCGTTGCCAGAGAATGTGGTAAAGGCGGTTAGCTTAGCGGAGTTTAAAAAAAAGGTTTGGCCGACTTCCTAAAGGAAAAGTCCATAGACCATTATTAAATGGACTTGGGGAAAATCCACTATTTCTGGGATAAGCAGTATAAAATGTTTTGTACTTTTTTGGGATCTTGTCGGGTATTTGTGACCTGGATTGGCCACTGTTGGAAACAGGATGCTGGGCTTGATGGACCTTTGGTCTTTCCCAGTGTGGCAATACTTCTGTACTTATGTGCCAGAGGAACTATAAAACTTTTCAGTCCCACTATCCAGATAGCACATCTATTCATATAAATCCAAAAATAAATTATAGGGGACTCCACTATACAGGTAAGTAATTTTGAATACTGACCCACTAGTTTTATCAACGCCTGTAAGATTACTAAAACTCTGGAATTGATAGGAAACACAAATTAATATTTATCAATCTTCTGATGACTAACTGAGCTTGCTTTACTTTGAGGAGTATTTTCAAAGCACTTAGACTTACAGTTACATAGCAACCTATGGAACTTTGTAAGTCTAAGTGCTTTGAAAATGAGCCCCTTTGTCTTGATGAATTGTGTCCAATACTGATTAGATATCTAGACAGAACACCTGACTGTGCTACAGGTTATTCTGCAGAGACACTGTATATAAGCGGACATATATGGCATTTAAGGAGAGAATGGCTTGTCTGTCATTGTGAATTAGGTTCCAATTTGAAAAACTCTTATGCGGCGGTAGCCGGAGCCAGAGTGAGGGGGCACATTATAGCCACCCCCCGCCGCCATTTCCGACCCCCCCCCGGCCACCATTGCCGACCCCCCCCCCCCCCCCCCGCCGCCATCACCTACCTGAGCTGGCTACCTCAATCCACTTTCGGAATCTGATGACGCTGCACGTTGTACGTGCAGGACGTCAGACTCACAGAGAATCTGTGAGTCTGACGTCCTGACGTACAACGTGCAGCGACGTCAGACTCCGAAAGTGGATTGAGGTAGCAGCGCCAGCTTCTTTGAACAGCACGGAGTGACGGAGCCTAGGACGAAGAAGAACTTAATAGCGGCAGGAGGAAGCGGACCTCGGCTGGCGGGGTTTGGGGTCCCCGCCAACAAAGGTACCCACAGCAACGGCGGGGGAGGGCTGGCGGCGGTAAGGGAGTCCAGGGCGAAATCTGCGGGGGCCCAGGCCCCTGTGGCCCCAAGCAGATACGCCCCTGGTTTTGATACAACTTATAAAGGGTCAAAACCACAACACTTAAGGGTAAAGATTCAGCTGAAAATACCCAGTGCACTTTAAGACTCAGTACTTTACATTTTACAGCTGCAAAGATCTCATCAAGGGAGAAAAGCATGTTTTCTCAACCCTAAATTATTTCTGCCTACCTGCAAACATGCTACTAGGTAACATAGTAACATAGTAAATGACAGCAGATAAAGACCTGTATAGTCCATCCAGTCTGCCCAACAAGATAAACTCATTTTACATGGTATGTGATACTTTATATGTATACCCAAGTTTGATTTGTCCTTGCCATTCTCAGGGCACAGACCGAGAAGTCTGCCCAGTACTGTTCTTGTACTAAAAGTTCTGAAGATTCTGGAATCCTAAAGAGTTACAAGATTCCAGAATCCCAATTAGTAGCAACATTCCATGTAGAATCCCAAAGAGTAACACAGTAACATGACGGCCGATAAAGACCTGAACGGTCCATCCAGTCTGCCCAACAAGATAAACTCATTTTACATGGTATGTGATACTTTATATGTATACCCGAGTTTGATTTATCCTTGCCTTTCTCAGGGCACAGACCATAGAAGTCTGTCCAGCACTCTTCTTATACTAAAAGTTCTGAAGCTAACATCGAAGCCCCTTAAAATTTACACTCCAGCCCAGCCCTATCTATTCAGTCACGATCAGGGCGTAGACCGTAGAAGTCTGCCCAGCTCCCGTTTTTCACCCCTAAGCGGGCATTTCTGAATGACAAAGTTGGGCAGCATTAGGGATTTAACTGTATGCTTTGTAAAATGTAAGTATATACATTTAAATTTTGGCAGAGACACACTGTATATTTGTGCCTGCTTTCAAGCACACATATTTATAATGTGCTCACACAGTGCCGTAGCGAGGGCAGCTGCCACCCGGGGCGGTTCGCCGCTGCGCATCCCCCCCAGGTGCAGCACGGCGCACCCCACCCCCAGTTTCTTCAACTGCACTGAATACTTTCAGAAATAAGTTTGACACTGAAAAAGAATTTAAAAAAAACTATAAAAGCTGGATTGTGTGTTTAAATATTTGTAAACAGAAGAAATCGGGAAATCAGCAGGTGACAATTAAAAATGACTCACCTGGCCTGCAAATATGCCACAGATTCCGATTATACAAAGAATGTTGAAAACTGCTGAGCCAACAATCGTTCCAACTCCTACATCACCATGAGTGATAAATACACCTGCACGACAAGAGTACAAAGTCAGGAGCCGAACCAAAGCCTCTACCGCCTAATCAAATGCTTGTGCTGAATGTAATTTTGTGCAACTGGAAAACCTTTTTTTCTTCTTTAAATTCTTAGAGGCCCTTTTACTAAACTGCTTATGTACATCCTACGCATGTCAATTTTGAACTACCGCCCACCTACCGCATTGCCGGGGTGGTAATTTCATTTTCTACGCGCGCCCCACTACGTGCCCCGGAAAATTTCTGGTGCACGGCGCTAACCGGGCAGTAATCAGCAATGTACGCATGCTGACGATTACCACCCGGTTAACGCGTGACACTTCACCACTAGGTCAATGGATGGCTCGAAAATGGATGCGTGCCAATTTTTATTTTGCCGCATGTCCATTTTCAGCTAAAAAAAAAAATAAGGCCTTTTTTGCAGGTGCGCTGAAAAATGGACCTGTGCACATCCAATACACACATCTACACCAGCGCAGGCCACTTTTCAGCGCACCTTAGTAAAAGGACCCCATTAGACTTTTAGAAATGTATACAGCATATTCCATGTATAGAAAAATGTATGCTATTATCAAATTGTGCAGGAGTATAATACCTATACAAACACCAGTGCTGACAAGAGCACATATACTCTATGTTAGACGTACCAGGGTGCAGTTTCAGTGGAGTTGCAATGTTCATGCACATATTATTAAAATACACGCATATGTGCATAGAGTGGAAGCACACATTTACATCTTCTTAGAAGCAGGTGTAAATTTGTGTGCTTTTAGGGCAACTTCTAAGAGCCTATTTTATCAGGTCACAACTGCCGGGTAGCTTGAATAGATGACTAATTTGAATCATGGGAGTTTTTGATTGGCTGGGCACAGCCACATGACTAAATGATTCAAGTAAACGCTGATGCCATGTTTGTTTCAGCACTGAAGGGAAAACTGTAACAGGATCAGGACTGAGAACCAGAAACTGAGATTCACATCAGAGTAGATAAGTTTGTGGATTTCCCCAAAGCAGAGCTCGGAGCATGAAACCCAAATTTAAGTCAGAATGCTCATGGGTAAAGGCGGTTAGCTTAGCAGAGTTTTAAAAAAGGTTTGGACGGCTTCCTAAAGGAAAAGTCCATAAACCGTTATTAAATGGACTTGGGGAAAATCCACTATTTATGGGATAAGCAGTATAAAAATGTTTTGTACATTTTTGGGAAATTGCCGGGTATTTGTGACGTGGATTGGCCACTGTTGGAACCTTTGGTCTTTCCCAATATGGCAATACTTATGGGTCAAAGTACATGTGGGTTTTTCAAAACTAATTAGCTATTTTTGTAAACTGTATGCACATTTAAGCAACAGTGAAAGTTATTTTTGCTAAACTTGGACCTATGATTAGACTGTAAAATGGTTATTGCAAAATTTGCCTACCTTTCACATTTATTTATGATGGTCTATCAACACTATCATTTAATTTATTAAGAACTGAATATGAGTACATTTTAGATGATAATCCTAATGTAGTGTTATATTGGATTTCAGAAAATAAGAAGAAAATAGGCAAATTTTTGTGGACATTTCACATAGGTGAAACGTTGTAAAATGACATTCTTGGAAGTAACTTTATAACACGCCACCTTATATCACATATAAATAACATAACCAAAATCAATATAAGGCCAACATTTGATTGGAAAGGGGTTAATGTTGGAAATACAGTTGTTTATTAAAGAAAATGAGCCTCAATTGTCCTAGGTCAAGATTATACACAATAATCAAATCATCACATACCCTTGAATGAACATATCATTGGCTCCCCCCAAAATCCAGAAAAAAAACAGCAGTGAAAAAACTAAAAAAAAAAACAAAAAAACAAATTAGAGAAAACCACTGCTTAAAAAACCCCCCACACATTTTGAGTTAAATATTACAACAACTTAACCTCATTCCAAATCAAAAGTATTTGGATTAATAATTTGTCTGAAGTTGTAAGGGATTGAAGTACTTTGGACTGATTTGAAGGTTTGGAACAGTTGGAATGCCCAGCCAAAATCGTCTTGCAGTCTCGGATAAGTGATTGGTCACCTTCCATGCTTAGATATTCAACTACAGGATTTTTGAGACTTGGAAAAAAATTTGTTGTACTTTATCTTCATATATTACTTTTGATTTGGAATGGGGTTACGTTGTTGCAATATTTAACTCAAAATCCATTTTTTTGAAGCAGTGGTTTTCTCTGTTTTTTTTTTTTTGGGGGGGGGGGGGGGGGAGCCAATGATATGTCCATTCAAGGGTATGTCATGATTTTATTGCAATGTATAACCTTGCCCTACAACAACTGAGGCTTGTTTTCTTTAATAAACAACTGTATTTCCAATATAACCCCTTTCCAAATCAAATGTTGGCCTTATTTTTGGTTATGTAAGCATCATTGTTTGGCCTCCCAAGATTTGGTGTTTTCTGATACATAAATAACACCCATTTTCAAAGGGAAAGTATGCATGTAATTTCCCTTTTGCGTGATACTTTTCAATTTACTGGCTTATTTTTTACACATACAGGACTAATATAGATGCATCCATGTATTCTATAACCATGCGTGTAGATTTTCCAAATGCCTATGGCCACCCATTCCAAGCCCACAGCCATACCTTTTTGGCTGCACGCATTCAAATTTACACACACCCACTTTACAGAATATACCTAGCAAGTTGTGCCCGTAAATTCTAATTAATGCCAATTAGAGTCAATAGTGGCTTAAGTGGCAATCATTGGCACAGACTGGCTTGTTAAGTAATTAAACTGTCAAACCAACAAAAAGAAGGTCCAGGTCTCCCGCAAAACACACATAAAACAACAAGGAAAGCGGGAGAAAAACCCAAAATAGACCAGATACGAAACTCCAAAGAGTAAGAGCAGCAAAGAAGTTTATTAAGACCCTACACGGTCCATGTTTCGGCCAACCGGCCTTCTTCAGGGGCTCTTCAAATTGACTTATACAGATGTGCCTCCAGAATTCTCATGGAGTGAAAGGCATGCACTTCAAATTGACGTATACAGATGTGCCTCCAGAATTCTCATGGAGTGAAAGGCATGCACTTCAAATTGACGTATACAGATGTGCCTCCAGAATTCTCATGGAGTGAAAGGCATGCACTTCAAATTGACGTATACAGATGTGCCTCCAGAATTCTCATGGAGTGCAATGCATAAACGCTGGTGCTGTCTAAAATCGAACGTCAGCGTGCATACTAGTCCCCTGAAGAAGGCCGGCTGGCCGAAACACGGACCGTGTAGGGTCTTAATAAACTTCTTTGCTGCTCTTAGTCTTTGGAGTTTTCTATCTGGTCTATTTTGGGTTTTTCTCCCGCTTTCCTTGTTGTTTTAAGTAATTAAACTGCACACACAAATCCAGAATACGACCAGATTTGGGCGTGCAATTTCAGTCACGCTATATAGAATCCAGGGAACATTTGCCAACGTATATATGTAGAGACTAACCCCTTCCCAGCCCTGCCTTCAAGCAGTCCTGGTAAACTTATGTGCATATGAATTTACGTGCACATTGTGAAGACAAATTTTTTAAAACCACTGCTTTACCCATGGAAATTCCTTTTATGGTTCAACGATTTTTTTTATTGATGACACATCAAAATGTACAAATCCAATTCTCTAGAAGTACATAAATGCTGTATCAAGCACAGAAAAACAAAAGTACCACAAAACCAACAGTCATCAATATTTTATCATTGTTATCCCTCCCCCATTATGATTCAGCTTTTTATTTAGGGGTACCACTCCAAATAATCAAAATCATAACAGCAACTACTTATTATTTTAAAATACTATCTAATAAACTTGTGTATACCGTTAGTATGTTTAACAACAATTATCGATCCTCCTCTAACTAACATGTATCCCTTACCCCCCGTCAGATCTGGAAATTCCATTTAAAGTTATACCCTGAGCTTCTTAAAGTCATGCTTATCAATCGATGTTCCCTCTAAGTTGTGTAGGAGTCCTCCATCCACAATTGTGTCAGTGGGGGGGGGGGGGGGGGGGGGGGGGGGTTTGTTGTTTCAATAGTGAGGCACAATTCAACTCTGGAATTCGTTGCAGAAAATGTGGTAAAGGCAGTTAGCCTAGAAGAGTTTTAAAAAGTTTGGACGGCTTCCTAAAGGAAAAGTCCATAGACCATTATTAAATTGGATTTAGGGGGAAAAAATCCACTCTTTCTGGGATAAGCAACATAAAATGTTTTGTACTTTTTGGGGGATCTTGCCGGGAATTTGTGACCTGGATTGGTCGCTGTTGGAAACAGGATGCTGGGCTTGATGGACCTTTGGTCTGTCCCAGTATAGTAATACTTATGTAAGTCTACAGGACTCCAAAAGGATCTGTCACGTTTCTAGTGATTGAAAACACAATACCGTAACACTTGGCGGTTGGAGGATTCCCGCACACAGCTTAGAAGAAGCACTTATCAATCCTATACGTTGCATTATAGCTATCTTGTTCTTCACCATTGAGAGTCTGTTCTGATTTTTGATTTGCTGTGATATTTGTTCCTACAAAATACATTAAATGCCCTCTGGTTGTAATTCTGTGATACAGAACTACTGTCTTAAATTTTTTTTTTGTAATTATCATCATCTTCTCTTTTAGTCAACAAAATCTACATATAAATAGACCCCCCTAAAAATAATTTTCTATTGACCTGCAAACTGCTGACAGTATGCTGAAAACGGACACTCAGAACCATGGAACTAAAGAGCAGAAGTTAAAAAAAAAAGAGATCATATTTAGAAAGTCAGCATACGACACCCCTTGTTTAGCGTACAAACCCGTTACATTACCTTTCTTCTTTTCGGGGCCTTGCTTGAGAGAGGTCTAGACAGTTTTAAAAAGAAAGAAAGAAAAAGGAACCTCTGATCTGACCAGAAGGATGTCATGAACTCACTGGTTTCCTGTAGGCATTATTTGACGAAATGAGTTTCTTTAGTGCAAGTTGTGTTCTGCTGTTTAACATGATTCAAGCTTATGGCTTTCTATTTTGTTTTTACCTATAACAGAGGCAAACAGCTCTGGGGTGGAGCTTCCTGCCGCCATGAAAGTAGCTCCGGCAACATCTTCGCTCAGGTGTAACTTCTGAAAGACAAATCCCCATTACATTCTGCACAGTAGGGGAAACTTACAGAAACTACACTCACTGTTGCTCCCATCCTACCTCAATGGTCATTTTACACTGTCAGAATCAATCATTCCTCCCCCCTCCCCCTCGCAAACATTATGACAATTTATGCACTATGAGCAAAATCCGACCTGTGGAGCACACTGCTTTTCTAATCTAGGTTTTACAAACCTTGTTTTTGGGTATATTTAAGTTGGATGTATAGAACAGTGGTGGTGAACATCAGTCCTTTATAAGGGTGTTGTGCATGGTAAAAACTGTTTGTTTGTTTGTTTGTTTGTTTCATTTCATTTTATGTATGTTAATAGGCAGAAAAAAAGTTAATGTTTTTGTGTTTCAGATGGGAAAACAATATAAAACATTTATTGCATCTCTGTTTAGCAAAGACAACCCATATAGTCAGGTTTTCAGGGTTACCTGGTATGCAAATTTACCCTGATCTTGGAGCAAATATAGATATAAGAATCTTTCTCATTAGTATTCATGATAGAAATTCTGAAAGCCAGACTCATTTGTGACATGAGGGGAGAACCATTTTCAAAGTAACACATGTAGGTAATAGGCCTCTGCTGGCTTCAATAGATGGTTGGGAAAACTGCCCTCCCTCATTGGAGGCATTCTTAGGAGTGGGGTGTAAGTCAAAGGATGAAAAGTACACCTGCAGGTATTTTCCAAGTCAACATCTACCGACACAGCTGGTGCCAGGTGACCATGTGTACTTCTACCCACGACCATTTTCAAAGTGAAATTCTTCCTGCGTTGTCCATTTGAAAATTAATGCGTGGACCATGGGTAAAAATAAGCATCTGTAAACTTTGCTTCAATATGGGTTGTTTGAAAATTGCAACTTATTGTGCAAATTGCAAAAGAAAAATGTGGAATACTTAAAAATATTTGCAAAACAAAATCCCATTAAAAACTGTGTCAAATGAAATTTTTTGTGTAAGTCCCAAGCTTCAATTCTTCTTTACTTCAGAATTCACAATGAACTTAGCGCCCAATGCACAAAGCTTACTACCACTTAACACTTCTATAGTGCTACAAGGCATACGCAGCGCTGTACACCATACACATTACCAAGCTTTAAACATTTGCTTTAGACCAGTTGGAGCCGGTCTCAAGCAAAAGTTATTTAGCGAGTAATGCACAAAAGGGTTTTCTGTGGCTCTAACATGTGCCGTTGGCAGCTACTGAAAATCCTATGCAAATGCACTGCAAGGAGCTCATTAGTATTAAAATGAGCATTTCAAGCAATGCACAGACCTAAGTGCCTATCTTTACTGTGCAAAATTTTACAGCAGGCTTGGCTCTGTTCTTATGGGGAGCAGCCTGCTTGCATTATGCAAGCAGACTGCTCCCCATGGTAGGTGCTCAGGACCCCTCCCTGCCAACCTGACCCCCCCCCCACTCCCAAGCAACAAATCCCTGGTGGTCCGGTGGACTCTGACCCCCTCCCCCCCCCCCCCCCGCACACACTCCCCAATCAAAAATCTCCCTGGTGGTTTAGTGACCTCTTCCTCTCATACCTTAAAATGATGGAGGCTGGAGGGCAGGAGCAACACCTCCTCCTTCCTGCCTCTGAGCCCGCCCTGCGCAAAATGGCAGTACCTAGTCCCTGCCCGGTGAATCTAGGGATGCACTGGAAGGGGCTAAGCACCATAAAAGGAGTTTTTTTCCTTATATGGTGCTTAGCCCTGACCAGTGCACCCCAGAATGCACCGGGCAGGAGGGAGGAAGTGTTGTTCCTGCACATCATTTTAAGGTATGGGGGAGGGGAGGGGAAGGGGTCACTAGACCACCAGGGAGATTTTGATTTGGGGGGGGTCATGGTCCACTGGAGCACCGGGGATTATTTACGTGAGGGGCGGATGGGAGGGGGTGTGGGGTCAACTGGACCACCAGAGTTTTGTTGCTTTGGGGGGGGGGGGGGGGGGGGAGGAGCCAGGTTTAGTTTGAGTCACAAACAGCGACCAATGCACAAATGTGGATACATGCATCTCATTTGCACGTGATGCCCTTTGTGCGTTGGTTGGTGTTTGTGACTCGGTAACTTTTACCAAGGCACCCGTATTTAATGGGTATATCAGCCTCTTAGTTCCATAACACATATCAATCGATTACCTTCTAAACGGAGGAAAAAGACCTCTGAGTCCCAGTCAGAACCATCTTAACTGATCACTGAAAAAGGACACTCATTTCATAAGTCAAAAACCCTCCTCAAGTCCACAATACAAAACAAACACGTGGACCATTTTGGCATGGCAGAAGATAAGTGATGTTCACATTAGAAAGTAATAGTTCCATAACACGTATCAATCTAAGTTCATTATGAAATAAAGAAGAATTGAAGCTTGGGACTTATACAAAACAAATTGTGTTTGACGGAGTTTCTAGTGAGATTTGTTTGTTTGAAAATTGCCCCATAGAAGCACTGGATCAAAATCCTCATGTACTTTTTCACCCATGGATTTTACAATAATTTTCAAATCAGAAATGTGCTTATGTTTTCACTTTGCAACCTACCATACTTTTGCATCCGTTTTTTAAGTGGTTACTTTTTCCATGAAAACATGCGAATAGATTAAAATATACCCTCCTGGGAATACATCCTCTAAATGCAGTTAGTAATAGATATGCATTATGTTACAGCATACATATTATCCCGATGAATTTCAAGCGGGCAATTTTCACCCAGCTAAATTATATGCATAAACCTTTAGTTAGAAGCATAAGTGCCCTTGTGGAAGAAAGGAAGCATCACCCATTGGGCCTGTTTATAAAACCAACGTATACTCCTATGCTCTTTTATTAAATCACCCCAAAGAAAGTAAGCAAGCAGGTGCACTGAAGCAGGAATACTTGTACATGAGTGGAGGAGTGGCCTAGTGGTTAGGGTGGTGGACTTTGGTCCTGGGGAACTGAGTTCGATTCCCACTTCAGGCACAGGCAGCTCCTTGTGACTCTGGGCAAGTCACTTAACCCTCCATTGCCCCATGTAAGCAGCATTGAGCCTGCCGTGAGTGGGAAAGCGCGGGGTACAAATGTAATAAAAAATAAAAATATATATATATGTCATCAAGGGATATTTTATCACACAGAAAAAAAAAAACACAAAAGGGCTTTCAGGAATTGAATCAAGAGTCCTTTCATCACAAGACCCGACATGGGCTGTGTTTCGGTGCTCATGTGCCTGGGTCAGGGGTCAAACGGAGATAGACTCAAACAGAACTGGGAATAGAAACACTTAGATGCTATCAAAAAGAAATAAAAAACCGCGTCTCAAACAAACCCGTCGACAGACAACGTCAAGCGGTAAACCGTCTCAAACACGTCTTCAATAGTCAATGTCAAACGGTAAACCATCTCAAACAAATGCGTCTTTGATAGTCAATGTCAAGCAGTAAACCGTCTCAAACAAATGTGTCAATATCAAGTGATAAGCTGTCTCAAACAAAAGCGTCTTTGATAGTCAGTGTCAAGCGGTTAACAGTCTCTAACCAACGCATCTTCGATAGACAATGTCAAGCAGTAAACCATCTCAAACGCAAGCATCTTCAATATCAATGTCAAACGGTAAGCCTTTTCAAACAAACGTGTCTTCGATGGTCTATGTTAAGCGATATCGAAGACGCGCTTGTTTAAGACGCGTTTTTAAAATTTCCTTTTGATAGCATCTAAGCATTTCTATTCACAGTTCTGTTTGAGTCTCTCTCCGTTTGGCTAGGCCCGTGTCGAGTCTTTTGATTAAAGAATTTTTGATTGTTCCGTTCCTGAAGGCCCTTTTGTGCTTTTTTTCCGTGTTGTGTTTGTCTGCATTTTTGGACTCTTTCTTTTTGCTACTAGGGATATTTTATAAAATTTGTATTCAGTACCAATCCTGTCTCTACTTCCAAAAACACCTATGCATATAGGGCCAGATTCTATAAACAGCGCCTAAAAAATCTGCACGGTAAACAATTCCACTTAAGTGTATTCTATAGGCGGCGGCGCCTAGATTTAGGCATGATATATAGAATACGCTTAGTTGACATCTGAGCACCTAAAACTATGCACCTCACTTACACCAACAAAAACGTAGAGTAAATCTTTACGCGTAGATTTAAGCACACTGGGCCATATTCTATAACTGTGTGTGTACATTTTGGAATGCCCACGAAATGCCCATTTCCCTGCCCCTTTTGAACTGCGCACATTGGAATTTAGGCGCAGTTCATTACAGAATATGTTTAGTGAGTTGTGCGCATAAATTCTAATTATTGCCAATTAGTGCTCATTATTGCTTGTTTTTTTAAAATATTTAACAGTTTTTATTGAGAACGCAATTGTAAAAGTACAATCATCAATAATGACAGATTTACACTACTTTCAACTTGTACAGCAACATATCATCCAAAACCACTCTCGTATTTAAACCCCTTTATCCCCCTTCCCTTACCCTCCCTATTCCCCCATATAGGTATTTCTTATGAGCACTGAAACTATTTACCAGTCGCATACATAGTTTTTTAAGGATTAAGCTTCTTCCCTGCTGTGTTAGCTTGGCTAGATAGGGGCTCCAGATCTTAAGAAATCGGACTTTGCGTTTATATGAGCCTCTGGCCTCTTGCGCTTCCCATGTTAATACTTGGTGTATTTGGTTACGCCAATGCCAGGGTGTCTTGTGAAGCCCACTTTTGCAGGATACATTTTCTTGCTATCAAACAAAGCTTGCGGAACAGCAACGCTTCTCCTGCTCTAAGCTCCCTAAATGAGTCAGGGCAATCAAGCACCACCTGAATAGGTGTTTCCTGTACATGACTCGACATCAAAAGGGAGAGAAAAGCCGCCACCCGCCTCCAAAACCTCGTATAACTGGACATCCCCAAAACCCATGATATAAAGAATTGTCAGCGGATTTGCATTTCAAGTAAGTGGGCGTTTCAATTCTCCCCCGCTCAAAATAGCTGAGCTTGTGAAAATTATGCTCTATTAACAATTCTATATGCACATTCTCGGTACCCTGCCCCACTAATTAATTGGGGGATGTTCTTGAGGTGAGCTGCGATGTCCCAAGAAGTAAGATCACATCCCACATCTAATTCCCATCGTCGCCGAATCATTATTGCTTGTTAAGTGCTGTTATCAACGCTGATTAGTTTAAGCCAATTAAGTTACGCACATTGTTATAGAATACTAGGAAAGAAGGCCCGTTTCTCAGAGCAATGAAACGGGCGCTAGCTTTTTGGGGGGGGGGTGACTCACATACGGAGAACAATGGCGATTTTCCTGGGCCGCCCGTGGCTCGTCGCGGTTGTAGCTGGTTTGTGCGCCGCCGCTGTTGTTAGCGTTGTCGTAGCTCTGTGTGGGTGGCGATTTTCCTGAGCCGCCCTCGACGTCATCGCGTTTTGACGCGAGGGCGGAGCACAGGCACAGTAATAAAACTCACCCTCAACGTTCGCTCCGCCCTCGATGTCATGACGTTTGACGCGAGGGCGGGCCCGGTGGCTTCACCACCACGAACCTTCGAACCTGAAGTCAGTGGCTTGGCTTCACTGACGTCAGTGTCCTCAGAACGTTGAGGGTGAGTTTTATTATAGTAGATGCCTGGATTTCAGCACGGATCTCTCGTTTAGACTACTGCAATCTGCTTTTTGCTGGCCTCCCACTTAGTCACCTCTCCCCTCTCCAGTCGGTTCAAAACTCTGCTGCCCGTCTCATCTTCCACCAAGGTCGCTTTACTCATACTACCCCTCTCCTCAAGATCCTTCACTGGCTCCCTATCCGTTTTCGCATCCTGTTCAAACTTCTTCTACTAACCTATAAATGTACTCACTCTGCTGCTCCCCAGTATCTCTCCACACTCGTCCTTCCCTACACCCCTTCCCGTGCACTCCGCTCCATGGATAAATCCTTCTTATCTGTTTTCTTCTCCACTACTGCCAACTCCAGACTTCGCGCCTTCTGTCTCGCTGCACCCTAAGCCTGGAATAAACTTCCTGAGCCCCTACGTCTTGCCCCATCCTTGGCCACCTTTAAATCTAGACTGAAAGCCCACCTCTTTAACATTGCTTTTGACTCGTAACCACTCGCCTCCACCTGCCCTCCTCTCTTCCTTCCCGTTCACATTAATTGATTTGATTTGCTTACTTTATTTTTTTTTTTTTGTCTATTAGATTGTAAGCTCTTTGAGCAGGGACTGTCTTTCTTCTATGTTTGTGCAGCGCTGCGTATGCCTTGTAGCGCTATAGAAATGCTAAATAGTAGTAGTAGTAGTCTCTTGTAACCAGAGCTAATATTGTGATGTCATAATGCCTCAGTCCACCAATAAGAGCCAACCTCATCAGTGATGTCACAATGGCTTGATTGTCCTATACTTGGCTCACTTTTATTACATAGCTCTTTGAGCAGGGACTGTCTTTCTTCTATGTTTGTGCAGCGCTGCGTATGCCTTGTAGCGCTATAGAAATGCTAAATAGTAGTAGTAGTATATAGGAACCAGCAGATATTGCATAAAGGTAGGTACCGTGCGACTGTGCACCTACTTTTTATAAACACTCACCACCCTCCAGGCAATTTGATAAGAGCCCACCTGACCATGTAAAATGCTGTTCTTCATGCCCAAGTCCCTTATAAGTTTAACCCCTTAAGGACTGAAAGTTCACCATTTGTGGTTCTACAATAGATAAATGATACATACTTTAAAAGCTTATAGGGTCTAATACTTTCTCTTTTCATACATCTCAAACTACAGGAGCCATCACTCTAAGTCTAATGAATTAACCCATATGCAATACTTTGCTAAGTAGTAGTAGTAGTACTTCAGACTGTCTAAACACAGATAAATAATCCTGGTTTTCTATCACTGTACATATCAATTAACTCCTAAGTAAACATTTCATTATTGCCAATCAATGGAAAATGCATTATCATATTGAATTTAAACACTACAGCTCAGTTACTGTTCATGCTTGATTAAGACTTTCATAAAACCACAGGCCTAGCTATGAATTGGTTTATTTTCTGCTTAGGACTTTATAATAACCTTTGCCAACTTAAGCTCATTGCCGAGAATGGTTTTATCATCCATCATCCATCTCTCTACCATGAACTCTCACACCAGTCTGGACCATTGGTTGGGCAGTTTGAAATTGCTGCCTTCTTTTGCCAGGATTGCTCCTTAGAATTCTGTTAAGTCTGGGTTCTTATCAAAACACTGTCCTATATAATAATTCTCACCTCCAACAGGATGTGCTTGGGACCGTGCCTGCCGGAAGTGGTCTGCTAGGCAGGCAAGCACTGACCTCAGTGACAGACAATTTGGCAAAGCAAAACAATCTGAGTGCTGGCCATTAGGACACAGGGTTGATAGGAGAGTTTTAAAAGACTGAAGGAAAGGAAAGTGTTAAACTGGAGAAGGGGGGGGGGGGGCGGAGTTGTGAATGACTGAAAGACATGCAAATTTGGGACAGGAAAACAATCTCAATGCTGGCCATTAGCACACAGGGTATATAGGACAGTTTTAAAAGACTGAAGGAACCAAAAGTGTTCGGGGTGGGGGGGGGGGGGGGGGGGGGGGGGGGGGCAAGTTCTGAATGAATGAAAGAAATGAAAATTTACGACAGGAACACAATCTGAATGCCGGGCATTTGTACACAGGGTAGATAGGACACTTTAAAAAAAAAAAATGAAGGACGTGAAAGTATTACATCTTGGGGAGGGGTGAGGAGGAAAGCGGTGGGGTATCCGGATACTGGGCGTTAGGGCCACGGGGGTACATAGACTTTTGAAAGCCTTAAGGAACCCAAAGTGTGGGAAGGAGGAGGAAAAGGAGGGGAGGGAACGAGGTGAGGGGCATTAGGAACAGGGGAGGGGGCCCTGTCACACACTCTCATTCTCACACACACACTGTCACACAGACAGTCTCACTCTGTCACATACCCGCACAGTCACTCTGGCTCTCTCTCTCTCAAACATACACACTCCCAAGAAAAACCTTGCTAGCGCCCGTTTCATTCGTTCCAGAAACGGGCCTTTTTTACTAGTTCAAATAATAACACACACATATCTTTTCGTTATTGTAGTTTTGTAAATGGAATGATAAGGAACTTTGGATAATTCTTGGATGATGGTGCAAAGAACACTGGCAGAGAGGACAAAGCTGCAAATCACAGATACACTTTGAAAATGGTTTGCTTTCATAATGTGTAAATATTACCAACTACAAAAAGATTCCATTAACAATATTAATTAGTAAGATGTTTAATCCTTTCAGGTTGAGACTAAAGGATCGTGTATTTTTGTTGGCACAGTGAAAATGTGCGTTTGCATTCTTTGTTAAGGAAATGAATAGCTTCTATTGATAACAAAAGAGTTCATTACCCGGTTCTCTTTTGTTCATCTCTTGAAATTCTAGACTACATGAAAAAAATACGTTGGTGGAATTATTGCAGAACATCTTATAAAAATTTCAAGTAATCCCAAAATCCATTCATCTGAAAAGGAGGTTTTTCCAAATGCGAAGAAAACCAAGAGGGGCATAATCGAACGGGACGTCCTCACAGGACGGCTCCAGCAAGGGGCAGGGAAACCCGTATTATTGAAACAAGATGGGCATCCATCTTTCGTTTTGATAACACGGTCAGGGACGCCCAATCGCAAATTTAGGTCGACCTTAGAGATGGTCGTCCCCAGGACTTGGTTGTTTCTGATTTTCAGCGATAATGGAAAGCGAGGATGCCCATCTCAGAAACGACCAAATCCAAGCCATTTGGTCATGGGAGGAGCCAGCATTCGTAGTGCACTGGTCCCCCTGACATGCCAGGACGCCAACCGGGCACCCTAGGGGACACTGCAGTGGACTTCACAAATTGCTCCCAGGTAGCTCCCTTACCTTCAGCCAGATGCACTAACTGAACGGAAAAATCCCTTCCCTTACCGATCCCTTAGCAATTCGGAAAGGAACGGGCATGCATGAAGGAAATCGGATGCAAATGAGCTGCTCACTGTTAGCTCATTTGCACGATTCCCTTCCTAAGGAGGGGAAACCAGTGTAGAGCAGCCAAGCATTACGCGTGGCTGCTCTGCGCATGCCAAAGACGGCTTCATACATGCAGACAAGCTGCGTGTATAATAGCCTTAATAAATTGCTGTCTACAACGTTAGAAAAACACAAGTCCAGGTGAAAACGTCCAAGTGCTCGTCAGGGACATTTTTTTTTTTTTTAAAGAGTATGGGTGAAGGACGTCCTTCGCTATGCCTCCGTCCCTGCGACGGCAGTTGAGGACATCCAAAATGTGGATGTTTCTGTGAGAAGGACGTCCATGCCTTTGCTATGCCTCCAACATCCCCGTTATTTATTTGGATTTTGGATCACAAGTAGAACAGTGGGATTTGAACCGGCCACCTCTGGATTGCAAGACCCGTGCTCTACTACTACTACTTAACATTTCTAGAGCGCTACTAGGGTTACGCAGCGCTGTACAAATTAACAAAGGACGGTCCCTGCTCAAAGGAGCTTACAATCTAAAGGACGAAATGTCAAGTTGGGGCAGTCAAGATTTCCTGAGTAGAGGTGTAGTGGTTAGGTGCCGAAGGCGACATTGAAGAGGTGGGCTTTGATTTGAGGATGGGCAGGGAGGGGGCCTGGAGTATGGGCTCAGGGAGTTTGTTCCAAGCATGGGGTGAGGCGAGGCAGAAAGGGCAGAGCCTGGAGTTGGCGGTGGTGGAGAAGGGTACTGAAAGGAGGGATTTGTCTTGAGAGCGGAGGTTACGGGTAGGAACGTAAGGGGAGATGAGGATAGAGAGGTAAGGAAGGGCTGCAGATCGAGTGCATTTGTAGGTTAGTAGGAGAACCTTGAACTATATGCGGTATCTGATCGGAAGCCAGTAAAGTGACTTGAGGAGAGGGGTGATATGAGTATATCGGTGCTCTAACCACTAGGCCAATCCTCCACTCCACTCCGCTCCCTTGAAATTTGGATGTCCCTGTGGGGGGGGGGGGGGGGGGGCAGTTCAGAACATCCAAAATGTTTGAAAGGACATCCACGCCTTTGCTATGACTCCGCTGACACACACATATCTCCCCCCCCCAGGGACCTGCATACTGCTGCGATGGATATGATATTTCAGGCTGGCAAAAAAAGTTTTTAAAGTTGTTTTTTTCAGGGTGGGAGGGGGTTAGTGACCACTGGGGGAGTCAGGGGAGGGTCATCCCTGATTCCCTCCGGAGGTCATGTGGTCAGTTCAGGCACCTTTTTGAGGCTTGGTCGTAAGAAAAAATAGACCAAGTAAAGTCGGCCAAGTGCTCCTCAGGGACGCCCTTCTTTTTCCATTATCGTTTGAGGACGCCCATCTGTTAGGTACGCCCCAGTCCTGCCTTCGCTATGCCTCCGACACGCCCCCAGGAACTTTGGTCGTCCCCGCGACGGGAAGCAATTGGGGACGCCCAAAATCGGCTTTTGATTATGCCGATTTTGGCGATCTGAGAGAAGGACGCCCATCTCCCAATTTGTGTCATAGAAACATTGAAACATGACGGCAGATAAAGGCCATATGACCCATCTAGTCTGCCCATCCTCTGTAACCCCTAATTCTTCCTGTTCCTAAGCGATCCCACATACTTATCCCATGCCTTTTTAAATTCTGGAACAGTCCTCGACTGCACCACCTCCACCGGGAAGCCATTCCACGCCTCCACCACCCTTTCTGTGAAATAATACTTCCTTAGGTTACTCCTAAGCCTATTCCCTCTTAACTTTGTCATATGCCCCCTCATTCCAGAGCTCTCCTTCATTTGAAAAAGGCTCTCTTCCTGTACATAAATGCCCTTGAGATATTTAAACGTTTCTATCATGTCTCCTCTCTCCCTCCTCTCTTCCAGTGTATACATGTTGAGGTTCATAAGACCACTTACTAATTTCGTAGCCACCCTCTGGACCGACTCCATCCTGTTTATATCTTTCCGTAGGTGCAGTCTGCAGAACTAAACGCAGTACTCCAAATGGGGCCTCACTAGAGACTTATACAACGGCACTATCACCGTTGTCGAAAGATGAGCACCCTTCTCTTTCGAAAATAAGCCTGCAAACCTTTCTCCTTATCAGCAACATTGTCTGACCTTTTCAATGCTCCTTTGGTCAGGAGTGGTTTCAGAGGCCTGGAAAAGGGCGGATGTGGTTCCTCTCCACAAAAGTGGAAGCAAGGAGGAGGTTGGAGACTACAGGCCAGTCAATCAGACTTCAGTGGTAAGTAAATCAATGGAAATGCTTCTAAAATAAAGGATAGTGATGTTTCTGGAATTCAATAGATTTCAGGAACTGAGACAACATGGTTTCACTAGAGCCAAATTGGACAAATCTGATTAAATTTCTTTGACTGGGTGCCAGACACTTAGATTGAAGGTGAGAGCTAGATGTGGTGTACTAAGATTTTAGAAAAGCTTTTGATACAGTTCCACAAAGGTGACTTACAAATAAACTGAGTGACCTCAATGGGCCCTAAAGCAACTAGCTGGTTTAGAAACTGGTTGAGCGGAAGGTGGCATTTAAAGCACAGCGTACAATTAGATTCTCCACCTTCAAATGACAAATGGTATGGCGTCAGTTCAGACAGCAGCTACCAAAATGGTTATTGGTCATCATATAGCGTGTGGATACAGTCTTAAAGATCTCAATATGTATACTCTGGAAGAAAGGCAGGTGAGGGGAGATATGATAGAGACATTTAAATACCTCCTCCATGGCTTAAAAATACAGAAGGGAAGTCACTTTCTATTGAAAAGAATCTCTGGAATAAGGGGGCATAGGATGAAGGTCAAATAGGATAGACTCAGGAGTAATCTAAGGAAATACTTCTTTATGGAAAGAGTGCTGGATTCGTGAAACAGCCTCCCAGTGGAGGAGATGACAACTGTATCTGACTTTAAGAAGGCATGGGACAAACATATAGGATCTCTAAGGGAGAGGAAGGGATAGCAGATGGTATAGATGGGAACATTGGATAAGCCATATGGTCTTTATCTCCATCATTTTCTCTGTTTCTTTTCCCTCCACCTGGCCCATCTTGTCCTCACATAAATGGAAAAATAATTTTTTTTTAAAAGGTCTTAACCAGCTTCTGGAATCTCAGATATTCGGCTTCTTCTTTTAACTGTTGGGCAGCATATTCCATAGATATAGGCCAGTGCTGCCAATGGTGGAGGAACTTCCAGTTGTGATTGCGTGCCTGGCCAAAGAGCTCTACTACATAATTTAGCCAATCATCTTAAACACAAGTGACAGCTTTTCAAAAATTAGCCTTGCCTCTGCTGGCAGCCACTGCACATTGTACAAAACTGGGAAGATTAACTTACATTTCCTGACCTCCATGATCAATCTCCATGCATATTTTGGACAAGTTGTATATACTGCTTCCACATCCCAACGAATCCGTATTATTCTAGCTCAGGTTTTCCACAGATGGTAGCTGGTGGATCTGGTACAAAATGGCATCTATTCTACTGCCACAATCGGGTGCACATTGAGGGGCATAATCGAACGGGGATGACCATCTCTAAGGACGTCACGGTGCAGGGGCGGAGAAATCCATATTATCGAAACAAGATGGGAGTCCATCTTTCGTTTCGATAATACGGTTGGGGACGCCCAAATCTCAACATTTAGGTCGACCTTAGAGATGGCCGACCTAACTGTTGAGATGGTCGTCCCTGGTTTTCAGCGATAATGGAAACTGAGGACGCCCATCTCAAAAATGACCCGAGTCCAACACATTTGATCGTGGGAGGAGCCAGCATTCGTAGTGCACTGGTCCCCCTGACATGCCAGGACACCAACCAGGCACCCTAGGGGGCACTGCAGTGGACTTCATAAATTGCTCCCTGGTGCATAGCTCCCTTACCTTCGGTGCTGAGCCCCCCAACCCACTCCCCACAACTGTACACCACTACCATAGCCCTAAGGGGTGAAAGGGGGCACCTACAAGTGGGTACAGTGGGTTTCGGGTGGGTTTTGAAGTGCTCACATTTACCAGCACAAGTGTAACAGGTAGGGGGGGATGGGCCTGGGTCTGCCTGCCTGAAGTGCACTGCACCCACTAAAACTGTTCCAGGGACCTGCATACTGCTGTCATGGAGCTGGGTATGACATTTGAGGCTGGCAAAAAAAAAAAAAATTATTTTTTAGGGTGGGAGGGGATTGGTGACCACTGGGGGAGTAAGGGGAGGTCATCCCCAATTCCCTCCGGTGGTCATCTGGTCAGTTTGGGCACCTTTTTGAGGCTTGGTCGTGAAAAAAAAAATCGACCAAGTAAAGTCGACCAAATGCTCGTCAGGGACGCCCTTCTTTTTTCCATTATCGGCCGAGGACGCCCATCTCTTAATCACGCCCCAGTCCCGCCTTCGCTACGGTGCCAACACACCCCCGTGAACTTTGGTCATCCCCGCGACGGGAAGCAGTTGAGGACGCCCAAAATCGGTTTTCGATTATGCTGATTTGGGCGACCCTGAGAGGAGGACGCCCATGTCCTGATTTGTGTCGGAAGATGGGCGCCCTTCTCTTTCGAAAATGCCCCTGTTTGTCAACTCTTGATCTAACCTCACCCTCTAACTTCACTCAACCTCTTTTAATTGTATTTGCCCCCAATTTGAGAAAAGTGCTTATCTTGCCAGATTACCCATAATACTTCCATTTTTGATAGATTTAAACAGGAAACTGGATACTGAACTTCCCCCTCCACAAACCCCCCCCCCCCCCCCACTCACTTACCCACCTGCACATACAGTTAAATACACTTTTATACAAAACTTAGAACATACACTTTTCAACTTGTTTTAAATTAATAACTTTATTTTTAAAAACATCTTAATTTTTCTTAAAAGACGTATGTTTATCAGCACTGGCACCTGTTAGTTACTCAAGAGGCTCTTCTGCTATAAGCATGACTAGTTCCAAGCATGAACTCAGGCTTGGATTTAAAAAAAAAAATGTGTTAAATAGTGGTGTTCGTTACTGCAGCAAGAGAATAAACGATAATGCATGCAGTTCCCGGAAAGTGAGAGGTACCTTGAGGTAAAATATCACTGAAGCTGTTTTTTGCTGAAAATAAAATCTCATCTGTTCTTCAAGTTTGTTGCCTTTTTTATAACAGTTTTGGCAAACAAGCTGTTAATCCGGGGCAGCAGCTTTGTGACATTAGAACATAATAATGGCAGGTAATATCCATAAAGCCCATTCTGTAATCTGCACAGAAATAGTGGCCTAGTGGTTAGGGTGGTGGACTTTGGTCCTGGGGAACTGAGGAACTGGGTTCAATTCCCACTTCAGGCACAGGTAGCTCCTTGTGACTCTGGGCAAGTCACTTAACCCTCCATTGCCCCATGTAAGCCGCAGTGAGTGGGAAAGCGCGGGGTACAAATGTAACTAAAATAAAATAGATACTATTGGAGATTCTACACGGAATGTTGCTACTATTGGAGATTCTACATGGAATGTTGCTACTTTTGGAGATTCTACATGGAATGTTGCTATTCCACTAGCAACATTCCATGTAGAAGCCTGCGCAGCCACATTGGTGATCTGCAAGGGCCGACTTCTACATGGAATGTTGCTAGTGGAATAGCAACATTCCATGTAGAATCTCAAATAGTAGCAACAGTGGAGGAGTGGCCTAGTGGTTAGGGTGGTGGACTTTGGTCCTGGGGAACTGAGGAACTGAGTTTGATTCCCACTTCAGGCACAGGCAGCTCCTTGTGACTCTGGGCAAGTCACTTAACCCTCCATTGCCCCATGTAAGCCGCATTGAGCCTGCCATGAGTGGGAAAGCGCAGGGTACAAATGTAACAAAAATAAAATAGATACTATTGGAGATTCTACATGGAATGTTGCTACTATTGGAGATTCTACATGAATGTTGCTATTCCACTAGCAACATTCCATGTAGAAGGCTGCGCAGGCTTCTGTTTCTGTGAGTCTGACGTCCTGCACATACATGCAGGACGTCAGACTCATAGAAGCAGAAGGCTGTGGAATGTTGCTAGTGGAATAGGAACATTCCATGTAGAATGTCAAATAGTAGCAATAGTGGAGGAGTGGCCTAGTGGTTAGGGTGGTGGACTTTGGTCCTGAGGAACTGAGTTCGATTCCCACTTGAGGCACAGGCAGCTCCTTGTGACTCTGGGCAAGTCACTTAACCCTCCATTGCCCCATGTAAGCCACACTGAGCCTGCCATGAGTGGGAAAGTGTGGGGTACAAATGTAACAAAACAAAAAAAAATAGAACACAATTGATCTCTGGATTGCTCCTTGCCCACAACTGAAGATCTTCTGTGCTTATCTCAGGCTTTTTCCTGCATTCTGCCATTGCTTTTGCTTTCACCACCTCACATGGAAGAAGAAGAGCACCTTAAAGGTTAGAGAAGCATTTTGTGAATTAGGGTTGCCAGGGTTCAAGTCTCACTTCTCCCCACTGACATTTGAGGAGCTCCAGTTAAAGAGGAGCTGTGTGTGCTTAATGCCGCCATGTGTACAAGGTAAATTCAGAGAACCACACACAGCAGGGGGGGGGGGGGGAGGGAGCTCCTTCCTTCAGGTATTCCCCCATTTTATCAAAATCACTACGTCTGAAATCCAGTACTTTGAGTTTTGTGCGTCCGCACTCCGCCTTCACCCTTATATCAAACCATACGGTGTGATGATCACTATTACATACGTGGGCACCCACCCGGGTATTGGAAACAGTACCTCCATTTGTGAGCACTAGATCCAACATCGACCCTTCCCTCGTAGGTTCTGTCACCATTTGTGTGAGCAAGGCACTTTGACAGGCATCCACAATCTCCCTACTTCTTTCCGATTGCGCAGAAGGGACGTTCCAATCCACGTCAGACAAATTGAAATCTCCCAACTTTAGCACCTCCCCTTTCATACCAATCTTTTGAATATCTTCTATCAGATCCTTGTCTAACTTCTCCGTTTGCGCAGAAGGTCTGTAGATAACCCCCCATGTAGATAAAGGTTCCGTCTTCTCTTTCCAGGATGATCCATAAAGCTTCTTCCTTTCCCCAGGTTCCCCACATTTCAGCCACTCTGATATTGTCTCTCACATACAGTGCCACTCCTCCACCTCTTCAGCCCTCTCTATCCTTCCTAAAAAGATTATAGCCCAGTACGGTCATCACATCCCATTCATGGGAATCACTGAACCACGTCTCTGTAATAGCAACAATATCCAAGTTTTCTTCAAACATCA
The DNA here is from genome assembly GCF_901765095.1 of Microcaecilia unicolor. Lineage (NCBI taxonomy): Eukaryota > Metazoa > Chordata > Amphibia > Gymnophiona > Siphonopidae > Microcaecilia > Microcaecilia unicolor. The sequence goes on from NC_044039.1 coordinate 206,925,785, forward strand.
GGGCTTGCAAGTCTTGAATCTTTTTACTTAGACTACGAGCATTTGTGCACACAGCTTTCCATATGCTTAATAAGTTTAGGTGGTTTTCTATATTTACATGACCTTTCCCTCTGCCATCATGTTTATTCTGGGGGTGACTTTCTGAAATCCCTTGTTTCCTTTTGTCACCTCCACCCTCTAGTTTAAATGTCTAGAAACATACTGTCTGAATTTCTCCCCAAGGATCCTTTTTGCCATCACAGAAAAATGTAGCCCATCATTACAGTACAGCCTGTTATTTTTCCATGATTACCCCATGCTCCTAATGTATCTAAAATCTTCTTCTTTACACCAAGACTTGAGCCACTTATTGAACTCCTCTGCTTTGCGTAGTCTTTCCTCTCCCCTCCCCCATGTAGGAATTACTTCAGAAAAAGCCACAGTCCGAACCAAAGATTTCAGTCCCTCCCCAAGCTTCTGGAACGCTCTCTGTGCGGTAAACTTGCTATTATTGGCCAGGTCATTTGTCCCCAGGTAAATTACATCAGCGTTTGAAGCCTTGCTCTCTTCTCGGATCACTTTCAGTATTTGGTCTCTACATCTTGTATCTGAAGATCCTGGAAGACATTTCACTAGGTTGGAACCCCTGAACTGTGTTCCTAGGTTAATGCCTCTGATAATGGAGTCTCCGAGCAGTAAGAATTTTCTGCTTTTCACCATTCTGCCATTATTTGGGGGATGTTTCTTGGGTTGTGCTACTTTCATTGCCTCTGGTTCCACCATCATAATGATGCAACTCTGCAAAAGAATCTGACAGGGGCAAAGCTTGGGAGGGCGAGTGTTTCTGTGCCACAGATCTTAGTCTACCAGAACCTACTGTGACCCATCTATTCCTCTGATATTTCATTCTCTGAGGCAGTGGTAGTGGTAAATTAGCTGGGAAATGAGTAATCCTGGATGCTTCTTTAGTTGTAGCTAATTCCTTCTTGAGTTTGTTGATCTCTTCTTTCAAGGCTGATATTTGGAGACAGATAGGACAAGTTCTAAGGTTCCAGATAGTTTGCCTAAGGATTAAAGCAGAACATGTATTGCACTGAATGAAGGTCATAATGATGTGATTCACAAGTGTGAAAAGATGAACCATAACAGGGAGTAACAAGAATCAAGATTGACCAACTAAGTGTAATGAAGATATTAACGCAAGCAAAAACTTTTAACGCATTCATCGCGTTAAGACTCTTTAAATGTACAGCCCTAGAAATAATACATTGACCTAAACATAACTCGCCTTGAGCTCAAATTTGGAAAAAGGTGAGTAATATATCTAAAAAAATCCAAATACACTGGAACCCTTCCATGTATCTACTACTTTTTCCATAAAGAAATATTTTCTTACATTGCCTCGCAACAGATACGAGCATGCCTTTGATGATTTGTGGTATGTAGTACTTCAAGCAATGAGTATTACTAGTTGAGGAGGAGATTGTCAAAGACTCCTCTTACAGCAAGAACAAAAATGGATCCTCAGATTGTGTTCTCTAGATTCCACTGATTTGAATTCTCGAGCAGAATGGTGCCATTTTTTCTAGGTCGCTGATAGGCTAACTAGTGGAAAGCATCTGACGCCATTGTAGCTATAATACATGGACCTAGGGCAGTTGATCAGATGACACAGAGAGAGCATTGTGGAGTCGAGCTGTGCTAGTTCCCAGTACTGTGATTACTTATAGAGTTTATATTTGAAGGAAGTATCGGTAGCTGTAACAAATTTACGTTGTTTTTCTGTGTTTGCATCATCGGCGAGGCACCGAGACCCTGAGGCAGCATTGCGAAACGCTGGCCATCGTCGGCTTGGGGGCACAGAAGGAGAAGACAGCACAGCACAGCATCTGTTTGGGCAACACCACCTTAAAAGATAAGTGTCGGTACTTACATTGCTTTCTAGCATGTGAAAATATAATTATATATGTAACAGCACAGTGATTCTGATACTTTCAACACTGCAGGAAGCACTATACTGTTTAAAGGTTTTTGGCCGATGATGAAGGCAAGATCCTTGAGATCTGATCTAGCTCCAAAAGATTTATTGAATATCTAGGAGCTCTTTGGGGCCTTTTTTCCTGCAAGAAAGATACTGTATGGTGTACAGTTCAATAACATAGTCATTTCCTAAGTAGCGGATTTTTTTGTGATTTTTTTTTTCAAAACCTTTGTCAATACACATTGAAGAAAATGATCAAAATCTCTTTACAAGAAGAAAGAAAATTAACACATGAAAAAAAAGATATTTTATTGTCCACATCATGAGAGCGGAGCGTGACTGGCATCTGGAAAGAATTTAAAAGAAAAAGGAAAAAAAACTTACAAGTCAAAAAGACAGAAAATAAATATCCTACTGTTGTCTAAAACAGTCTCCTTTTTTCTTTGTTCTTCAGAGCAGGCACAGAAATGATATTTAAAAATTTTCCTTAAAAGTAATAACATTATTTCTTTTTTTTGCAATTTACTGGGTCACTTTTACAACATGTTTCTTTTTTTTTACTTTTCTTCTTGCATGTATTAACATTGCTAATACATACACTGAAATACCAATACAGGGGCCAACGCTTTAGAAAGAGGTCGAGCACTGCAAAAGTGATAATCCCTTAATTCAAATGGATGATAAGGACACAAGTGAAGGAACATTATTTTCTGAGACGGGTAAACATCGTTCAACACTTTGTCCTCGGGGACAAGATAATGGTATCTTGAAAGTATTTTAACATTCCAGCTGCATATCATTACGGAATTTTAAGAATCCACCGCTGAGCAGTGTACCATTTGATACGTAAAAAAAGTCAAAGAGGCTAATTACATTTTTAAATTGATATTGTTATTGTCTAACATGTCTTGCATAAAACTGTGTGTAAGCTAGATAATGATGTACACTATGTATTAGGGACCTGTATTTGTTAGTGCACATTTTGTTAATGAGTTTTAAATTAGTGCATGCAAAAAACAATTAAACATATGTTAACCTATAAATTAAAGTAAGTACAATTGATCTGAGCATGTTAAAAAGGTCTAATGTGAATTAAAAATAAGTTATTTAAACAAACCAAAAACGTGTCAAAAAAACAGAGAAAAAAAGCCAAATGAACAGAAAATTCTTGACCAATGCACAACCCCACTATGCCTAAATAGATAAAAACATACAAACACAGGTAAAAAAAAAAAATAAAATAAAATAAAAAGTGCAGTTTAGGGGTTTAACAGACCAAAGAATATCACAGACAAATTGATGCAATTGTATTAACCTCCTGAATAATAAATAAAATGAACTATAAAAATGTTTGAAATATATAAGAAAAAGCTAAGACGCACAAGGTATCTATCAAAGTAAATACGCTTGGGGACTCTGTCCAACTGTGGAGATGCAGTCCAACAGCAGTCGCAGTGTCAGTATCTTATTAGAACAACAACACTTGCTGACACCTTGTGGCCACTACCAGAACTGAAGCCTCTTGCATTTCATGGACAGAACCCAAGGTTGTGGTCGTAACAGAAGAGATTCAAAAAGTTCTTGCACCAGGGGCGTAGCCAGACCTCAGTGGGAGGGGGGTCCAGAGCCCAAGGTGTGGGAGGGTCACATTTTAGCATGCCTCCCCCAGCCGCCGACCCTCCCCCGCCACTTTCGACCCCCACCGCCACCAGGTACCTTTACTGGCAGGGGTCCCCAACCCCTGCCAGGCTTAGTCTTCTTCATCACCGGTCTCCGCTGCATTCGCAGATCTGTGCTGCGAGTCCTGACTGACGTCCTGCATGTCAGGACTCGCAGCACAGATCAGCGAACTCGCCGGAGAGTGGAGATGAAGAAGACGAAGCCTGGCAGGGGTTGGGGACCTCCGCCAGGAAAGGTACCTGACGGGGGAGGGTTGTCGAAAGCGGCGGGGGGGGGGGGGGGGGGGGGGTCAAAAGTAGAGGGGGCCAGGGCTACATCCGTGGGGGCCCATGCCCCCGTGGCCCCACCTAGCTATGCCCCTGTCTTGCACAAATGTTTCTTCAATGAAGGTGAGCCCCACGTGTACCAGTAGTGGAGCAGCAGCACTGGAGCCAAAGATATTGAAGCAAGTATCAGGAAGTACTTTTTCACAGACAGGATGCCCTCCCACGGGAAGTGGTGGAGACGGAAACAGTAACGGAATTAAAAAATGCGTGAGGATAAACACAAAGGAATCCTGTATAGAGGGCATGGAATCAAAGAAGCTTAGCAGTGATTTGATGGCAACACCAGTAATTGGGAAGCAAAGCCGGTGCTGGGCAGACTTCTACAGTCTGTGCCCTGACTGTGGCTAAATAGATTCAGCTTCAGTAACTGGAAAATAAGGCCAGTGCTGGGCAGACTTCTACGGTCAGTGCCCTGAAAGTGCAAGGACAAATCAAAATCAAGCATACGTGTGTAGTATCACATCATACTTTATGCTATGAGTTTATCTTGTTGGGCAGACTGGATGACCCATACAGGTCTTCATCTGCCATCATCTACGATGTTACTATGACATTCGTTGGTTTGGGAGCATGGAGACTGCCAGCTACTGATAGTGGAGCCGGAGACATGTATGTATGGCTGTCATTCACTGTGGCAGCAGGCTCCACAATTATAGGAATGATGGCAAGGTACAAGGCTGCCAATAGTGGTTAGGGTGGTGGACTTTGGTCCTGGGGAACTGAGGAACTGAGTTCGATTCCCGGCACAGGCAGCTCCTTGTGACTCTGGGCAAGTCACTTAACCCTCCATGGCCCACCGCATTGAGCCTGCCATGAGTGGGAAAGCGCGGGGTACAAATGTAACAAAAAAACAAACAAAAAAAACCCAAAGCTGGACTGACACAAAAAAATGGACTTCCTTGTGGCAACACAAGAGAGAAACAGAAGAGTGTGGTGTAAAGGATATGGGAAAGAGGGGTGAGGGGGAAAGTTACAATGGCAAAATAGAGGGAAAAGGAGGCAAGGGTGTTTGAAAAGAAATATCCTTTTTTTGTTGTTGTTACATTTGTACCCCGCGCTTTCCCTCTCATGGCAGGCTCAATGCGGCTTACATGGGGCAATGGAGGGTTAAGTGACTTGCCCAGAGTCACAAGGAGCTGCCTGTGCCTGAAGTGGGAACTGAACTCAGTTCCTCAGTTCCCCAGGACCAAAGTCCACCACCCTAACCACTAGGCCACTCCTCCACTGTTGCTACTATTTGAGATTCTACATGGAATGTTGCTATTCCACTAGCAACATTCCATGTAGAAGTCGGCCCTTGCAGATCACCAATGTGGCCGCGCAGGCTTCTGCTTCTGTGAGTCTGACGTCCTGCGCAGCCTTCTACATGGAATGTTGCTAGTGGAATAGCAACATTCCATGTAGAATCTCCAATAGTAGCAACGTTCCATGTAGAATCTACAATAGTAGCAACATTCCATGTAGAATCTCCAATAGTATCTATTTTATTTTTGTTACATTTGTACCCTGCGCTTTCCCATTCATGGCAGGCTCAATGCGGCTTACATGGGGCAATGGAGGGTTAAGTGACTTGCCCAGAGTCCCAAGGAGCTGCCTGTGCCTGAAGTGGGAATCAAACTCAGTTCCTCAGTTCCCCAGGACCAAAGTCCACCACCCCTTTGACTGCAAACCTTTTGTGGGTTCCAACTATGAGGCTAATAGGGGTAGTTATTAAGGTGCATTAGAGCCCTAACACACGTTTATTTACCCCTCCACATATGTTAATACTGTAACGCAGGTTAATATGAGGTACCGCGGGGTACATAGGAACGAGAAGCATAGCCTGCAAACGTATGCAAAACAGCTCATCACTTTTGCAAACTGAACAACACAGCTTACAGTCAAAACTGCAAGCAAAGTTATTGCTGGAAAAATACTGGCAGCAAAAAGCTGGTGGTATTTTTCAGTCCTGGGAGTAGTGGGCCACTAAGCTGCAGCCTGATGTTCTTTACTTTACTTTAAAAACACTTGATTATTCACCCCTCTTCAACCCCCCCCCCCCCCCCCCCCAAATGGCTGTGTTAGCTTTGACTTTCTTCCATTGCATGAACGGCCTTCGCAGTCAAACAGCTATAAAAAAACAAAACAAAACAGGAATACAGGTCCCTACCCACAGCACTACAAAACCTGAACAAACTCAGCCCCTAGCACTCCTCCCCCCCCCCCCCCCCCCCCCCGTCCCTGTAATCAGGGCTGATATTAAACACGCCAGGTCCCAGGGCAGGAACTTATGAGGTGCCCCACCAGCAGGCTGCATCTCCTGTAGCTTTAAGCAGACTCAAACTCAGGGGCTCTTTAGCACGAGAGCTCAGTGCAATAGCTCTGTCTACACCCCCTAACACACACCTGCAGTCACACCTGCGGGCTATCATTTTCAAAAAGACCAAGAAGCGTGAACAGCATATGATTGCAAATACGCTGACTATGACGACACTTAGGGTCCTCATACTCCAGTTCACTCGTGAAACTGTGGAAACGAGACTAGAGAGTTGCACGGGGACAAAAATCTTACCCATCCCCACCCGTCCCTGCTGGAATCTTACCCGTCCCCACTGGAATCTTACACATCCCCATCCATCCCCGCAAAAATGTAACCCATCCCAACCCGTCCCCACCCGTCCCCGTAATAATTTAACCCATCCCCACCCGTCCCCGCAAGAATTTAACCCATCCCCACCCATCACTGTAAGAATTTAATGGTACATAAAAGAAAATTCCAGTCAGCTCCCTCAGTCTCTCTCTGGATTTGAGCCACAGTACTGTAGGCAAGGAAGGACTGGAAGCTGAAACTTAGAACACTCTGGTGTGCACATGTAAGATTTGTTTCTGATTTCTGGCACTGTGTGCTGAGAGGTCACCACATGCACGCGCCAGTAGGTCAGGTGACATCCGATGCTCATGCCTGTGTCAGAGCTGAGGTCTGCTCATTAGCTCAGGAGCAAAGAGGATTAATTGTAACATAGTAAGTGACAGCAAATAAAGACCAGAATGGTCCATCCAGCCTGCCCAATAGTCACACTCATTATCAATTCATGATTAAATCAATGAGTGCGATATTATATACTTGATTATGGTCTTTCTTTTGTGTTTCTGGAACATAGACCATAGAAGTCTATCTGGCCCTATCCTTATGTTCCAACTGCTGGAGTTCTCGTTGAAGCCCACTCCAGTCTATGCGTCTTCTCATTTGTGGGACACAGATCGTAAAAATCTGTCCAGAACTGTCCTTATGTTCCAGCCACTGAAGTTGCTGTCTAAGCCCTTTCCAGCCCATCCTAAACCAGACTTCCATATATTAGACACAGACCATACAAGTCTGCCCAGTATCGGCCGAAGTCAATCACAGCCAGTCACCATCTAAGCATTACATCACACATCCACACGCACATGCAGCCATTTAAGGTTAGGTTTCCATTTTCTAATTAGAGATCCTCTGTGTTCATCCCGCACGTTTTTGAATTCCATCATCATTTGTGTCTCTACCACCTCCTTAATGGAAGACTTTCCACATTTGTGCTGTTAAAGCAAGGAGGAAGAGGAGGAGGAGGAGGAGACAGCACTCAAAGAACTTGGTACTCGGTAGATGAGAGGCTGGTGCAGGTGTAGCTTACACTTCCACGGGAACCCCGCAGAACTGCTTCCATCCCCGTGGGAACCCCACAGGAACTGCTTCCGTCCCCGCGGGAACCCCACAGAACTGCTTCCGTCCCCACGGGAACCCCACAGAACTGCTTCCGTCCCCGCGAGAACCCCACAGAACTGCTTCTGTCCCTGCGGGAATCCCGCGGGTTCCGCGGGATTCCCGCAAACCCCGTTCCCATGCCGCTCTCTAAACGAGACAGCGCCTTGCTTCTGTATTTCTTGTACTATCGATCTCAATAATCAACTCAAGAGAAATGTGCAACTGAACAATATTTCAGCATTGGGAAGTGCGGAGGAGGGGGTTGGAAGGGTTTTTGACTGATGTACTGAGTGGGAAGTTCTCGGTAGAAAAGTCGTGCTGGTTTTGTATGGCTTGTACTTATTTCTGATAGTAAATTGCTTTGAAATTTTATAGCAAGCAAAATATAAACATTGCGTAAATAAAACGTCTTCCATTTTTTTTCCCAGGGCCTATCGTCAGAAATGCTTGCTCTTACCGTTCAGCCACGATTAGGGAAGCACACGGATGACTTTTCACGTACCTCGCATATTTTTTCTAGAGCTGGGACAAAAAAGTCATCGCACACAATAGCCAAGGCGTAGAACATGTACAGAGCCTGCGGAAGAGAAGGAGAAAACCCATCGGTTACACATACATCATTACACAAAAGTGTTGCCATGTTTGTTTGAAGGCGTTGAGTGCAGCCATCTGTTACAGGCAGCAAAAGAAAAAAAAAAAAAGAAACCCAATCTGATTTTACTGTAAATTATCCAAAGCAAAAATCAACATATGTTCATCCATTTTAATAACACAGGCTCGCCCAAAAGTGGCCTGCACTGGTGTAGGTGCCTATTTTAGACGCGAGCTGGTCCATTTCCTGAGTGCGCCTGGAAAAAAGGGATTTTTTTTTTAATGTGCCAGAAAATGGACGTGCGGCAAAGTGAAAACCAGCGTGTGTCCACTGTAGGCCTGAGATCTTAACGTCACCCACTGACTTAGCGGTAAGGTCTCACACGTTAACCGGGCGGTAAGGGTCCAGTGTGCGCCAAGTGCCAATTAGCGCCTCATGGTAGGAAATAGAAAATATTTTCTACCGTGGGGCGCTTACCGCGTGTTTTCAGCGGGCGCCAAAAACGGAATTACCACCCGGGGCACATGGTAGCCGGGCAGTAGTGCCGATTTGACACTCATTGGATGCGTGTAGGTGCCTATGCGCCTTTGTAAAAGGGACCAAAGTTAATAGCAATGTAGTGGTTTAAAAGTTACTGAAATAGTAAAAAAACAAAAACAAAAAAAACCCACCAGTATGACAGAGCTGAAAACATTGGTTTACAGTGCCTGGTAAAAGTCTTCATACCCTTGGGCATTCTTCACATTCTGCTGTCCAAAACATACAGTTCAAAAATGCATTAGAGAAGTGTGTTTCACTGGAAACCTACTTTCTGGTTTATAGAAGTTGCGACTTAGGCAACCAAAACTCCGAGACACATGGGGTGGGGGGGGGGGGGGGGAGGGTCAGCCCAGGAGGGCCAGTTTTAGACACGGTAGGACACAGGGCAGAAATTAAGGAGGGGGGCCCCAGATCCCCCTTCACCTGATCTCCCCACCTGCATTGCTACTACGTGGTCTGGGCATCTCTTCCCTTTCTCTCTACCATATTCCATTTCCCTCACCTTGCGATCATCTTTACAATTTTTATTTCCCTTCTCAGAGGGGCCCCGGGCATGGCAGTCATTCTCACAACTGCCTCCGGCTGCCCAGAAGCTTTCCTCTCTGCTATGATCCACCTGGCAGAAACAGGAAATTGGATCATGGGGAGCAGATCGCGGTACAGAGGGAAAGTTTCGAGGCACCGACAGGCAGCTTGCAAGAATGGCTGCCGTACTGGGGCTCGTCTGAGAAGGGAAATACATTTTTTTTTAAAGAAGATCGGGAAGGGAGGAGGAGACGTATCGTGGTGGGACGAAGGGGAAGAGATGCCTGGATCACAGGGCACCCTGGAGCTGTGGGGCCCAGGGCAGCTGCCCTGTTTGCCCCCTCCAATGCTGGTCCTGCAGTCCAGCCCCCATCCCAGCCCCAGGTCCACAGTGACAAATCCCAACACCAAGAAAAACATGCAGCACAACTTTCCTCACCAACCAATTTTCCTACATCCCCCACACCCAACAAGACCCCCAACCCACCCCAACTCATAGTGGCAAATTTAAAACAAATAGGAGAAAATATATTTTCAGTTAGAATACAGTTAAGCTCTGGAACTCATTGCCTGAGCAAGTGTGTGTGTATGTTTTGTGGTTGTGTGGTTGTGTGTGTGTGTGTTGTGGTTGTGTGTTTTGTGTGTGTCTGTAGGTCATATTCTGCATTTGGTTCTTTCCCATAGTTTCAACTCCTTTTTTATTTCTAATGTGTCTTGTGTTCCTTATCCTTGGACAGACCATAGTCTAATTTTATTTTCTCTGACCGTTTCTCTCCTCTTCTCTTCCACCCATACATCTTCCTTTGACTCCTCGCTATTGTCTTTAATTTCTTCCACCCTACTGAAAATCGGCACTCTTCTCTTTGTTTTGTTATTGTACACCACTTTGATTTGTTGTGAAAAGGAGTATATCAAGTCTAAATAAACAAACATAATCAAATAGGGTAAGAAACAATCAAGTTTGCTGCTCAAAAGGGGGGAGGGGCTATACGCCTTGATGGAAGTTACCCTTCCTGGTAGAATCACTTTCCCACCTATTTGCAGGCTCAATGTGGCTTACATAGTACTGTCAAAGGAGTTTGCCCAGTCGGTTGATATCAAGTACAAGGTTAAAAAGTGATCATATGAGGTATATGTGGCGGATTGGGAGGGATGAAGATTGCGTGTTGTCCAGTACGGTCAAAGTCATGCTGTACTGCTGGGTGACGAGGTTTACGTGGGGTTGTTGGGACAGGCCTTAGTTTTAGCCAGTCTAAAAGAAAAGTTATTTTGTGGCTAATGCAGAGGCTTTCTGCCACTGTTTTTACCGTGCGCTCCAATGCATAGAAAACCAACTCAGAAAATCCCTCTACCCTAATGACTGGAAACTGACAGCTCTGAGCTGTCATTAGGGTCCCGTACTAACTCTCCTGTCAGGAAAGTCAAAACAGCAGCACGCCAACTGCCCCTTACCCCCAAACTCTTCCCAAGCCCAAGCCTCCCCCAACCAAAAATAAAGTCCCCAGTGTTACTGGTACGGACCATCAAAGCTGAGTGGGAGAAGAGTGAATGAGAGATAGTGAAAGTGAAAGGAGGGGAAGGGACTGTGCCCCTTTTCCCATGCTACATTCTTACATTCAGTGGCATAATCACGCGGAGCCTTGGGGGCCTGAGCCCCCCCAAAATAGAGGGAATATCTGCTGCTTTGGTACATATGCGCAAGGGGTAGGCCTTCACATGCTCAGTTTCACAAAAATCAAATGTGTGTGTGTGAGGGGGGGAAGGGGGGGGGGACAAGAGCGGCCTGCAGTTCCAAGAAAAGCGCCACCAACTGCTAGGCTTCGGGTGGAGGAGGACTTCTATCAGCGGGGCTTAGGGACTCCCGCCAGCTCAGATATGTGGAGTCATGGGAGGGGCAGGGCAAAATTTTGAGCCTCCCCCACTTTGGGTTCAGCACCTCCCCCCCTCAAAAATCCAAAGTCTGGCTACACGCCTGCCTAAATCTCAGATGGCAGATGCAGGGAAAAGGCAGGGTTCCTGGTATTGTGGCAAGATTGCCAACTTCAGAGAAACTTACAGTTATTGACACTCACTTTCTGCCACTCTCCGGGGAGCCCTGCCACCCTGCCTCTCCCCATTCCAAGGACTTCCCATCAGTAATGTTACCAAACGTGACCCTTACTTCTTCCACTCAGCAAACTCAGAGGGATCTCTCTGCCCCTGCTCAGAAATGTTCAGCCCTTTTGGCGATTTCAAATGTCTTATGTTGCCCTTCTCTCTTTTTTTTTTATTTTTTATTTGTACCCCGCACTTTCCCACTCATGGCAGGCTCAATGCGGCTTACATGGGGCAATGGAGGGTTAAGTGACTTGCCCAGAGTTACAAGGAGCTGCCTGTGCCTGAAGTGGGAATTGAACTCAGTTCCCCAGGACCACAGTCCACCACCCTAACCACTAGGCCACTCCTCCACTGTTGCTACTATTTGAGATTCTACATGGAATGTTGCTATTCCACTAGCAACATTCCATGTAGAAGTCGGCCCTTGCAGATCACCAATGTGGCCGCGCAGGCTTCTGCTTCTGTGAGTCTGACTCACAGAAACAGAAGCCTGCGCAGCCTTCTACATGGAATGTTGCTAGTGGAATAGCAACATTCCATGTAGAATCTCCAATAGTAGCAACATTCCATGTAGAATCTCCAATAGTATCTATTTTATTTTTGTTACATTTGTACCCTTCGCTTTCCCGCTCATGGCAGGCTCAATGCGGCTTACATGGGGCAATGGAGGGTTAAGTGACTTGCCCAGAGTTACAAGGAGCTGCCTGTGCCTGAAGTGGGAATTGAACTCAGTTCCCCAGGACCAAAGTCCACCACCCTAACCACTAGGCCACTCCTCCACTAGCAACATTCCATGTAGAAGTCGGCCCTTGCAGATCACCAATGTGGCCGCGCAGGCTTCCCCATAGTACGTTACGTATTCCACCAACCTCCTCCCCTATATAATTTAATTGGTCAACATTCAAAACGATTTAAGCAGGCAGGAGAGATTCCTGTCCGCTTAAATTGCCCGAGGCAGCCTAACCGCTGATAATCAGCGACACTTAACTGGGCAATATTGCTGAATATTGCCTCTGACAAGTCCAAAAAAAAAAGGGCAGGTCAGGGGCGATATCAGGGAGGAGCTTGCAGGTATGCATGTGCCAGCAGTATTCGGTGCCGGTATCCACTTAGCTAAGCTTTGCTCCTGCCCCAAACACCCCCACTGGACCAACAAGCATACCAGGTAGGCCCACCCAAATGCACCCACTGGACCAACAAGCATACTAGGTAGGCCCAGGGAGGGCCCTGTAGTGATGGTAGGTGAGGGAGGGGGGGATCAGAAGGGGCCTGCTCATTCAGGGGAGGGGGAATCGGAAGGGGCTTGCTTGTTGGAAGGGAGATAGGAGGGCCTGGGAAGGATTTTTAAGTTGTGTGTGCCAGACCGATATTCAGCTAGGGTCCACATAACTGTGTTATGCAGGCCCAGCCGAATATCAGTCAGGAACCACCTTACCAAAATTTAGCCCCCGATACTCAATGCCGCTGCCCAGGCTAATCTAGTCAGTGACGGTTAGAGTTTAAAGAACACGCTGACCACTGATGGCTAAATATTGGCCTGCCAGTGCTCTATTGCTCCAATCACACTTTTACCTCAAGATAACCTAACAGTATAGAGCAGCTGGGTTTTCAGAATATCCCTAATGTATATTTTTGCATATGCATGGGGGTGGGGGGTAGGCCTTCTTCACACATACTCAGTTGCACAAAAATCAAACGTGTGTGTGTTGGGGGGTGGGGCAACCAGAGCCTGTCAGCTTCATTATATGCAAATCTTTCTCATGCATATTCATTAGGGATATCCAGAAAACCTGAGTGGATGGTTGTGCCCCAACTGTAGATACAGTATTAACCAAGACAAATTTCTCAGCGAAGCTATTGCAAAGACTCAACTAGCAAGCTGAAATTTCAAATAATAACTTATCACCGTGAGATGTTTAGTATTTGATTACATTCTTATATTACTAGCCGTTAAGCCCGTAATAACGGGCTAGTTTTTTGTTTTCCTATGGCCTCCCCCCATCCACCAACCCTGCTCTCTCCCCTGCCCTCCCCCAAGCGTGTTTCCCTCAGTTCCGCTCCCTCCTCCTCTGATTTCCACGCCCATGTCCAAGCCCTCCTCCCTATTGGGCTGTACAGGTGGTGGAGGCGGGGCTTGGACTTCTACACTCTCAGCGTTCCGACTCTGCTGCGCATTTGCAGGTGAGTCGGTCACTTGCCATTTATATGTTTGATATCAATGGAGGAAAAGACCTCGACGGTCTACGCTTGGCAGCAGATCAAAATTTCTAAGTGCCAGCTTATTTAGACTCCGGTATTATCACTGGTCAAAAACCTTCATATTTTATTAGGTTTGTTAATTTTGTGATATTTTATAGTGATTATAACAATCCAAGGCCATCTCTGGATTGCAAGACTGGTGCTCTAACCACTAGGCCACTCCTCCACTAGCAACAGTCTGTGTAGAATCTCAAATAGAGTTACACCTAATCACACTGACCACCCTTCAACATCTTCAGTCCTTCTGTGACTGTTCTCTTGTGCTTGACTGCTTAAATATTTTAAATTTAAATGCTTTACTTTTTGTCTATTAGATTGTAAGCTCTTTGAGCTGGGACTGTCTTTCTTCTGTGTTTGTACAGCACTGCGTACACTTTGTAGCGCTCTAGAAATGTTAAATAGTAGTAGTAGTAATAGTAGAATCTCAAATAGTAGCAACACAATCTCAAATAGTAGCAACATTCCATGTAGCATGTCAAATAGTACCAGCATTCCATGTAGAATGTCAAATATTTATTTATTTAGATTTTGCTCACACCTTTTTCAGTAGTAGCTCAAGGTGAGTTACATTCAGGTACACTGGATATTTTTCTGTCCCAGGAGGGCTCACAATCTAAATTTGTACCTGAGGCAATGGAGGGTTAAGTGACTTGCCCAAGATCACAAGGAGCAGCAGCGGGATTTGAACCGGCCACCTCTGGATTACAAGACCGGTGCTCTAACCACTAGGCCACTCCTCCACTCCTAAGACTTAGGACTCTGCCCAACGGGGCTCTCTAATATTGAGCTTCATCAGGGGACTAAGCGACTTTGAATCTTCCATTGTGCCAAAATCCGAATCTTTCGCAGACGACGTCCACTGACTCTAAAATGCCGACATGTGAAACGGAGAGCCTCCACTGATATAATATAAGAATGTAATCAAATATTAACATCTCACAAGTGATAAGTTATTATTTGAAATTTCAGCTTACTGGTTGTTCCCCCAAGCCAAGTTTGAAAACCACAATCCTACACGATACCTTCCTAATCCAATGTTTATTATACTCCCATCCAACCTATGCGTCTCACCCTACAAATCATAAACCAATCCTCAGTCCCATTTACAGGCAGGCCTTCCACTCTCTCTCCTTTAGAATAGTTAAAAGCCATCAGCTAAGAAGCAGCCTATGATTCTAAGCATATATCCATAACATAGTAGATGACGGCAGAAAAAGATCTGCACGGTCCATCCAGTCTGCCCAACAAGATAAACTCATTCGTGCTACTTTTTGTGTATACCTTACCTTGATTTGTATCTGTCATTTTCAGGGCACAGACTGTAGAAGTCTGCCCAGCACTAGCCCCGCCTCCCAACCACCGGCTCCACCACCCAATCTCGGCTAAGCTTCTGAGGATCCCTTCCTTTTGAACAGGATTCCTTTATGTTTATCCCATGCATGTTTGAATTACATGTTTTCATCTCCACCACCATGTTTTCATCTCCACCACCTCCCGCAGGAGGTCATTCCAAGCATCCACCACTCTCTCCGTGAAAAAATACTTCCTGACATTTTTCTTGAGTCTGCCCCCCTTCAATCTCATTTCATGTCCTCTAGTTCTACCGCCTTCCCATCTCCAGAAAAGGTTCGTTTGCGGATTAATACCTTTCAAATATTTGAACGTCTGTATCATATCACCCCTGTTCCTCCTTTCCTCCAGAGTATACATGTTCAGGTCAGCTAGTCTCTCCTCATACGTCTTGTAACGCAAA
Organism: Microcaecilia unicolor; assembly: GCF_901765095.1. Taxonomy (NCBI): domain Eukaryota; kingdom Metazoa; phylum Chordata; class Amphibia; order Gymnophiona; family Siphonopidae; genus Microcaecilia; species Microcaecilia unicolor. The sequence continues at coordinate 206,941,238 of NC_044039.1, forward strand.
TCCCGTACCATTCTCGTAGCTTTTCTTTGCACCGCTTCAATTCTTTTTACATCCTTAGCAAGATGCGGCCTCCAAAACTGAACACAATACTCCAGGTGGGGCCTCACCAACGACTTATATAGGGGCATCAACACCTCCTTTCTTCTGCTTACTCATACTACCCCTCTCCTCAAGACCCTTCACTGGCTCCCTTTCCGTTTTCGCATCCTGTTCAAACTTCTTCTACTAACCTATAAATGTACTCACTCTGCTGCTCCCCAGTATCTCTCCACACTCGTCCTTCCCTACACCCCTTCCTGTGCACTCCGTTCCCTGGATAAATCCTTCTTATCTGTTCCCTTCTCCACTACTGCCTTCTCCAGACTTCGCGCCTTCTGTCTCGCTGCACCCTACGCCTGGAATAAACTTCCTGAGCCCCTACGTCTTGCCCCATCCTTGGCCACCTTTAAATCTAGACTGAAAGCCCACCTCTTTAACATTGCTTTTGACTCGTAACCACTCGCCTCCACCTGCCCTCCTCTCTTCCTTCCCGTTCACATTAATTGATTTGATTACTTTATTTTTTTTTTTGTCTATTAGATTGTAAGCTCTTTGAGCAGGGACTGTCTTTCTTCTATGTTTGTGCAGCGCTGCGTATGCCTTGTAGCGCTATAGAAATGCTAAATAGTAGTAGTAGTAGTCTCTTGTAACCAAAGCTAATATTGTGATGTCATAATGCCTCAGTCCACCAATAAGAGCCAACCTCATCAGTGATGTCACAATGGCTTGATTGTCCTATACTTGGCTCACTTTTATTACATAGCTCTTTGAGCAGGGACTGTCTTTCTTCTATGTTTGTGCAGCGCTGCGTATGCCTTGTAGCGCTATAGAAATGCTAAATAGTAGTAGTAGTAGTAGTTCTGCTGGTCACACCTCTCTCTATACAGCCTAGCAACCTTCTAGCTACGGCCACCGCCTTGTCACACTTCGCACACATCTAGCAGGGACACTACACAAAGGCTCACTTGTATAGCCAAGCCTCACTTATTTTCCAAAACTCAAGGTAATCAAGCTCTACTCAAGCACCAGATCCCCATAAATATCAGATAAATATTCATGGTAGATATTCTGAAAACAAAACCCATTTGCAGCTCCCAAAGACAGAGTTCTGCTTTTCTGGTTTAAAATACTGGCCTAATCCAGCTTGCTCCCCTCTGTCCCTCCTTCTGTTTACGCATTCCAAAAATACTAGGACTAGGGGGCATGCGATGAAGCTACAATGTAGTAAATTTAAAATGAATCTGAGAAATTTTTTCTTCACTCAACACGTAATTAAACTCTGGAATTCGTTGCCAGAGAATGTGGTAAAGGCGGTTAGCTTAGCGGAGTTTAAAAAAAGGTTTGGATGGCTTCCTAAAGGACCGTTATTAAATGGAGAAAATCCACTATTTCTGGGATAAGCAGTACAAAATGTTTTGTACATTTTTGGGATCTTGCCGAGTATTTGTGACCTGGATTGGCCACTGTTGGAAACAGGATGCTGGGCTTGATGGACCTTTGGTCTTTCCCAGTATGGCAATACTTATGTACTTCCCCCTTATTTTTCAGCTGGGGAAGAGGGCAGGGGGCAGGGAAGCAAGGAGAAGAGTGCTAGCATTTCACAATTTAGAACAGGCTTGTCCAAATTCAGGCCCCCAATGATCAATTCCCCACGCTGTTCTGAAAACAGTACGGGAATCAACTCCCCAATGATCAACGTTAACAACATACAAATTTAGGCGCGTTATTAGCGTTGGTCATCTGGGCATGCGTTCAGGCACAATCCTCCCGGCACTTGTTTGACAGGTCCAGGCTGTCAAAAGCCCAGATCTGTCAAACACAGGAGCAGGAGGTCCGTGGAACCCCACCCCCCCCTCCCAGGATCCCTCCCCAAAAGGAAGCCTGGTGGCCTAGTGCCCCTCCAAACCCCCTTTGAGAGCTGCAAATATGCCAGGTATTCAAGATATCCCTAATGAATATGCATGTACACCCACCACATCCATTGTATGCAGATCTCTCTCATACGCATTCATCAGGGATATCTTGAAAAATCTTGAGGACTGTGCTTGGACAAGCCTATTACATAAACCTTTACATTATTGTGAGATTTTTCCATAATAGAGAAAGCAGAAGACAAAGGAGCCCTTCTGAGAAGGTTTTGCTTCAGAATGCCACAGAGCAGCTTGATAACAGAGTAAATCACAGTTAACCTTAAATGAATAAAATAACATAAAAACACAATAAAATAACAGATTTGTGCTCTCTGACCTCCCTGCAGTTTGTACATAAAAACGACTACTTATTTTATTTTATTATTTTTAGCAGGAGGTGTAATCCTTCTGGTTTGATCACGATTCGACATCCTCAGTGAACAGCAGGGTGTTAACTTCCCACACTATATACAGAGTCTTTGCTGAAAAGCAGACCTTAAATTTGGTCTCAGCCCAAAAAATGTCACAGAAACTAGGGGTATGCAGGACCAAAATTTTTGTTGTTATGTTTAGTTTCCTGTATTGTTTTACAGGATTTTAAAAGTTCCCCCTCCCCCCCCCCCCCCCCCATTTCGGGGACAATGTTGTCCGTAGTGTGCCTTATTGTTCACAATCTGCACGATCATGCCTAAACCTCCACCACCCAAGTAACATAGGACTCAAAAACAAATCCACCTATGCATCCAGCTTTTCCTACTTAAGCGCACAACTATGGAATGCACTGCCAAAAGCAGTAAAAACTACGCTAGAACACCTAAATTTCCGGAAAGCACTAAAGACAGACCTATTCAGAAGAGCATACCCCACCGACCCAACATAAAAATACCTTGACACCTGCGACAGAATGTAACCAAAGACCATAATGGACATTACCTGACTCTTCCTCCCCCTCTGTAAGTTCCTGCCAATTGTACCTACCATGCATGTACCTTATCTATCACAATTTCACCTTGTATTCATTCATACCCTGTATTTATTCAGACCAGAATCGGCTAACGCCGTTAACGGTAATATGTAAGCCACATTGAGCCTGCAAAAAGGTGGGAAAATGTGGGATACAAATGTAACAAATAAATGAATAACAAGTCTATTCATAAATAGATGTGTATCACCAAGTGCGAACTATTGATGACACGCATGCAAAAAAAAAAAAAAAGAAATCAGAACCACCACCACCACCAACAGGTCAGCGTAAGAAAACTCCCACGTGTAGTCCAAATCAGCTGCAAAAGAGTAGGGGTGGACCAAGAAATCTCTCCAGCCGATGGTATGTTGAAGTAACTTTATTCACAAGACCCGACAGGGGGTTGCGTTTCGACAGATCTACCGTCTGCTTCAGGGGTCGTACACTTGTGATGAAAATCACAGAAAGTAGGTGTGGAATGAAAAACAATGTCTGATAACAATGTCACTGCAATGCAGTGTCAGTGCAACGGCCGATATAGAGCCCGCCAAAATATAAACAACAGGCTCTATATTTTGGAGGGCTCTATAGCATCCGTTGCACTGACACTGCATTGTAGCGACATTGTTACCAGACATCCTTCTTTCATTCCGCACCTACATTCTGTGATTTTCATCACAAGTGTACGACCTCTGAAGCAGACGGTAGATCTGTTGAAACACAGCCCCGTCTCAGCTCTTGTACACACTTGCTACTGAATAAAAGTTACTCCAACGTACCATCGGCTGGAGAGATTTCTTGGACCACCCCTACTCTTTTGCACCTAAAGAAAGAAAGACATTTCAGATTTTTCCTGTTTTGGATTAAAAACATGAGCAAATTGATGCAGTAGCCGTGACATGAAATGACATGTTGCCGGCCATTTTCTATCTTGTTTCAAACAACTGGACATTCTTAATAGAAACTATAACTTCAATTGATTTAAAATAAAAACTAAAACAACTTACACCTAAAACGTGAAACACAATCGCTCCTTGCTTTCGTTCTTTAATTGTAAATAAATCATCAGGAAATTCGTTGATTGCTGCAAGAGAAGAAAAAAAAATGTAATGTTAACATAATCATGAGCAAAAGTAAGAGTGTAACATCCAATTACCTTCATTAAATCCTTATGCTAACACAGATAGAAGTATGGTCAGTCAACCCCTGCAGGTGGCTGTACGTATTTCAGTTTAATAAGGTGCGTACTTGGATAGTAACGCAGTAAATGACGGTAGAGATTGTACCTGCCACACTGTACAGATTACTTTCCCAATGGAATTTAGTGCTGCGAGAGTCATCTAGCTGAAGTACTCAATGCTTAAGAACATAAGCATTGTCGTACTGGAACAGACTGAAGGTCCATCAAGCCCAGCATCCTGTTTCCAACAGTGGCCAATCCAGGTTACAAGTTCCGGGCAAGATCCAAGAAAAGAAAAACACATTTTATACTGCTTATCCTAGAAATACCTCCCACAATGAAGCTACAAAGTAGTAAATTTAAAACAAATGAGAGAAAATATTTCTTCACTCAACGTGTAATTAAACTCTGGAATTCGTTCCCAGAGAATGTAGTAAAAGTAGGTAGCTTAGCGGGGTTTAAAAAAGGTTTGGATAGCTACCTAAAGGAAAAAGTCCATAGACCATTATTAAAATGGAGTTGGGGAAAATCCATCGTTTATTCCTAGGATAAGCAGCATAAATATATTGTACTTTTTTGGGATCCTGGATTGGCCACTGTTAGAAACAGGAAGTTGGGCTTGATTGAGCTTCGGTCTGTCCCAGTATGGCAATGCTTATGTGCTTATGTAGTATCATAGGATATATTCCATCTAGTACCATAGCTTTATCCAGTTTTAGCCCTGCAAATTCTTCACAAACACCCCCCCCCCACCCTTGAACACAGACCTTCCCCACAATAGAAACCCCCAAGAATTGTATTCTGCCTGATCCCCTCTTGATCTGATTCCTCCCACAACAGTCAGAAGTACAGCCAGGTTTTGACGTTAGGGGAAGCAGACCTTTTGTAAAATAGGTGCCAGAGCCAGGCTGGAGCCCTGATCCACATAGGTATCATTTCAAAATCAATTTGGAGGCGTGGCCGCTCCCCCTGCATTCCCCCTAACTACATATCTGCCAACAGTATACCCACCCAATTCGATCCCCCTTGCTCCAATCCCCTGCCCTGACAATATACCCAAGCCCATTTCCCCCAATCACAACTCCTCTGCAAGCTCCTCCCCTGAAGCAAAGCTTTCCCTCCCCCCCCATCTCCCTGGAGAGTTTCCCCAGAGTAATTCCTGGTAGTCTAGTAGAACAGGGTAGGAGTAGTCTCCTTCCACAAATGCTCCCTCTGGCTCCAAACTCCAAAATGGCACCAAAGATTTTTATTTATTTGTTACATTTGTATCCCACCTTTTCCCACTTATTAGTAGGCTCAAAGTGGCTTACATAGTTCCAGAGAGGTGGTTACAGACTCTGGTGTGAACAAATACAGTATAGCATGGGCGTAGCCAGACCTCGGCGGGAGGGGGGGCCAGACCCTGAGGTGGGGAGGCACTGTTTAGCCACCTCCCCTGCCACCGACCCCCCCACCACCACCACTTTGAACCCTTTCGAGAAAAAGCGGCTCACTGAGGGTAACCAATTAATCCGGGAGCCCCATTAAAGCGATTCTTATTAAATTTCTCTGAGTCGTCCACCACATCCAGTGTTTTTGACAAGTATTTCTGGCCACATCTACAAATGGGAATTAGCTCGAACACAGCTTCCCTTAAAACAGAAAAGTCAATTAACTTGTTCCATGCTGGACAGCCGCATCCCCCCCCCCCCCGCCCCCGCATCAGGTACCTTATTTGCTGGTGGGGGTCCCCAATCCCCGTCAGCCAAAGAGTCTTCTTCAGCGCCGGTCGACTCTGGCGCCTTCGTTGTGTGATCGGTTTCTGATGCCTTACGTCCTGCACCGTGCATGTAGCCCCGTGCAGGACGTAAGGCGTCAGAAACAGATGATCACACAACGAAGGCACCGGAGTCGACCAGCACTGAAGAAGACTCTTTGGCTGGCAGGGGTTGGGGACCCCCGCCAGCAAACAAGGTACCTGATGCGGCAGCAGAGCAGGGGGCGGCGGCGGCGGCGGCCAAATGTAGAAGGGGCCAGGATGTAATCTGTGGGGGTCCATGCCCCTGTGGCCCCACGTAGCTATGCTCCTGCAGTATAGGGGTACTAACACAGTGACAAGTACAATAAAGAAGTATCCGTAAATAGGTTGGGGTGATTCAAACAAAATGTTTGGGTGTGATCATGCATCGGGGTTGAATACTGTCCGTTTCCTGATTAAAATGCCGCATTTCATTATTTGGTATTTATGTCAGATACTGTGGGGTATGCCTTAACAGGTGAGTTTTTAGGTTTTTTTTTTAAATTCTAGATGATTATTCGTAGATTTCAGGCATTTTGGTAGAGAATTCCAGAGCTGTGTGCATATGTAAGAGAAACTTGACACGTATGTTGATTTATACTTCAGGTTTTTACAACTTTGGAAGTGAAGAGTTAAGTATGTTCTGGCTGATTCAATTGTGTTTCTAACTGGTAAGTCGATTAGTTCAGACATATAGCTCGGAGCTAGACCATGTATTATTCTGTGAACAAAGGTACAAATCTTGAAGGCGATACGTTCCTCTGCCCGCCTCCACCTGACGTGTATTTCCTGTGGACCAAAGCCAGTTAGCTTCCACCGCAGCCAGAAGGGCACACAACAGCTGGCAGGAAGGATCTGTGAAAGCAATCTGAGAGAATCTCAGACTCAAGACAAGTTAACGCGTTAACACTCCCACCGTCCAGTATGTAAGTACAGTCACCTTATATTTTAAAGAATGGGCGTAAGTTTGTGTGTGTGTGGGGGGGGGGGGGGAGGAGAGTGTTGAAGCGGGGAGCGGGCCAGACTGCGGGGCGGGCTACATATGTATCTAAAATGTAAACTTATACAAAATGAAGTTAAGATGTGATCCCATGTGCCCCAATGAAAGGAGAGTTTAATTTTTTCTAGTCAGCAGATACAGTTAAAATGAACCCATCAGGAAACAGGATATTCTCACTGAAGTTTGGCCATCTGTATTGTCATTGAACAGTGTAGAAAAATGAGCACAAAATACAGAGTTGATAACTGTTGTTTCTACCAGTTACAATAATTTTTTAAAAAACTGTTTTAGTGATATTCAATTTTTATTTCTTGATATTTATATCTACACTAGTAAAAAAAAGGCCCATTTCTGAAAAAAATGAAACGGGCGCTAGCAAGGACCAGAATTGTGGTCGGAATTCAATATAGTGGATGTGCAACAGGTTCAGAAGACAGTTCGGTTTTGGGGGTTGTTTATGAGTTTTAGTTGTTGTTTTTTTACATTATTGTTTTATTTGTATGTATGATTATGTTTGTTTTACTGTAAACTGCTCAGAAGTTTGGATTTGTGGGCTATAAATTTGGTTAAATAAATAAAAATAAATACGTATTCAAATAAGAGTTCCCACCTTTATCCCTTGAGACGCTTTGTCTGATTTTGGTTCTCTGTCCATAGTGCTCCATCACTTTCTGCTTAGCTTTCCCTAATTCTGTGGGTCATACTCCTTTTGGAAGAAACTGCAGCCGCTGCCTCTTTGCCTGAGCACGTAGGGGATACAGAGAAAAACAGCCCAATTCAGTTATTTTCCCATGCAGCAGCCATTAATGGTTCCGAGCACTTTGGGGACATCTCAGGAGTCAGGACTCTGATTTTGTGCAGTCATGAAAGCTGTAGGATAAAGCCAGGCTGGGGTCCACATTTCTTGGCAAAACTTATCCCAGAATATTAGTATTCCTTTGTGCGTCCAATCAGTCCTAGAATGCTACCAAAAGTCCACATTTGGGCATATGGTATGACAGAGAGAGAGAGTTTAATTTTTGTTTCTTGGGGGGGGGGGGTTAGTTTAAAAGTCCAGAGCTTTTCTCTGAGGGTTCACAGAAACCGGTGGTTGTGATTTTATTTATTTTATTTATTGCACTTGTATCCCACATTTTCCCACCTATTTGCAGGCTCAATGTGGCTTACAAAAACCTGTAATGGCATCATCATTTCAGGGAACAGAGATACATTTGGTGGTACAAAGATATCAATAATAACAAGGCTAACAGTCGATCTACTCAAGCAGTTACAGAAAGAAGACGATCAAATTGAGGGAGGGGTGTCGATCAAATTGAGGGAGGGGTGTTGATGTGTTGTAGTTAGTTATGGATTCTCGTAGTAAGCCTTGGTGAATAGATAGATTTTCAACGATTTGCGTTGTTTGTTATTTCGTTAATTGCTTTCAAGTGGTTTGGGAGAGCATTCCACATCTGCGTACTCTTGTAGGAAAAGCTGGATGGCAACCAAAAAGAAACTATCAGATTGGCAAAACAGGAAAAGAAAAGCAGAAAACGAACAGGTCATCCAGAGGCAAGCAGGAGCACTGTATAGTTTTATCAAGTGATTAAAAGTGACTGGTGAGCATTCTCAGGAGGAGGAAGATGACGACCAACCAGGTACAAGTACCTCTGGAGCAAGCCCATTGAAGAAGCTCATTACCAACCAACAATCAGCAGCTTCCAGTTCATTTACTCTCATTGATAATTTCTCAAAAGGAACAGCAATGAGCGTGGAAGAGCAAAGTGGGCTGCCATGCAATTTAGATACCTTTGAGGAAGAACAGCTTAGGCCACAGTCTTCGTTAGCTTCATCAACTTTAGATTCATTGGCACTTGAGCTATCTGATTAAACAAAATAGCCAAATTTCACTGACAAAATAAGAATTATTCTCACAGAATCAGGACCTGTTCAAAAGAAAGGCATTTTGTATATATTTGTTACATTTGTATCCCACATTTTCCCACCTATTTGCAGGCTCAATGTGGCTTACATAGTACCGTAATGGCGTTCACCAATTCCGGTATGAACAAATACAGTAATGTTGTGGTAGAATAAGGTTCGTGTGTACAGACACATTAGGGAATCGTAGAGAGGAAGAGATGTTATATGTGTATCCCAAGAACTCTAGTGGACGCAAGTTCAGCGATATATACTCCATCTGAAAAATGGTAAACTACTGCCAAGACCATGGTTACTGCACTCAGTTTCCAGAGACCGCATGTTCTATTTCTGCTGCAAACTGTTTTCACCAACAGATCCAAGTGAATCATCCAGTAGTTTTATATCGACTGGCTACAACAACTGGAGGAGTGTATCCAAGGCACTGAATAAATATGAAACAATTTTGGCTCATAAAACATTCAAAAAAGGTGGATCGACTTCAGAAAGGACCTCCAAAACAAAACTACACTTGATTCACAACATCAAAGGCTGTAGGAGGTAGAAAAAATGCATTGGTCAGATGTGATTGCAAGGCTCATCAAAATAATCACATTTCTTGGATCTCAATGTCTGGCTCTACGAGGCTCATCTGAAAAAAAATAACAGCAACTTTCTTAAACTGGTTGAACTGTTTGGAAAGTTTAATTCTGGCTTGGTGGAGGAGTGGCCTAGTGGTTAGGGTGGTGGACTTTGGTCCTGGGGAACTGAGTTTGATTCCCACTTCAGGCACAGGCAGCTCCTTGTGACTCTGGGCAAGTCACTTAACCCTCCATTGCCCCATGTAAGCCGCATTGAGCCTGCCATGAGTGGGAAAGCGCAGGGTACAAATGTAACAAAAATAAAATAGATACTATTGGAGATTCTACATGGAATGTTGCTACGATTGGCGATTCTGTTGCTACTATTTGAGATTCTACATGGAATGTTGCTACTATTGGAGATTCTACATGGAATGTTGCTACTATTGAGATTCTGTTGCTACTATTGGAGATTGTACACGGAATGTTGCTATTCCACTAGCAACATTCCATGTAGAAGGCTGCGCAGGCTTCTGTTTCTGTGAGTCTGACGTCCTGCACGTACGTGCAGGACGTCAGACTCACAGAAGCAGAAGCCTGCGCGGCCACATTGGTGATCTGCAAGGGCAGACTTCTACATGGAATGTTGCTAGTGGAATAGCAACATTCCATGTAGAATCTCAAATAGTAGCAACAGTGGAGGAGTGGTTAGGGTGATGGACTTTGGTCCTGGGGAACTGAGTTTGAGTCCCACTTCAGGCACAGGCAGCTCCTTGTGACTCTGGGCAAGTCACTTAACCCTCCATTGCCCCATGTAAGCCGCATTGAGCCTTCCATGAGTGGGAAAGCGCAGGGTACAAATGTAACAAAAATAAAATAGATACTATTGGAGATTCTACATGGAATGTTGCTACTATTGGAGATTCTACGTGGAATGTTGCTATTCCACTAGCAACATTCCATGTAGAAGACTGCGCAGGCTTCTGTTTCTGTGAGTCTGATGTCCTGCACGTACGTGCAGGACGTCAGACTCACAGAAGCAGAAGCCTGCGCGGCCACATTGGCCGACTTCTACATGGAATGTTGCTAGTGGAATAGCAACATTCCACTGTGTTCGATTCCCACTTCAGGCACAGGCAGCTCCTTGTGACTCTGGGCAAGTCACTTAACCCTCCATTGCCCCATGTAAGCCACATTGAGCCTGCCATGAGTGGGAAGCGCAGGGTACAAATGTAACAAAAATAAAATAGATACTATTGGAGATTCTACATGGAATGTTGCTACTAATGGAGATTCTACATGGAATGTTACTACTATTGGAGATTCTACATGGAATGTTGCTATTCCACTAGCAACATTCCATGTAGAAGGCTGCGCAGGCTTCTGTTTCTGTGAGTCTGACGTCCTGCACGTACGTGCAGGACGTCAGACTCGCAGAAGCAGAAGCCTGCGCGGCCACATTGGTGATCTGCAAGGGCCGACTTCTACATGGAATGTTGCTAGTGGAATAGCAACATTCCATGTAGAAACTCAAATAGTAGCAACAGTGGAGGAGTGGCCTAGTGGCTAGGGTGGTGGACTTTGGGGAACTGAGTTCGATTCCCACTTCAGGCACAGGCAGCTCCTTGTGACTATGGGCAAGTCACTTAACCCTCCATTGCCACAGGTACAAATAAATACCTGTATACAATATGTAAGCCACATTGAGCTTGCCATGAGTGGGAAAGCGTGGGGTACAAATGTAACCAAAATATATATATATAAGGAGGGCTATAAGACAGGAATCCAAAATCCATTATTTGATCCAAGACATACAAAATGAAATTATTGCAATTTTGGGCAAGGCCATCACTGAAAAGATCTTATCTAAAATCAACAAAGCAAAGTACTATTCTATAATATCGAACTATACACTAGATGTCGGTCACACTGAGCAGATGATGGTTATTATTCATTTTTGTTTCCTGAAAAGAAAGAAATGTAGATATTGAAGAACATTTCCTAGGATTCCTAGAAGTGCATGACTCAACTGAAGAGGGGTTGTGTGACACTTATCAATCAACTGCGCACCAGGAATCTTAATATTAGTGATATAAGGGGGTCAAGGCTACGGCAATGGAGTCAATATGAGAGGGAAAAGAAATAGGCACCAGAGGCTGGTTTTAAACATGAACCCTCGTGCTTTCTACATTCCATGTGGAGCTCACAGCCTGAACGTAGCCGTAAATGATGACAAAGTGAACCATGAGACCATCAGCTTCTTTGGAACAGTTCAAGAGTTATACAAATTTTTCTCAGCATCGATGAAGCGTTGGGCAGTTCTCAGGAAGCACGTTCCCTCTCTGATATTGAAACCTCTTTCAGAAACTAATTGGTTTATCAATAGAAATCAAACAAAATAAAACATAGAAAAGAAAATAAGATGATACCTTTTTTATTGGACATAACTTAATACATTTCTTGATTAGCTTTCAAAGGTTGCCCTTCTTCCTCAGATCGGAAATAAGCAAATGAGGTAGCAAATAGTATATATGAGAGAAACATCAAGGCATTACTTTGACTGTCTGACAGAGTGGGAGGGTGGGGGTATGCATGGGGACATCAAAGCATTTCATTGATATTCTAACAGAATGGGTGTTGGTAGGTGAGAGGAGGGTAATAAACAGAGAAATAAACAGAGAAATACAGCTTTATGTTTTATAATGAGTTAGAAAACCCAGATCCTTATTAAGACCTGTTTGTTGGGTGTCAAAATATTCAATCTATTCAAACTAATTGGGAAAGTTGCACTGATGCTCTGCAGCCACTCAGGCACCAAATTGGAGAAATCTATGATGCTCTGTATGAGATACTTCGCGATGAGAAGTATGACAACGAATCAAAATATGGAGCGCATATTCTGAGCACCAAGTTGAATGATGTCCAATTCTTGTGTTCCTTCATCTTGTGGCATGACCTGTTGAATCATATCAATCCTGTCAGTAAGATCCTTCAGAGTACTAGTGAAAATGTTGCTAAAACTTTCACAAACATTGAGAACTTGAAAACCTTTATTTCTAACTACCATACCAATTCCAGATATGAGTCATTGCTTCAAACCTCTCGGCAAATTTGTCATGAAGTTGAGGGGGAACCAGAATTCAAAGCCACTGCTCAAATCTGTCAAAGTAAAAAGACTACACAGTTCCAGTATGAACAAGAAGATGAATCACCTCAATCACTTGAGAATACATTTCGTGTACATTTTTTCTTTACAATTTTGGATGTTGCAATGACTTCCCTCAATGAAAGATCTGATCAGTTAGAACAACGCTACAATCAAGTGAAATTGCTGAACAACATAAGCAAACTTGATGAAACTGATCATGAATAACTCCAACAGCATTGCAATGATTTGCAACTTCATTTATCAGATGGTGATAATAAGGACATCAATGGAACTGAACTATATGATGAACTATGTGCCTTTAAAGATCTGTTTAAGATCGAATTGTGCTATTTTCATAATCCTTTTTTGATTAGCTTTCGAAGGTTGCCCTTCTTCGTCAGATCGGAAATAAGCACGAAGAAGGGCAACCTTCGAAAGCTAATCAAGAAATGTATTAAGTTATGTCCAATAAAAAAGGTATCATCTTATTTTCTTTTCCACGTTTTATTTGGTTTGATTTCTATAGATTCTACATGGAATGTTGCTATTCCACTAGCAACATTCCACGTAGAAGTCGGCCCTTACAGATCACCAATGTGGCCGCGCAGGCTTCTGCTTCTGTGAGTCTGACGTCCTGCACGTACGTGCAGGACGTCAGACTCACAGAAACAGAAGCCTGCGCAGCCTACTACATGGAATGTTGCTAGTGGAATAGCAACATTCCATGTAGAATCTCCAATAGTAGCAACATTCCATGTAGAATCTCCAATGGTATCTATTTTACTGTCATAGTAATGCTTGAATGTTTTCACTTATATACACTGTCAGCTAGCACATTTGCTTATTTCCGATCTGACGAAGAAGGGCAACCTTCGAAAGCTAATCAAGAAATGTATTAAGTTATGTCCAATAAAAAAGGTATCATCTTATTTTCTTTTCCATGTTTTATTTTGTTTGATTTCTATTGATAACCTTAAGAGTGGACTAACAAGGCTACCATACCTCTCAAATTACTGAAGAACAATGGGAAAAAATCTGGACATTATTATATAAATCTTCAAAATCATCTGCTCTTACCCAATCATCATTCTACATCTTGCATAGAGCTATGTGGACACCTTACAAACTTTCCAAAATATCTAAAGAAATTTCAAATAGATGTTGGTCTTGTAACAACCATGTAGGCACATTAGACCATTTAATTTACCATTGCCATATACTGGATGAGTATTGGTCTCATATAGAGGAAACTATTTCTCAAATTCTAGATTTTAAGATCTCATTAACATACAAAATCATAATCACAGGAGAATTTGGTTTAGATACGATACTACAACCACACATAGCCAAATTACTTCGTATATTGATTCAAGTTGCTTTAAAACTGATATGTCAAAACTGGAAGGACTTTACGAAGTTATCTTATGATATGTGGTGGAATACAGTATGTCTATACGCTAAATATGAAAAAGCTGCTGCTGAGAAATGCGGTTCCCTTGTAGCATTTAATAAAACCTGGTCTCCCATACTCAATTACTCATCCAATCAACATTAATTATTATAATTCAAGCATCTATAAATGGGTACTAATTACAAATATAAGAATAATTTCTTTTCTTCACCTCTAACATTTAATAATATGTTTACTCCTATAGTTATAATTACCTGTAATGTAACAGCATCAGGGATTCTGGAGATGATGTAAACACGGTCCATAATTTTTCTATAAGTCAGTGTACATGTTCTAACTCCTTAAACTATTATTAAGTCAATGGTACTTAATTTCCTTTTTTATTGTTATATCCAAATTAATAAAATGATTGAAAAAAAAAAAAAAGAGTGGACTAACACGGCTACCACACTCCTCTACATAATCCTTTTGAAACTCCCAAATTTGTTCTATCAAACAACCTCCCATTCCCAAATTTGGGCATCATTCTAAGAATATTGCTGACAATTCCTGTCAGCGTGGCCAGTGGTGAGCGATCATTTTCACAGTTAAAAATAACAAAAAAATTATTTGTGATCAAGTATTTCTCAAGAAAGGCTTGTAAGCCTTGCCATGATTTGCTATTGAGTTAGATATCAATGATTTTGGTTCTCTGTCCATAGTGCTCCATCACTTTCTGCTTAGCTTTCCCTAATTCTGTGGGTCATACTCCTTTTGGAAGAAACTGCAGCCGCTGCCTCTTAGCCCAATTCAGTTATTTTCCCATGCAGCAGCCATTAATTGTTCCGAGTACTTCGGGGACATCTCAGGAGTCAGGACTCCGATTTTGTGCAGTCATGAAAGCTGTAGGATAAAGTCAGGCCGGGGTCCACATTTCTTGGCAAAACTTATCCCAGAATATTAGTATTACTTTGTGCGTCCAATCAGTCCTAGAATGCTACCAAAAGTCCACATTTGGGCATATGGTATGACAGAGAGAGAGAGAGAGTTTAATTTTTGTTTCTTGGGGGGGGGGAGGGTTTAGTTTAAAAGTCCAGAGCTTTTCTCTGAGGGTTCACAGAAACCGGTGGTTGTGATTTTATTTATTTTATTTATTGCACTTGTATCCCACATTTTCCCACCTATTTGCAGGCTCAATGTGGCTTACAAAAACCTGTAATGGCATCACCATTTCAGGGAACAGAGATACATCTGGTGGTACAAAGATATCAATAATAACAAGGCTAACAGTCGATCTACTCACGCAGTTACAGAACGAAGACGATCAAATTGAGGGAGGGGTGTTGATGTGTTGTAGTTAGTTATGGATTCTCGTAGTAAGCCTTGGTGAATACATAGGTTTTCAACGATTTGCGTTAAGTTTGTTATTTCGTTAATTGCTTTCAAGTGGTTTGGGAGAGCATTCCACATCTGCGTACTCTTGTAGGAAAAGCTGGATGGCAACCAAAAAGAAACTATCAGGTTGGCAAAACAGGAAAAGAAAAGCAGAAAACGAACAGGTCATCCAGAGGCAAGCAGGAGCACTGTATAGTTTTATCAAGTGATTAAAAGTGACTGGTGAGCACTCTCAGGAGGAGGAAGATGACGACCAACCAGGTACAAGTACCTCTGGAGCAAGCCCATTGAAGAAGCTCATTACCAACCAACAATCAGCAGCTTCCAGGTCATTTACTCTCATTGATAATTTCTCAAAAGGAACAGCAATGAGCGTGGAAGAGCAAAGTGGGCTGCCATGCAATTTAGATACCTTTGAGGAAGAACAGCTTAGGCCACAGTCTTCGTTAGCTTCATCAACTTTAGATTCATTGGCACTTGAGCTATCTGATTAAACAAAATAGCCAAATTTCACTGACAAAATAAGAATTATTCTCACAGAATCAGGACCTGTTCAAAAGAAAGGCATTTTGTATATATTTGTTACATTTGTATCCCACATTTTCCCACCTATTTGCAGGCTCAATGTGGCTTACATAGTACCGTAATGGCGTTCACCAATTCCGGTATGAACAAATACAGTAATGTTGTGGTAGAATAAGGTTCGTGTGTACAGACACATTAGGGAATCGTAGAGAGGAAGAGATATTATATGTGTATCCCAAGAACTCTAGTGGACGCAAGTTCAGCGATATATACTCCATCTGAAAAATGGTAAACTACTGCCAAGACCATGGTTACTGCACTCAGTTTCCAGAGACCGCATGTTCTATTTCTGCTGCAAACTGTTTTCACCAACAGATCCAAGTGAATCATCCAGTAGTTTTATATCGACTGGCTACAACAACTGGAGGAGTGTATCCAAGGCACTGAATAAATATGAAACAATTTTGGCTCATAAAACATTCAAAAAGGTAGATCGACTTCAGAAAGGACCTCCAAAACAAAACTACACTTGATTCACAACATCAAAGGCTGTAGGAGGTAGAAAAAATGCATTGGTCAGATGTGATTGCAAGGCTCATCAAAATAATCAAATTTCTTGGATCTCAATGTCTGGCTCTACGAGGCTCACCTGAAAAAAATAACAGCAACTTTCTTAAACTGGTTGAACTGTTTGGAAAGTTTAATTCTGGCTTGGTGGTGGAATGGCCTAGTGGTTAGGGTGGTGGACTTTGGTCCTGGGGAACTGAGGAACTGTGTTTGATTCCCACTTCAGGCACAGGTAGCTCCTTGTGACTCTGGGCAAGTCAATTAACCCTCCATTGCCCCATGTAAGCCGCATTGAGCCTGCCATGAGTGGGAAAGCGCAGGGTACAAATGTAACAAAAATAAAATAGATACTATTGGAGATTCTACATGGAATGTTGCTACTAATGGAGATTCTACATGGAATGTTGCTATTCCACTAGCAACATTCCATGTAGAAGGCTGCGCAGGCTTCTATTTCTGTGAGTCTGACGTCCTGCACGTACGTGCAGGACGTCAGACTCACAGAAGCAGAAGCCTGCGCGGCCACATTGGTGATCTGCAAGGGCCGACTTCTACATGGAATGTTGCTAGTGGAATAGCAACATTCCATGTAGAATCTCCAATAGTAGCAACAGTGGAGGAGTGGCCTAGTGGTTAGGGTGGTGGACTTTGGTCCTGAGGAACTGAGTTTGATTCCCACTTCAGGCACAGGCAGCTCCTTGTGACTCTGGGCAAGTCACTTAACCCTCCATTGCCCCATGTGCGCAGGGTGCAAATGTAACAAAAATAAAATAGATACTATTGGAGATTCTACATGGAATGTTGCTACTATTGGAGATTCTACATGGAATGTTGCTATTCCACTAGCAACATTCCATGTAGAAGGCTGTGCAGGCTTCTGTTTCTGTGAGTCTGACGTCCTGCACGTACGTGCAGGATGTCAGACTCACAGAAGCAGAAGCCTGCGCGGCCACATTGGTGATCTGCAAGGGCTGACTTCTACATGGAATGTTGCTAGTG
Source organism: Microcaecilia unicolor (assembly GCF_901765095.1). Classification (NCBI taxonomy): domain Eukaryota; kingdom Metazoa; phylum Chordata; class Amphibia; order Gymnophiona; family Siphonopidae; genus Microcaecilia; species Microcaecilia unicolor. Next base: position 206,958,612 of record NC_044039.1, read on the forward strand.
GAATAGCAACATTCCATGTAGAATCTCCAATAGTAGCAACAGTGGAGGAGTGACCTAGTGGTTAGGGTGGTGGCTTTGGTCCTGGGGAACTGAGGAACTGAGTTTGATTCCCACTTCAGGCACAGGCAGCTCCTTGTGACTCTGGGCAAGTCACTTAACCCTCCATTGCCCCAGGTACAAATAAGTACCTGTATACAATATGTAAGCCACATTGAGCCTGCCATGAGTGGGAAAGCGCGGGGTACAAATGTAACCAAAATATATATATATATATATAAGGAGGGCTATAAGACAGGAATCCAAAATCTATTATTTGACCCAAGACATACAAAATGAAATTATTGCAATTTTGGGCAAGGCCATCACTGAAAAGATCTTATCTAAAATCAACAAAGCAAAGTACTATTCTATAATATCGAACTATACACTAGATGTCGGTCACACTGAGCAGATGATGGTTATTATTCATTTTTGTTTCCTGAAAAGAAAGAAATATAGATATTGAAGAACATTTCCTAGGCTTCCTAGAAGTGCATGACTCAACTGGAGAGGGGTTGTGTAACACTTATCAATCAACTGCGCACCAGGAATCTTAATATTAGTGATATAAGGGGGTCAAGGCTACGGCAATGGAGTCAATATGAGAGGGAAAAGAAATAGGCACCAGAGGCTGGTTTTAAACATGAACCCTCGTGCTTTCTTCATTCCATGTGGAGCTCACAGCCTGAACGTAGCCGTAAATGATGACAAAGTGAACCATGAGACCATCAGCTTCTTTGGAACAGTTCAAGAGTTATACAAATTTTTCTCAGCATCAATGAAGCGTTGGGCAGTTCTCAGGAAGCACGTTCCCTCTCTGATATTGAAACCTCTTTCAGAAACTAATTGGTTATCAATAGAAATCAAACAAAATAAAACATGGAAAAGAAATAAGATGATACCTTTTTTATTGGACATAACTTAATACATTTCTTGATTAGCTTTCGAAGGTTGCCCTTCTTCCTCAGATCGGAAATAAGCAAATGAGGTAGCAGATAGTATATATGAGAGAAACATCAAAGCATTACTTTGACAGTCTGACAGAGTGGGAGGGTGGGGGTATGCATGGGGACATCAAAGCATTTCATTGATATTCTAACAGAATGGGTGTTGGTAGGTGAGAGGAGGGTAATAAACAGAGAAATAAACAGAGAAATACAGCTTTATGTTTTATAATGAGTTAGAAAACCCAGATCCTTATTAAGTCCTGTTTGTTGGGTGTCAAAATATTCAATCTATTCAAACTAATTGGGAAAGTTGCACTGATGCTCTGCAGCCACTCAGGCACCACATTGGAGAAATCTATGATGCTCTGTATGAGATACTTTGCGATGAGAAATATGACAACGAATCAAAATATGGAGCGCATATTCTGAACACCAAGTTGAATGATGTCCAATTCTTGTGTTCCTTCATCTTGTGGCATGACCTGTTGAATCATATCAATCCTGTCAGTAAGATCCTTCAGAGCACTAGTGAAAATGTTGCTAAAACTTTCACAATCATTGAGAACTTGAAAACCTTTATTTCTAACTACCATACCGATTCCAGATATGAGTCATTGCTTCAAACCTCTCGGCAAATTTGTCATGAAGTTGAGGGGGAACCAGAATTCAAAGCCACTGCTCAAATCTGTCGAAGTAAAAAGACTACACAGTTCCAGTATGAACAAGAAGATGAATCACCTCAATCACTTGAGAATACATTTCGTGTACATTTTTTCTTTACAATTTTGGATGTTGCAATGACTTCCCTCAATGAAAGATCTGATCAGTTAGAACAACGCTACAATCAAGTGAAATTGCTGAACAACATAAGCAAACTTGATGAAACTGATCATGAATAACTCCAACAGCATTGCAATGATTTGCAACTTCATTTATCAGATGGTGATAATAAGGACATCAATGGAACTGAACTATATGATGAACTATGTGCCTTTAAAGATCTGTTTAAGATCGAATTGTGCTATTTTCATAATCCTTTTTTGATTAGCTTTCGAAGGTTGCCCTTCTTCGTCAGATCGGAAATAAGCACGAAGAAGGGCAACCTTCGAAAGCTAATCAAGAAATGTATTAAGTTATGTCCAATAAAAAAGGTATCATCTTATTTTCTTTTCCACGTTTTATTTGGTTTGATTTCTATAGATTCTACATGGAATGTTGCTATTCCACTAGCAACATTCCACGTAGAAGTCGGCCCTTACAGATCACCAATGTGGCCGCGCAGGCTTCTGCTTCTGTGAGTCTGACGTCCTGCACGTACGTGCAGGACGTCAGACTCACAGAAACAGAAGCCTGCGCAGCCTACTACATGGAATGTTGCTAGTGGAATAGCAACATTCCATGTAGAATCTCCAATAGTAGCAACATTCCATGTAGAATCTCCAATGGTATCTATTTTACTGTCATAGTAATGCTTGAATGTTTTCACTTATATACACTGTCAGCTAGCACATTTGCTTATTTCCGATCTGACGAAGAAGGGCAACCTTCGAAAGCTAATCAAGAAATGTATTAAGTTATGTCCAATAAAAAAGGTATCATCTTATTTTCTTTTCCATGTTTTATTTTGTTTGATTTCTATTGATAACCTTAAGAGTGGACTAACAAGGCTACCATACCTCTCAAATTACTGAAGAACAATGGGAAAAAATCTGGACATTATTATATAAATCTTCAAAATCATCTGCTCTTACCCAATCATCATTCTACATCTTGCATAGAGCTATGTGGACACCTTACAAACTTTCCAAAATATCTAAAGAAATTTCAAATAGATGTTGGTCTTGTAACAACCATGTAGGCACATTAGACCATTTAATTTACCATTGCCATATACTGGATGAGTATTGGTCTCATATAGAGGAAACTATTTCTCAAATTCTAGATTTTAAGATCTCATTAACATACAAAATCATAATCACAGGAGAATTTGGTTTAGATACGATACTACAACCACACATAGCCAAATTACTTCGTATATTGATTCAAGTTGCTTTAAAACTGATATGTCAAAACTGGAAGGACTTTACGAAGTTATCTTATGATATGTGGTGGAATACAGTATGTCTATACGCTAAATATGAAAAAGCTGCTGCTGAGAAATGCGGTTCCCTTGTAGCATTTAATAAAACCTGGTCTCCCATACTCAATTACTCATCCAATCAACATTAATTATTATAATTCAAGCATCTATAAATGGGTACTAATTACAAATATAAGAATAATTTCTTTTCTTCACCTCTAACATTTAATAATATGTTTACTCCTATAGTTATAATTACCTGTAATGTAACAGCATCAGGGATTCTGGAGATGATGTAAACACGGTCCATAATTTTTCTATAAGTCAGTGTACATGTTCTAACTCCTTAAACTATTATTAAGTCAATGGTACTTAATTTCCTTTTTTATTGTTATATCCAAATTAATAAAAATGATTGAAAAAAAAAAAAAAAGAGTGGACTAACACGGCTACCACACTCCTCTACATAATCCTTTTGAAACTCCCAAATTTGTTCTATCAAACAACCTCCCATTCCCAAATTTGGGCATCATTCTAAGAATATTGCTGACAATTCCTGTCAGCGTGGCCAGTGGTGAGCGATCATTTTCACAGTTAAAAATAACAAAAAAATTATTTGTGATCAAGTATTTCTCAAGAAAGGCTTGTAAGCCTTGCCATGATTTGCTATTGAGTTAGATATCAATGATTTAATTGCTAATTTCGCGAACATGAAAAGCTAAGTGGTTGTAACCTTTTGTAAACCCTCTTTATTTGTTCAGTATGCTACTATTTAAGCAGGTCTTTTACTAAAGATTAGCTCAAGTTATCTGAAGCAGGGCCCATTTTATTCCTATGGGCCCTGCTGCAGATAACTCGAGCTAATCTTTAAAGACCCCTTAATTAAAAAACAAAGTTAATAAAGGTACTTTGAGAAAAGGGGTGTGTGTGACCTACAAATTATATTAATGAGGGAGCCAATTTAAAGGTTCTCAGAAACACCTTGCACCCACCCTGGATGTCACCCACCAGTGTCTGGTTTGAGAGGCCACTTTCTCCCTGTTCTGCCTGTGCATTATAAACTGCTCTCCAGATCAAAAACTTTTGGGGTTAGAAGTGTATTTTGCCAATGGAAATTCCTCCCATTCCACAGGTGATCTGGACCTTGATTATACAATTACGATGACTGGGATTGTGTCAAAAAATAAAAAAAAGAGGGGGAAGGGTGATAACTTGAAAAATAACCACAAAGTATTGTGGTCTCTAGTTATTATATATGCTCTCCGGTATGTGTAGAATATGCATTGTATATTTTATATGTTACTTGGAGGGGCATAATCGAAAGGGACGCCCAAGTTTTGTTGAGGACGTCTTCACAAGACGTCCCAATGGAAGAGCAGGGAAACCCGTATTATCGAAACAAGATGGACGTCCATCTTTCGTTTCGATAATATAGTCGAGGACACCCAAATCTTGAAATTTTGGTCATCCTTAGAGATTGTCGTCCCTAGACTTGGTCGTTTCTGATTTTCGGCAATAATGGAAACCAAGGATGCCCATCTCAGAAACAACCAAATGCAAGCCCTTTGGTCATGGGAGGAGCCAGCATTTGTAGTGCACTGGTCGGTCCCCTGACATGCCAGGACACCAACTGGGCACCCTAGGGGGCACTGCAGTGGACTTCATAAAATGCTCCCATGAACATAGCTCCCATACCTTGTGTGCTGAGCCCCCCAAAACCCACTACCCCCAACTGTACACCATTACCATAGCCCTTACAGGTGAAGGGGGACATCTAGATGTGGATACAGTGGGTTTGTGGTGGGTTTTGGAGGGCTTGCTGTTTCCTCCACAAATGTAACAGGTATGGGGGGGGGGGTGGGCCTGGGTCCACCTGTCAGAAGTACATTGCACCCACTAAAACTGCTCCAGGGATCTGCATACTGCTGTCATGGACCTGAGTATGACATCTGAGGCTGGCAAAAAATATTTTGAAAGATATTTTTTTGAGGGTGGGAGAGGGTTAGTGACCACTGGGGTAGTAGCGGGAGGTCATCCCCGGTTCTCTCCGGTGTTCATCTGGTCATTTTGGGCACCTTTTTGTGACTTGGTCGTTAGAAAAACACGACCAGGTAAAGTCGTCCAAGTGCTTGTCAGGGACGCCTTCTTTTTTTTTTACATTATGGGTCGAGGACGTCCATGTGTTAGACACACCCAAGTGCCGCCTTCACTACACCTCCGATACGCCCCCTTGAACTTTGGCCGTCCCTGCGACGGAAAGCAGCTGGGGATGTCCAAGATTGGCTTTCGATTTGGACGACCCTGGAAGGACGTCCATCTTCCAATTTGTGTCGAAATATGGGCATCCTTCTCTTTCAAAAATGAGCCCATTGCAGTTTCTAATAAAGAATATAAATATTAAAAAAATATTAATCGTAGTTAATAACATTTAGCGGAAGTAACAAAAGAGGGGGTTAAAAAGTACACAGGCATAAAAAGCCAAAGAAAAAAAGCAGAACAGGGCCTTCAAGGCTGTGACAACAGGAGTCCATTAATTTGAAAGACCTGACACGGGCAGTATTTCGGCGTCAAACACCTGCCTCAGGGGTCCAAATAACATAGAAAGGAAAAAACACTGTAAAAAAAACAGGCTCCTTGCTATATTAATATCTCCCCAGTAAGGTACATATGTTTGTGGTGAACGCTGTCGGTGAAGAACTGACAAATTTCCACACTCTCGTTGTGAACTAAATCGGTAAACCCAGCGACATGTACAGGTTGCCAGAGTTGCCTTACCTTCCATGAGGCCCACCATTTCCTTCTTCCCTTCCTCTCCTGTTTAAGTCCTGTTTCTCCGATCGGCTCTTTGCCTGGGGACCGCATCCAGGATTGGCTCTTTGCCCGAGGAATGCATCCAGGATTGGCTCTTTGCCCGGGGAATGCATCCAGGATTGGTTCTTTGTCTGGGGAGTGTGCTGAATATCAGCGTGTGCTCCCTGCAACAAACCCCACTCTGCTACCGCCTGCTGCTGGTGCCTTGCTGCAACTGCCACGTTCCCGCAGCCAGTACCTGCCTGCGCCTCCCTGCCACTGGTAAGTACTGATCTTTGAGTCCAGCAATCCCTCAGGGTCCCCCCTCCCCAGACAAGGTTCCCTCCATAAGGTCTGGCAATCTTGGCCCCCTCTTCCCCCAAAAGAGGTCCAGTAATCTCAGCTCCCTCTTCCTCCCCCCTCCCCCAGACTGTGTACTTCCTGCCTGCTTGCCTGATCTGTCACAGATCAGACATGCATGCAGGAAGCACAGTCAGGGTGGGGAGGGGTGGCGGACAGGAGGGAAGAGAGATGCAGTCAGTCATTCACAGCCTGTGGGACAGCAGCCAGGGAGAAATACATGAGCCATACACATGCCTGCAGATAAGGCACATGGGAGCTGAAAATGCCACCTATGCGTGGCATACATGGCTGGAAAAAAACAACATTATCGTGCAGTACACAGAACGTGAGAAAGCCATCATTCCTTCTGAACAGGATTCCTTTATGTTTATCCCACACTTCACACATGCGTGGGATAAACATAAAGGAATCCTGTTCAGAAGGAATGGTTCCTCAGAAGCTTAACCGAGATTGGGTGGCAAAGCCGGTGGTGGGAGGCGGGGCTAGTGTTGGGCAAGACTTCTACGGTCTGTGCCCTGAAAATGGCAGATAAAAATCAAGGTCAGGTATACACATAGAGTATGGGCAGACTGGATGGACCGTGCAGGTCTTTCTCTGCCGTCATCTACTATGTTACAATGGGAGGCATATTTTCAAAGCACTTAGCCTTCCAAAGTTCCATAGAAACCTATGGAACTTTGGAAGGCTGTGCTTTGAAAATATGTCTCTATGTTACCTTGTGCAGCACCTGAGGAAAGACAAAGCCGTCACAGCAACACTGGGAATGCCGCCTGAGCGGCACCCGAGTCTTGAAAAATTCTACTGGAGCAGCACTGGAAACCTAAGAATGCTCTCTGAACAGCTCTTGAGACAGGAAAATGCTGGTCCTAATGCAGCACATGAGAGAAGAGAATGCTGCCATAACGGTGGTAGAACTAGAGGACATGAATTGAGGTTCAGGAGTAATGTCAGGAAGTATTTTTTTCACGGAGAGGGTGGTGGATACGTGGAATGCCCTGCCGCGGGAGGTGGTGGAGATGAAAACGGTAACAGAATTCAAACATGCATGGTGGGATAAACACAAAGGAATCCTGTTAAGAAGGAATGGATCTATGGAATCTTAGCGGAGATTGGGTGGCGACGCCGGCATTTGGAGAATAAAACTGGTGGAAGGCGGACTTCTACGGTCTGTGCCCTGATCGTGACTGAATAGATAGGGATGGGCTGAATGTAAATTTTAAGGGGCTTCGACGTTAGCTTCAGAACTTTTAGTACAAGAAGAGTGCTGGGCAGACTTCTACGGTCTGTGCCCTGAGAATGGCAAGGGCAAATCAAACTCGGGTATAAAGTATCATATACCATGTAAATGACTTTATCTTGTTGGGCAGCTGGATGGAACGTTCAGGTCTTTATCTGCCGTCTTTTACTATGTTACTCTTTGGGGTTCTACATGGAATGTTGCTACTAATTGGGATTCCGGAATCTTGTAACTCTTTAGGATTCCAGAATCTTCAGAATGTTTAGTACAAGAACACTGCTGGGCAGACACTTCTACGTTCTGTGCCCTGAGAATGGCAAGGACAAATCAAACTCGGGTATAAAGTATCACATACCATGTAAAATGAGTTTATCTTGTTGGGAAGACTGGATGGACCGTTCAAGTCTTTTTTTACCTGCCGTCATTTACTATGCTACTATGTTACTGTGTAAAACATGCTGACACAAGGAGATGGTCACTGTGTAGAACACAGGGATCAGGGAAGCAGACATCAGAGAGCACACAACCTTGAGCAAGTGAACCTGTGCAGCCCCAGATTGATCACCCAAGACCGTGCATGGCGCCGGAAGCAGCATAGAAGCTCTGAGAATGAGAACAGGACGCAGCACTAAAGAACCGGGAATGCCACTGCAACGCACCTCAGGAGGCTTGAGGTGGTGGGAAATGCTCAGGGCCAGAGGTGTGCTGGTAAATTTTTAACAACGGGCTCTCTCTCCGGGCATAGCTGACCCTGAAATTTTTTTTTTTTTTTTTTTTTGGGGGGGGGGGGGGGGAATACATGCCTCTCTCTCCCCTCGTGCGGGCACGCTAGGCATACCTTTGCCGAGCCCCACCAGCCAATAAATGGACTGCCACCATTCTCTGCTGTTTGTTTCTGGCTCTGAGCAGCGTGATGGAACCTTCTTGCGCTTGCATGAAAAGTCCCAGCATGATGCTCAGAGTCAGAAACAAGGAGCAGGGAGCAGCAGCGGTCTATTTACTTGGCTGGTGGGGCCAACATCACTGCCAGCAAAGTAAAAGAGAATTCAGGAGGGGGCCCAAGCCCACATTTTGGGAGTCAGTTGTTAAAGTAGCCACGGGGAGGCCTACTTTAACAACCGGCTCCCAAAATTCTTAAAAACTTAACAAACGGCTCTCGCAAGCCTGTGAGAGCCCGCTCCAGCACACCACTGCTCAGGGCCCAAGACGGCAAGGGAAGAGCATGCCACCATCATGGATCACAGACACAGCACCGGACTTGGGAAAAAGAACAGATTATCCCTTGCAGCGCTATCGAGAGCCGCTAGTGAACAGACTGTGGCATACTCACCTCAACGAGAGGAAGCTATTCAATATTGGGTTTTTGTTTTTTAAACTAGAAAACTGCCAAACTGGGAATAACCGTAAGGATGTGAGGTGTGATCTGTACAGCATGGCGGCAGAAAGAGAAAAAAAACCCCCAGAAGGCCCACACCTCTGAGGCCACTGAGACTGGGGTACAAGAACCTTCCACAAAAAAAAAAAAAAAACACGGATTCATTGTGGATATCCTGAAAACCTGACTGGCAAGGGGTACTCCAGGACTGGACTTGGGAAATACTGGCCTAGAACATATGAGAAAGAGAAACAAAAATGTAATAAAAAAAAAAAATAAATAAAGAAACTGATTAAGAACAAGGTGTGCCTTAATGGGCAGGGAACTTGTGATTTTCAGTTCACTAGCACTTTTAAAACATTTTCTTGCCAATGCAAACCAAAAGGTACCACCTGCTTACAAAGATTAAACCAGTTAATTCCTAAACCTGTCCTGGAGGAACTCCAGCCAGTCAGGTTTTCAGGATATCCACAATGAATATTCATGAGATTGATTTGCAGACACTACCTTTTTGTTAGGCACATCTAACTTATACATATTCATGGATAAGGATGAAAAACAGAGGAAGCCTGGTACAAAGAGAACAATATTCTGAAGATTTCCCAGGGCATCAGCAGGTTTTCAAGATTTCCACAATGAATATGCATAACACTGACTGCCTGCATTATATGCAAATCTCTTTCATGCATATTCATTGTGGAAATCCTGAAAACCTGACTGGCAAGGGGTACTCCAGGACTGTACATAAGTACATAAGTACATAAGTAGTGCCATACTGGGAAAGACCAAAGGTCCATCTAGCCCAGCATCCTGTCACCGACAGTGGCCAATCCAGGTCAAGGGCACCTGGCACGCTCCCCAAACGTAAAAACATTCCAGACAAGTTATACCTAAAAATGAGGAATTTTTCCAGTCCATTTAATAGCGGTCTATGGACTTGTCCTTTAGGAATCTATCTAACCCCTTTTTAAACTCCGTCAAGCTAACCGCCCGTACCACGTTCTCCGGCAATGAATTCCAGAGTCTAATTACACGTTGGGTGAAGAAAAATTTTCTCCGATTCGTTTTAAATTTACCACACTGTAGCTTCAACTCATGCCCTCTAGTCCTAGTATTTTTGGATAGCGTGAACAGTCGCTTCACATCCACCCGATCCATTCCACTCATTATTTTATACACTTCTATCATATCTCCCCTCAGCCGTCTCTTCTCCAAGCTGAAAAGCCCTAGCCTTCTCAGCCTCTCTTCATAGGAAAGTCGTCCCATCCCCACTATCATTTTCGTCGCCCTTCGCTGTACCTTTTCCAATTCTACTATATCTTTTTTGAGATACGGAGACCAGTACTGAACACAATACTCCAGGTGCGGTCGCACCATGGAGCGATACAACGGCATTATAACATCCGCACACCTGGACTCCATACCCTTCTTAATAACACCCAACATTCTATTCGCTTTCCTAGCCGCAGCAGCACACTGAGCAGAAGGTTTCAGCGTATCATCGACGACGACACCCAGATCCCTTTCTTGATCCGTAACTCCTAACGCGGAACCTTGCAAGACGTAGCTATAATTCGGGTTCCTCTTACCCACATGCATCACTTTGCACTTGTCAACATTGAACTTCATCTGCCACTTGCACGCCCATTCTCCCAGTCTCGCAAGGTCCTCCTGTAATCGTTCACATTCCTCCTGCGACTTGACGACCCTGAATAATTTTGTGTCATCGGCGAATTTAATTACCTCACTAGTTATTCCCATCTCTAGGTCATTTATAAATACATTAAAAAGCAACGGACCCAGCACAGACCCCTGCGGGACCCCACTAACTACCCTCCTCCACTGAGAATACTGGCCACGCAATCCTACTCTCTGCTTCCTATCTTTCAACCAGTTCTTAATCCATAATAATACCCTACCTCCGATTCCATGACTCTGCAATTTCTTCAGGAGTCTTTCGTGCGGCACTTTGTCAAACGCCTTCTGAAAATCCAGATATACAATATCAACCGGCTCCCCATTGTCCACATGTTTGCTTACCCCCTCAAAAAAATGCATTAGATTGGTGAGGCAAGACTTCCCTTCACTAAATCCGTGCTGACTTTGTTTCATCAGTCCATGTTTTTGTATATGCTCTGCAATTTTATTCTTAATAATAGCCTCCACCATCTTGCCCGGCACCGACGTCAGACTCACCGGTCTATAATTTCCCGGATCTCCTCTGGAACCTTTCTTAAAAATCGGAGTAACATTGGCTACCCTCCAGTCTTCCGGTATTACACTCGATTTTAGGGACAGATTGCATATTTCTAACAGTAGCTCCGCAAGTTCATTTTTTAGTTCTATTAATACTCTGGGATGAATACCATCAGGTCCCGGTGATTTACTACTCTTCAGCTTGCTGAACTGACCCATTACATCCTCCAAGGTTACAGAGAATTTGTTTAGTTTCTCCGACTCCCCCGCTTCAAATATTCTTTCCGGCACCGGTGTCCCCCCCAAATCCTCCTCGGTGAAGACCGAAGCAAAGAATTCATTTAATTTCTCCGCTACGGCTTTGTCCTCCTTGATCGCCCCTTTAACACCATTTTCGTCCAGCGGCCCAACCGACTCTTTGGCCGGTTTCCTGCTTTTAATGTATCTAAAAAAGTTTTTACTATGTATTTTTGCTTCCAATGCTAATTTCTTCTCAAAGTCCTTTTTTGCCCTCCTTATCTCCGCTTTGCATTTGGCTTGGCATTCCTTATGATCTATCCTGTTACTTTCAGTTGGTTCTCTTCTCCACTTTCTGAAGGATTGTTTTTTGGCTCTAATGATTTCCTTTATCTTACTGTTTAGCCACGCCGGCTGACGTTTAGTCTTTTTTCCCTTTTTTCTAATACGTGGAATATATTTGTCCTGAACCTCCAGGATGGTGTTTTTAAACAGCATCCACGCCTGATGCAAGTTTTTTACTCTGCGAGCTGCTCCTTTCAGTCTTTTTTTCACCATTTTTCTCATTTTGTCGTAATCACCTTTTCTATAGTTAAACGCTAGCGTACTTGATTTCCTAGTTTCACTTCCTTCAATGCCAATATCAAAACCGATCATATTATGATCACTGTTATCAAGCGGCCCTCGTATCGTTACCCCCTGCACTAGATCATGAGCACCACTAAGGACTAAGTCTAGTAATTTTCCTTCTCTTGTCGGCTCCTGAACTAGCTGTTCCATGAAGCTGTCCTTGATTTCATCAAGAAATCTTATGTCCCTTGCGTGTACAGATGTTACATTACCCCAGTCTATATGCGGGTAATTGAAATCCCCCATTATTATTGTGTTGCCCAGTTTGTTTGCGTCCCTGATTTCCTTTAACATTTCCGCATCCGTCTGTTCGTCCTGGCCAGGCGGACGGTAGTACACTCCTATCACTATCCTTTTCCCCTTTGCACATGGAATTTCAATCCACAGTGATTCCAAGGAGTGTTTTGCTTCCTGCAGAATTTTCAATCTATTTGATTCAAGGCTCTCGTTAATATACAATGCTACCCCTCCACCAATCCGATTCACCCTATCACTACGATATAATTTGTACCCCGGTATGACAGTGTCCCACTGGTTATCCTCCTTCCACCAGGTCTCAGAGATGCCTATTATATCTAATTTTTCATTTAGTGCAATATATTCTAACTCCCCCATCTTATTTCTTAGGCTCCTGGCATTCGCATATAGACATTTCAAACTATGTTTGTTGTTCCTAAGTACATCATGCTTAGTACTTGACAGTATTAATTGGCAATCTTTTGTCTGATTTTTATTGTTATTTAAAGATACCCGATCTACTACAATCTCTTTTGCAACCTCACTATCAGGATACTCTATCTTCCCTGTTATGGTGATATCTTTGAAAGATACCTTATCCCGAACCATGCTCTTTTGAGCGACTGTCGGCCTTCCCCCCATTTCTAGTTTAAAAGCTGCTCTATCTCCTTCTTAAACGCCGATGCCAGCAGCCTGGTCCCACTCTGGTTAAGATGGAGCCCATCCTTTCGGAATAGGCTCCTTGGGAAACACTGTTAATCTAGACCATGCTCCCCTTGTTAAAGAACAGCACCGAGATAAGAAAGAAGCAGTGGCATACTAAGGGGGGGGGGGGCGGTGGGGGCGGTCCGCCCCGGGTGCAGGCCGCTGGGGGGGTGCCACGTGTCTGTCAGCAACGCTCATTCTCTGCTCCCTCTGGCCCCGGAACGGGTTATTTCCTGTAACAGGGCAGAGGGAGCAGGGAACGAGCGTTGCTTACAGACACGCGCCACCCCCCCCCCCCCCAGCAGGTACGGATGCACCGGGGGGGGGGTGTCGTTTCGCTGGTGGGGGGGTGTCGTTTCGCTGGGGGGAGCTGCCCCTTTCACGTCCCCTGTCCCGCCCCTTCCATGCCCTCACCTCCCCCCGTCATCTCTCTCCTCCCCCCCCTCCCCTCCCCTTACTCTGTTATCCCTGGTGGTCTAGAGGTACCTCTTCGGGGCAGGAAAGAGCCCCCCTCTTTCCTGCCCGGAGCTGCTAGCTGCACTGCATCCTGTCCTGTGGTGAGTCCAGCTCTCGGCGTTTCAAAATGGCCGCCGAGAGTTGAAGTCTCGCAAGGCTGCGTCAACTCTCGGCGGCCATTTTGAAACGCCGAGAGCCGGACTCACCACAGGACAGGATGCAGGGCAGCTAGCAGCAGTGGTCCGGGCAGGAAAGAGGGGGCTCTTTCCTGTCCCGAAGACAAAGAGGTATCTCTAGACCACCAGGGATAGCAGAGTAAGGGGAGGGGGGATCGCGCTGCACCCGGGGGGGGGGGGGGGCGCATCGGCGATCCGCCCCGGGTGTCAGCACCCCCTAGGAACGCCACTGGAAAGAAGGAATATAAGAAAATAATAAAACAGCCAGGGAAGAACAGAGAGGGGAGAATTACCCAGACAGAAGACTTTGCAAAGTGACAGCATGATAATCCTATACTGTTCCCCTCCCTCAAATATTCTTTGACAGTTCTCCCTCACAAGTAGTTCTACCTGTGTCTTCTGGACTGGTCTTGCAGTAGGATGATTGTAAGTACTACTTCCTTGACATCAGATGCTTTTGATAGACTTTGTTCTTGTGTAGCCTGACATAATCATTCCATCATAACATCAAAGGCAACCTGCCAAGGAGATAAGTTTCTAAATCTCCTCTAACAGAGAGAACAGCTGCTGTTTTAACAACCCCTTTCAGCATGTGACTTCCTTCCTTGCATAAACTTCTAGCAGATAAAGCCAAACAGCATCAGACACCCACTAATCTTTAATGGACAGAGCTGGAAATGCTACTGAATACTGATTTTGAAGGGGCCACAGCTAGGAGGATTACTGTGCTCAAGTTAGGTATTTCCTCAAATCTAATTTACAATGAACAAGATTTCAAAAAGTAACACTATGGCAAATGGCTGCTTAAAATTTTACATTATGACTTAACTTGGGTTACCATATGTCCGGTTTTACCCGGACATGTCCTCTTTTTTAGGACAAGGCCAGGCATCCGGGCGGGTCTTGCCAGCCTGCCCATTTGTCTTGCAAGGTCACTGCTTGAACTCTCGGCAGCCATTTTGAATCAGCACCAGGTCGGAGCAACACAGTCTGCAGACGTGCCGGGCAGGAAAGAGGGGGCTCTTTCCTGCCCCGAAGAGGTCATTAGACCACCAGGGCACCACACTAAGGTAAAAGTGGGGAGGGGTACTAAATGGAGTTATATAGGTGGAGAGAGGCTGGAAAACTGGGGAGGGATCTACATGGGGGGAGAGAGAGAATCTGGCTTTCTTTGGGGGGGGGGGGGGGGTCCAAAGTGACAGGATAGGGTGGGTGTGACAGGGGCGGGTGTCCTCTTTTTCCTTAGGCCAAATATGGTAACCCTAGACTTAACAGAATGTTCTTTTTATACCAGCAAGATTTCAAAGCTATAAAAGTAGGCCTCAGTGGAACCCCCGCTATAATGGCACTGATGTAGCAGGATCATACCAAGCAAAATAGAGTGAAGGGCTATACCATCTTTTTAAAACTGTCTGCCTCTATATCTCAACTAAAATAAACATAAAAAACAAACAAAAAAAAGGTGTTCTTTCACTGCTGAGGGTCTTTCCTCTCTAAGGGCCAGATGTACTAAACAGTCGTTAAAGCCCTTCCCGTACCGATTCCCTTAGCGAATCTGTAAGGAACGGGCATGCATTAAGGAAAGGGAATGCAAATGAGCTGCTCGTTGTAGCTCACTTGCATTCTCTATTCCATCGTTAAACAGTCGGCCAATCAGCTGGTCAAGCATGCACAGAAGAGCCAAGCGTTATGCTGGCTGCTCTGCGCATGCCAAATACGCTGCGCCGCTCACCCCCTCCGCGTTGTGAAGCACTGCCAAAAAAGACGTTTTTATTATTGTGGGGGGGGGGGGGGGGGGGGGGAATGACGGCCAAAATGGACACTTTTTTTGGATGGGTGTCCTCAACTGCACTGTTCTCCGGATTGAGCCGCATCGGAGGGGGTGAGCGGCGCGGCATCTTGGGGGGGGGGGTTGACGGCCAAAATAGACGTCTTTTTTGAAGCGGAGCGCTATTTTTTGTTTGTTTGTTTTTGATGAGTGAAGGACGTCCATAAAGGACGTCCCTGACGAGCACTTGACTTTTTTTTTCCCCCAATTTTTTGTTACTTTTTTAGCAGTTTTTCCCGCGCAGCCCCAATGAGAGGTACAGACCTCTCGTTAGATTTTCCAGCGTTAAGGCAATCGGAAAAGGTTAGTGCATCTCATTACAATAGGGTTTCTACACAATTTGCTCATCTGTATTCCGTTTTCCTTAGCTGCTACCCCGTGGTCAAAAAAGTCTTTAGTGCATGCCATGGTTTACTACTTGCTCGTTAATGGCTCGTTAAGTTTTGTGCATCTGGCCCCAAGCCCTCTCTAAGCCTCTTTTATCTATTCTATATTTGCTAGTTTTAATTTGGGGGCTGGTAGTTTCTTTTAAAACTGTGTTGAAATTCTGTGCTGGTAAATTGCTTTTCTTTGTGCTGGAGTTGTTTTGAAGGTGCTGTGTTTTCTACCCAGTGAAGTAATCCCATTAACTTGCAGTAACAGATAGAGTCTGACAGGCAGTGTAGGATCTTAGCACATCGACTTTAAAACATCCTGGTCCTCAAGGCCAGGTAGAATGGCTATGAAAGTTCCTTGTCCTTTAAGTGGGAGGAGCTTGTAGTGCCATTTAAAGAAGGTTCAACGTGTTGGCGTTATTACGCTAGGGAGGTACGTTCCGCACACGCAACTTGGGTACCGGTCTCAATGGTAAGCAGCCAGAAATTTATTTACTCAATGTTAAAAGTGTATATAAGGTTGAAGATGTAACGGAAGAAGTGCCCATTTTTGTCATTTGTTACGTATTAATTGCAGACTGTGTTATATGGTTCCTCCTGACGAGGGAAAATACGAAATGCAGTCTTGCATTGAGGACCAGGATGTTTTAAAGTCGATATGCTAAGAAGTTTCTTGGGGTTACTCTGGTAGCCTTCTACTTGCCTTGTTGTACCTCCTTGGAAGCAAGGGACACACAGCTTGAGAAAGGATTCATTAATTTGATCATAACATCTGCTAATGGACCTTTGACATGCTTTAAGCATAGGATAAAGGACATTGTAAATGCACTGATATGTCTATGAAACACCGTGGAACTGTGGTCTTATAGTTAACTAACATATGCTCAATTATGATATGATCTAAATGTGTCATTTTTGTGATGATTTTGAGCACAAATTGAAAGTTATGATACTCATATAATGACTTTGTAACCTCCGTAACCTCTGCTCTCAAAACAAATCCCTCCTTTCAGTACCCTTCTCCACCACCGCCAACTCCAGGCGCCGCGCCCTTTCTGCCTCGCCTCACCCCATGTTTGGAATAAACTCCCTGAGCCCATTCGCCAGGCCCCCTCCCTGCCCATCTTCAAATCCTTGCTCAAAGCCCACCTCTTCAATGTCGCCTTCGGCACCTAACCACTACACCTCTATTCAGGAAATCTTGACTGCCCCAACTTGACATTTCGTCCTTTAGATTGTAAGCTCCTATGAGCAGGGACTGTCCTTCTTTGTTAAACTGTACAGCGCTGCGTAACCCTAAGTAGCGCTCTAGAAATGTTAAGTAGTAGTAGTAGTAAGTATGGTTGTGTGGGCTGACCGAGTGTGTGTGCATGCTGGATGAGTAGATGAGAGTTCCATAGTAACTGCTGCGTTATTTAGAAATTTGAGCACTTGTGGTGGGAATGATTTGAATAAAACATTATAGTATTAAAAGGTAAAAGAGTACTTTTTGTGACTGAACTAATGTAGAGTTGGTACTCTGATAATAGGTTTTCCCCTGAAAATACACAAATTTTTCACAGTTAAAATTTAATGCCAAGAAGTGTAGAGTGATGCACAGGGTGTAGAGTGATGCACGGGGTGCAGAAACCCAAAAGAGAGATACCAGATAGGAGGGGAGGGATTAGTAAGCTCGAATCAGGAGAGAGACCTTGGGATATTGGTGTCTGATGATCTAAAGGGGAAGAGACAAGGCGACGGCTGTGGCCAGAAGGATGCTAGGCTGCGTATAACCAGGTGTATAATCAGGTGTTGATGCCCCTCTACAAGTCGTTGGTGAGGACCCACTTGGAGTATTGTGTTCAGTTTTGGAGGCCGTATCTTGCTAAAGATGTAAATAGATTGGAAGCGGTGCAAAGAAAAGCTACAAAAATGGTATGGGATTTGCATTGCAAACCGTACGAGGAGAGACTTGCCAACCTGAACATGTATACCTTGCAGGAAAGGAGAAACAGGGGTGACATGATACAGACGTTCAAATATTTGAAAGGTGTTAATCCACAAACAAACCTTTTTGGACACAGGAAGGCGGTAGAACTAGAGGACATGAATTGAGGTTGAAGTGGGGCAGACTCGGGAGTAAAGTCAGAAAGTATTTTTTCACAGAGAGGGTGGTGGATATGTGGAATGCCCTCTGGCGGGAGGTGGTGGAAATGAAAACGGTAATGGAATTCAAACATGCGTGGAATAAACACAAAGGAATCCTGTTTAGAAGGGATGGATCCACGGAATCTTAGCGGAGATTTGGTGGCAACGCCAGTAATTGGGAAGCAAAACCAATGCTGGGCAGACTTCTACGGTCTACGCCCTGATCGTGACTGAATAGATATGGATGGGCTGGAGGGTAAATTTTAAGGGGTTTCGACGTTAGCTTCAGAACTTAGTACAAGAACAGTGCTGGGTAGACTTGTACGGTCTGTGCCCTGAGAATGGCAAGGACAAATCAAACTCAGGTATAAAGTATCACATACCATGTAAAATGAGTTTATCTTGTTGGGCAGACTGGATGGAGCGTACAGGTCTTTATCTGCTGTTACTATCAACATTTTTTACACATATTGCATTCATTTTAACCAGCGACTATAAAGGCAGGCAAGCCTTCATCTGGTTAGAAATTAATCCACTCCAGTCCCTCTGATCTCTCGCATCCAGTATGATGTATGGCTGAATCTAGTAGCTCACAGTAAATCATCCTTCCACTTGTGCACCACAAACAGAAAAAAGGAAGTAAGAGATGCAACAGCAAGAGACTCATTCTCCAAATCACTGCCCTTTACTTGCAGGCATGTGGCAACAGTAACAGAATAAGATTTTACAATAAAACTTCATGATGGGAAAGATTAGCCTGTGAGGCTGATCATGTAACTCAAGTATCACGAACACTGATGCAATAGTAAGTGGGGTATCCTGGTTGCAGAGTGGCCCCATGGATGGATTCACACCCCAGGGACCCCACAGAACATTTATTTTTCCAAGTCCTCTCCCCTCTTTGCTCACAGTATGAACTCTCCTGTTCTTATCTGAGGGGGCAGGCTCTTTCCAGGGGGAAGGTATTTTCTTCAAGGCTCTCATGTAGAACCCCCTTCAAACAATCACTCAGCGACAGATACAGGGTGTAAAGGGGAAGGGAAATGGGACTTGATATACTGCCTTTCTGTGGTACTTTGCAACTACATTCAAAGCGGTTTACATATATTCAGGTACTTATTTTGTACCAGGGGCAATGGAGGGTTAAGTGACTTGCCCTGAGTCACAAGAAGCTGCAGTGGGAATCGAACCCAGTTCCCCAGGATCAAAGTCCACTGCACTAACCACTAGGCTACTCGCAGTGATTCTGTCCTGAGGTTGTACGGCATTATATAAACATTGCAACGCTCAACCCTCTTCCTTTATCTGCATCAAATTCCCACAGCCACAAAGTATTACATATATTACTACTACTACTACTATTTAGCATTTCTATAGCGCTACAAAGCATACGCAGCGCTGCACAAACATAGAAGAAAGACAGTCCCTGCTCAAAGAGCTTACAATCTATATCTTTATTTTTTACAATCTTTATCTTTTTTTTTTAGAAAAGTATTTTATGTATTTTTATAAACTGTATAAATTTGTCTATTTGAATTGTTTTTAATATTGTATTTATTTTTATGATTTGTTGTATTTTTCATTAACTGCTTTAGGTTGGACTATGTCTAAGGAAGGCTGTGTGTAAAACTAAACTAAGATCACAAATACAAGTTAGTTCAATGTGATATTTCATGTTCATTTAATCATTCTGGTCTAAACATGGCTTTAGACAAGGGGTATGCAGCTTGAGGCATTATTGCAGGTCATTTATGTATCACTTCCTTTGTTTACATAGGACGACACCCACTGAGCATTTTTAGTGCCTACACAGGATGAGGAATAGGCAAAGGACAAGTGCATCACACCTCTAGTTGGTTGGTTCTGAGGGTCACCCCTGTGGCAGGTACATAATCAATCTGTAATGTCTATGGCCAAATATACTCTCATTCCCTCTTAACTCAATGCACAAAGACTAAAGCAGCCCCTCAAATCTCCCTTAGCACCAGCTCTGCTATTATTTATCGGCGCTAAGGGAGATTTGAGGGGGATGTCCTTGATACAGCTCGCATCCGAGCGAAACACGCATGTCGGACAGCTGAACCCCTTGGTCTGACATAAAAAAGATAAGTAAAAAAGTAGAGAAGAGATAAAAAACTATATATAGTAACAATTGATTAATCGGGTGTGCCGATGAAGAAGTTGGTGCTAATTACATTGCCATGTATACATCTTGGGCACCGCTGAGGTCACCATAGTTGGATAAACCTGAAAGCATTACTATTTGCCTGAAGTGTTTATGGTTTGAATAAAAATATAAAAAAACTAAAAAAAAAATCAGTGATTGAACATCTACCTGATCCCATTGAGCTAAACTTTCTATTTGTTACATTTTGTGACCGGTGTTTAAATTGCAAGTTGATGAAAACTAGCCACTGACTGGTTATAAATTTAGGCCTGCCATTCATTTGCCTAGATTTATGAGCCTAGTGCTGAAAATCAGTGCTAAACGTCTAACTGTTTTTCCCCGCCCTAAATTTGCCCGTGACACCTAATTTTTATGCCCCTAAATTTAAGAGTTTAGTGAAATTTTGACTAAATGTTTATGCACTCAGCTCTTTCAAAGGCCAATTTATGAGCAATAACTCTCAAAGTTAGGGGAATGAAGCCTTGGAATATTGCTTGTAGAGTTGATCCTTGTCAGGATGAAGTCCAAATGTTAGTCCTACCTCATTTGGATAAATGTAATGTTCTATTTTTTGGCATTTCTACTCCTTTGGTTGTCCGCCCTGTAACTTTCAGCTGTTAGTTTTTTTTTTTTGCCTCTAATCAAATATTAAATACCAAAAAATAGAACATTACAGTAATCCAAATGAGGTAGGACTAACATTTGGACTCCATCCTGACAAGGATCAACTCTACAACCAATGCTTTGCAACAGGTACAATTGAATCTATGCACATTTTCTGCTCTGTACAACTCTAATTGACTTCATTGAGCAGGTGAGAAATGACTGAAACCTATGAAAGAGAGACAAAAAAAAACTAAGTGAAAGTTACAGGGCGGACAACCAAAGGAGTAGAAACAGGAAAAGGATGTTTGATGAGTCTGCAAATCCTGAAGCGAAGCACTCAGGACGAGAAACATTCGCTATTGAAACACATTGAAGCGCATTTTCAAAAGGAACGTCCAAGTTTCGATTTGGATGTCCTTGCACAACGTCCCAAACCAGGGGTGGGGAAACCCGTATTTTTGAAACAAGATGGACGTCCATCTTTCGTTTCGACAATACCATCAGGGACGTCCAAATCCTTAAATTTCGCTGTCCCTAGATTTGGATGTCCCTAGACACGGACGTTTCTGATTTTCGGCAATTTTCAAAACCAAAGACATCCATCTCAGAAATGACCAAATGCAAGCCATTTGGTTGTGGGAGGAGCCAGCATCTGTAGTGCACTGATGTCCCTGACATGCCAGGACACCAACCGGGCACCCTAGGGGGCACTACAGTGGACTTCATAAAATGCTCCCAGGAACATAGCTCCCTTACCTTGTGTGCTGAGCCCCCGAAAACCCACTACCCATAGATGTATACCACTACCATATCCCTTACGGGTGAAGGGGGGCACCTAGATGTGGGTACAGTGGGTTTCGGAGGGCTCGCTCTTTTCTATACAAACGTAACAGGTAGGAGGGGGATGGGGCTGGGTCCGCCTGTCTGAAGTGCACTCACCCACTAAAACTGCTGCAGGGACCAGCATACTGCTGTCATGGACCCGAGTACGACATCTGAGGTTGGCATACAGGCTGGCACAAAATATTTGTACAGATGTTAAGGGTGGGATGGGGTTAGTGACCACTGGGAGAGTAATGGGAGGTCATCCCCAATTCTCTCCGGTGGTCATCTAGTCATTTCAGGCACCTTTTTGTGCTTTAGTCATAAGAAAAATAGGTCCAGGTGAAAACGACCAAGTGCTTGTCAGGGACATCCTTCTTTTTTTCAATTATGGGTCGAGGACGTCCAAGTGTTAGGCATGCCCAAGTCCCGCCTTCGCTACACCTCCAACACGCCCCCCTGAACTTCAGCTGGCCCTGCGACGGAGTGCAGTTGGGGACGTCCAAAATCGGCTTTCGATTATACCGATTTGGACGTTTCTGTGAGGATGTCCATCTTCCGATTTATGTTGAAAGATGGGTGTCCTTCTCTTTCAAAAATGAGCCCAATTATGTCATCTGCGACTGTCCAGTGCAGGAACTGCTATGACGAAACTAAGCTTATGAAGAATTGGAGAAGAAATTTGAATTTCTGACAGTTTAATTCTTTGAATATTCTTGAAGTTCATGCAGCTGCAGATAATTTAAAGAAACACTACAAGCAGGACTTGGAGGAAGACTTTACTGATGAGTTTTGCCAATTCAGCTCAATGTTTCGAAATGCACATACATCAGCAGTGACTATGTACGAGAAGCTTAGAGAGCTAGAACTGGAGAGAACATTTCCTTATGTGGACACATGCCTTTGAATGAATTTAGCTATACCACTCTCAAACTGTTTAGGAGAGAGGTGTTTTTTTTTTTTCTTTGTCAAGACGTATGAAGAATTATCTTCGATCAACAGTGAAGGAAGAAAATCTAAATGTGTTTACATTACTGGCAATCGAGAACAACTTTACAATCTCCTTGGATTTTGATGATGTCATTGAAGAGGTTGCCAGGAGACAAGAAAGAAAAAAGTTACTGTCACGTTTTATACAATACGAATAATGTTTTTTATGCCAACAGTTTTGCAATTACAGTTGAATAGATGTTTTTGTTTTATTTCCTCAATACCGTCACAAATACCAATTTGCCAAAGTAAAAGTGAACCAATTAGCGGTAAAGAATAACACATTGGTATGCAAATGGATGTGGGAGTTTTAAAATGTTATTGTATTGGTTTACCATTGTATGGTATTGTATATTTAACTTGCCTCTGCGTAGTTGTGAAGTGTGAAATCAAGCGGAAAGATGATTCAAGGTTTTAGTACACTTTCCTATACGTATAGAAAGGGTTTAGAATTTAGGTCCTGAGCAAGTAAGGGGGAGGTGCCGAGGTGGGAAGGAAAGGAAGGGGGATTTGTTCAGAGATGCTTGGTGTTGCCTAACTGTTGAATGGAATCAAAACCGTACATTGGCACTGGTATGGTTTATGTTTTGAATTTTAAAATAAACAGGAGGAAAAAAAGAAATAAAGTAAATATGCAAGCAACCAGGTAAATAAATAAATGGAGGCATGGGCAGGGAGGGGCTGGGGGCCCAGTGTACTTGTGTGCCTACAGCCCACCCACCAAAAGATTAATCCTGCCCTGACTACATGGCAAGATGCAAAAAGAGTGAAAACATATTTTATGCTGCTTATCCCAGGAATAAGTGGTGGATTTTCCCAAGACGATCTTAATCATGGCTTAAGGAGTTTTCTTGTAGGAATTTGTCCAAACCTTTTTTAAACCCTGCTAAGTTAACTCCTTTAATTCTCTGGCAACAAATTCTAAAATTTAATTACACATTGAGTGAAGAAATATTTGCTGCAACTTGTTTTAAATTTATCACTTAGTAGTTTCATTGCGTGCCCTCTAGTCTTTGTGTTTTTGGAAAGACTAAATAAGCGATTCATGTCTACCTCTGTTCCACTCAACTCAGTATTTTTGTTGACCTCTCTCATATCTCCCATCAGTCATCTATTATCCAAGCTGAAGAGTCCTAGCCTTTTTAGCATTTCCTCATAGGGAAGTCAGCCCATCCTCTTTATCATTCTTGTCACCCTTCTTTGTACCTTTTCTAATTCCATTATTTCATTTTTTTTTTTTTTGAGAGGTGGGTACGGTCGCACCACAGAGCATTAATATTCTCAATTTTGTTCTCCATTCCTTTCTTAATTCCTAACATTCTATTTGTTTTCTTAGTCACCGCTGCACACCGAGCAGAGGGTTTTAATGTACCATCATCGATGACAAATTAATCCTTTTCCTGGGTGGTGACTCCTAATGTGTAATCTTGCATCGCATAGCTTTAGTTTGGGTTCCTCTTCCCCTCCAAAAACTCACAGTTAAATCCTATTGGATGCACCCCGTTAACACTGTGATTAGAATCTGTATTCTTGAACAGGGGCCAGAATGTTTGCATGTCTGCCAGTCTGCTACACTTGTCAGCAGGACTTCAACCGTACATTTATTTCTGTGCTGGAAACAGTGGGAAGTTCTCATATCACATGACATTTTATGCTGCTGCTTTAAGTAAACTGCGAAACACTCTCAAACCAAAATGCACAAATATTAAGAAAAAATCAAATGTCACAATTAATAATAACAAATACATGGAGGAGTAGTCTAGCGGTTAATGCAGCGGACTTTGGTCCTGGGGAACTGTGATCTATTCCCGCTGCAGCTCCTTGTGACAATGGGTAAAGTCACTTAACCCTCCGTTGCCCAGATAGATCGCTTTGGATGTGGTTGCAAAAACTGTATAAAAGTGGTACATACATGCTGCACCAGATTTTACACACTGCATTTTGCTGCTTTTGTTAACAGAGCAAATGAGCCTTATCCGCACTGAGACACGGCTGCTGCTGCTTCTAATCATGGAAGGTTTCCACTGCCATTTAAGCTACGTATCACAGTTCAATAATGTTACTACTCCTAGGGGAATTCTGCACAGAATTTGTGCTTTATTTCTCCCAAATTCTGCACAGGATAAAAAGTTAGCAGTACAGGCTGCCAGCATTATTCTTCTCCTCTCTCCTACACCTGAAAACCCAAAACCCTTCACACCTGTTCCCCCCTGCCCCTCCACCCCAAGCAAGAAAATATTCGGCATGTTCTCTCCACCCCGGCAGCAACCACTACCATTCATGCTGGACACAGCTAGGAACGCACGGCAATGAGGAGGAAAGTAGATGCTCATCAGGCCGCATCCTCCTGCTCTGCTGCCCAGTGTCAGAGTCTTAGGGGTATGTTTACTAAGGTGCATTAGCATTTCTAATGCACCTTTAAATTTAAGGCGCGTTAAACGCGCCTATACATTTCAACGGGCGCGTTAGCGTTTAATGCGCATAAACCATTTACGTGCATTAAAAGTGGAGTGGAGGAGTGGCCTAGTGTTTAGAGTGGTGGACTTTGGTCCTGGGGAACTGGGTTCGATTCCCACTTCAGGCACAGGCAGCTCCTTGTGACTCTGGGCAAGTCACTTAACCCTCCATTGCCCCATGTAAGCCGCATTGAGCCTGCCATGAGTGGGAAAGCGCAGGGTACAAATGTAACAAAAATAAAATAGATACTATTGGAGATTCTACATGGAATGTTGCTACTATTGGAGATTCTACGTGGAATGTTGCTATTCCACTAGCAACATTCCATGTAGAAGGCTGCGCAGGCTTCTGTTTCTGTGAGTCTGACGTCCTGCACGTACGTGCAGGACATCAGACTCACAGAAGCAGAAGCCTGCGCGGCCACATTGGTGATCTGCAAGGGCCGACTTCTACATGGAATGTTGCTAGTGGAATAACAACATTCCATGTAGAATCTCAAATAGTAACAACAGTGGAGGAGTGGCCTAGTGGTTAGGGTGGTGGACTTTGGTCCTGGGGAACTGAGGAACTGAGTTTGATTCCCACTTCAGGCACAGGCAGCTCCTTGTGACTCTGGGCAAGTCACTTAACCCTCCATTGCCCCATGTAAGCCGCATTGAGCCTGCCATGAGTGGGAAAGCGCAGGGTACAAATGTAACAAAAATAAAATAGATACTATTGGAGATTCTACATGGAATGTTGCTACTATTGGAGATTCTGCATGGAATGTTGCTACTATTGGAGATTCTACATGGAATGTTGCTACTATTGGAGATTCTGCATGGAATGTTGCTACTATTGGAGATTCTACATGGAATGTTGCTACTATTGGAGATTCTGCATGGAATGTTGCTGCTATTGGAGATTCTACGTCAGACTCACAGAAACAGAAGCCTGCGCGGCCACATTGGTGATCTGCAAGGGCCGACTTCTACATAGAACGTTGCTAGTGGAATAGCAACATTCCATGTAGAATCTCAAATAGTAGCAACAGTGGAGGAGTGGCCTAGTGGTTAGGGTGGTGGACTTTGGTCCTGGGGAACTGAGGAACTGAGTTTGATTCCCACTTCAGGCACAGGCAGCTCCTTGTGACTCTGGGCAAGTCACTTAACCCTCCATTGCCCCAGGTACAAATAAGTACCTGTATATAATATGTAAGCCGCATTGAGCCTGCCATGAGTGGGAAAGCGCGGGGTACAAATAAAAAAAAACGCTTAACGCGCCCATAGCGCACCTTAGTAAACATAGCCGTTAATTTGAACTGCACAGCTGTACAGTGTCCTATACAGTTCAAAATTATCAGTCTGGCCCAGGGCAGCAGAAGAGGAGAAACATCCATCAAACAGCCGCTCTCCTCCTCCTCACCATGCATTGCTAGCTGACATAAGCCAACACCCGTGCGTGCGAAGTTTCTTTCAAGGTGCTCCTGTAAACAAACAGATAAAAATTCATGGGTCTGAAAGCATCCCAGTGTATATGGAACACTGGCTGAAAAACACTTCTTAGAACAGCAATATACCAGCTTCTGGGAAAACAGATCCCCCCCCCCCCCCCCCCCCCCCCCACCACCACCACCACAAAAGTACAAAATACCCCTTCCCAGTTCTCTTTACCTCTGAAGGCTCTGCACAACAGCTTCCCCATTTTTTTGCTCCCCACCCTGCTCTCAGCGCTCTGCCTCCATCTTTTCACCCTACACTCCCCTCTCTTTGCCCACCCTTCAATCCTGCTCTACAACTCTTACACACTGTGACTGTCTCACGCACTAGTGTTTTGCGGATTCAGTACCAGCTCCCATCTGATCGCACCGGAAGCGACATCACTGGTAACGTCCTTATCTTTTCACTCTAAGCAGCGCACGCCAAAGGAAGTCCTTTGAACGCTCCTTTGCAAGCAACTGACTACGCACACATCGACAATGGGTTTTCTGTTTGTAAAAATCTTTGTTATCGGCTTCTTCGGCCTTTTAAGACAGCTTCTTCCCTCCATTTGTCTACCTCTCCCAATTCCGGTCATTTGGGGCCACCGCCCTAATTGTCTCTCTCCTCAAGTGAACTGCATTACTACTGTAAATCACTTCTATAGCGCTACCAGTCGTAGGCAGCGCTTTACAATTGAACATGAAGAAAGACAGTCCCTGCTCAAAAGAGCTTACAATCTAAATCAGGACAAACAGACAGGATCAATAAGGATAAGGGAAGGACAGACAGACAGAAGGACACATAAGGATAAGATAAAAGTTACAAGTCAGGAGTCGAAAGCAGCATCAAACAGGTAGGCCTTTAGCCCGGATTTGAAGGCAGCCAGGGACAGAGCTAGACGTATTGGCTCAGGAAGCCTATTCCAGGCATAAGGTGCGGCGAGATAGAAGGAGCGGAGTCTGGAGTTAGCGATGCACGCAGGTACACAACTCTTATCAATGCTCCTCGCTCACACACCGACCTCAAAGTCTTTTCCAACTTCCCCCATTAAAATAAGTCTCCTCAATACCTGCTCCGCCCAAACAAAATATCACCTCATACAATTTTGCCCTATAAACTAGATCTATGTCTAACAGAAACCTGGTTTACAGATACAGTCTACTTAAAACAGGCCACCCCTCCCCCCCTGCAGGGTAGAAATCCTTTCTAAGTAACAGGGATTATAGTTGGGGCGGAGGAGTGGCAGATATCTACCACCACTCACTACCACTATGCAGGGGCGTATCTGCGTGGGGCCACAGGGGCCTGGGCCCCCGCAGATTTCGCCCTGGCCCCCCTCCCCGCCGTCAACCCTCCCCCGCTGCTTACTTTTGCTGGCGCCGAGGTCCGACCCGCAATCTCCGTTTTTCGTCTTCCTCCGTGCCCATGCTTCCAGGAAGTAACGCTGCAGTGCTGATTCGTTGACTCCAGTTCGGCGTCTGACGTCAGACGTCGAACTGGAGTCAACGAATCAGCACTGCAGCGTTACTTCCTGGAAGCATGGCCACGGAGGAAGACGAAAAACGGAGATTGCGGGTCGGGACCTCGGCGCCAGCAAAAGTAAGCAGCGGGGGAGGGTTGACGGCGGGGAGGGGGTGGAGAGAGGCGGCGGCGGCGGGGGGGGGGGGAGGGGAGGGAGGCAAAAATGTGCCCCCCCTCTCTGGCTCTGGCCCCCCCTACCGCCGGATTCCAGATACGCCCCTGCCACTATGCGATTTTAACTCTCAAACATCTTTAGACTGCTTACTCCTCCACCATCCTCCTATTCATTCCAACTACTTCAAACACTTAACAGACCGTTGTGTCAATTCCAAGGCCTCCATCATACTAGGTGACTTGCAGGCTTATTTTCGAAAGAGAAGGGCGCCCATCTATCGACACAAATCGGGAGATGGGCGTCCTTCTCACAGGGTCGCCCAAATCGGCATAATCAAAAGCCGATTTTGGGCGTCCTCAACTGCTTTCCGTCGCGGGGATGACCAAAGTTCACAGGGGCATGTCGGAAGCGTAGCGAAGGTGGGGCTGGGGCATGCCTAACACATGGGCGTCCTCGACCGATAATGGAAAAAGGAAGGGTGTCCCTGACAAGCACTTGGACGACTTTACTTGGACCATTTTTTGTTAAGACCAAGCCTCAAAAAGGTGCCCGAACTGACCAGATGACCAAAGGAGGGAATCAGGGATGACCTCCCCCTACTCCCCCAGTGGTCACCAACCCCCTCCCACCCTAAAAAATATTTTTTGCCAGCCTCTATGCCTGCCTCAAATGTCATACCCAGCTCCATGACAGCAGTATGCAGGTCCCTGGAGCAGTTTTAGTGGGTGCAGTGCACTTCAGGCAGGCGGACCCAGGCCCATCCCCCCCCTTCACCCCTTAGAGCTATGGTAGTGGTGTACAGTTGTGGGGAGTGCATTTTGGGGGGCTCAGCAAACAAGGTAAGAGAGCTATGCATCTGGGAGCAATATATGAAGTCCACTGCAGTGTGCCCTAGGGTGCCCAGGTGGTGTCCTGGCATGTGAGGGGGACCAGTGCACTATGAATGATGGCTCCTCCCACGACCAAAGGGCTTACATTTGGTCATTTCTGAGATGGGCGTCCTCGGTTTCCATTATTGATGTCCTCAGGAAAACTTGGGCGCCCCTTTCGATTATGCCCCTCTTAATATTCAAATTGGTAAGGCGTCGGCCCTTACACTCAAGATCTAACTCTTCTGTCTGATCTTGACATTACACAGCATATAATCCCATCCGACCCATACCGCAGGACACACCTTAGACTTAATTCTTTCACTCTCATCAACACATCAGCGGTGTTCCTTTGCCTCTACTGCTTTGCCATGGACTGATCGTTCCCTCCAAACTTTCTCTCTATACCCCACCACTAATTTCAATATACGATCAACACAAGAAATCGAAACCAGAGATTTCAGCAAACTGAACCCTCAATCCATTCTAGATAACTCCTCACTAGACATAGACAAATTTACCACTCAACAAATTTCAGCACAAGTAGAAACCTGGAACTCATCGCTCCATGCAGCTTTCAATTCACTAATACCCATAACTAAACATATAACAGGATATTCTCAAACTTGGAAAGAACCATGGTATTTGCAACAACTTCAAGCACAAAACGGCAACTCAGGCAAGCTGAGAACATCTGGAGACTCCAATGCTTCTTGTCCACTCTAGCTATCTACAAAAGCACAGCTCATTCTTACAAATTAACAATCTTAGCCACAAAAACTGAAATGTTACTCTTCCTGGTAAAGGGCCTCTAAAACAGACATCACAGTGCAGACAGTACATTTTAGTCATCACTTTTTAAATCAATTGCCTACCTTCCTTTTCTTTCGAAGTCAGCTGTTCTAGCACGAGCGGGGTTGGGAAGCAGCTGAAAGTTTTGGGATCTGCCGCCAGCGGCAATTTTTTTTTTTTTTTTTGGTTACATTTGTACCCCGCGCTTTCCCACTCATGGCAGGCTCAATGCGGCTTACATGGGGCAATGGAGGGTTAAGTGACTTGCCCAGAGTCACAAGGAGCTGCCTGTGCCTGAAGTGGGAATGGAACTCAGTTCCTCAGGACCAAAGTCCACCACCCTAACCACTAGGCCCCTCCTCCATTACCACTAGGCCACTCCTCCACTGTTGCTACTATTGGAGATTCTACATGGAATGTTGCTATTCCACTAGCAACATTCCATGTAGAAGTCGGCCCTTGCAGATCACCAATGTGGCCACGCAGGCTTCTGCTTCTGTGAGTCTGACGTCCTGCACGTACGTGCAGGACGTCAGACTCACAGAAACAGAAGCCTGCGCAGCCTTCTACATGGAATGTTGCTAGTGGAATAGCAACATTCCATGTAGAATCTCCAGTAGTAGCAACATTCCATGTAGAATCTCAAATAGTAGCAACATTCCATGTAGAATCTCCAATAGTATCTATTTTATTTTTGTTACCTTTGTACCCTGCGCTTTCCCACTCATGGCAGGCTCAATGCGGCTTACATGGGGCAATGGAGGGTTAAGTGACTTGCCCAGAGTCACAAGGAGCTGCCTGTGCCTGAAGTGGGAATGGAACTGAGTTCCTCAGTTCCCCAGGACCAAAGTCCACCACCCTAACCACTAGGCCACTCCTCCACTTAATTGGTCAGTCCTATCTTTATGTGGTAAGACATAGCTGGTTAAGCTCTGAAGTTCTATTCTACGTATTTATATCCTGATTCCATCAATAAAGAATCTAAGCGGGTTACAATAAGATTAAAGTTAAAAAAACACAAGTCATTAGTATCCCTACTCTGTCATATGTCTAGATATTTTTTCCCAAAAGGCAAGTTTTTAATGCTTTATGAAACAGAAGGTATCCTGAAAGAATACATATTTGCTCAGGTATTTAAATTCCATAGTTGACTAGCTTGGTAAATAAAAGAGTTATCAAAAACTTTTTTTATAACAAACTGTTTTAACAGACAGAAATCCCAGTGAAAACGAGAATTTTTCTTCCAAAAAAACTGGATAAGCTACTATTTGAGTAAGACGACAAGAACAATTCCCCTGTGGAATTTTAAATACTATACTAGCAGTTTTGAATTCCACACGTGCACACAACAGTAACCAAATCAGACTTCTAAATAAAGGTGTCACACGATCGCATTGAGAACATCCATAGACCATTCCTGCTGCAGTATTCTGCAGGTTTAATAAGGCAGTCATCAAAATGTTATACCAAATGTTCTTTTGCTAATGTTCTAATACCCTATCAGTTTCCCCGCTGTCTCTTTCCACTGTTCCATTGTTCTTTTCCTCTGTCCTATTCCCTTAATGATACTTTGATTTTGTCTCCGCATAACTTCTCATAATGTAATCCATAACTGAGTTGTAACAAATCGTAATTCCATCATTTACAATGTATTGTAAGCCACACTGAACCCGCAAATAGGTGGGAAGATGTGGGATACAAATGCAACAAATAAATAAATAAAATGCTTATCACCACCAGCTGAATATCAGGCCCTTGATTTTTAAATTTGTCTTCTATTATAATCCTGTATGGGGTTCCTCAGTCAGTTTCCTATAGTACATACTGTTTGAGAGTTGTCTGTGCCCTTCTATGCATTTTTGTGTGTCCATTATCACTAAAGAGCCTGCTTTGTGTGCTGCCTCGATAATAATGTTTTGGGGGTTTTTTTTTGCAAGCCTATTATGGCAGTTCTTTCTACTACTACTATTTAGCATTTCTATAGCGCTACAAGGCATACGCAGCGCTGCACAAACATAGAAGAAAGACAGTCCCTGCTCAAAGAGCTTACAATCTAATAGACAAAAAATAAATAAAGTAAGCAAATCAAATCAATTAATGTGAACGGGAAGAGAGGAAGGTAGGTGGAGGCGAGTGGTTACAAGTGGTTACGAGTCAAAAGCAATGTTAAAGAGGTGGGCTTTCAGTCTAGATTTAAAGGTGGCCAAGGATGGGGCAAGACGTAGGGGCTCAGGAAGTTTATTCCAGGCGTAGGGTGCAGCGAGACAGAAGGCGCGAAGTCTGGAGTTGGCAGTAGTGGAGAAGGGAACAGATAAGAAGGATTTATCCATGGAGCGGAGTGCACGGGAAGGGGTGTAGGGAAGGACGAGTGTGGAGAGATACTGGGGAGCAGCAGAGTGAGTACATTTATAGGTTAGTAGAAGAAGTTTGAACAGGATGCGAAAACGGATAGGGGTTGTTCAGAACTTTCTTGTGTTTGTTGATAAGTTGCGACTTCACACCGTACCTGAAACTCTCTATGTAGCTGTCCATATTGTTTTCTCCATCTTGTGGGGTAAAAATAAGTATGCTGATCTGTTGGGGTGTCTCATTTGTGGAAATTATTTTATTTTTGTTTTAATTTCATATTGGTGGAACCCAGCCCCTTTCCTCAACAATGAAACAGGACCTAGAAAGGCTCTCTTGTAAGTGATTTTTTGTCTCTCCCCTGCCCTCCTCTCCATATCCAGCGATCCTCCTCTTCCCTGCCCTCCCATCCGTGCCCCGCGATTCTCTCCTCTACTGTCCTCCCATCCCATCCATGTCTATCAATTCTCCCTTCCCCTTCCCTCCTGATGTCAGCTCGCCTCCAGCGTTCCCTTCCCTCTTACTGTTCCGCCCTCTGACGTCATTACGTTTTGAGGCGAGGGCGGGGCAGTGAGGGGGAATGGAACGCTGGAGGCTGGCTGACGTCATCAGATGTTACGAACCCAGGCAGCCAGACAGCGATGGAAAGTTGGAGGTGCAAATTATTATATAGGATATACTACCTGCAAAGCCGAAAGCTATTGAAGTGATGTACATTCAGGTACACTAATGTACTTTCAGGCAGAATTTCCTAAAAAAAAAAAAATGTTTTTGTTTCTAGATCTGAGTACAGTTGAATTTTTATCTTCTGTACTGGAAGGACAAAAAAAAAAAAAAAGAGAGAGACCTTAGACATATTTGAAATCTCATACTGTGATAATTGATAGTTTGGTTCATTATCCCCATTTGAATTACACTTCTATCAGTGTGATCAGAGGGAATTTGCCTGCAGGGGATCTGCTGATTCATATTCGCCTCATATGTTTGATTTTTGATTCTTTATATTCCTCAGATAGATTGAAATGTAAGTCTAGGTTATTTAGGTCAAGCGCTGGTGTTCTCTTTTTCATAGCAAAGATGAGCTACAAAAAAAAAGAGAGAATCCCAAATTCACTAATGTTGGTCTTGACAACCACAAAATCTGAAGCAAAAATGGGTAAAAATTCAAAATAAACTCCGAACAGAAGCCCAAAACGAAGAGAATGGCACAAGTCCTTACAATATACCAAACAGCAAAACATATCACATGACCCCCGAGTTACCCACTAGAGGCTAGGTTTACTAAGTGGCGCTATGGGCGAGTTAGCGTTTTTTTAACGCTTGTACACGGTGTACGCGCATTAAACGCTAATGCGCCCATAGAAATTTATACTTATTAACAACCCCTGGGAAAATTCACAATAATTAGTCACACATATATATTATCTCTCCGACTTGACTAATGCATTATCTTTAAATATTTAAATATACTACCACCACATCAATGTGTGCAATAAATACAATTTTATTATGAAAACACTGCTTATCCTATATAATAAAACGCACCTCCAATGTTCTGAAGCTGAGAAAGTGAAGCCTTCAAGCATTCCTGCAACGTTCCGGAACTACGTGTCATCAATTGAGGAGATGGAGCCTTACAGAGCGCACGAATGCTTCAAGGCTTGAAGGCTTCACTTTCTCGGCTTCAGAACGTTGGAGGTGCGTTTTATTATATAGGATGTGCTCGGTGCTTTTCTGCAGCACATGGGGGGAATTTAATATATGCTGATTAAAGTGAAGGAGTGGTAGGAGAGGGGGCAGGGGACACAGGAGAATCGCTGGGTGGCTGGAGGGGGGCAGGGAACAGAGAAGACTCGGTGGGTGGCTGGAGGGGGGGGCAGGGGAGAGAAGAGCATCGGTGGGTGGCTGGAGGGGGGGGGGGCAAGGGAAAAAGTAGAATCGCTGGGTGGCTGGAGGGGGGACAGAGGAAACACACTCGCACCCAGCAGTCTCACTCTCTTTCTGTCACACACTCGCACATTCACTCTCTCTCTCTCTCACACACAGTCAGTCTCACACACACTCTCTCAAACATACACACTCCGAGGAAAACCTTGCTAGCGCCTGTTTCATTTGTGTCAGAAACGGGCCTGTTTTACTAGTCTAACAATAAAACACTCTCTACCCCACACTCTCACAGTGATCTCTCCTTAGAGTTTCTGTGGCTGCCAGGACCTATTTTGCTTTGACTGCAGCTGCTCTTTGCTGCCCCTAAAGAAACTACTGCTGCCCTAGGCGATAACCTAGTCTTGCCTACTGTGGTCTTGCCCACAGGTACAAACAGGCTGAACCCAGGCAGAAAACTTAAAAGTAAAGCTATATTGGAGGTTAACCCAAGGAAATAAAAATGAAAGACTTTATTCATTTCTGTCTGAGGTGTGGCTGTGTCTATAAGCGCACACCAAACTCAGCCAATTCAAAGTTAACATCTCCTTTTTACTGCACCGCTTCCAACCAACATGCTAACAAGTGATATACCACTAGGGCCGCCAAGAGACTGGACCGGGCCCGGGGCCCCGCCCCCCTCCGTCCACCACCGGGCTGGGCCCCCCTGAATTCAAATCATAGCGCCCCACCTTGACCTCGCTCCGTGTGAAAGAAGCACAGCAGCGGCAGTCTGCAGATCGCCTCCCTTCGGGCCTTCCCTCCCTGTGTCCCGCCCTCTTGGCGGCCCTGCCTACCACCATACTTACAAAAATAAATCAGAGGAACAGTCGAACAGAACTTATCATACACTGGTCATCACTGTGTCCTAACCAGTTTAAGCCTGAGAAATTAATAAATGCACAAGAAACATGTCTACAAGGAATAATATTAAGAATCTTAACCGGGATGGGCTGAGGCTGCTGGCGCAAACATTTAAAAAGGAGAGCAGCTTTTAAATTAAAATGTGGGAGAAAGCCGACAGTCGCCCAGGAGTGCATGGTTCAGTGTGGAGTATCCTTGAAAGATACTAT
Source organism: Microcaecilia unicolor (assembly GCF_901765095.1). NCBI lineage: Eukaryota > Metazoa > Chordata > Amphibia > Gymnophiona > Siphonopidae > Microcaecilia > Microcaecilia unicolor. The sequence goes on from NC_044039.1 coordinate 206,993,550, forward strand.
TGAAACAGGATCTTTGGGGAATCCCGATAGAGAGGTTTCAATAATGGTGAAAGAAAGCCAGGAGTGTTCAATGGGAGAGCAGAGCAAAGGATGCAAATGATCTCCATTAACTTCAAAGAAGCCTGTAGATGCAAAGAAAAAAAATAAACAATTTTAAGTGTCTATATACAAATGCTAGAAGCCTTAAAAATAAGATAGGAAAATTGGAGTATATAGCACTAAATGAAGAGGTGGACGTAACAGGCATTTCAGAGGCCTGGTGGAAGGAGGACAATCAATGGGACGCTGTGTTAGCAGGGTACAAATTATATCGCAATGATGAGAGTGGATCAAATTGGAGGAGAGGTTGTGCTACATGAAACGGATAGCAGCGTGGAACCTTTATGGATAGAAATTCCAAAAAGTAACAGGGTGATAGGAATTATTAGGAGAAAGATGCAAAACAAAAACCAAAAGTATTATAATGCCTCTGTATTGCCCTACGGTGCGACCTCACCTTGAGTATTGTGTTCAGTTCTGGTCGCAGTATCTCAACAATGATATAGCGGAATTAGAAAAGGTTCAAAGAAGAGCGACCAAAATGATAGAGGGGATGGAACTGTTCCCATATGAGGAAAGGCTAAAGAGGTTAGGGCTCTTCAGTTTGGAAAAGAGACGGCAGGGGGGGGGGGGATATGATTGAGGTCTACAAAATCCTGAGTGGTGTGGAACGGGTGGAGGTGAATCTATTTTTCACTCACTCAAAAAGTACAAAGATCAGGGGACACTCAATAAAATTGCACAGATATTTTTTCACTCAAAGAATAGTTAAGCTCTGGAACTTTTCATCCAGAAACTTGTCCAAACCTTTTTTTTTAAACCCAGATACGCTAACCACCGTTACCACATCCTCCGGCAACAATGGTGGTTAGCGTATCTGGGTTTAAAAAAGATTTGGACAAGTTCCTGGAGGAAAAGTCCATAGTCCTATTGAGGTGGTCATGGGGGAATCCACTGCTTGTCCTGGGATTGGTAGCATGGAATGGTGCTACTAATTGGGTTTCTACCAGGTACTTGTGATCTGGATTGGCCTCTGCTGGAAGCAAGATGTCGGCAAGATGGACCATTGGTCTGATCCAGTATGGCTATTCTTATGTTCTTATAATTATTGCTACATTTGCTTCCTTCCACTCCCATCAGGAATCTAATTAAAAACATTTTTTGTACTGAATGTGGCTTCCCAATTGGCACCAGAGTGAGAGCTGACGTCATAACTCCACAGAGAGTCTAATTCCAAAGGAGCTTATCATCCCAAATTTACAGGCTTAAAATTCCTGCTAAAATGTTCTATCAAGAGCATTTATTTGGAGCATTCTATCATATAGATTATTGTGCAAGATCATAATTCCAATACTTGCATTGCAGTAAAAAAAAAAAAAAAAAAAAAGAATAGTGCCCCCCCCCCCCAAAGACTACCGTATAATCCCTGCTGGTCTAGTGGTGAAGTAAGCGATGGCCCAGTCCTGGCATCCCTTTTGAGAGCACAGCTGGAATGGGAGGGAGTAACTGAGGATCACTCCTTCCCCAACTACACTCCCTAGACCACCAGGGATTGTAAAATAGACCCAGGGGAGCCTATCTGTGGAGGGTGGTACTCAATGGGGTTCGGGAGGAGGAGAAACTCCTGTTTGGGATAGAGGGGAGAGGGGTGGGAGGGAGACAAATGCGACAAAGTGCAAATTTTCGGTTCCACTGAAAACACATGGAGCAGCATTTTACTACTACTACTACTTAACATTTCTAGAGCGCTACTAGGGTTACGCAGAGCTGTACAGTTTAACAAAAAAAGGACAGTCCTTGCTCAATGGAGCTTACAATCTAAAGGTCAAAATGTCAAGTTGGGGCAGTCTAGGTTTCCTGAATAGAGGTGTAGTGGTTAGGTGCCGAAGGCGACATTGAAGAGGTGGGCTTTGAGCAAGGATTTGAAGATGGGTAGGGAGGGGGCCTGGCATATGGGCTCAGGGAGATTATTCCAAGCATGGGGTGAGGCGAGGCAGAAAGGGCGGAGCCTGGAGTTGGCGGTGGTGGAGAAGGGTACTGAAAGGAGGGATTTCTCTTGAGAGCGGAGGTTACGGGTAGGAACGTCTAAATCAGAATTTGGATGTTTTACAAAGACATCCAAATTCCGAACCGGAAAGAGGGTCATTTTCAGAAAAAGATGGAGGTCTATCTTTTGGGTTCGAAAATACTATGGACGTCCTGTGATTTGGACATCTTTTGTTTTGGTCCATTTTCGAACAAAAAGACGTCCAAAACAGAGGAAGAGTGGCTTAATGGTTAGTGCAGCGGGCTTTGATCCTGGCAACATGGGTTCAATTCCCACTGCTGCTCCTTGTGACTTTGGGCAAATCAAGTGCACAAGGGGCATTTTTTGGATATGACCTCTAAGTCTGAATTTGGATGGGTTTTTTTTGTAAAACTTCCAAAATCAAAACAAGAAAGGTCATTTTCTACAAAAAAAAAGGTCTATCTTTTCCTTTTGAAAATGCTGTTTGGAAAAATGTTTTGTGATTTAGATGTTTTATTTTTTGGTCCATTTTCAAACAAATACACCCAAATGCAAAAAGTACAAAATACACAAGAAAATTCACAATAAAGTGAAACCATTCACATGTTCTAAGTGTGGTAAAAGCTTTGGTTGTAACACGGGACAGAAACCATTTGCATGTATAGAGTCTGGTAAAAGCTTTGGTCAGAAGGTAAACCTCACAATGCACCAGAAAATACACACAGGAGTGAAATCATTTACAAGTCCTGAGTGTGGTAAAAGCTTTGGTTGGAAAGAAAGCCTCATACGGCATCAGAGAATCCACAGAGGGGTGAAACCATTTACATGCACTGAGGAGGTAAAAGCTTCAGTTGCATTGGGACAGGTAATTAGGGAATGCACGCTCTTGCTATGAAGTATGGAAAATTAGCACTCTGGTATGTAGATATATGTAATGAGACCTCCTTTTCATCTATAGATCTGAATTCAAAGCCCAAATCTAATGATAAACAATAGACACAAGGCTCAGATGTTATAAAAAATAGAAAGCTTGGCATCAGGTAGAATAATGGAAAAGTGACATCCCAGGAACGCAATAGGGCATCCTTGGGGGCACTGCAGTAGACTTTATAAAATGCTCCTAGGTATATATCTCACCATTGCTCCCTTACCATGTCTGCTGAGCCCCCCAAAACTCACCCAAAACCCGCTACCCCCAACTGTACACCACTACCATAGCCCTTACAGGTGAAGGGAGCACCTTCACCTGTAAGGTGGGTACAGTGGGTTTCTGGTGGATTTTGGAGGACTCACAGTTTCCTTCACTAGTATAACAAGTAGAGGCAGGTAGAAGCCTGGGTCCACCTGTCTGCAGTGCACTGCACCACTACTAGACTATTCCAGGGACCTGCATGCTATTCTAATTGACCTGAGTATAACATCTGAGGATGGCAAGTAATATTTTTAATCACATTTTTGGGGGGTGGGAGGGGGGATAGTGACCACTGGGGGAGTATGGGGAGGTGATCCCCGAGTCCCTCCAGTGGTCATCTGGTCGTTTGGGGCACCTCTTGTGTGGAGTAGAGGAGTAGCCTAGTGGTTAGTGCAGCAGACTTTGATCCTGGGGAAGTGGGTTCAATTCCTACTGCAGCTATTTGCTATAAAAACAGGTCTAGCTCAAAACGTCTAAGTTTTAGTCTTGGACATCTCGTCCAAAAAGAGGTTTCGATAATACTGATTTGGACGTTTCTGTGAGATAAATGTCCAAATGCTGACTTATGTCACTTTTTGGACATCTATCTCTTTTGAAAATGAGCCCGATAGTCATTTTTGTCTAAAACTGAAAATGTGGCTGAAAATTAAAATAAACCTTTTGGCCAAAATTGAAATTGTCATCTCCTGTCACCTTGCAGCCTCAATGTGTATATTAATACCTTTAAAATATTTAAAAATCTGTATCATATCTCCCCTGTTCATCCTCTCCTCCAGGGTATACATTTTTAGGACTTTTTGTCATACATTTTTATCTCAGAGAAGGAATGAGTTTGCCCAATATCAGGCCACTGTTTTATACAGTGACACAACCTAGGAAAAAAAGCTTCACAGAACACAATAATTTATTCATTTATGTCATTGTTACCTCACATTAGCCAGAGAGTGACTCAGGTTCAATGTGGCTTACATAAACAATTAAATGAATGATACATATTAAAAATTACATAAACAGATTATAAAGTACAATAAGTAATGTTATAACACTGGCTGTGTAAAACAAATATAACATATGTGGTCAATTAACCTGGATGCAACTGTTCTTAAGGGTAGACAGATAGAGAAGAAGATTAAATCAAAATTAAGTTTGCAAACAAAGAAGTAAAAATGAATAAATATGGGTACAATTAGGGCTAGATGGGATTAGGGAGGAAAGAAGTGAAGTTAATTGTATGAATGGATAATGTTCAAATAGAATTCTTGTTTTCTGAAAGGCTAAATTGAAAAAAAAAAAGAGTTTTCAGTAGGTTTCTGAAGGACAGGTAAACAATCATCTGTGCATTTAATTGTTTTTGGCAGAGAATTCCAATTTTAGTACCTTGATATGAGAAATTGTTTTATAGATTACATTCCTACAACTAGGGAAATGCAGAATGAGATATTCTCTGGACGATGATACGGCATTATGAGGAGGCAATTCAATGAGATTGTTCATATATGATGGAGCAGAACCATACAAAATTTGGTGAATAAAAACACCAGAACTTGAAAGATATTCTATCTTTTATTGGTAACTAGTGTAGGCTATATAGAAGAGGATTTGCTTTGGCGAAGCAAGGTGATCTACATTTGAGGTGTGCAGCGGTATTTTGAGCAGTTTGTAATTTTTTTGATAAGGCCGCCTTTAATTCCTGCATAAATGGAGTTTTATATCAAGAGCTAGTCTAGTATATTTTCACATGAAAACTACCATACACTATTTTATATAAACAAAAAGAAAATAAAACAAAGAGGCAAAGAGAATTTTTGTTTATGTAATTACCTGCCCCCCACTGTGCATGCTCCTAATCTTCAAACTCAGGGTTTGGATAGCAGTTGGCTGCTAGTCAGATATGGCAAATGCAGCTGCTCAATCTAGGACAAAATATTTTGCAAGTTCTTAGTTCTATAATTCTCAGCAAAACGTAGTTTATCACTAAGCACAGATTTAACCAACAGCGACGCCCAGCACTTGCCTGAAGAGGGTGGTCCCCATCTGAAATTCTGGCTGGCCACAGGGTAGGGATGAGGTTCAATCTGTTCAGAACTCTGCTGCACGTCTCATATTCCGCCAGAACCGATATACTCATATCACCCCTCTCCTCAGGTCACTTCACTGGCTTCCGATCAGATACCGCATTCAGTTCAAGCTTCTCCTTCTTACCTACAAATGCACTCAGTCTGCTGCCCCTCACTACCTTTCTACCCTCATCTCCCCTTACGTTCCCACCCGTAACCTCCGTTCACAGGATAAATCCCTCCTCTCAGTACCCTTCTCCACCACCGCCAACTCCAGGCTCCACTCATTCTGCCTCGCCTCACCCTATGCTTGGAACAACCTTCCTGAGCCCTTACGCCAAGCCCCCTCCCTGCCCATCTTCAAGTCTTTGCTTAAAACCCACCTCTTCAATGCTGCATTCGGCACCTAACTCTTACCGTTCAGTAAATCCAGACTGCCCCATTTTGACCGCCCCTATCGGACTGACCGTTCATTTGTCTCTTAGATTGTAAGCTCTTTGAGCAGGGACCGTCCCTCTATGTTAAATTGTTCAGCGCTGCGTAACTCTAGTAGCGCTTTAGAAATGTTAAGTAGTATTAGTAGTAGTAGTAAAGTCCCCCTGCGACTACACACTATTAGGAACTGCATGAGAGCTCAAAAGAGCTCCTTGCCCTGTGGCAGCCGCAGAGCACGTGCCCCCCCCCCCCCCCCCCCCCAACTCATCTGTCCCTTCCAGACAAGGATTAGGAAAAGCAATCCTACTGCACTGACATTATGGGTAGAGAAGGATTGGCCTAGTGGTTACAGAAATGGACTGAGGACCATGGAAATCAGGGTTCAAAAACTCCACTTCCCCCAGAACACTTGTTATGAGTTTGGGTAAGTCACTATCTCTCCCACTGCTTCAGGCACCCAATTAAGAATGGAGCCTTTTTTGAGAAAGGACTTATTGGCTCCATGGATAAATCCTTCTTATCTGTTCCTTTCTCCACTACTGCCAACTCCAGACTTCGCGCCTTCTGTCTCACTGCACCCTACGCCTGGAATAAACTTCCTGAGCCCCTACGTCTTGCCCCATCCTTGGCCACCTTTAAATCTAGACTGAAAGCCCACCTCTTTAACATTGCTTTTGACTCGTAACCACTTGTAACCACTCGCCTCCACCTACCCTCCTCTCTTCCTTCCCGTTCACATTAATTGATTTGATTTGCTTACTTTATTTATTTTTTGTCTATTAGATTGTAAGCTCTTTGAGCAGGGACTGTCTTTCTTCTATGTTTGTGCAGCGCTGTGTATGCCTTGTAGCGCTATAGAAATGCTAAATAGTAGTAGTAGTAATCTGCCTTTAGAAAAGTAGGCTAAAAAAAAATCCCAAAATTATTAAGTCATGTAAGAAAGAAAAAAACAAAACCTCACACACAATTTCTCAAGCACTTCTTAATGACACTGTTTATTCCCTTTCTGTCTGAATTTCAATTTGTCTCTTTAAAACGTTTTCAGCATAGTTTATTAGTACTTGGAATGGGAATACAGTGAAAGAGAAATAAATGGGGTAGAGCTGGACAACAAGGTACATCTCTGTAGAAAGGAGAACTAAAAAAAAAAAAATCAAAAATTGTGGAAACCTTTCTCATCCCAATAATAATGATATGCAGTGACCAAACACTGCTCATCAAACAGAAAATGCTCTGTTTACATTTTTTTTTTAAATTTAGAAAAAGAGGGGGGGAAAAGCCTTGGCAGCCAAAGGTAACCACCATTGGCTGGGCATAACCCACTTAGTTTTGTCAAACGCCAAGGCTCCATCTGACTAAGACCAATCATTGGCCTAAAAAACCTCCCAAGATAGTTTATTTAACTCAATTTAAGGAGTATGTTTACTAAGATGTGATAGCGTTTTTAACGCACCTGTAAATTTAAGGCGTGTTAAACGCTAACGTGCCTATACATTTCTATGGATGCGTCAGCGTTTAACGCGAGTGCACCATTTACGCGCGTTAAAAACACTAACGCACCCATAGCGCTGCTTAGTAAACCTAGCCCTAAGTGTCTTCTGTGACATCAAGGATTTTCACTAACTACACCCTCTCCAAAAGACATTACACGATGTGACACTCGCAAGCGAGGCTTCTCCGGAGTAGCCCCCACACTCTGGAATGCATTGCCTGAAAGGCTCCACTTAGTTATCGCTTAACACAAGACTATCTCTACTTCAGGAAGCAGGTGAAAGCTTGGCTCTTCAACCAGGCCTTTAACGGAAGAAGTAACCAACTTGTTAGTCTCACTCACACACACAAGGATTGACTCGGGCTGCACATACTGCAGCGGGACATATTTATCCACTCCTACCCTAGCTGAGATAATATTTAACCATCTCTCTGACCTCATGTGCAAATTTCTTCAAATCAATCACCTTACTTTCTAATTCTTCCTACTTTCTTACTCATCTATACGTTACAACTTTGCCTTACCCTTCTCTACCAATTATAATGTTCTATTATGTATTGTGTTGTCATTGCAAGTAGTATACCATGCCATACTTTGTATTGTTGTTCGAATATTTTTACTGCTATAATTGCCTATTGCTCATGTTTGATCTATTCTTACTGTACACCACCTTGAGTGAATTCCTTCAAAAAGGCGGTAAATAAATCCTAATAAATAAAAATAAAATAAAATCATACTCCAACATTACATTCAATCACTAGTCATAAACATTTCTTTAACTCACCATACATACTCGCCTGAGGAAGCCTGTCTGGGTGAAACAGGTCCCCGTTGGGAGGCTGACGACTGAAGCTTAAGCTAAGTGCTTCTTTTACACATGCTGTGTGATAATGTATGGCGAGTCAATGTTTATGAACAGTGACAATGCAATGTTGGAGTACGATATCACAGAAGACACTTACGCCTATGTTTACTAAGGTGCGCTATGGACGCGTTAGCGTTTTTAACGCACGTAAATTGTTTACACGCGTTAAACACTAACGCGCCCATAGAAATGTATAGACGCGTTAGCATTTAACGCGCCTTAAATTTAAAGGCGCGTTAGAAACGTTAACGCACCTTAGTAAACATACTCCTTAAATTGGAGAAGCAGAAGAAAATTGAAGCAAATAGGCAAAAAAACTGAATTAAATAAACAAACTTGGGAGGTTTTTATCCAATGGCTGGTCATAGTCAGAAGGAGCCTTGGCGTTTGACAAAATTAAATGGGTTATGCCCAGCCAGTGGCATTTACCTTTGACTGCCGAGGCTTTTTTCCCTCCTTTTTTAAATTAAAATCAAAATGTTAAAAAAAAAAAAAATTTAAACAGAGCATTTTCTGTTTGATGAGCAGTGTTTGGTCACTGCATATCATTATTATTGGGATGTGAAAGGTTTCCACAGTTTTTGATTTTTAGTTTTAGATTTTTAGCTTTGTGGAACAGTTCGATTTTGTTTGGGCTGTTGTAGAAAAGAGAACCAACATCTATTTATCATAGCTTTTTTTACTCACCAAAAACTTATTGCAAAAGGCACAGAAGAGTAAACATTTAGGGGCTCATCTATATATATAAAAGGCAACCCCAACGTTCTGAAGCCTCCACGGAAGTTGAGGCACCCGAGATATCCGGTGTGCCCTGGAGTGTCTGCACCGCCCTCGCGTCAAAACGTCATGACGTCGAGGGCGGAGCTATTGACACTCCAGGGCCGAAACGGCCCACAGCGAACAAGGCAAGTAGCTTCGAGGGACGGAGGGAGGGGGCCCCTTGCTAGCGCCCATTTCATTCCGCTCAGAAACGGGCATTTTTTCCTAGTTTACTAATAGTTAGCATGTGTTATCTGCTGCCAGGCCCATTTTATGCCAAGAAACCCTGTGGCAGATATGTGATAACAGCATTACATAAGTACATAAGTGTTGCCATACTGGGACAGACCAAAGGTCCATCAAGCCCAGCATCCTGTTTCCATTAGCACATGCTGTTGGAAAATGACCCACTTAATGAACAAGAACACAACAATTTGGACAAGGCAAACTAGAGTCAAACTTCTTGGACCAATTTTACCTATAAAGTTCATTGTACATTTACTATATAACATCTGGTAATCAGTAGGCAGATGTTTCCCAGGACAGCTTGAAACTGACCAACTTTCTTGAAAGTTCCCAACAGCAGGTGATCTCCCTTGCAACTTTAATATCTATGTTTGCCCTTGGAGCCTGACCGTAACTGGGTTTTGAGACTTTATTTCCGTCACAAGGATGATTTGCTTTTGAGTCATAGAATTTTTCTATTTCCTGATCTCTCCCGAGCCTCGCTGGCAAGACGTAAGGCCTTTTTAGCCTTCAGATCGCAGGTAGTAGCACTGGGGGCTACTTTTTCTCTACAATTGTCTTAGGTACATAAGTATTGCCATACTGGGACAGACCAAAGGTCCATCAAGCCCGGCATCCTGTTTCCAACAGTGGCCACTCCAGGTCACAAATACCTGGCAAGATCCCAAAAAAGTATAAAACATTTTATACTGCTTATTCCAGAAATAGTGGATTTTCCCCAAGTCCATTTAATAATGGTCTATGGACTTTTCCTTTAGGAAGCTATCCAAACCTTTTTTAAACCCTGCTAAGCTAACTGCCTTTACCACATTCTTTGGCAACAAATTCCAGAGTTTAATTACACGTTGAGTAAAGAAATTGTTCTCCGGATCGTTTTAAATTTACTACTTTGTAGCTTCATCGCATGCCCCCGGGCCCTAGTCCTAGTATTTTTGGAAAGAGTAAACAAATGATTCATGTCTACCCATTCCACTCCACTCATTATTTTATAAACCTCTATCATATCTCCCCTCAGCCGCCTTTTCTCCAAGCTGAAGAACCCTAGCCGCTTTAGACTTTCCTCATAGGGAAGTCGTCCCATCCCCTTTATCATTTTTGTCGCCCTTCTCTGCACCTTTTGTAATTCCATCTTTTTTGAGATGCGGTGACCAAAATTGAACACTATATTCGAAGTGCGGTCGCACCATGGAGCAATACAAGGGCATTATAACGTTCTTGTAAATGCTGTATTAAATTTGAGGGTAATAATTATGTTTTCTTTGACCCTAAACAATTGAGAAGTCCTATTGATGGCAAGAAATCTCCATCTGATTTGGCGGTCGCTATTACTCCTTCTTCATAAATTACTGCTAATGGATATTCCACCTCCTGGTTTATATTATACTCCTGTTTAATCTTTCCATTTTCTTTTCAGGGTTCTCTCGTGCTCTCCGACAAGGAGCTCTTTTTCTTCTCCTCCCCCTTCTATTGCCTTTATAATGTAATATTACGTTAGTTTTACTGTATATTTACTTGATTGAGATTTGATTGTGTTTTGCAATGTTATTTTCAGATTCAAGATTCAAGATTTTTCACGGAGAGAGTAGTGGATGCTTGGAATGCTCTCCCGCGGGGGGGGGGGGGGGGTGGAAATGAAAACGGTAACAGAATTCAAGCAAGCGTGGGATAAACATAAAGGAATCCTGTTCAGAAGAATGGATCCTAAGGAGCTTAGCCGAGATTGGGTGGCAGAGCCGGTGGCGGGAGGCGGGGATAGCGCTGGGCAGACTTATACGGTCTGTGCCAGAGCCGGTGGTGGGAGGCGGGACTGGTGGTTGGGAGGCGGGGATAGTGCTGGGCAGACTTATACAGGTCTGTGCCAGAGCCGGTGGTGGGAAGCGGGACTGGTGGTTGGGAGGCGGGGATAGTGCTGGGCAGACTTACATGGTCTGTACCCTGAAAAAGACAGGTACAAATCAAGGTAAGGTATACACAAAAAGTGGCACATATGAGTTTATCTTGTTGGGCAGACTGGATGGACCATGCAGGTCTTTTTCTGCCGTCATCTACTATGTTACTCTGTAATCTTGAAATTTTGTAATTGAAAATTATAAATAAATAAAAGTTCATTGCACATAGAGACTCTTTTTGTAACCCAGATCTCTGGGCCCTACGGCGGACTCAAGGGTTCCTTTCTGCAGGATGAAACCAAGTGTCAAGACTCTACAGATAGGTATGTCCCAGTTCACATCTCTGCTAAGTAAAAACCAGTCTTGCAACGTCTTGAGGTTTCCCAGGGTATTTTTTTTTTTTTAACATCCCAATTAAAGCAGAGAATCACAGAACTGCAGAGTCTGTAACTACTCTATCCAAAAGCAATAAGCAAGCAATATTTAATACAAATCACAGATGAAAGGCCAGTTTAATATTATATTAGGACCTGGCAAACATACTTTTATGAGCCTCCCTACCAGGAAGGCCCATTTCTTCTCCCCCCGCCCCTCCAATCCAACACACAAATACAAATATCCATTTGCTGCCTTCCCCCAAATTTCAGCAGAGGAAAGGTACAGCCTACCCCCTTGTTCCTTGTCGCCCAGTACTTCCCTCGCCCTTAATTGTCTTGTCTGTCTGTATTATTTTAGATTGTAAGCTCTATTGAGCAGGGACTGTCTCTCTGTGTCAGGTGTTCAGCGCTACGTGCGTCTGGTAGCGTAATACAAATGTTAATAATAAGAATAATACTGTAGCTGTAGGAGTGACAGAAGTAATAGTTTGTGAGTAAGCATGGGGAACAGGCAAACACATGCTTCAAATGGAGTGGCTTACTGGTTAGATCTGGAGAGCTGTCAAATTACCCAGTCCCAGTAAAGAGATTTTAGGCCAGTCCTGGATTTCTAACAACCCTACCTGGTGCATTACGGGACTGACCTTAACGGATAAAAAAATTCAGAGACTATAAATATGACACTAATTAGAGGCATATTATCAAAGCACTTTGGGAGGCTAAGTTCCATAGGTTTCTATGGAACTTTGGAAGGCTAAGTGCTTTGAAAATGAGCTTGTCAAGGTTCAACTTTATTTAACATACCCACAAATCAGTGAGATCTAAGCGGTTCATATAATTTAAAGCATCAAACATATAAATGGCGAGTGTCGTACTCACTCGCAAATGCACAGTAGAGACCCTCTCTGCCCCGCCCCCGCATTAATACGTTATGATGGGGGTGGAACACAGAGGGTCTCTACTGCGCATTTGCGAGGGACGAAACCGCCGTCGCTAACGCTCCCCCCACCCTCCACCCGGCCGGGCCCTCGCTCCGCTATTGAAACAGCGAGGGAACGCAGCACACAGCTCTGCTGAGCTGCCGTCCTTCCTTCTTCTTCTCTGCCTGTGTCCCGCCCTCGACGACGTTACATCACACGAGGGTGGGACACAGGCAGAGAAGAAGAAGGAAGGCCGACGGCAGCTCAGCAGAGCTGTGTGCTGCGTTCCCTCGCTGTTTCAATAGCGGAGCGAGGGCCCGGGCCGGATGGAGGGGTGACGGGAAGGGGCTTTCAACTCCCCCCTTTCCTATACTAGCCCGTTTTTACGGGCTCAATGGCTAGTAAAATATAAAAAGGTATCAAAAGAAAAGGAGGAATGTAAGTTCAAAAACAGGACTGGCAGGCTAGAGTGGCACCCCAAAGAAAAGAAAAGCCTTTATTTCAATTTGGAACAGATATTTACACAGTGTATCTCACATAAAGCGAGAAGCGCAGTGCTCAATAATCTGCCCCTATTATAAGAGGAGCACAGTGCCAAAAGAAGCAAGACCAATATTTTACACTCTGGTAGTAATAGCATGTGCAGAGGTAGAGGTAACTAACTATGTACAGAACATTTTATGCAAGTTGGGGGGGAGGGGGGTATAGGAGTGGGAAGGGTAATGTTCAATGCATAATAGAGGGACATGTGTATTATTAGACAGGAGAACAATCCTTTGAAGGAGCACATTAAGAGGACCCACCAGTAAATACTGTTGGGATAATATACTGAGTAAAACACGAGTTATAAATATTGGAGTTTCATATAAAAGTTTATTATTAATAGTTATGCAACTGCACAGTAATTATACATGTACACATTACAGATATAGGAGAAGACAAGAAGGAAGGGATAGGGGAGAAAAGTCTGGAAAACATTGATGATGGACGTTTCAGGTTTAGTAATGTGTACTAGACTTCGCTGTTACACGATTTATATTGACTGAGATCAGGGCCGTGCCGATGCGGTAAGCGGGGTAAGCACCGCAGGAGGGCGCCCACCTCTGGAGGGCGCCGCCGCAGTGCTTACCCTCACCCCGCGCCGCCGAGGCCTTTAAATCTTTTACTTGCAGTCGCAGCAGCGTCTGTGAAAACGGAGCGCTGCCGACGTCTCCCTTCCCTTGCACTCGTTGGTTCCCTCAGTGTCCCGCCTTCTTCTGACGTCAGAAGAAGGCGGACACTGAGGGAACCAAGAGCGCGAAGGGAAGGGAGACGTCGGCAGCGCTCCGCTTTCACAGACGCTGCTGCGACTGCAAGTAAAAGATTTAAAGGCCCCCAGGGCGCGCAGCGATCATCTTCACGGGGGGGGGGGGAGAGGGGTGCGTGCGCGCCAACTGTTCTTCTGCGGGGGGGGGGCGCCAACAGTTCGTCTGCGGGGGGGGGGGGGGGGGCGGCATAGACCGTTGGCACGGGCCTGACTGAGATGGAATTGTATACCATGTGACCTCATCAATAAAAAATTGATGAAACATAAAAACAGGACTGGCCAAAAAACCTCCCTCCTGAAACTGGGCAACTTGGCACCTCTGCAGCAGTGGGCCGAGAATCACTGAACGAGTCATTTTCTCCCTCCGTTGCTTCTAGTCTAAAACCAGATATACCCGAGTGAATTCCGTAGAAAATTTTAAATCCTACGACTCTGTCACAATAAGACAACATATTCACTGTGCTTGAGTCATACCGAATTGAACTACAATAGAGGAAAAAAATGTTATTTCTCAGATATGCAGGATTTGTTTTTAGGATTTAGGGCAAAATTCCCCTGGGAGTACCGTAATGCACATAACTATATGTCTTAGATTTCAGGGATTTTACTTTATCCATCTGTGAAGCCTGAGGAAAGTCTGAAGCAGCAGGGCAGTGCCAAATTGTAGACCCTGGCTGCTAATACTGACAGTAACAATGGCAGCAGTTTCACAAAGTCAGTGCGAGTGGCAACTCAGAGCTCTTCTCAGGCTCTATGAATTGCTGAATAAAAAAATACACAAAAACCAGAAGCCATAACCATATGGCAATAGACCACTCCATGTGTCACTCCTACTCTCTCTTTCTCACCACCCCCAACACACACACACTCTCTTTCTTCAGGCTCAGCTTGACCTCACCAATTTCTTCCCAGTCAGCCAGTCACCCTCTACAAGACTGCCTATTTTCCCCAACCCCACCAGTTAAGACAGCCATCCAGCTAGATCTCTCCCAACTGTCCACAAACCAGTTAGTCAGCCCTGCCTCCCCCTCTTCAGTCAAACAGTCTGCATGCTTTCTCCCCCATGTCACATTACAGCCTGTCTCCCACTGGAACAGGCAGTGTGCCTGCACATCCTCTCTCGTAAGCGGACACCTAGTTCAGGGCTGCGGGGGGGGGGGGGCAAACTTCCCCTGGACTCCAAGGGGGGCCTGGCACGGGGTCTCTCTCTCTCTCTCTCTCTCTCTCCTGCTCCTGATGGGACCCAAAGTGATCGTATCCCAACAGGAGCAGGAGAGAGAAAACTCCGGCACCAGGCCCCCCTTGGAGGCTAGGGAAGACCCGGAGCGATGCTCTTCTGCCCATTGCTGAGCGGCTGCTTTTCCTCTCAGGCGAGCATGCTCAGTTTTGAAACCTGAGAGGAAAAGCAGTCGAAGGGGCAGGCAGTCGGCACTGGAGGAAGACGTCTTCTGCTGGCGGAGCCTCGGCATCCCTGCCAGCCAAGGTATTTAGGCAGCGGCACTGATCGGGGGGGGCACCAGCGGCCCTGCCCGGTTCAGCCTCTCGGTGGCCCTGATCTAGTTTGCACTCCCACCCCCCAAAAAAAGGAAGCGGCCAACTGCAGTGCTCATCAGTTAAGTTCTTCCACATTGCTCCATTTAGTCTTCTTACATGGAATGTTGCTACTATTTGAGATTCTACATGGAATGTTGGTACCACGGGCGTAGCCAGACTTCAGCGGGAGGGGGGGGTCCAGAGCTCGAGGTGAGGGGGCACATTTTGCCCCCCCCCCCCCCCCCCCCGCAAGGCTTAGTTCTGTTTCTGTGAGTCTGATGTCCTGCAGGTACAACGTTTAGGACGTCAGAAACAAAACGAAGGAAGAAGAGGACCTTGGCTGGCAGGGGCTGGGGTCCCCCACCAGCAAAGGTAGGTGGCGGTGGGGGAGGGTTGGCGGCAGGGGGGTCCAGGGACAAATCTATGGGGGCCCAGGCCCCAGTGGCCCCACGTAGCTACGCCACTGGTTGGTACTATTTGAGATTCTGTTGCTACTATTTGAGATTCTACATGGAATGTTGCTAGTGGAGGAGTGGCCTAGTGGTTAGAGCACCAGCCTTGCAATCTAGAAGTGGCCGGTTCAAATCCCACTGCTGCTTCTTGTGATCTTGGGCAAGTCACTTAACCCTCCATTGCCTCAGGTACAAACTTAGGTTGTGAGCCCTGCTGGGACAGAGAAATATCCGGTGTACCGGAATGTAACTCACCTTGAGCTACTACTGAAAAAGGTGTGAGCAAAATCCAAATAAATAAACATTTATACGAGACCGTCCCAACTAGAAATAACGTAGTAAATGACGGCACATAAAGACCTGAACGCTCCATCCAGTCTGCCCAACAAGATATACGTGAATAAACACACACACATGTATTCTCTCACTGTTCAGTCGCACGCACAGACATGCACAGATAATCTAACTTTTCAGATTCATTCTCATTCTCTCTCTCTCTGTGCGGTGCTGTGCTGTTTCTGCTACTCCTGTGCTCATTCAACCAGTTCCACCCCCTCCCCAACCAGCTCTGCCCACCATCATGCAACGTTCTTGCATTTGCTGCCAGCTCTTTTCCTCAACCTGCAGCAGACCCCTCACACACCCCATTAACATTTAAATTTTATTTTCTGTACTGCAAATACAAAATAGTATCTAAGCAGCTTACTATAGTAAAAGGAGACAAATGAAGTGAAGAGTCTTTAGACACAAACAATGGCCCTAGTTTACATCAGATAAATATACAGAGCGATCTTTTCCTCTAAGAAACTCTAGGAAGGAGGGTAGTACAAATTAGACACAGACAAGAAGCAGGCAGTGCAATCAAAGGGAGGTTCTGAGGGGGATTAGACTGTTTGATAGGAAGGCTTGAAAAAAAATATGCCCTTGAAATTTGAGTTCAACGTAGATTTCAAATGGAATACAGTTCCAAAGAAACACAAAGTTCCACTGGAAAAGATACAAATATCAAATTTTATTACCACAACACTTGGAGACAAAAAAAAGTCAAAGAAAGCCCGGCATGGCCAAGTTTCGCCCAAGCAAGGGTTGCGTCAGGGTAACACAAGGAGGAAATAAAATCCAGCACTTCCTTCAGGTGAAAATACTCCGTCCATACAAATCATTTGTATCGTTCCATGGTGCGACCGCACCTCAAATATTGTGTGCAATTCTGGTCACCGCATCTCAAGAAAAGGTACAGAGAAGGGTGACGAAAATAATAAAGGGGATGGGATGACTTCCCTATGAGGTATGGCTAAAGCAGCTAGGGCTCTTCAGCTTGGAGAAAAGATGGCTTAGGGGAGATTATAGAGGTCTATAAAATAATGAGTGGAGTGGAACGGGTAGACATGAATTGCTTGTTTATTCTTTCCAAAAATATCAGGACAAGGGGGCACGCAATGAAGCTACAATGTAGTAAATTTAAAACGAATCATCAGAGAAAATATTTCTTCACTCAACGTGTAATTAAACTCTGGAATTCATTGCCAGAGAATGTGGTAAAAGCAGTTAGCTTAGCGGGATTTTAAAAAGGTTTGGATAGCTTCCTAACAGAAAAGTCCATAAGCCATTATTAAACTGGACTTGGAGAAAATCCATTGCTTATTTCTAGGATAAGCAGCATAAAATGTACTGTACAGTTCTGGGATCTTGCCAGGTACCTGTAACCTGGATTGGCCACTGTGGAAACAGGATGCTGGGCTTGATGGACCTTCGGTGTGTCCCAGTATGGCAATAACGTGCTTATCAGCAAAATCTTCTTTCAGGCATGGAGACCTATTTTCAAAGCACTTAGACTTACAAGGTTACATTCAGTAACCTATGAAACTTTGTAAGTCCAAGTGCTTTGAAAATGAGCCTCATTATATGTTGTAATGTCCCCTTTAAATTCCTACTTCATCTTCTTAAAAATCCCCCTCCCATGACACTCACTGATTTCAGTGGCTCTCTCCAAGGTCCCGTGTAGAGCTCAGTCCCTATTACTCAGTGGCGTAGCTATGAAGGGGTCTTGGGTCCTGGGCCCCCCAAATTGGATCTGGGGCCCCTGGTTAGGTTGGCAGGGGTCCCCAACCCTGGCCCAGGTGAAGCCTTTCTCCAGCACTGTTCTCTATGCATTGTCTGCTATGCTTCCTCTCACGTCACTTGAATGCTCGGTTTTATTATTATTATTTATTGCACTTGTATCCCACATTTTCCCACATATTTGCAGGCTCAATGTGGCTTACAAAGACGTGTTATGGCATCGCCATACCAGGTTAAATAATACAATTGGTGTTACAAAGAAGTCAATGAAGACAAAAGGATTTGGTCAAGCAGTTGTAAAAGATAAATTCTGAATAAAGTTGGATAGGTGTTAAGTATTATAGTTAGCTAAGGGTTCTCGTGGTAGGCTTTGTTAAAGAGGCAAGTCTTCAGGGATTTGCGGAAATTAGTTAATTCATTGATCGTTTTCAGGTGAGTTGGAAGTGAATTCCATAGCTGCGTACTCATATATGAAAAGCTGGTCCCGTGTGTTAGTTTGTATTTTAGTAAGACTGAGCAAGTGACACTTCACACATGCTCAACTTCACAAAACCAAATATGCGCGCGACATGAGGGGGAAGCAGGACACTGGGCAGGCAATGCTCAGAGAACAGTCCAGGAGAAAGGTTTCAGCTGGCGGCGGTTGGGGACCCACGCCAACCAAGGTTATGGGGTGTTGCGGTGGGTCGGGGTTAGAGCAGGGAGGCAGGCCAAACTGTGTACCCCCCCAGAACCCCCCAAACGTTGAAGTCTAGCTATGCCCCTGCAATTACCACGCACGCAGCTACTACTACTACTACTTATCATTTCTGTAGTGCTACTAGACGTACACAGCGCTGTACACTTGAACATGAAGAGACAGTCCCTGCTCGACAGAGCTTATAATCTAATTAGGACAGACAAACAGAACAAATAAGGGATAAGTACAAAGAGTAGCAAGATTCCATGCAGAATCCTAAAGAGTAGCAAGATTCCGGAATCCCATAGTAGCAAGATTCTGTGCAGAATCCCAAACAGTAACAAGATTCCGGAATCCCAAGACTACTACTACTACTTATCATTTCTAAAGCGCTACTAGACGTACGCAGCACTGTACACTTGAACATGAAGAGACAGTCCCTGCTCGACAGAGCTTACAATCTCAGCCTCTCCTTCCTGTGATCAGAGCAGCCTTCACACTAGCTGGATCTTTTCAGTCTCTGCACGTTTCAAGACAATCACTACACTTAACAATTAGAACATTCTTTTTTTTTTTTTTTTTAATTTTTTTATTTATGCTTTTAAATTCTTTACAAGCTGTACAACTTGAACAAGAAAATCAGATAGGCAAAATTATAAAGAACTATTTTCAATAGGAAATTATTTATACATCTTGTTTTAGACCACCAAAATAGGGGGGAAAGAGCTGTTATAAACTCAGGAGATGAGATTTAAACATGCATTTATATATATATATATATATATATATATAAAAGGCCTAACACATTTTCCACCATTATTTATAGAATATTCCACTTTCTTAGATCATGAACACGGTGACACTGAAGGCTTCAAGATTTTCTTTTGATCAATAAATTGTCTTAATTGCTCTGGCAAGAAGAAAGCATATTTTGTTCCCATATATTTAATGTTACATTTGCAGGGGTAATTTAAATTAAATAGTGCTTCTAGAGCTATAGCTTCAGTCCTTAAAGCCCCAAAAAAGCTTTTCTTCTCTCTTGTGTTTGTTTAGTGACGTCAGGGAATGCCCATATTTTTCCTCCATAAAATAATGTCTGTAAGTTTTTAAAAGCTAGTCTTCTCACAGATTCTTGATCTTCTTGGGAAACAAATGAGACTAGTAAGGTTTGTCTCTCAGTTGCTGATGTTACAAATTACTCACTAGTAACCGTTTGACATTTTAAAAAATTCTTTATTAATAAACTAGTAAAAGAGGGCCGTTTCAGAGCAAATGAAACGGGCGCTAGCAAGGTTTCCGTCGCCAACCCCCCCCCCCTCCCTGGCCAACCCTTTCGTTGTTCTGCCATTGCTCCGCCCCCAACGTCGTGACGTTTGACGCGAGGGCGGGGCCCAGAGCGATGTCCCACCCCCCCTCCGCCTCCCTCCCTGCCAACCCGTTCGTTGTTCTGCCATTGCTCCACCCTCGAGGGCGGGGCCCGGAGCGATTTTGGTGGCTTCACCACCACGAACCTTCGAACCTTTTTGAAGGAAGTCAGGGCTTGGCCTCACTGACGTCAGTGTCCTCAGAACATTGAGGGTGAGTTTTATTATAGTAGATCAATACAATCTTCCTAAAATTAAATCCATTCCCTTAACCCATAGTTACATCAAACCAATCCATACACACTCACATTCACCAACACATTTAAAATCACACACAATTCTACAAAATACTGTTTCAATACACAATTAAATAACATAAATCTGGCGATATTTTGCATCAATATGTGATCACAGTTCTTTTAGTCACTTGTAAATCCAGTTCTCTGAAGTCTCCCACAGGAGCAAACCTTTCTTCAAATCACATTCACTGAATCAAAATCATCAACTTGTGAAGTAATAATATTCTTTCTTACTACTACTACTACTTAACATTTCTAGAGCGCTACTAGGGTTACGCAGCGCTGTACAATTTAACAAAGAGAGACAGTCCCTGCTCAAAGAGCTTACAATCTAATAGACAAGTGAACAGTCGGTCCGATAGGGGCAGTCAAATTGGGGCAGTCTGGATTCACTGAACGGTAAGAGTTAGGTGCCGAACGCAGCATTGAAGAGGTGGGCTTTAAGCAAAGACTTGAAGACGGGCAGGGAGGGGGCTTGGCGTAAGGGCTCAGGAAGGTTGTTCCAAGCATAGGGTGAGGCGAGGCAGAATGAGCGGAGCCTGGAGTTGGCGGTGGTGGAGAAGGGTACTGAGGAGATCATCATAATGTCAGTGATAGGTCATGAGCAATCAATGATGACGTCAGTCATAAATATCCAAGATGCCCGTCTTCACTGTTGGCAATATCTATTGTTCCAGATATATATTTTTTTGAAATCGTTGCTGATGTTAAAGATGTTTCAAGAATATCAGATACATTTAAGTCTCCTTGTATTTGTGGTAAACATTCTTTTTATTACATACTTTTATCATGTCCCCTCCAGAATTATGCACGTCTTTATTTTTTCACCTTTATGGACCTTTCACTTTTGTTCCATCCTTTTTAAACAGGATGCAACTGCGTTTTTTCCTTTTTCAGCAATACTTAATGTATGTTTTTTTTTTAGTTTGAACTTGTATATTATCTGATACATAATCATAGTCATTAATAGTTTAATGCATGTCTCCAGATTCCAATCAATTTCTCTCTGTTATAGACTGATTTAGGTTTAGTACTTTTTTTGAATCAGACGCTGCTACATTTGAGTGCAGTAACCAAAATACAGGTTTAATTCTCTATTATATGCATAAACGTTATATATATAAAATTTTAATTACATATATGTATATTATATGTAATATATATACTTTCATTTTATATGTAAATTCTCTTTAATTTTGAATCTAATATTTTAACTATTTCTTTTGCAAGCTCCTTTTTTTTTTAAATGATATTTTTTTTAAATCTATGATTGATACATTATTTATTGTATTTACATTTGTGTACATATGTGTTGATGTGCTTGTTTGTAAATTTTTGACTCCTACTACTACTACTTAAGATTTCTAAAGCGCTACTAGGGTTACGCAGCGTTGTACAATTTAACATAAAAGGACAGGCCCTGCTCAAAGAGCTTACAATCTAAAGGACAAGTGAGTAGATGATACGATGGGGGCAGTCCGGATATCCTGAAGGTAAGAGTTAGGTGCCGAAGGCAGCATTGAAGAGGTGGGCTTTAAGCAGAGACTTGAAGATGGGCAGGGAGGGGGCTTGACGTAGGGGCTCAGGAAGGTTGTGGGTGAGGCGAGGCAGAATGGGGCGGAGCCTGGAGTTGGCAGTGGTGGAGAAGGGTACTGAGAGGAGGGATTTGTCCTGTAAATGGAGGTTTCGGGTGGGAACATAAGGGGAGATGAGGGTAGAGAGGTAGTGAGGGGCAGCAGATTGAGTACATTTGTAGGTAAGAAGGAGGAGCTTGAACTGAATGCAGTATCGGATTGGAAGCCAGTGAAGTGACCTGAGAAGAGGGGTGATATGAGTATATCGGTTCTGGCGGAATATAAGACGTGCAGCAGAGTTCTGAACAGATTGAAGGGGGGATAAACTCCTGAGGCAGGCACTACTGCCAAAACACAGTGCCGTGTCAGGTCCATTCAATTATTCGTAGAATAAAGCCAAATAAACTTTCTTTGTCTCCTGGGCTTTATTGGAAGAGTTTTGTTGGTCACACTACTCCCCTTTTTAAACCTCTTCAGTTAACATAGATAAGAGGTAACCTGCAGTGATGTGACCAGCTGTTTTTAAAATTTGTTCTGGGCTCTGATTGGCCCAGGAGCTCAAATTCATCTAGGAAATACTGGATTTTTCTCCAGTCTCAGCTTGGAAGTAGAGAGAGAAAGACCTCTTTACTGAGACCCTGTGAGAAGTTATATTCTGTACCCTGTGAACAGCTATATTTCGTGTACTTCCCTGGCACTATTCAGGTAGTGAACAAATTATTAGATAGTTTCATAATTGATCCATACTGAATTACCTATTATGTGTTGTTTTGTTCCATTTGTTTTTATGGTTCACTATTCAATATTTGTACAGTAGCATAGTAAATGTTGGCAGATAAAGACCTGTAGAGTCCATCCAGTCTGCCCAACAAGATAAACTCATTTTACGACAATCATTTTTAGTTTATTGCCTCTGCTTGCCGGACTGACTAAGAATCCTGGTGGTTTGTGTGTTGGGTCTGTGAGTGCTTTCCAGAAACTGTGAGACCATGGGAGTGTGGCCCCAGTAACCTAAAAATCACTGGGGAACAAACACCCTGAGAGCGGAAGCCTCACCCTGAGGTGGTTGAGACCCAATCAGTGGGAGGATGGTGCTAGTGTACAGCACAAGCGGCAGGTGCAGGCGGACCTGAACTGTGCTGGGGACAGACCCTCTAAGTGGCCATGGGGTAGCCTCAGGCGGGTGGCTAGGCATTTTGTGACACCCACATTAGACTTTCTGTTTTTGAAAACCCCCAAAACTTATATGGTTTGTTTAGCTGAAGAACCTTAAAAGGCCTTGAAGCTTGTCTTTCTCTAGTCAGAAGAACTCAAGAGTGTCCGATGGACTAAGCGATATCAGCTTATGGTAGAAGAAAGGTTGCCCAGAAACAGCACCAAACGTGAGGCCCAAAGTACGTCTGAACCTTGTAAACTGTATTCCAGCTTGGTTCGCCAGTCCAGCGTTGCTGATACAATGCAAGGGAGAACAGTGGGGTTTGGGAAACACAAAATGGCCACCATCTTCAATGAAGCAAAAACAAACAGTACATGGAATTTTGCCACCCAAGAAGAGATGTATGCATGCGACGTAAATATTATCCCCAAGTGATCACCTAGCAAGCAGTGTCCATGCATGTGATGTCAAGCAGCAACGAGAAGAACTCGCCCTGTCTTGTGTGCTATTCACAGCAGGACCTAAACTACAAGGCCTACAGCAAACACTGCTTAGAACCTGGCACAATCACAACCTCAGAGTTGTCTATAGCACCCAAGAATTTGGTGGCTCTGGCTGATCACAGAGGAGACAGGTGCCCGCACTGCTCTCTTCTGTAGGAACCCACTCTTACCCTCAAAATATGCCACTTGCTGGTCTTATCTCTATGCATCTCTACCTATGGTACTGATCAACAGGAAAAAAAAAAAAAAAAAAGCAAAAATTCTAGAAACATTAACGGTAAAATTGTTTCCAAAGTTTTTTTATTTAATATCACACACAAAGGATATAATCATAAAAATATGCAACACAGTAAAGCCTCTGAGAGAAAAGAGAACAAGGATTAAGATGTATTTTCACCACTGGACACGACCTTTTAACTTAATGGGTTGCTTAGCAGCAGCATGAGTTTGTTATAATATACTAGTAAAAAAGGCCCGTTTCTGGAACGAATGAAACGGGCGCTAGCAAGGTTTTCCTGGGAGTGTGTATGTTTGAGAGAGAGAGCCAGAGCGAATGTGCGGGTGTGTGACAGAGTGAGACTGTCTGTGTGACAGTGTGTGTGTGTGAGAATGAGAGTGTGTGACAGGGCCCCCTCCCCTGTTCCTAATGCCCCTCACCCCGTTCCCTCCCCTCCTTTTTCCTCCTCCTTCCCACACTTTGGGTTCCTTAAGGCTTTCAAAAGTCTATGTACCCCCGTGGCCCTAACGCCCAGTATCCGGAGCTTTAGAAATGTTAAGTAGTAGTACCCCACCGCTTTCCTCCTCACCCCTCCCCCAAGATGTAATACTTTCACGTACTTCATTTTTTAAAAAAAAGGGTCCTATCTACCCTGTGTACAAATGCCCGGCATTCAGATTGTGTTCCTCTCGTAAATTTTCATTTCTTTCATTCATTCAGAACTTCCCCCCCCCCACCGAACACTTTTGCTTCCTTCAGTCTTTTAAAACTCTCCTATGTACCCTGTGTGCTAATGGCCATCATTCAGATTGTTTTCCTTTCCCAAATGTTCATGTCTTTCAGTGGTTCAGAACTCCCCCCCTCCCCCCATTTAACACTTTCAGTTCCTTCAGTCTTTTAAAACTCTCCTATCAACCCTGTGTCCTAATGGCCAGCACTCAGATTGTTTTGCTTTGCCAAATTGTCTGTCACTGATGTCACTGAGGTCAGAGCATGCCTGCCTAGCAGACCACTTCCGGCAGGCACGGTCCCAAGCACATCCTGTTGGAGGTGAGAATTATTATATAGGAATGGTGTTTTTTCTTTTCTAGGTATCACCAGCTCACTTTTCTCTCAGTAAGGCCTCATGTACTAAGCATTATTCCAGTAGAAACAATGTGGGAGAAAAGAAAACATTTAGCATAACTGACACCCCGCCCCCCCCCCCCCCCCCCCAGTGTAAGGAGCGTGTTTAGAAAGAATGGCACATTGCAGCAGTTTTTCCCTGCTACTGCACAAAGCACTCAACAGTTTACTTATGTAAACCAACATTAGCAGCCATTTCCTACCTGGCTCAGTGCAGTTCTTGTGTTCCCATGTTCCATTATCTGACACCATCAGCTTCCTATTCCTCCATTTATCAGGCTGAATCTGATTATCTCCCCAAAATGATCCATGTCCTACAAAACACACAAAGTAGAACTTCATACACACTCCAACTAGAGATAACAATTTGTCAGACAAACATTTATTTAATCTAATCCCTAGAGCTAAACAGGAACATCAGAGGCATTGGAAGCAGAGAGAGTTTGCAAGACTACATAGGTTTAAACTTTGGAGACCCTCTCCTTCCAGTACACAAGACCAGCGCTCAACATAAAATTAGTTCTATACAGATGCATGATTATAAAACTTTGCCTTCTGAAGCAAAATGTTTTAGACTACAATTAAAATTTTCAAAACATGCGCTAAGTATTACAACTGGCTGGTAATGGTAGAAAAATGTAATTAGCGTGGCATTAGAAAAACACAAATTACACTACTGTGTGTTCACAAATCCATACACAATTTCACATTTAAAAAACACTTAATTCTAAATATTTAGACATAAAGTGAAGGCTATAAAATGTGCCTAGTGGCTAGTGCAGTGGACTTTGATCCTGGGGAACTGGGTCTGATTCCCACTGCAGCTCCTTGTGACTGTGGGCAAGTCACTTAACCCTCCATTGCCCCTGGTACAAAATAAGTACCTGAATATATGTAAACTGCTTTGAATTTAGTTGCAGAAACCTCAGAAAGGCGGTATATCAAGTCCCACTTCCCTTTCCCTCTTTCCCTTATGACATCACAATATCAGAAGTGAGCCAGGTATCGGGCAATCAAGCTATTGTGACATCACTGATGAGGTTGGCTCTTATTGGTGGAATGATTGGAGGAGTAGCCTAGTGGTTAGTGCAATGGACTTTGATCCTGAGGAACTGAGTTCGATTCCCACTGCAGCTCCTTGTGACTCTGGGCAAGTCACTTAACCCTCCGTTGCCCCTGATACAAAATAAGTACCTGAATATATGTAAACTGCTTTGAATTTAGTTGCAGAAACCTCAGAAAGGCGGTATATCAAGTCCCACTTCCCTTTCCCTCTTTCCCTTATGACATCACAATATCAGAAGTGAGCCAAGTATCGGGCAATCAAGCCATTGTGACATCACTGATGAGGTTAGCTCTTATTGGTGGACTGAGTGGAGGAGTAGCCTAGTGGTTAGTGCAGTGGACTTTGATCCTGGGGAACTGGGTTCACTTCCCACTGCAGCTCCTTGTGACTCTGGGCAAGTCACTTAACCCTCCATTGCCCCAGGTACAAAATAAGTACTTGTATATAAGTAAACCGCTTTGAATGTAGTTGCAAAATACCACAGAAAGGCGGTATATCAAGTCCCCATTCTATTCTGTGTAAACCTATTATGTGTGCAGAGGACTGATTTCCCATGCAATAGCTGTTCAAAAGCCCATTATTTCTAAAAAAAACAAATCCTAATTAACACATTGGAACTAGAGAGGAATGAAGCAATGCTATGCTTACCTGCTGAAATATTGATTTATAATTAAGGGAGAAAAACCCATAAAATTAATAATTTACTTCTCAAGGGCTCTAAAACAGATGCACCAGTATGAATAATCATCAGCCTCAGCCTTCAACAAAAAAAAAAGTATCACGAACAAATGTATGAAATCACATTTCTTTTGCAAATATAATAATAATTAGACAGCCTCAACCACTGACACATGTACACATCAAACATCTTTATCAAGGCACTGATCATAGGTCAAGCGGGACCAGTAACAAGATAACTGCCCTAATGCACCACGAACGCCCATAACGAATTCAAGATGCTAAAAAAAAAAACCAAAACTCATATGGATTTTGTCACGATCTTTTCCAGTTAACGAGTGACAAATGGACAGAGGACTGTACAGTATCTACAATCGCGAAACATCACGCCTGGATTTTGCTGCTGCCCCGAGCTGGAGGATTTTATTTCCCTTTGAACCATCACAAACGTGCTGGTAGGTAAATAAATCATGGGAAAGAGAACAAGAGCTGAGCTCAGGCAAACAGGCCAGTTGGAAAACAGATCGTTGCACCGAGGGGCTTTAAAACGAGCTTTCTAAAACCGTGGGTCATGAGTGGGTCCCGACCTAAGTGGGCTCTGCATCAGTACATCATTATTCTCCATCTCCAGAGGATCACAGCCACAAAAAAAAACAAAAAAAGATGGGTAAGCACTGCTTTAAGGTGTTGAACATCATAAACACCCAATAGAAGAACTTGTGGAGAAGAACAACCATGTACAACTTCTAGGCGACCACACGAAGTTTTTTCTGAGGCGCAGCAACCCACCAAGCTGAGAAACAGGGGGACGCGGGTTCGATTCCCACTTCAGCTCCCTGTGACTCCGGGCAAGTCACTTGCCCCCTTCAGTGGCCCAGGCACAAACTAACTAAGTTCCTGTATAAAATATGTAAAATCAAATCCCTTCCCCCTAAATAACTCCTTTTTTGTTCGATTCTTGGAGAATTAGCTTTTAAAGTTTACCATTATTGCAGGCAATAGATTGATGGCAATACAGGTTGAATTGGCGGTAGAAGGGACTCGGGGAAGGCAAAAAAAAAGGGGGGACGATATCCAATGCCATCCAAAAACGAGCACCTTTTACTCAAAGAAATGGGCAAAAGGTAAAAGACGGATACAGCGGGATCTTTGGGGTCCGCGCTATCGGAAATAAAAGCACATCAGGCGAACAAAAATGAAGAAGCAGGAATTAAACTACATTGACCCAGCAATAGAAGCAGGAAAGACAACGCATTTCAGATTTTGCACTGCCTAGAAACCTTCAGATGCAGGTAAAGAAACTTAAAATTGGTGAATTTATTTATCTAGCTCCTCTTGTTGATTTAAAATGCTAATTGGTAAGTGAAAGGGAGTACAAACAGCGTCAAAATAAGAAAAAGAACAAAAACCAACCCCCCCAGAAAAGCAGATTAAGAGCTTTGCTTGCTTGACCTCGCGCCGGCCACCTGAACAGCAGCAGCTGCCTCAGTGCAAACCCTCACGAGCACACGCACAGGTTCCAGCGCGCGCGCGGAGCTCACCGGGCTGCTGCAGGATGCCGGCGGTGCAGCAAACACTGAGCAGGAGGGAGCAGAGGAAGATTCCCTGGCTCGCGAGCCGCTCTCTCCTGTGCCGCCTCGAGCCCTTCACGCGCCAATGGCCGTCGCCGCTGCTGCTCCGCGTTTCCATATCACAGGTCCCCGGCTGGGCGCCCACACGTCTCTCCTCTAGGTAGCGCGAGACCGGCTGCAGCCTGGGCCCCTGAGAGGCATTGCGGGGCTGCAAGCGCGGTGCGCACGACTCTGTCGACTGCAGGACTCGGTAAGACGCACACCTCTCCCTCCCTCCCCTTCAGCTCCAACTGCGGTGCCGGACGGAGCACAAATCTGTCAGTGCCTCCCGCCACTTTCCGAGTGGAATGAGTACTGCGCAAGCGCCCCGCGCTACCCTCCCACTCAGCTGTCTCGAGGGCTCTCCCGTCCCCCAATCCCCTGGCTTACTGGCGCGCGCTGAATTAATGTAAAGAAGCGCAGGAGTTATTATCCCGACTGTATTTAGCTCTGTTCGAGGAGGAGGGGATCAGGTTCATATTGTCTTGTGTGAGATTTTATGGCAATGCGTATGATACCAGGAACTTTGCGTCTTGGAGGGGGCTTTCTGTCTAAATATAGATGCTGTAAGGCTTCTTGGATAGAGGACTCGTATCTTTGTGAAAAAAAGGCAATTAAATCGAAATTCCCAAGTCCAAGGTTACAGTCCGTTCTAGAAAGCATTAATGTTCAGTGGGGTCTGGGGCAGGAGAAGGGGACTGGGGTGGGGGTGTTCAGAGGGGAGATGGGGGCTGGTCCTGGAACTGGGGTCTGAGAAGGGGCCGTGCAAGAAAATGGGGGCCATGGCTGGGGCTGAAAAGGGGGTCCCTAATGCAAGGCATGTGGATGAAGGGGGCTGGAACTGAGGGCTGAAAAGAAGGGTAGGTGTGATAAGGGGGCTAGTACTGGGACTGGGGGCTGAAAAGGGGACAGGGAGAAGTGGCTGGGGCTGAAGCTCAGGACTGGTGGGAGAAAAGGGCTGGGGCTGAAACTGCGGACTGGTGGGATAGTGGAGCTGAAACTGGGGGCTGAAAAGGGGGGCAGGTGGGAGATGTGGGCTGGGGCTAGAACTAGGGGCAGGTGCAATAAGGGGGCTGGAACTGGGGGCAGAGAGAGAGGGGACAGAACCTGGATGGAAGGGGGAGCGAGAGAGAGGGCAGACCCTGGATGGATGGGAGAGGGAGGGTAAATGGTGGATTGAAGGGGCAGAGAGAAAGGGCAGACAGTGAATGGAAGGGATAGAAAGGGCAGAGTGAATGGAAAGGGGAGAGAGAGGGCAGACATTGGATGGTGGGGACAGCAGAGAGGGCAGACACTGGATGGCAGAGAAAAAACAAAGACAGATGCTGGATGGAAGGAAGACAGTGAAAAGAAGATGAGGAAAGCAGAAACCAGAGACAAACTGTAAATAATATATATATACTAGTAAAAAAGGCCCGTTTCTGACACAAATGAAACGGGCGCTAGCAAGGTTTTCCTCGGAGTGTGTATGTTTGGGAGAGTGTATGTGAGAGTGGCTGTTTGAGAGTCAGAGTGAAAGTGTGAGTGTGTGTGTGTGAGAGAGAGAGAGTGAGTCTGGGTGTGAGTGTGTTTGTGAGAGAGTGTGTGTGTGCAAGTGTGTATGTGAGACACAGTGTGAGAGAGTGTGTGTGTGGGCGAGAGAGAGAGTGTGTGTGAGACACAGATTCTCTGTGAGAGTGAGTGTATGAGACCAAGCAAGTGTGTGAGTGACTGTGTGGCACATAGAGAGTGAATGTGATACAGTGTGAGACAGAGTGTGTGAGAGTGAGAGTCAGAAAGACATTGTATATGAGAGAGAGAGTGTGAGCCCTGCCCTCCCAATCCATGCCCATCTGTCCCCTGCCCCCTCCATTCATCCCTATCCAGCAATTCCCCTCTCTCCCTGAGCCCTGCCCTGCAATCCATATCCATCCATGCCCATCTGTCCCCTCCATTCATCCCTATGCAGCAATTCCCCTCTCCCTGAGCCCTGCCCTGCAATCCATATCCATCCATGCCCATCTGTCCCCTCCATTCATCCCTATCCAGCAATTCCCCTCTCTCCCTGAGCCCTGCCCTCCCAATCCATGCCCATCCATGCTCCTCTGTCCCCTCCATTCATCCCTTTCCAGCAATTCCCCTCGCTCCCTGAGCCCTGCCCTCCCAATCCATGCCCATCCATGCTCCTCTGTCACCTGCCCCCTCCATTCATCCCTATCCAGCAATTCCCCTCTCTCCCTGAGCCCTGCCCTGCAATCCATATCCATCCATGCCCATCTGTCCCCTCCATTCATCCCTTTCCAGCAATTCCCCTCTCCCTGAGCCCTGCCCTCCCAATCCATGCCCATCCATGCTCCTGTCACCTGCCCCCTCCATTCATCCCTATCCAGCAATTCCCCTCTCTCCCTGAGCCCTGCCCTGCAATCCATATCCATCCATGCCCATCTGTCCCCTCCATTCATCCCTATCCAGCAATTCCCCTCTGTCCTTGAGCCCTGCCCTCCCAATCCATGCTCCTCTGTCCCCTGCCCCCTCCATTCATCTCTTTCCAGCAATTCCCCTCTCTCCCTGAGCCCTGCCCTCCCAATCCATGCCCATCCATGCTCCTCTGTCCCCTGCCGCCTCCATTCAACCTTTTCCAGCAAGTCCCCTCTCTCCCTTTCATGACCCCCCTCGCATCCATGCTCCTCTCTCTCCCATGTCCCAGCCTGGCCCGCCCGCTTCTCCCCCCTCCTTCTCATCCATGCCCCCCCCTTCGCATCCATGCTGTCGTTTCTCCCCTGCCCTCCCGCTCCCATTGTTCAACTTTACTGGCCACCCTCTTCTCTCCCCCCAACTTCCTTTTTTTTTTTTTCTTCTTTTTAAATTTACCTCCATGGCGGTTCCGGCAGCGAAGCGTCAGGGAAGGAGGCGGCGCTCCCGACGTCTAGCCTTCCCTTCGCTGTGTTCCGCCTTCTTCTGACGTCATCCTTGACGTCAGAAGAAGGCGGAACACAGCGAAGGGAAGGCTAGAGACGTCGGGAGCGCCGCCTCCTTCCCTGACGCTGCGCTGCCGGAATTGTTTGGTTTTTTTTCCGCCCTCGACGTCATGACGTTTGACGCGAGGGTGGGGCAGAGACGGCTGGCTGGCTTGAAGGCTTCACACCACGAATCCACGAACCCTTCAGCCTGGGAGTGACGTCAGATGGCTTCAGAACGTTGTCCTCAGAACGTTGAGGGTGCGTTTTATTATATTAGAAGATATTAGATATTTTTATTTTTTTGCTTTAGAATAAAGTAGTATTGTGGCTGTGTTAATAAATGTTTATAGTACAACATGTAAATAAGGTAATCTTTTTATTGGACTAATTTTAATAAATTTTGAATAACTTTCTGAGAACAAAACTTTCTTCCTCAGGTCAGGATACTATACTGTATTGACCTGAGGAAGAAAGTTTTGGCCTCTGACAGCTAAATGTATTAGTCCAATAAAATGGTATTTTATTTTCTATATTTGTTTTATTTCTATTAGTTAATTTGTAAAGTGGTGATTGGTATTTGTTAGTTTTTTCAAATTTACATCTGCTGTCTTTATATTTTGCACAGTACTAGGGGACATTTTCTGTTTCTGGCATCTTGGGGGTTCAGTTTAATTTTTGTCTACATAGAAAGTTTATGATTACTTATTCTATAGTGGATTAGGGTTTATCTGTGTTTGTGAAAAAGACATGGCTTTCAGTTGGCATTGACTGTGCAGGATCGACGATCTGTAATATTGTCTGGTTTCGTTTTACAATAGGTGAATTGATGTTCCTAGTGTTCACTGTAGTATTTAAGATTCTTTCCTTTTCCTTGTGTGACTCGTAGAAATGACTGCTTATGGTATGCTAGAATTGCTCTATAGGTCCTGAGTGTTTTGTATTCTCGGTATGCCTAGTGCTGGATTTTGGAGGGGGGTGTTAAAAAAATGACCAGCCCCCGGTGTCAACTACCCTAGGTACGCCACTGGTCTGGGGTGAAGGCCAGGGCCGGTGCAAGGGTCCCTATGACCTTGGTTTTCACTCCCAGTCCTGAGGGTTACAAACATCTCAGGTTTTCAGGATGTTTCTAATGAATATGTAAGGCCAGTTGTTCCCAAACCTGGTCCTGGTCCTCGTCCCCAGCGAGTCAGATTTTCAGGATATCCACAATGAATATTCATGAGCAGGATTTGCATGCAATGGATGCATTGCATGCAAATATCTTTCATGGATATTCACAATGAATATCCATTAGAGATATTTGCAGACGTGACTGGCTAGGGTGCCTTCAGGACCAGGTTTGGGAATCACTATGTAAGGCAGTTGAGAATCTTGCAGTATGCGTGCTTGCATACATTCCCAGTTCCACTGTTTTATATGTCATATGAATTAAAGTACTCTTGTATTTTTCAAGTCTCATCGTTTGCTGAGCCTCCTGTCTCCTGCTATTTTTGGTTTTGTGTTGTTTTCTCTGTGGCATTCCTGTGTTCAACCACTTTAAACAGTACAATTATATTCTACCCTTTTTTTTCTGATATTGCGGGTTGCCAGGATCTTTGGACATTGTAATCTCTTCGAGAAAGAGGGAGTAGCTAGTAATATCACGTTAAAATCGGAGGCAGGGAACAGTTGGTAGGAAACTCCCCAGAGTATAAAACCATGTTGCACATGGGCATAACTGTCCTTGGCTTCAGTGTCCCAGCTGCTGACCAAAGGAACGGCTGCTTTGGGTGCTTGAGCACCCCCAATGTTGACCAAACTCCTGGACTTTATCCAGGGATGGGATAATTTCTTTTGGGGTTTGGCACCTGCAAACATTTTGAAAAGTTGGCTCCTGTCCTGCTGACCATATGCAGTAGGGCGAGGGGGTAGCCAGCCCTCTGATTTTGGGGTGGATTGGGGGGGGGGGAGCAACACGTTCCCTTCCCCAGCGTGTTAAAAGTAGCTTTGCTGGCAGGGATGCTAAAGCTGCACCAGCCAAAGAATTTCACTGGCTAGCTCCCCTCCTCCTATTGCTGCAGGAAACAGGAAAGCAGTATGTGCCTCCAGTCACCAACTCCAGGACCAAGGAGGTTGGATGAAAACAGGAGATGGAGTGAGCCCATCTAGTCCATTATATGGGCTGGATCCAGTAGCTGGAGCTTGCTGCCGTTTTTAGCACCCCAAAACAATAGCAAAAGATTATGAGGGCTGCCTATGCCTGGTCCATCTGTAAAAAGTCTAAAGCTGTTCCAGTTGGCAGTGCCTTAAAAGGTGGAGGACAAAAGATTTCTTTTTTCTTTCACAACCTTTTAATTTATTTGAAAGCTTCCTCTAGATATAAATATCATTAAATAAAAAATGAATATCACTAAAACAGCTTTTAAAAAGTATTGTAGCTGGTAGAAAAAGCAGTTATAAACTCTGTGTTTTGTGCTCATTTTTCTACACTGTTCTATACAATACGGGTGGCCAAATTTCAGTGAGGCTATCCTGTTTCCTGATGGGTTCATCTTAACTGTTATAATCTGCCTTCAGAAGCCTGATATTATAAAGGTGGAATATATATGGAAGTAAAAATAAACTCTCCTTTCATTGGGGCACAAAGAATCACATAATCATCTGTTTTATAGAAGTTTACCTTTTAAATACAGAAATGGATTATTTTGTTTTGAACATTTTTCAAGGGCAAGTGCTTTTATAAGTCAAAATAAAAATAAATGTTTTGTTTTATGCAGATCTCTTTTATTTAAACATAACTAAATGGTGTATAAGCCCCTAATGCCGTCCATTGGTTTTCTTATATTTTATTCCTGTGATGACTTATACTGTGCCAAAACTGTGCCCCAACCCCCCCAAAACCCACTCCCCACAACTGTACACTACTACCATAGCCCTAAGGAGTGAAGGGGGGCACCTACATGTGGGTACAGTGGGTTTCGGGTGGGTTTTGAAGGGCTCACATTTACCACCACAAGTGTAACAGGTGGGGGGGTGGGCCTGGGTCCTCCTGCCTGACGTGCACTGCACCCACTAAAACTGCTCCAGGGACCTGCATACTGCTGTGATGGAGCTCGGTATGACATTTGAATCTGGCATAGAGGCTGGCAAAAAATTTTTGTAAATTGTTTTTTTTAGGGTGGGAGGGGATTGGTGACCACTGGGGGAGTAAGGGGAGGTCATTCCCGATTCCCTCCGGTGGTCATCTGGTCAGTTCGGGCACCTTTTTGAGGCTTGGTTGTAAGAAAAAATGGACCAAGTAAAGTCGGTGAAGTGCTCGTCAGGGACGCCCTTCTTTTTTCCATTATCGCTTGAGGACCCCCATCTGTTAGGCATGCCCCAGTCCCGCCTTCGCTACACCTCCGACATGCCCTGGGAACTTTGGTTGTCCCCGCGACAGAAAGCAGTTGGGACACCCAAAATCGGCTTTCGAATATGCCGATTTGGGCAACCCTGAGAGAAGGACGCCCATCTCCCGATTTGTGTCGGAAGATGGGCGCCTTTCTCTTTCGAAAATTCACCTGAAAGTCTCACTCTGCTGTGAATTAGGCAGACTGAAAAACCATCATTATCCAAAGCAGCGTGACCAATACTCATTTTCTTTATATTTTCTGGCATTACTGGTAGACTTCAAAAGCAACATTCCATTACTGTAAAATTGTAAGTTACATAATGTATTGGAAGTAGGCCAGCATCCTTTTCTGATGATACCATATTGAAATGCTCTTGCTTCTAGGATATTTTGTTGGAAAGATTCATAGTTGTTTTTCTTTTCTTTGAGCTGATGCTTATCATTCTTCAGAGTAGTCACATGGGAAAAGCTTCCATGTTTTTTTTTCATTGTAACAGCACAGAATCCCAAACTGTGCTTAAAGCAAGAAATAATCCAAGTGCAAATATCTGCATCCATCATCTTATGATGTAAATTTTAGCAAGGGAAGTGTCTTGTCTTGCAATATCAAATTGCCTTTTCATCTGCATTGACATTTGTCACCCAGGATCGTGCTTTCGTAAGTAAAATTCATTTCAGACTTACGTTGAGTACTTTTATGCAGTATTCAATATCTTTTCACTGCGCCAAAATTTTAAAATGATAGCGCGTGGATATCATTGGTCTATGTGGGTCTTTCTCGGTTCAATCTGAAGAGGCTTCAGACAATGCAGAATAATGCTGCTCGCTTTCTTTGCAAAGGTAAGTGACATGATCATGTAACTCCACTCTTTTACCACCTTCACTGGCTTCCGTTTGATCGAGAATCCGGTTTAAAATCTTGGTTCTATCTTTCAAAGCTGTCTGTGAGAGGACCCCAGACTATTTAACTAGCTTACCTATACCTTTTTTTTAAATTGTAAAACACTCAGTTCTGCAAGGTCAGCTTGGGCGGTATAGCAAGTTTTAATAAGCTGTAAACTTATGTTCCCACACTTGTGTTACATTCTCTTGACGTCCATTGTCTGGCACTTCCTTCCCCTAAAAAGGCTTATTGGGAATTTACGAGAAATAATGCTTTTTTCTTATCACATTTTCTGTGGAACAATGTGCCTGTTACTGAGGCCCTCATGATCAAAAGCCCCGCGCTGTTCCAAACAGCGCCCTAAAAATAGCGCCTGGACAGCGCAGGGCTTTTCTGCATCGATGATCAAAGATAATGCATGCTAATCTAAGCAGCGCTATTATCTTTGATTATCATGTTGAAGTGCGGGAGAATTGCGCCCAAGCATGCGCTCAGCACAATCCTCCCGCACTTGTTTGACAGGTCTGGGCTGTCAAACAGCCTGGCCCGAGGCCCGAACAACGAGGCCCCCCCCCCAAACCCCCAGAAAACGTCGTGGCCGTTGCCGCCGGTCAAACCCTCTCCCACCCTCCCACCCAGCAACGGGGGTGGGGGCTGGAGGATCAGTGGGTCTCCAGCCCCTGAAACCCCCAGTAATCGTTGCTCCATCGACGGAGGGGGGGGGGTGCTGGAGGTCCGGTGGACCTCCAGCCCACCCCAAATCCTCCCCCCAGCGTTGTCTTTAAATTCCCTGGTGGTCCGTGGTGTGGTGACACCCCCTTGGCCCCGTCCAGGCCCCCTCCCGGCCCCCCTACCTTTCTGTTGGAGGAGGGACGCAGCCTGCCTGCCTCCCTCCTCTTCCTGTCAGTCGAAGCCCAAAATGGCAGCACCCAGCACCGCCCACTGCATCTTGGGATGCACTGGGCGGGGCTACATACCATGTAAGGGCACCTAACCTTTATACCTTTCAGGAAATCTAGACTGCCCCAATTTGACTGCCCCTTCTTGATTGACTGTACACTTGTCCTTTAGATTGTAAGCTCTTTGAGCAGGGACTGTCCTTCTATGTCAAACTGTACAGCGCTGTGTAACCCTAGTAGCACTTTAGAAATGTTAAATAGTAGTAGTAGTAGTAGTAGTAATGTGTCTGCTTCTCCAAGACTATTGCTATTTGGATTTGGGATTTCCAGGGGGTGGGGTGGGGGTGGAGAGGGGATAGGGATGGAATTAA
This sequence comes from Microcaecilia unicolor, assembly GCF_901765095.1. NCBI lineage: Eukaryota > Metazoa > Chordata > Amphibia > Gymnophiona > Siphonopidae > Microcaecilia > Microcaecilia unicolor. The sequence continues at coordinate 207,029,914 of NC_044039.1, forward strand.
AGGGGAATACTACGGATTCCGTGATAATGCTTGCTTTTGGCAGATTTGGGAGAGTGAGGAGTGGAGATGGGTTTGAGGGGGGGGGGTTATTGTTTCTGAATATAGTGTTGAGGGCTTCTTATTGTATTATGATTCTGTTTTGTTTGTCATACAGCAATATTGTTAATCTATTTTTGAAATTACAATGAAAAGATTTAAATATTCAAACATGAGAATCTGTAAATTGTGGGGCAGATAAACCCAATTTAAGACCCATTTTGCATAGGTCATTGAGGGAGGAACTGAGACATCCCGGTCAGGATGTGCTCAATTCCATCAGTATTTTACAAAAAGATCTTCCAAATGCAAAGCCTCTTGTAAAATATATATACCGTAAGTATGTGCAGGTGCGAACATGTCTTTTGCCATTACATGCAGTGGGAGATTTGCTACAGCCAGGAACTTACTAGTTCCTTATTTGGCAACTTGACCCCTAGAGCTACTACTGCAAGACTATTGGGTGCCCTATGGGGCAGGAGGAACTGGGATTCACTCCTGTCCACCACTAGGCACCATAGGGACCCTGGTAAGAGCCAGTGGGGGTCTAGGGGAGTAAAGGACTATGCTTGATGAGGGAGGTGTAGGGAGTGTGGGGGGGGGGGGTAGGCTTGATATCGAGAGGGTCCGGGAGTAGGGAATGGTGTGCTTAAGCTTTCGCACCTGCCTCTTAGGACCCCAGATCTACATTGGTTGGCACTTGTGTGTTGGGAGATGTGCAAAAGCTATATTTTTCAATACAAACCTGTCTTCCCATTGTAAAATGGAATGCATCTGTTTTTTAGATATACCCAAACTCCATCCCCAACCACGCTCCCCTATGCAGCCCTGCACGCAAGAGGGCTGTACACATGCAAATAGCAACTTTCTAAAATCACTATTTGCATGCAATTTACACATCTAGAGGCTCGAAAATGACAGCTTTGCATTACAAGTCTGAACTGTCGCAGCACAATGCAAGAAGATGCGACTTCCTTTTTATTAATTGTCCTAAAACTGCTACTAATGCCCTAAAACAAATGTTAAATATCTGCTGGAAATTCTTAAATACCCCCCCCTGAAGCACCTCCACCAATGCTGTCTGTCTAATATTTGTCTTTTCCTAGGAGTAGATCAGAACAGAAGGCACCCAACATAGTTCTGTGCTGGAGATTAAATTAAATCTGACAACAATTCTGGAGCAGTCCCAGGGGAAGGTGATGACTTCAATCATACAGCTGCTGAGCTACTGCATATTAAATACCTTGAAGTGTGTGTGTCGCCTGTTTGATCCTTGGATTGGAGCAGCATCCTATCTATTTATAAGCCACCTATCTTTAGAATCCCAGGTGACGAACAATGAAATATAAATACAGTGGGGAAAGCATGCAGAGCATGACTCATTAAATTCTTTCCAGCGCCTCTGTGTGTGCATATGTGCACAAGTGCACACTCCTTTTTGTTTGTATTTGCATTGCCAGTATGTGTATATGTCTGTGTTTTGTTTTTGTGTGGGCTGCTGTGTTTGTATGTATGTTGGCATGTTTCTACCGTATAGTTGTGCAGGGACGGACTGAGGGTGGTCTAGGCCCTCGGACACTGAGGGTGGTCTGTGCCCCCCGCCCGGCCGCTGCCTGACACCCCCTTGCCTCTGCAGCTAGTGCCCCCACTAACCCGGTCCTACCTGAGGGGTCCTGGTAGTCTGGTGGCCTCTGCAGGAGGGGGGGGGGGCACGCTACATATTCTTTCCTGCCTGCTGTGCTGCCACTATTCCAGCGCCGCAATGTTTTCAAAATGGTGGCCGAGACTTCCTGCGGTAGTCTCGCAAGACTTCCACAGGGAGTCTTGGCCGCCATTTTTAAAATACAGTGGTGCCGGGCGAGGGGGAATAGTGGCAGCCTAGTGGGTAGGACAGGAAAGAACATGTTCCCTCCCCCCCCCCCCTGCTGAGGCCACTAGATCACCAAAGCCTCTGGGCCCTTGGACACTGCCCGGGTGCCCAAATGGTCAGTCCGCCCCTGCAGTTGTGTGTGTATTTATATCTGAGTTGGTTCTCTGTGTGTTTGTATAGGAGAGTAGGGGAGAAGGTTTTATAGGTGCAACAAATTAATCACTGTTTTCCAGTAAAGAATTATATAGTAACATCGTAAATGACAGCAGATAAAGACCTGAACGGTCCATCCAGTCTGCCCAACAAGATAAACTCATTTTACATGGTGTGTGATACTTTATATGTACACCCGAGTTTGATTTGTCCTTGCCTTTCTGAGGGCACAGACCGTAGAAGTCTGCCCAGCACTCTTCTTGTACTAAGTTCTGAAGCTAACGTCAAAGCCCCTTAAAATTTACACTCAAGCCCATCCCTATCTATTCAGTCACAATCAGGGCGTAGACCGTAGAAGTCTGCCCAGCTCACGTTTTGTTTTCAATTATCGGCGTCGCCACCCAATCTCCGTTAAGATTCCACGGAGCCATTCCTTCTGAACAGGATTCCTTTGTGTTTATCCCATTCATGTTTGAATTCCATTACCATTTTCATCTCCACCACCTCCCGCGGAAGGGCATTCCACATATCCACCACCCTCTCTGTGGTGCAGCTTCTCCCAGAGAAATGCAGTAGAGCATGATTTTTCACCCCCTCTTCCCACACATACAGAAATCTCATTTGCAAGATCTTCCCCCATCTCTTCTCCCTTCCTGTGACTAGAGCAGCAATTCCACCTCTACAGTCTTTGCATTACATGGATCCTACCCAGGGTTTCTCTTGCTAGTTCAGTGGAAGCAGGCAGAGCTTGGGGGTGGGGGGGGGAGAGAGAGAGAGGTTTGGAGAACTGGATATAAAGATGTGATGACACCCCCTCTCTAAATAAAAATGGGCTCTGGAATAAAGCTGGAGGAGGGAGGATTTTCTGGGAGGTCACTAAGGCAACAGGGGCTGGGATTGCCAGCCTTGTGGATAGTTTTAGGAAAGGGGAAAGGGAATGGGACTTATACCACATTGAGCCTGCAAAGAGGTGGGAAAATGTGGGATACAAATGCAATAAATAAAATAAATATACCACCTTTCTGTGGTTTTTCCAACTACATTCAAAGTGGTTTACATATTATATGCAGGTACTTATTTGTACCTGGGACAATGGAGGGTTAAGTGACTTTCCCACAGTCACAAGGAGCTGCAGTGGGAATCGAACCCGGTTCCCCAGGATCAGAGTCTGCTGCACTAACCACTACTACTACTATTTAGCATTTCTATAGCGCTATAAAGCGAACGTAGCGCTGCACAAACATAGAAGAAAGACAGTCCCTGCTCAAAGAGCTTACAATCTAGTAGACAAAACCACTAGGCTACTCCTCCACTCCTCCCATATGGGCAGGGTCAAGAGTTAATAAAAGAGGTTGTATTGAGAAAATTGTAGTCTTTGGTTGCCCACCCCCACTGAGACCCAAACACTGAGGGGGAAGTCCTGGTCCCAAAAGGGAGGACTTTGGTACTATCCAGCAGATGAAGCTTCTGCCACACGGAAGAGGATGACTGCAAGGAGTTCTGGACTTGAGGACAAAAAGGAATGCCTGGGGGGAAAAGACACCCAAGGTAAGAGTGGGAGAGCCTCACTTCTGGCAGACATTCAATGGGTGTTCAGAGGGAAATCCTGAACCAGGATGGGACAGACGTAAAGAGAAACCAGGCTGCCAATGTACAATGACTGTCTTATTTGGGAATTAAAGGAGACTGTGTCTGAAGCTGATCTGAAACTATTAGATGATCTGACTGTACATATAAATTTGTGAGTTTGAACTGTTTTCCAAGTTTTTGTTCAGTAAAAACCAATTTGCAGTTTGCTGGGGTTTTTTTTTTGGGGGGGGGGGGGGGGTGAAAGTGGATTTGAGAGTGCCCAGAGAAAGATTATCCTTCGGCCTACTGGGATTTAGCGCGGCCTCAGCCTGCCCCAGCTCACTTGAAGTCCCCATCTGTTTTATGACCCCTGGTCCCGGGTACCTGACCTGAGGAGCTTAGACAGCGGCCCTGACTGAGGGGCGAGCCAGGGATTATAAAGATTTTAAAGTCTGCAAAACGTCCAAACATATTAGCCATTCTTTTACCTTTTGGCCATACATGCAAAATTCTGTTGAATCCTAAAAAAGCCAAATAGTTGGCAAGCCTAACCTCCTGAATCCTGAGCACATCTCACAGGGTCCACCTAAACATTTAGGCCTAAAGTATGTGTCAGGTTTGGCAGTGCTTTAATCTGGCCCTGCCTATTGCAACATATATTTATTAGAAGTACAGATACCAACCAGGAAGAAAACTACATGATTGCCAGTACTTTTCACAGTAGAATTAAGAAGAAAAATTAAAATGAGATTAAAATAACCCAAATGCATCCCATCAGGGATAAGTACATAAGTACATAAGTACATAAGTAGTGCCATACTGGGAAAGACCAAAGGTCCATCTAGCCCAGCATCCTGTCACCGACAGTGGCCAATCCAGGTCAAGGGCACCTGGCACGCTCCCCAAACGTAAAAACATTCCAGACAAGTTATACCTAAAAATGAGGAATTTTTCCAGTCCATTTAATAGCGGTCTATGGACTTGTCCTTTAGGAATCTATCTAACCCCTTTTTAAACTCCGTCAAGCTAACCGCCCGTACCACGTTCTCCGGCAATGAATTCCAGAGTCTAATTACACGTTGGGTGAAGAAGAATTTTCTCCGATTCGTTTTAAATTTACCACACTGTAGCTTCAACTCATGCCCTCTAGTCCTAGTATTTTTGGATAGCGTGAACAGTCGCTTCACATCCACCCGATCCATTCCACTCATTATTTTATACACTTCTATCATATCTCCCCTCAGCCGTCTCTTCTCCAAGCTGAAAAGCCCTAGCCTTCTCAGCCTCTCTTCATAGGAAAGTCGTCCCATCCCCACTATCATTTTCGTCGCCCTTCGCTGTACCTTTTCCAATTCTACTATATCTTTTTTGAGATACGGAGACCAGTACTGAACACAATACTCCAGGTGCGGTCGCACCATGGAGCGATACAACGGCATTATAACATCCGCACACCTGGACTCCATACCCTTCTTAATAACACCCAACATTCCATTCGCTTTCCTAGCCGCAGCAGCACACTGAGCAGAAGGTTTCAGCGTATCATCGACGACGACACCCAGATCCCTTTCTTGATCCGTAACTCCTAACGCGGAACCTTGCAAGACGTAGCTATAATTCGGGTTCCTCTTACCCATTTACAAATCATTGTGGCTGTGGAGGGGATTAGGTGGAGGTGGTGGGGCGATTGGGGGGGGGGGGATCTTGGAGCATGTTGGAGTATTTGCCACAGATAGTTTTGAGGGTGGGTACAGTTAGTGAGATAGGGAGGAGTTGTGGGGTTAGATTTTTTTTTTTTGGGGGGGGGGGGGGGAACAGTTGTAGGGCACTGTTCCCTCTAAGCTAAGTGGGAGTCCTCCATTGCATTGCTCCCAGTGAGGAGTGGTGCTTCAATATTGGATTTTCTATTTCTAGAGATCAGTGGCATAGCTAGGTGGGGCCACGTGGGCCTGGACCCCCACCCCCCAAATTACCTCTGGGCCCCTGGTTTTGCTGGCGGGGGTCCCCAACCCCAGCCAGCTGAAGCCTTGTCCAGCACTGGTCTCTGGCGCTGCTGAGTTGCCTACCCCGCCTTCTCTTCCCCCTCACATTCTGCACGCTCCTTTTGAGCATGCTCAGTTTTACTTAAAGGAGCGTGCAGGGCGTCAGGAGGAAGAGAGAGCAGGGCAGGCAACACGGCAGCGCTGGAGAAGGCTTCAGCTGGCGGGGGATGGGACCCCCACCAGCCTTGGCACTTTACTGCAGCAGTGGGTGGAGAGCGGCAGGGGGGAGGGGCGGAAGACTAAAATGTGCCTCCCCACCTCGGGGTCTGGCCCCCTCCTACCATGAGGTCTGGCTATGCCCCTGCTAGAGACAGGCAGGTACCCTGGAGTCCAGCAAAGCTTGCCTGTCCCTTGCTATTGAAAATGTGCTAGTGAAACACTGGCAGGGCTGTAGCTGGAGGACACCCACTCAGCTTAGAGGGAACAGGGTAGGGGGACAGTTGCAAGGAGGTAGTTGGATGCAGGGCAGTGTATGTGTGCATGAATGCTGGCATTTTTGTGTGTCTGAGTGTTTGAATGCTTCTGTGTGCATTTATATCTGTGTTGGTTCTCTGAATGTCTCTGTGGGAGAGGAGAGGGGATCATTATTTGAAAGGTGCAATTGCTTTATATTAATTGGAATATGGTGATATTGTGGGGTAGTTTTTGAAAGTGAGACAGGTGTGGTGGGGTCCTTTGGTAGGGCAGTTGCGGAGAAATGTTTTGGAGTTGTGTGGGGGCTTTTTAAGGGTTAGGAAGAATAAAGAACAGGGAGAGGCAATTTGAAAGAATCAATTGATAGTTTTTATGTTTCCGAAGTTCTTCTCCCACAAAAATGTATTGGGCATTTTTTTTGGAGGAGGGGGGAGCTTATTTCCATTAACCCACAACTCTGACTTGGCCCATTTTATACTTATGCCAAGTTTCATCCCATTCTGCTAAATTTTTGGAAAGTTATTTTGTGCTCAGATGGACAGACAGATGCTCTTCACCTGTTTTGTGCAATTCTTTCCATCTTTCATTGGGTTGGAAAGAATAATAATAAAAAAACAGGTATAGACCCAGGAAAGAAGAATACAACAAAAAGAGAAGAAAAATGAAAATAGATTTTTAAGGGGCAGACTGGTGGGACATCTGATGATGATGGAAGGAAGAAGAGCTCAGCAGCATACATGAAGCTACTGAACCTGCCCAGAAAGTTCCCAAACAATCCGCTGTGTGGGCACAGGATGGACAGACTTGCATAAGCCATGCGTGCAACTCCTCTGTATCTGCTTCTCTTCCGCAAATTACGGGTATTAAATCATGTCCAAGCAGTGGTTAGCAGATTGGTCAATGGTAACTATTTGTAGAAATAATCCTAGGATAGCTTGTTTTCTTTATTTTGTTTACATTTCATTTAAATTTCCTCTTCACCCTTATTTTGAGAACTTTGATGTATAGATGTACATGGTAAAATTATTTTTGATTATTTTTCCTGCCATTATCAATAGAAATCAAACAAAATAAAACATGGGAAAGAAAATAAGACGATACCTTTTTTTATTGGACATAACTTAATACATTTCTTGATTAGCTTTCGAAGGTTGCCCTTCTTCGTCAGATCGGAAATAAGCAAATGTGTTAGCAGATAGTATACATAAGAGAAACATCAAAGCATTACTTTGACAGTCTGACAGAGTGGGAGGGTGGGGGTATGCATGGGGACCAAAGCATTTCATTGATATTCCTGCCGTTATGGAAGCAAGCTGTTTCCAGTCAAATGTTTTGACTCCGTAAATAAAATTTAATAAATAAAATACAAACCAACCTCATGCCGTAGGACCAACCTTGCTTATTCAATCAAGGTAACAAAATATTGGCTGCAACTGTAAAAAGAGGGAACCTTCAACTAAGACACCGTGACCAAGTGGAATTAGTTCTGGGCAGGTAGCCTAATATCAACTGCAGGAAAATCTAATCAGTAAGAGTGATGAGGCTAGAGAGAAGATAACACTTTTGTTGAGAACCTGTGCAGAATAAGCTTTTTAACAAAATAGGATGGACATATGGTTTCCCCAAAAATTTGGATTTAATGAACTATTTGTCAATCATGTGAAATGAATTTATCCAGAGTGCATGGCTACCTACACTAATAAATGTTGAGTTAAACAACCAGTTGGAACTATTTGATCAGATAAACATTGATACAAAGAAAGTAAATAATAGTTCAAAGTCCGACATAACTTTTTCTACATCAGATACTCTATGAGAAAGAAATATCACCATATATGGCATGTTCATCTCTTCTTTTATTCACCCCCCACTCCATATGTTCTTCCCTCTGAAATATCTTACCCCCTCTCCAAATATACCCCCCGACACACACACACACACCCACACCCATGCCCCATGGACAGTATCAACATAGAACTAACAGTACCATTGATAACTAAGAGGATCACACAGCCAATCCATTAAGGATTCTACTTCTGGAACTATTTGAAGGTGCATGTCACAAATGTCCCCTGTCTGTGTTTCTTTTCACACTGTCCCTTGAACCTTTTAGCAGTTTGACTTAAGAAAAAAGGTGAAATTCACAGGTATCCAACTGTCAACACATCCCCATCCATGGGAGGAGTAGCCTAGTGATTAATGCAGTATATCAAGTCCCATTTCCCTTTCCCTATTTGAGATTCTACATGGAATGTTGCTACTATTGAGATTCTGTTGCAACTATTGGAGATTCTAGATGGAATGTTGCAACTATTGGAGATTCTAGATGGAATGTTGCTACTATTGAGATTCTGTTGCTACTATTTGAGATTCCATGTATTTATTTATTTATTTATTTATTGCATTTGTACCCCACATTATCCCAGCTTTTTGCAGGCTCAATGTGGCTTACAGGGTGTTAATTTGGTATGATCATTACATAGTATTATATACAGTCGGTAATAAATTGGAAGTAAGAGAGGAATTAATTAGAAGGTAATGGGTAAGGTCGTGTCGAAGTGTTTTAGAGCGTTTGGGTGATGTACTGAGTACTATGATTCATCAAGGATTGTTTTTGTATGCTATGTTGAAGAGAAATGTCTTCAAAGCTTTGTGGTTTGATTCATCGAGGATTATTTTTGTAGGCTTTGTTAAAGAGAAATGTCTTCAAAGATTTGCGAAAGTTGGTTAAGTTGTCCGTGGTTTTCAGGGTCTTGGGTAGTGCGTTCCATAGCTGTGTGCTTTTGTACGCAAAGGTAGTAGCGTGCAGGACGTCAGACTCACAGAAACAGAAGCCTGAGTGGCCGCATTGCTGATCTGCAAGGGCAGGCATCTACATGGAATGTTTCTAGTGGAGGAGTAGTGCAGTGGACTTTGATCTTGGGGAACTGGGTTCAATTCCCACTACAGCTTCTTGTGACTCTGGGCAAGTCACTTAACCCTCTGTTGCCCCAGATACAAATAAGTACATGTACATACTATATATAACCACTTTGAATGCAGTTGCAAAAAAAAAAAAAAAAAAAACACACACACAGGCAGTATATCAAGTCCCACTCCCATAATAACTGGATGTCCTCTGCATTTTGTTGCCCCCTAGTGGTGGTACGATGTTGAGATCCAGCTGGTCTGGTAAAAGATGAAGAGCCAGGAGAACTTTTCCTGAGACAGGGTCCAGGGTGGGATTCTTTATTTACTAGTATTTATAGATTGCGTTTTTGAAGAAATTCACCCAAGGCAGTGAACAGCAAAAATAAGTTGAATATAGTCAATTAAAAATTCCAGCCGTAATATTCGAACAACAGTACATAGTATGGCATAGTATGCTACTTAAATTATGGTCCCAAACAGCTTCTTATGATCCCCTTCCTGCAATGCTCTTTAAAGATAGCAGTTCAAAACATTCACTCCAAAGAAAAAAAAAAAACAGAAGTCAGGGAATAAACACTATATTTCCCTTTTATTGGCACAATTCCTTTGAGCACTCCGTTAGTATGGGTTCAAAACCAATGAAGCCACAGCCAGTTCCTATCTTATTCTGACACAGTTCCTGAGTGCATTAAACTCTTGTCTTTAGTTCAGTCTGCATCATAAGCTTGCCACAGCACTGTCCCACTTCAAAGAGGCAAAATACTCTTCTGCTGATCGCCATTTCCTTGTTTGAGCAGAGAGGTGTGGTAGCCGTGTTAGTCCACTCTTAAAGGTTATCAGTAGAAATCAAACAAAATAAAACATGGAAAAGAAAATAAGATGATACCTTTTTTATTGGACATAACTTAATACATTTCTTGATTAGCTTTCGAAGGTTGCCCTTCTTCGTCAGATCGGAAATAAGCAAATGTGGTAGCAGATAGTATACATAAGAGAAACATCAAAGCATTATTTTGACAGTCTGACAGAGTGGGAGGGTGGGGGTATGCATGGGGACATCAAAGCATTTCATTGATATTCTAACCGAATGGGTGTTGGTAGGTGAGAGGAGGGTAATAAACAGAGAAATAAACAGAGAAATAGAGCTTATGGTTTATAATGGGTTAGAAAACCCAGATCCTTATTAAGTCCTGTTTGTTGTGTGTCAAAATATTCAATCATTCTTATTTCAAAGGTCTTACGTTCCTGTATTGTTTTAAAATTACCTTTTAGTATTCTTACTGTGAAATCACTGGTGCAGTGTTCTGGTCTTGTGAAGTGTTGGCCCACAGGGGTGGGGGCTTGACTGGCACCGGCTATTTTCATGTGATGTCTGTGCAGATTGAATCTTGTCTTAAGCATCTGGCTTGTTTCTCCAATATAGCATCCTTCGTTACATTTTTTACACTGAATGATATATACCACATTGGAAGCTTTGTTTGAGAAGATCTCTTCAATACAAGAAAAACAGTCCCAAAAACGTCTACCTGTATGGATGGCAATACCAGTCACAAACAGTTCTCTTCCACTTGCCATTTTCTTTGTGATCCAACGCCGTCAGAAGGAAACCTTTTTTACAGATTGGAAATAACTTGGTCATCAAAGTTTTTCAAAATAACTCCCCTCATTAAATATCTACCTCCCGAGCTTACACAAGGCGGACAGGGAAGGCTCCTACCCTCTAATCAGGTCTGACATGGTTCCTCCCCAGTGGCCTTCCTAGTCAAAATGACTGGCCATCTAAACAATCAAAAACTTATGAAATGGTCTGCTCCAGCTCACCGCTCTATTGGAGCATCTCTTGTCTAAGGAGGCATGCTCTGTGCTCTAACAGATTACTTCCATATGTTCTGGGCCAGAAAGAACCTCTGTTTTCCTGAGGAAAGCTCCTTGCTCTGCCGTTCACTCTGAGGTAGCATTTTTCTACTTCCCCCCACTGCTCACATGCATCTGGGACTCCATCCTTGAGCTGCCTCTTTTCTTCTGGGGTATTTTTCTCCTGCCCTTCTATTGGGTACTTTGGTCAGGGACTTTACCTCCCATGATTCCAAGGGCTTCCCAGAGAGAACTACCTGTCTTGGCTGGTTCTGTAATAGCTTCTCCAGCTGCCCCTTCCCTTCTCCAGCTGCCTTTCCCCTGAGGCACTTAACTGGTTCTCCCTTCAGTCTCCGCTCAGGAATCCTCCTGCCCTTCTCCCAGGTAGGTGTTTTAATGGGCCCTTCCACTGCTAGGTAGCCCCTGTTCTTCCTTGAGCCTCAATGAATTGGAAGTCACTTAACCCTCCATTGCCTCAGGTACAAATTTAGATTGTGAGCCCTCCTGGGACAGAGAAATATCCAGTGTACCTGAATGTAACTCACCTTGAGATTCTACATGGAATGTTGCTACTATAGGAGATTCTACATGGAATGTTAATGTTGCTATTCCACTAGTAACATTCCACATAGAAGCCTGCCCTTGCAGATCAGCAATGTGGCTGTGCAGGCTTCTGTTTCTGTGAGTCTCACAGAAACAGAAGCCTGCACGGCTGATTTGCAAGGGCAGGCTTCTATATGGAATGTTACTAGTGGAGGAGTAGCCTAGTGGTTAGACCACCAGTCTTGCAATCCAGAGGTGGCTGGTTCGAATCCCACTGCTGCTCCTTGTGATCTTGGGCAAGTCACTTAACCCTCCATTGCCTCAGGTACAAACTTAGATTGTGAGCCCTCCTGGGACAGAGAAATATCCAGTGTACCTGAATGTAACTCACCTTGAGCTACTACTGAAAAAGGTGTGAGCAAAATCTAAATAAAAAGCTCTATATGCAGGGGCTTTTTTTAAAATAGCCAGGAAATTGGATACTCTGGGGCCCTTTTACTAAGGCACATCAAAAAAAAGGGCTGTGCAGGTAGGTGTAGGCATGTGTTTTGGAGGCACATAGGTCCATTTTTCAGTGCACCTAGAAAACCCCCCTTTTTTTTTTTTTTTTTGGGTGGCCATAAATGGACATGCAGCAAAATTAAAATCAGCATGTGTCCGTTTTCAGCCTGAGACCTTACTGCCACCCATTGGTCTCGCGCGTTAACCAGGCAGTAATTGTCAGCACGCGTAAACTGCCGATTACTGCCAGGCAAGTGCCACGTGGTAGAAAATATTTTCTACCGCGTGTTTTGGACGCGCATCAAAAATGAAATTACCGCCCGGGGTACGCGGTAGCCAGGCGGTAGTTGCAATTTGGTGTGCGTAATTGCCTACGTGCCTCGGTAAAAGAGCTCCTCTATTTCTGACCTAGTTGTCCTGCGCAAACTGGGCCTTCACATGTCTTTGCAAAGGGGGGGTCTCACATTTTAGAAAGTGACATTTTAGATGAAACGTGAACCATTTCTTTGTACACTGAAGAGAAATATGATTATACAAACCAAATCAGATTTTTTTTTATGCAGGAAAGGGCTGTTTCAAAGAATGCCTTATGTTTCCAGTAGTACAGAGCAAAAGTGTAGGAAGAAGCAGAACAGATTTCTGGTGGGTGTTGTTTATGAATGATGCATTTGACTTGCTAACATATTTATTTTTAATTATTCTTGGCATTTCACCCCTTTCACCATAGGCTTCCTTAGAAACAAGAGAGAGAGAAAAAAAGACAGTCATCCTTAAAGGGACACTCGGCTCTTAGACAGAAATTATTACTGCTTCAGAGCACAGATTCAGCGGAGATGTGAACTTTGCGAAAATGCACTTGGAGATCTCTTCTCTGGAGAAAAGTGTGTACCAGTGCTACATTTCACTCTCTTCTTGTTTACCCTCTGCTAACGGCATCACCAACCTCAAAATGCTCAGCTTCCTTCTGCTCAAGCTGCAGTACATTGGAAAAAGGACCCAAATGAAGAAAATAAGAAGAAACATCAACATTGGCAAGTCAGATGCAAAACGTTAATAAAGAAGGCTAAAAGAGAATATGAAGAGAAACTTGTCGCAGAGGCTAAAACTCACAGTAACAACTTTTTCAGGTACATCAGAAGCAGAAAGCCTATGAGGGAATCCATGGGACCGTTAGATCACGAAGGAGCAAAAAGGGATGCTCAAGGAGGGCAAGGCCATAGCGGAGAAACTGATTGAATTCTTTGCTTCTGTCTTTACAGAAGAAGATGTAAGAGATCTGCCTGTACCGGAATTGGTTTTCAAGGGTGATAATGCAGAGGAACTGAAAGAAATCTCGGTGAACCTGGAAGATGTACTGAGCCAAATTGACAAATCACCTGGACCGGATGGCATACATCCAAGGGTACTCAAAGAACTCAAGCATGAAATTGCTGATCTGCTGTTAGTAATATGTAACCTGTCATTAAAATCATCTGTAGTAGTTTGAACATAGGTATGCTACACGCGCTCCCAGGAGGATGAAGCAGTTTCATGAAGTATGGGGAGTATATATTGATTCCTTGCCACATAGAGCACGAAGCCTGCTGCTAAATGCTGGGTGAGAACAGCTAAAACATGGTGTAGAAGCCCCATGGCTTAATATAACATATCCAGGAACTTCTTCTTAAACACTTGAGGCCTGGAGGTGGTTGGCCTAATTTTGGGTCCCTTCCCCCCCCCCCCCCCCCCCCCCCCCCTTCCATGGACTGGAAAAGCGTCTGGTGGTACTTAACAGGAACAGGTGCTCCTCACTACCACCATCACAAAATCTATTTTTCCATGATCGTCTGACTGTCCTATTTGTTATGCCAGTATTTGATAATGATGGAGTGTTTCCTGTATGGAGTAGCAAGTGCAGCTCTGGCCGCCTTATTGGGTAGACAAGATGGACCATGCAGGTCTTTATCTGCATCACAGGGGCGTAGCTATAGGGGCCTGGGCCCCTGCAAATTTCAATCTGGGCCCCTGGTTTGGCTGGCGGGGGTCCCCAACCCCCGCCAGCTGAAGCCTTTTTCAACGCCTGTCTCCGGCGCAGCCACATTTCCTGCCCTGCTCTTTTCTTCTTACTCCTGTGCCCGGTGACGCTCCTTTATGCGAAACTGAGAAGGAGCGTCAGCGTGCGCAGGACAGGAGGAGCAAGAAGAAAGAAGAGCAGGGCAGCGAACGCGGCTGCACCGGAGACTACTAATAATAATAATAACATTTATATAGCGCTACCAGGCGCACGCAGTGCTGAACACTTGACATAGAGAGACAGTCCCTGCTCAAAGAGCTTACAATCTAAGTAAAACAGACAGACAAGACATTACGGGCAAGGGAATTACAGGGTAAAGAGGAACAGGGAAGGAGGAGGGCAAATGAGTAACGGTTAGGGGCCAAAGGCAGTAGTGAAAAGGTGAGTTTTCAACATAGATTTAAAAACAGATAGAGATGGAGCTAGACCAGCGCTGAAGAAGGCTTTGGCTGGTGAGGGTTGGGGACCCCCGCCAGCAAAGGTATTTGTTGGCGAGGTGGGGGGGGGAGGCGTGGCGGTGGGGAGGGAGGCAGGGCAGCATTCAAAATGTGCCCCCAACCTCAGGCTCTGGCCCCTCCCACCGTAAGGTCTGGCTACACCCCTGCTGGAGGAGTGGCCTAGTGGTTAGGGTGGTGGACTTTGATCCTGGGGACTGAGTTTGATTCCCACTTCAGGCACAGGCAGCTCCTTGTGACTCTGGGCAAGTCACTTAACCCTCCATTGCCCCATGTAAGCCGCATTGAGCCTGCCATGAGTGGGAAAGTGCGGGGTACAAATGTAACAAAAAAATAAAATAACAAACATGCTGTGTTACTATGATTTACTACTACTAATTATTTCTATAGCGCTACTAGACATACACAGTGCTGTACACATTCCCTAGAGGGCTCACAATCTAAGTTTTTTTTTTGTACCTGGGGCAATGGAGGGTTAAGCAACTTGCACAAGGGAGCTGCAGTAGGAATTGAACCCAGGTCGCCAGGATCAAAGCCTGCTGCATTAACCATTAGGGCACTCCTCCTTTAGGTGTGTACATCTAAAAAAACCAAACTGTCTACGTAGGATTGATCATAGATAAGTGAATTTCTTGGTATTGATGTAGTATTTCTTATTAAAACACTAGTAAAAAAAGCCCCGTTTCTGATGCAAATGAAACGGGGGCTAGCAATGTTTTCTTCTGTGTGCATGTGGGAGTGTGTGTGTCCCTGCCCTCTGGCCTCTCTCCCCTCCCCCCTCTGAGTTCTTCACTGTTACAGAGCCAGCGATTTGATTTCGTGCTCTGCTGTTTTCCTTCACTGACTGTGTTACAGAGAGGGCGGGGCAGACACTCATAGGGAAACCGGATATCTCGCCCCCTTCACACTTCCGGCTGGAGGCTTCATAGAACGTTGGTTTTGCCTTTTATATAGAGAGATTGTGCTAAGTCAGACAGACTGGGATCAATTTGAATACTTTTGGATGTTTTATTAACAATAGTGCTCCCGCAAACCAAAACGTCTCCAGAATTCTTTTTAGAAATAGGTGTGCACCATCCGTAGTGCTATTCCCAAGTTTCACTCAAGGGACCTCAAATTGCAGAAGAATCTTCATTGGTCCCATTAAATAATTAAATCTTCATTCATTTTATTCTTCCATAATATGAAGCTATTTGAAACAACTTTTTGTTTTTATATAAAATATCAGTTCACTTATCTTAGCAGTAATATTCAGAGGGGAATCAGTGCTGACATGTGTTTCGCCATAAAGCTGTTTCAAAGCATTCCCTTGTGAATCAAATGTCAA
Source organism: Microcaecilia unicolor (assembly GCF_901765095.1). Classification (NCBI taxonomy): domain Eukaryota; kingdom Metazoa; phylum Chordata; class Amphibia; order Gymnophiona; family Siphonopidae; genus Microcaecilia; species Microcaecilia unicolor. The sequence continues at coordinate 207,045,641 of NC_044039.1, forward strand.
CAATTAAAATCTTCAAATATAAACAAATGCAGATCTTTCAAAAATGTCTCCATGAATGCTTCTTAACTGCAACAGCTATCTAAATTGATCATCTGTATCAAAGCTTGAATATTCAGTGCTGCTCTTTGTAATTAAGGTAACATTCCAAATCACCACCCTCCCATCCATAGTGTGATTCATAGCAGTCCAGTGTATCACCAATGCGGCTTCCTCCACTCAATGTAAAATTTTACATTTATGTTAATTTAACCATATCTTAATCGGTCTACTACTTCAACCGACATTGATCTTCTCACATGGATATTGGATAATATACACTACTAGTAAAAAAAAAATGCCCGTTTCTGATTGAAATTAAACGGGCGCTAGCAAGGTTTTCCTCGGAGTGTGTATGTTTGAGAGAAGTGTGTGTGAGTGACTGTGTGAGAGAGAGAGAGTGAATGTGCGAGTGTGTGTGTGTATGACAGAGAGAGAGAGTGAGACTGGGTGCGAGTGTGTCTGTGAGAGAGTGTGTGTGTGAGAATGAGACTGTGTGCCAGGGGCCCCCCGCTCCCCCCTCCCTCCCTCTGAGTTCCAAGGTCGTCCCCCCGTCCCTCCCAGTTCCAGGGTCGTCCCCCCGTCCCTCTGAGTTTCAGACTCCCCCCTCCCTCCGAGTTCCAGGGTCTTCCCTCCCTCCCTCCCTCCGAGTTCCAGGGTCCTCCCTCCCTCCGAGTTCCAGGGTCGTCCCCTCACTCCGAGTTTCAGGCTCCCCCCGTCCCTCCCAGTTCCAGGGTCGTCCCCCCATCCCTCTGAGTTCCAGGGTCGTCCCCTCCCTCCCTCTGAGTTTCAGGCTCCCCCCTCCCTCCGAGTTCCAGGGTCTTCCCTCCCTCCCTCCCTCAGAGTTCCAGGGTCCTCCCTCCCTCCGAGTTCCAGGGTCGTCCCCTCCCTCCCTCCCTCCGAGTTCCAGGGTCGTCCCCTCCCTCTGAGTTTCAGGCTCCCTCCCGCCCTCCCTCTCGGGCTTACCGTCACTTTGTAAAAGGGCTCCAAAATGAAGATTTAATTATTTAGTGGGACCAATGAAGATTCTTCTGCAATTTGAGCACCCTTGAGTCAAGCTTGGGAATAGAACTACTGATGGTCCATACCTATTTCTAAAAAGAATTTTGGAGAGGTTTTGGTTTGTGGCAGCCCTATTGTTATTGCTTATGAATATATGATCGTGGCAACCTTATTTATGTCTATTTAAAGTTTGCCTGTTGTGTATACTGTTTCTTGGATGTTTTTATGGCATTTATAATTGTTTTCTAGTAAGACATTTATGGACATTTTAAGAGATTAATGGTCATTTATCACCTAACCTGGTTGGAAGTTATATTTATTTATTTTATATCATTTATACCCCACATTTTCCCACCACTGGCAAGCTCAATGTGGCTTACATTTGAGAAACAAACAGTAAAGTGAAAGTGATATGGATGGTGTAAAGTTACAGGGGTAAGGTAAAGTAATTGAGTTCACAAGGTCTTTATAGGATTTGTAGGATATAAGGAAGACATCAATTTACAAGGTTATATACATACAAATATATAAATATCTATCAGTGAATTGTCCTATGTGTTGAAGGCCTAAGGACAAGAATTTGAATCCTTATGATTTTCACAATCCTAAGAAAATTTTATTCCTTTACAGGGCTCGGTGTTTTGATAATTTTTATATTTAGTCCGCCCTGCCCAATTGATTTAAGGTTAACTCTTTGCAAAGCATGCGCCCTCTGTTGGTGACTTTCAAAGCTATATGCTTATCATTTCATACAAATTGGAAAGGTGGAGTTTGAATAAATAAGTCAAAGAGCAGAGTAGATAAACATCTTTAGGAAAGTTTAGGTAATAGAGTGGATCCTATCGATCACCACCTAATGCTCGAAACCCATGCAAACAACACAACCAAAAAGATGTTCTACTGCATATGGAAACTGAAAAGATTAAGATCATTCTTCCCAAGCTCCGTTTTTCGCAGCCTAGTGCAATCCCTCGTACTCAGTCATCTGGATTACTGCAACTCGCTGTACGCAGGCTGCAAAGAGCAAATCCTGAGGAAACTTCAGACAGCCCAGAATACAGCAGCCAGACTCATCTTTGGAAAACCAAAATATGAAAGTGCAAAACCCTTACGAGAGAAGTTACACTGGCTCCCACTTAAGGAACGCATTACTTTTAAAGTATGCACATTAGTCCACAAAATTATTCACGGCGAAGCCCCAGCCTACATGTCTGAATTAATTGACTTACCTCCCAGAAACGCCAAAAGATCATCACGAACCTTCCTCAACCTACACTTCCCTAACTGCAAGGGCCTGAAATACAAGACGCTACACGCGTCAACCTTTTCCTACATGAGCGCGCAGTACTGGAACACACTTCCGCGCAACCTGAAAACGATTTACGAACAAACCAACTTCCGCAAATTACTGAAAACACATCTTTTTGATAAAATCTACGTAAAGAACCAAAACATATAAAATCCACACTCACTGCTCCGTTATACATCAACACATCCACTTATGAATTCTCAATCCTGAAATCGCACCACACTCATACCTTTAATCACAGAAAATGTATACCATAGGTTATTCATTTTTATATGCTATATATTGTCCTCAGACCCTCTAGTTTCTCGTTGTTTTCCTTTCAATGTATCAATGTTCTTTTCCATTGATATATTCCTTAACGATACTTTGATTTGTCTCGTATAACTCTTCACAACGTAATCCATAACCGAATTGTAACAAAATGTAATTTCCATCATTCATAATGTATTGTAAGCCACACTGAGCCTGCAAAAAGGTGGGAAAATGTGGGATACAAATGCAATAAATAAATAAATAAAATAAAAATTAGACATTATTATAATATTTTTGTTGTGTGCCTCATTTAGGGTGCTGTTTGTGATTTAGCAACTAATAAATCCGCTAACAAGTCCTTTCCATTCCTCTCTTTCTACAACTCTGCATGGCTGTGTTTCTGTTCATATAATACAAATAAAGAAAATCTCCTTTTAGCCTGCCCCAAGAATTTCTTGTTCCCTGTCAACCACCGGTGCAGCGTCCAGCACAGATCCAGTATTTTTGCCACATCTCTAATGACTGTAAATCCCTTTCTCCTCCACCACCTGATCCTTCCCTTGGTGTTTCTCCAGCTCCACTGAGTCGGGACTTTGCACTAATAATAAAAAATCTTTGATTCCAGCTGGGGCCTGGCCTGTACATACCCTTTGCTTATGAAAGATGGGATCAGGCAGTCCCAGAATGTGTACTGAGGCAGCGGGACATTTTTACACTGTTTAAACAAAATTAAGTTCATTTGTTTGGTAGGAGACAAGATCTTCACCCACTATAAATAATTTTGTGGACTGATACACAGGAATCCAAATCCAGGCTGTCACAGCAGAAACTATCCACGTACACCAAAGCTAACTTCTTTTTTTTCCCTGACATGATATGCCATATTGATCAAAATAACTCTTGAATACATTTGTTGTATCACATCCAAAGCAAATGACACAACACACTTTCCTGGGAACCAATGTGTTCCTTCCAGAAAGGTGTCTTTGTAGAACATATGCTACCATTTTTTCTTGCACCTGTCCCTGAGCATCCCTATGCACTGTTAACTGATAGAAATTCAGTAAACATTATACAGGCAGGCATGGGAAGCAACTGCTTGCCCTGGGATTTGTAGTATGGAATGTTGCTACTCTTTGAGATTCTACATGGAATCTTGTCACTCTTTAGAATTCCAGAATCTTGCTATTCTTTCAGGTTCTACATGGAATGTTGCTACTCTTTGAGATTCTGCATGGAATCTTGTCACTCTTTAGGATTCCAGAATCTTGCTATTCTTTGGGGTTCTACATGGAATGTTGCCACGATTTGGGTTTCTGCCAGGTACTTGTGACCTGGCTTGGCCACCATTTGGAAAACAGGATACTGGGCTAGATGGACCATTGGTCTGACACAGTATGACTACTCTTATGTTTTTTTTAAAGCAGCCCATGCTGATATTTGTTGGACTGAATGGTGTAGTAAATGTGCTTGTCCCGTAGGATGAATAGCCTTTTGGGTTCATATAATTTATTGGTACATCTAAGTGACTCAAGCCTGTGCTTGGTTGGAGGCAGAGGAATCTCTCTCTCTTTCTCTCTCTTTCTCTCTCTTTCTCTCTTTCTCTCTCTCTTTCTCTCTCTTTCTCTCTTTCTCTCTCTCTCTCTCTCTCTCTCTCTCTCTCTCTCTGTGCACACAGATGTAACCAGAACGTTGGTCTAGTATATGCTTTCATTTGAAAATGAAATTCAGCTGCTACATGTTGTATAAGTTACACATTTAAGTGCCAGTATACATGTAGTTTCCAAGCAGCTCTTATGTATTTATATGGCAACTGTGCAATCGAATATCGACCTTGTGGAGGATAATTTTATGGGGAGGTGTCTATTTGAAGCCTATTTTATACAGATAAATAGCTGCGTACTTATGAAATACTACTATAAGTGTGAGGCACAGGCACTTACACCAGCCTTAGAGCTAGTGTATGTATCCATGTGTATTTGTCAAATACACATGGACATTATTTATTTATTTATTTATTACAATTCTATCCTGCGCTTTCCCGCTCATCGCAGGCTCAATGCGGCTTACATAGTAACAAGAGAATACAATCTGTAGTATCTGAATCAACAAAGGAGGTATGTGGTAGGACAAATGAACATTTATAGTATTTTATGGGCTATGCATGTATTTATACACTCCACCCCTTTGCACATCCACCGGCAATGTATGCATCATTTCAAAAAGCCTTGTCATTGTTTTATAAAAGGTCATTTTCACATGTATGTGGCCACATCCATGCATAAGTGGCTAAAACATAGTAACATAGTAAATATCGGCAGATAAAGAGCTGCACGGTTTGTCCAGTTTGCCCAACAAATTTGCCAACTCTGCACAAGTTCTGCTTCTTCATGAATTAGCACTGGTGTACTGAAATCCAGGGGCATAGTCAGATCTCGACAGGAGGGGGGCCAGAGCCCAAGGTGGGGGGGCACATTTTGGCCGGCCCCCCCCCCCACAGCTGCTACTGCCTCCCCACCGCTGCCCTCCTGCCACCACTTCTACCCCCCCCCCACCCCACCACCACCACTGCGAAGGTACCTTGGCTGGCTGGGGTCCCCAACCCCCGCCAGCTAAAGCATTTGTCCCGCGCTGGTCTCACATTGCCTGGTGCCCTGTCCTGTTTTCAGTCACTGTGCACGCTTGTTTTAATGAAACTGAAAATGCGTGGGACAAACGCTTTAGCTGGCAGGGGGGTGGGGACCTCACCACCCAAACTGGGGGCTCCACAGCAAACTTCGGGGGGCTCAGGCCCCCATGGCCCCCTGTAGCTATGCCACTACTTAAATCTCTGTCTCTCTCTGCCAATTATGGGGCACAGACCGTAGAAGTCTGCCTGACAACAGTCCTATTTTCCAACTACTGGAGTTACTTTTAAAGCTCATTCCAGCCTTGATCCTGAACTGTTTTTGCCATTTATGGTACCCAGACCATAGAAGTCTCTCTGGTATTGGTCGCACTTCCCAACCTGTGAAGCTGCTGTCCAAGCTCATTTCAGTTATGAGGCCATGTGAGTTTTGTTTTAATTGGATTCCATCTTTTTTCTAAATAGTGATCCTTTGAGTTTATCCTTGAATTCCATCACCGTTTTTGTTTGCACAGCCTCCAGCGGGAGAGCATTCCAGGCATCCACCACCCTGTCCATGAAAATGTATTTCCTGACGTTGCTCCTAAGTCTCCCACCCTGCAACCTCAACTTATGACTTAGTTCTACTCCTTCCCAAGGTGCATAGCCATGGGTGGGCCCATGGGCGTAGCTACGGGTGGGCTCTTGGAATTCAACCAAGAAAAACTACCATTTGCTGCTGCTCAAATTGGGAATTCGTTTAGGAATGAGATCTCTCCTCGCGACGCTCAGGGCTTATCTGGGTCAGGTATATCAAGCTTTTTTTCTCCTTTCTTTCGAAGCAGGCCCTGCAGTGCCCCCCCCCCCCCCTTGCTTTCCTTTCTAAACCTTACATTGATCAATTTCCTTCTGAAATTGTGGATTTCTGCCTTGCTATTAGTGACAGGCAATGCTCAGGCCACTGTGTGGTGTAGTTCTCTTGTAGGGAATCTCAATATCTACATTCTTGGTATGTACTTCTGCTTATAAAAGGGAACGCATGAAGGAAGTGTATCTCACACTTACCGCTTTTAAAGTTAACTTATTAAAGCTAGTCAAGAAAAGAATTAATCAAATTTATTTGAGCTTTTTACCTCATGAATGGGTAGGAACATGTAAGTTTCTTATTCATGCATTCTCATTGCATTATTTTACGTTAACCGTGAATGGGCATTGATCAGTGAAATTGTTTAATTTATTTGAATCACCAGTGAGCTGTCTTAATCTCAGTAGTTGCTTATCAGATTCAAAGCCATTACTGCCAGTGAGACTGTCAGGATTCAAGGGATTTTGCAGTTACTAGTAATTAAATGGAGCCTTTTTGTAAGGTGCACTAGCGTTTTTAGCTCACACTATAAGCTAAGATGCCCATAGGAATATAATGGGCATCTCGACATTTAGCACCAGCTGATTTTTAACGTGAGCTAAAAAAATGCTAGTACAGCTTATTGAAAGACCCCCAAAATGTTCTAAAAAATATGGACAATGATATCTTTTTGTTAAGCTGATTAAGATGTTAGCATAACAGATTCCAACTTTTTAAGAGCACAGACTTGCTGGTGTAATGGGGGGTGGGTGGGTAGGGATTAGGAAAGGGCTGAGCTAGGCTACAGGGAGAGGTAGGGTGGTAGGATAAAGCTTATGCTTAGCTATGGGATGGATGGTGGGGAAGGGAAGATACTGGACTACAGTGATGGATGGATGGGTGGGGTAAGGTAGAGAAGGGAATGGCTGATGCTGAGCTATGGGGACGGATTGGGAGTAGGGAAGTGAAAAGCTGATGCCAGGCAACTGGGATGGATTGGGGGGGGGAGAGAAGGGAAGGGCGTAGGGAAGGGAAAAGCTGATGCCAGGGGCTGCTGGGATGAATGGGGGGGGGGGGGTAGGGAAGGGAAGGTCTTTATGTTTTTGTAATATGTTTTAAAATTATGTGTATTGAATTGTGATCTGCTTAGAATTGCAGCGATAGTGTGGCTTAGAAATTAACTCAATAAATTTTTGGTTCTGTGTTCTGTAATTGATGAGGGTTGGTCTGTGGTCTGCATGTAACTGAGCAGGTGAGAGTTTCTGCTGGCATGTGGTTTGTATAGGGATCTATGAGTCTGACTTGTCTGGCTTTTCCAATGGGATGCGTACTGCTGTTGTGTATATTCACTGCTGCCTTTTTAAAGGTACTGTTATTGGAACTGGTGTTATGGTTTGCAATATAGGCTCTGCAGGATTTAGTGTTACTTCACAAAATACCTGGCAGTGATGGGATTTTATTGCTATTATTGAGGTGCTACCAGAATTTGAATACATTGTTATATGTTCGCTGTAATTATAATGCAGGATCCTGTCATGTTCGTTGAGATGTTTGCTATTATAGTAGACTTACGTCTGGTCAAGTTTGATATGGTATAATGTAACTATATTTACAAATATTGTTTTTTTTATGTATGTATGTTGTTTATGTTGATGCAGGGCAGCTATTGGGCCGCATTCTAAGGCATTATTTTGTAGTATCCTGAGAAACACTACTCATACCTATATACATAATGCCCACCCACAGTAGCTCTGGGCCCACCCAAAATGTCAGGCCTGGCTACGCCACTGGGTGGGCCTGGATGGTCCTGGGCCCACCCAGTTTGGGCTCAGGCCCACCCAGCAGTGGTGCACCCTTGCCAACGCCGCAGCAAGCTAGGCTCCTGCATCCGCATTTCCCTCTGCAGTTGCTCCTATTCAAAGGGTCATTGCTGCCGGCTAACCCAGAAGCCTTTCCTCTGCCTTTGCACTCATTCAAAGGGTCATCAGCAGTGTGTAAGAATCACTGCTGCTACTCCCAGCTGACCCAGAAGCCTGCCCTCAGCTGCGTCTTTCCCCCCAACTATGATGTAGTTTCCTGGGAGGAACACAGCAGAGGGAAGACTTCTGGTTCAGCTGGGAGCAGCACAGCGATTCTTACATGCTGCCAGCGACCCTTTGAAAGGTGCTGTGATGCTTCCCAATGCTGCATGGGGGGTTTGAATACAGGGAAAATTGTTGGGCATGGGAGTGGACTGGAGGAGAGAGAGAAAAGGAGAGATGCTGCACGGGGGTGGGGTGTAGGAAAGAGGGAAAGTTGTTGGGCAGGGGAGTGGAGGGGAGGAAGAGGAGGAGAGATGCTGCTAGAGGGTGTAGGAGAGAGGGAAATTTGTTGGGCTTGGGAGGGGAGGGAGAGATGCTTCATGGGCAGGTAGAAGAGAGGGATCATTGCTGGACATGGGGGGGGGAGGAGAGAGAGGGAGAGATGCTGCAAGAAGGGGGGAGATAGATATAATTGGATGTAGGGTAGGGTGTGAGGGAAGGAGGGGTGCTGCACAGGAGGGGAGAAGGACAAGAGAAGAAAAAATGTTGGTACTGGGAGGGAGAGAGAAATGCTGCACAGGGGAGAGAGGATGAAGGAGAAATGTTGGACATGGTGGTGGAAGGGAGGGAGAGATGCTGCAGAGGGGAGAGAGATGTTAGATTTGGAATGCAAGGGAGAGAGACAGAGAGAGATGGCAGACAATGGGAGTGAGGGAAGAGGAAAAAGAGGGAACGATGTCGAACATGAGGGTGACCCGACACGGGCCGTGTTTCGGTGTTAAACAACGCCTGCCTCGGGGGTCAGGGTTTGATTGTGCAGTATGTAAAGTATATCAGTTCAATGCCTCGAGAGATGAAAAAGGTTATTCAAAAGTAAGCGTGTCTGTAGAAAAATACAGCCGTGATGTTGAGATAAGACTCCTGTAACAGCCTTGTCATTTGTATAAATAACTGGGAAAAGCAATATATAGCAAAGAATACCTTATCATTGTCATTATCATCAGCGTTATATGTAATGCTGTGACTCTCATATGTAACTCATAACTTGCATCTTCATCTTTGTTTTCATTGTTATGCTGTCCAAGTACAGAGGAGGCTTTCACAAAGCTGGGATTATTGTTAGTTGTCGTTCTAACAATTTTTCATCTGAGAGCAGCAAACTCTGTTTGTATATCTTCAACAACTGGTGCAAGAACGTTAAAGGCCCTGTTTACTAAGCCGTGCTTTAGGTGCGCTACCAGTCTGTTGTGGTACAGATGTATATCTAATCACCAAGAACTGTAACCAGAGGCGTGCTGGTAAATTTTTAACAACAGGCTCTTTCTCCAGACGTAGCCAGCTCTGCATTTGGAAGGGTCCGGGGGGGGGGGGGGGGGCAACACTTGCCTCTCTCTCCTCCCTCCCTTCGTGCGGGCATGCTAGGCATACCTTTGCTGGCAGCCAATAAATGGACTGCCACCACTTCTAATGTCTTGCTCTGAGCAGCATGCTGGAACTTCTCTCACAAGCTCGAGAAGTCCCAGCCTGCTGCCCAGAGCTGGAAACAAAGAGCGGGGAGCAGCAGTGGTCTATTTACTTGGCCGGCGGGGCTCAGCATCCCCACCAGCAAAATAAAAGATAATTCAGCAGGGGGCCCAAGCCCACATTTTGGGAGCCAGTTGTTAAAGAAGCCATGGAGGGCCCTGCTTTAAGAACCGGCTCCCAAAATTCTTAACAGCCGGCTCTCGCGAGCCTGTGAGAGCCTGCTCCAGCACACCACTGACTGTAACCAGCTTCAGCTTCACCTCCACTTCAAAGTGACCCAACTCATTACTGTTCTGTTTGGCTGGAGACCAGTAACCAATTCAACAAAGACAGGCAATTCCACTGTCTTCATAGGCTGTAATCACTGAACCGGAACATTTAAGATGAGATGATCCACTGTTTGTGTGACGAGGCTTGCAGTAGCAAAATCCTGTTCCAGGTTTTGCTGTTTTATTTGGTTTACTGAGGAATTTTCATTTATGTCTCACGTCCACTTTTACTTTTAACTGCAAGCTTCAGATGTAACTCAGTAAAAGTAGTAAAAATTAATGAAATTATTACTTTGGTAAAAGTAAAAAAATGGATCCTGTACTTCTTTACAAGTAAAAGTGATAAAACTTTTACTAAAGTACAGTAATTACTTACATGTACGTAATTACTATATAACACTATCTACATGGTTATCGAGCCATTGTTGTAGAGCTATTTTTAACAGCTTCCCTCTTTATGTTAAGTTTATTCTCAATCATAAGTCAGATTTGTACTCAATGGAATATCAAGTGATGAGGCCACAGGTATAAGTGCCTGACACAGTGAGCACCAACAGCACTTTTCACATTAATGAAAACCTTTTTTTTTTTTTTTTGTATCATATTTTATTAAAGGTTTTCAAAATACAACAGAAAAGTATACACAAAAGCAAACAACACATAACAAAAAGAATGGGGAAAAAAAAACACCATGGCTTCCAAGTGCAAATACATATATACGTTCCAGGACAATACCTAGAGGCCAAGATAAAGTAGTGCTACGAGATGCCTGACAAAATAAGTCTAGGCGAGCCCAGGTCTTCAAGACAGACTGCACTCTGTGATGCTTATGGGCAAGAAGTGCTTCATATTTTCGGATCACACATACGTAACTCCACCATTCGTTATAATTCAGATGCGCATTATTTTTCCAATGTGTAACAATTAAATGCAAAGCGACAGCTAACAGAATATTAAACAGTTTCTTATCTGACTCAAGAAGGGTAATAGTAGGGGAAGAGGCACGCAGTATCACAACCTCATAGGAGATTGCTGCAGTCTCAGGCAGATGAAAAATAATACACAATTTCGCCCACATACAGTAAGTCCCCAGTATGCTCTAACGTTTTTGCAGAAAAAAAACATATGCGCCAAGGATCCATCCGTCTCCTGACAAGACCAACATTTGAAGGTAGCAGTCTTAGTAATCCTTGCTACTCGAGCAGGGGTCCAGTAGGCTCGGTGAAATACAAAATATGAGGACTGGGATATCGCCGCCGACCTAGTTGGGCGCATTGGAGTCAATCCAAAAGGTGCACCAGTCAGATTCTGACGCATCAAAATCTAAATCTTGTTCCCAGGACTGCCGCAGCCTAGCGACAGTGTCCACGTATAGATTCTGAAGTTTTTTATATAATAGGATGATGCCTTCTTACTACCGGAAGCAATGGCAAGGCAGGAAGAGATAAAATCTGAAGGGGCAGTTGTAATAGAAGCAGAGACTTGAAAAGACAAAATATAGTTAGAGATGTCCCTCCATGAATCAGAATCTATTACTGGAACATCATATAAAACAGACAAAGCATCAGGAGATAACAGATTACCTTTTTTTAATGACTGGTTAAAACTTGTACATGGATACTAATTCACTTTTCATCTAGGTTACACAGAGATGTCATAGCATGGATTTACTATGCAGACATTTATCTATTGGCTATCGTCCAGGACTCTATACGTCATGTGAGTGAAATAAGAAATCTGCATTTTACTGTGTTCAGAATGACACACCATTGAACCACTGTTAGAAACCTTCAAATTTCATCCAGCACGAGAGGGATTTCCATAAGTGCTGTCAAACCTTGTGAAAAGCACAAGGATTAAATGAAGACTCGAACGTAGTCAGAAGCATACAGCTTCTCAGATCCCCTATGGGAGTCAAGTCACACAAAAGAAGAATTCTACAGTAATTGAACAATCCTCCACTAAATCACAGGCTTAACACAAGGAGCTCATAACCTTCTATCGAGCTGTCTTGAAAAGAGGCAATAATTACAGGCCAGGGTAAAAAAATTGGTAGAATCATTGTGCACCTTTGTAACTTTCATTATTGACCCTGGCAAAATTAATTTGAAATATGTGCATACTTTTATGTACCCTCCAGAGTCAAAACTAATTAATTCTGTACCATTATTCTAGCTTGGTTGGATGAGCTAATGAATGAAGAAAGAAGTAGGAAAGGTAGGCTCTTCTAAAAGCCGGAGGAGACGTCTATAAAAAAAACAATTCTTTATTGCAAGCGAAGTGACAACGACTCAACACAGCTGTGTTTTGGCGCTAGCTCGGACCTTCTTCAGGAGTCTAAAACATAAGATTTATAAAAACACAAAAACAAATAATCAAAGTATGGCTAATACCATAGATAGAAAAACATATCTTTGTAATAAAAATGTATAGGAATTAAAAACATATATATCAAAACATCAACAGAAATAATAATTTTTATATATATATTAAACAAATCAATATTAATTTATCCACAAATAAATGTATAAAATAACAGCATATGGACATATGATAATAAAAATATATGCAACAGATATACATGAATAACTATAAAACTCATAATTAAAATGTATATATATGTATATATGTGTTACATAAATTGACTAATACAATAATTCATAGGATAAAAAATGATGTAAAAAAGTTGTGAATAAAATATTATTTGTATAAGATACAATGGTGTTGTATACAAGCATAAAAAACAAACGGGTCACAAAAATGTAGTAACTATATATTGCACAATAATAACTACATATGAACACATAAGAGGACCTATCCAAATTTAAAAAAAAAAAAAAAAAGGAAAAGGGGAGAACAAAACAATATCAAATTGCCACCCAATCTCCGCTAAGATTCCATGGATCCATTCCTTCTAAACAGGATTCCTTTGTGTTTATCCCATGCATGTTTGAATTCCATTACCGTTTTCATCTCCACCACCTCTCGCGGGAGGGCATTCCACATATCCACCACCCTCTCCGTGAAAAAATACTTCCTGACATTACTCCTGAGTCTGCCCCCCTTCGACCCAATTCATATCCTCTAGTTCTACCGCCTTCCCATCTCCGGAAAAGGTTTGTTTGCATATTAATACCTTTCAAATATTTGAACGTCTGTATCATGTCACCCCTGTTTCTCCTTTCCTCCAAGGTATAGTACAGTATTCACATAAGAATACACATGATAGCACAGTATGCTACTTACAGTGTCAACACTATACACATTAAAACATCTTAATAGCTTAGAGTGTAAGTGGAGGTGTTGTATATAGATAGATAAAATAGGGTAACAGGAGTTAAACAGAAAATAAGGATAGTAACATAGTAAATGACGGCAGATAAAGACCTCCCGCGGGAGGGCATTCCACGTATCTACCACCCTTTCCGTGAAAAATATACTTCCTGACATTACTCCTGAGTCTGCCCCCCTCCAACCTCAATTCATGTCCTCTAGTTCTACCACCTCCCGTCTCCGGAAAAGGTTTGTTTGCAAATAACTGAAGAAAAATTATGCAAGTAACTGATCTCAGGTAGAATATGTGTTCAGTGTTCCAAATCATGTCTCCGGCTACAGCAAAAATAACACGAAGCAAGCTGATTGGGTTAGACAGATTTTGTTCATTATAAAAGCATTATACTCTTCCTGTACAGCACTTGGGGGCCCTCTTACTAAGGTGCACTGAAAAATGGTCTGTGGTAGTGTAGATGCGTGTTTTGGGCGCACGCAGAACTATTTTTCAGTGCACCTGTAAAAAATGCCTTTTTTAAATTTTTGCTGAAAATGGACATGTGGCAAAATGAAAATAGCTGCGTGTCCATTTTGGGTCTGAGACCTTACCACCCGCGCCACAGACCTAATGGTAAGGTCTCATGCGGTAATGGTCAACGCGTGTAAAATGCCGATTACCGCCCACGCACGTATCAGATGCACGTAAAAAATGAAATTACCGCAAGGGCCACGTGGTAGCCAAGCAGTAACTCAAAACTGACACGCATTGGGCGTGCGTAGATGCCTACACGGTTTAGTAAAAGGGCCCCTTGAAGAACTGATTGTAGTTCCTTCCAAGACTCAGAAAGTAGACATCTGAGTTCTTCTGACGACTTCAACATGCAAAAACCATCACCAAAACTCATCAAGACAAATTTTAAAAGAACACTTTTACCTAGAAACACAAACTACAGCACAATTCAGGAATATCAACCAGACACAGGAAGGTGAGCACGTTGAAGAATACCAACCGGACACAGGAACATGAACACAAACACATTCAGGAATACTAACTGAACACAGGTACATGGACACGTTCAAGAATACCAACCAGACATGGGACTGTGAACACGTTCAAGAATACCAACCTGACATAAGGAAAATGCATGCAATGAATGGTATACAAAATCCCCTGATGTTCAAACAGAAGATATGCACAAGTTGACTTTGCCAACAAAATTAAAGGGTCTCCATCAGGACCTACAGACAGTCCCATCAAAGCTCCCACCAGCTAATTAGGAGAACATCCCTCTCCCTCACCATGCACAGCTAGGGTTACCATATGTCCAGATTTACCCGGACATGTCCTCTTTTTGAGGGCATGTCCGGTCAACCGGGCGGGTTTTGCCGATCTGCCCGTTTGTCCGGATTTCTGGACAAACGGGCAGATTGCTAGCCTCCCCTCCCCTTACTTACTAGTGCCCTGGTGATCTAGTGGCCTCTTCCGCCTTCGGGGCAGGAAAGAGCCCCCTCTTTCCTGCCTGGAGCGCTGCCCTGCATGCATCCTTCCTGTTGGTGATCCTCGGCGCCGATTCAAAATGGCGGCCATTTTGAATCCGCGCCGAGATCACCAACAGGAAGGATGCATACAGGGAAGCGCTCCAGGCAGGAAAGAGGGGGCTCTTTCCTGCCCCGAAGAGGTCACTAGACCACCAGGGCAGTAGTAAGAGGAGGGGATTGATGGAGAGGGGGGGCAACGGGGTATGTGGCAGGGGGGAGGGGAAAACGTGAACTCCCACTAAATCATAGGTCAGTAATTTTGGGATACTTCTAGACTCACTCCAATCTCACAAATTCAAACAACCTTTAAAAATTGTCTCAATCACTTGCGACAGCTACAAAATCTCTCTCCATATATCAATAAGACAAGTCTGACCACTTGGTCAAACCAAAAAGAATTTGTATCAGCTCCAACTAATTAATTCAGAATGCTGCAGCATGACTGATAGAAGGCTACGAGCGGTGTGACCACATCACATCCTTCCTGCAAAGGCTACACTGGCTACCAGTACCTTGCAGGGCTAAATTTAAAACTCTGTGTTTGATTTTCAAGATCCTCAGACAAAATGGGCCAGAGAGCTTAAAGAATAAGTTATCCCTTTACACACCTTTGAGTTCTCTAAGGTCCTCTCAAGGAGCATCACTATCTGTACCCTCATCAAAAGAAATTGTATGATGTGGTCAGTATGTTTTTACTAGCAAAAAAGGTGCCTGTACTCAAATGCTAGGCCACCCTTCAGGAGTGAGGTGATCACTGAGGGACCCACCGTAAAGTAGCCAGGCCCCCTGCAACCAGTCACAGAATCTATGACAAGGCAGAATTGGTGTGTAACATAGTAACATAGTAGATGACGGCAGAAAAAGACCTGCATGGTCCATCCAGTCTGCCCAAGACAAACTCATATGTGTATACCTTACCTTGAATTTGTACCTGTCCTTTTCAGGGCACAGACCATATAAGTCTGCCCAGCAGTATTTCCCGCCTCCCAACCACCAGTCCCGCCTCCCATCACTGGCTCTGTTACAGACCGTATAAGTCTGCCCTCCCCTATCCTCGCCTCCCAACCACCACCCCCTCTTCCCCCCAACTGCTCCGCCACCCAATTTCAGCTAAGCTTCTGAGGATCCATTCCTTCTGCACAGGATTCCTCTATGCATATCCCACGCATGTTTGAACTCAGTTACCGTTTTCATCTCCACCACCTCCCGCGGGAGGGCATTCCAAGCGTCCACCACCCTCTCCGTGAAAAAATACTTCCTGACATCTTTCCTGAGTCTGCCCCCCTTCAATCTCATTTCATGTCCTCTCGTTCTACCGCCTTCCCATCTCCGGAAAAGATTCGTTTGCGGATTAATACCTGAGCTCTTTCATTAAGACTTGGGGATTATAGGTCAATTTTAGCAGACAATGGAAAAGGTGCCGGTACTCAGTACCCCCTCAAAACATGCCCTGGATGTGGTAGTCACCTACGAGCCGTCTCAGGAGTAGCTCCCATGCTCTGGAATTTACTCCCAGATGGGCTACATCTAACTGAAGACTACCTCTACTGCAGGAAGCAGGTGAAAACTTGGCTCTTCTCCCAAGCAGTGGCGTTCCTAGGGGGGGGTGCGGTCTGCACCGGGTGCACGCTGCTGGGAGGGGGAGGGGAGGGGGGGCGGGGAGGGGGAGGGGCGCGCATGCCTGTCCTTCGTTCGTTCCATGCTTCCTCTGCCCCGGAACAGGTTACTTCCTGTTCCGGGACAGAGGGAGCATGGAACGAACGAAGCACAGGCGCGCGCGGCACCCCCCCAGCGGCGTGCACCCGGGGGGGTTCTTTCGCGGGGGGATGTCCTTTCGCCGAGGGGGGTCGCACTGCATCCGGGGGGGGCACTGCACCCGGGGGGTGGGGCGCATCGGCAATCTGCCCCGGATGTCAGCCCCCCTAGGAACGCCACTGCTCCCATGCCTTTAATACATGATAGGGTGACTGACTATACACTCATTCTGCACCTGGACTAGCTTGCTACACACACTGTAACTTAGACCAATTCCTTAAATCTTGTTTAACTGTACAAAAAACTTGCCATCTATTTATAGCAACTGACTGCACCACTCATCTTGTCCCCTTCTATATATCTGCACTTAGCCCTCAGCTACATAGTAAGCTATATTGTAGAAATGCATTGGCATCATATTTATGTTATTTAAATGTTATAATGTGTGCTTATGATACTGACATTGTATTATATCTGTTATTTGAATTTCAGTGCTGTTAAATGTGTATATTTTTGATACTGTTTCATGGTAGTCCTATTATTAGGTTTTAATTTGCTGTTTTCAAGTTTACCTTATTTACCCCTACTTACTAAGCCGTACTAGTGGCTTCTGGTATAATACTGCTGACACAGCTCATTCATAGTAACATAGTAGATGACGGCAGAAAAAGACCTGCACGGTCCATCCAGTCTGCCCAACAAGATAAACTCATATGTGCTACTTTATGTGTATACATGACCTTGATTTGTATCTGCCATTTTCAGGGCACAGACTGTAGAAGTCTGCCCAGCACTAGCCCTGCCTCCCCCCCCCCCCCCCCCCACCCACACCGGCTCTGCCACCCAATCTCTGCTAAGCTTCTGAGGATCCATTCCTTCTGAACAGGATTCCTTTATGTTTATCCCAAGCATTTTTGAATTCCGTTACCGTTTTCATCTCCACCACCTCCCACGGGAGGGCATTCCAAGTATCTACCACTCTCTCCATGAAAAAATACTTCCTGACATTTTTATTGAGTCTGCCCCCCTTCAATCTCGTTTCATGTCCTCTAGTTCTACCGCCTTCCCATCTCCGTAAAAGGTTCGTTTGTGAATTAATACCTTTCAAATATTTGAACGTCTGTATCATATCACCCCTGTTTCTCCTTTCCTCCAGGATATACATGTTCAGGTCTGCAAGTCTTTCCTCATACAGCTTGTAACGCAAATCCCATACCATTCTCGTAGCTTTTCTTTGCACCACTTCAATTCTTTTTACATCATTAACAAGATACAGCCTCCAAAACTGAACACAATACTCCAGGTGGGGCCTCACCAACGATTTATACAGGGGCATTAAAACCTCTTTTCTTCTGCTGGTCACACCTTTCTCAATACAGCCTAGCAACCTTCTAGCTACGGCCACCGCCTTGTCACACTGTTTCGTTGCCTTCAGATCCTCAGATACAATCACCCCAAGATCTCTCTCCCCGTCCATACATATCAGACTCTCACCGCCTAACACATACGTCTCCCGTGGATTTCTACTCCCTAAGTACATCACTTTGCATTTCTTCACATTGAATTTTAATTGCCAAACCTTAGACCATATTTCTAGCTTCTGCAGATCCTTTTTCATGTTTTCCAATCCCTCCGGGG
The DNA here is from genome assembly GCF_901765095.1 of Microcaecilia unicolor. Taxonomy (NCBI): domain Eukaryota; kingdom Metazoa; phylum Chordata; class Amphibia; order Gymnophiona; family Siphonopidae; genus Microcaecilia; species Microcaecilia unicolor. The sequence continues at coordinate 207,063,705 of NC_044039.1, forward strand.
TGTCCATTCTGTTACAAATCTTAGTATCATCCGCAAAAAGGCAAACTTTACCTTCTAATCCTTCGGCAATGTCACTCACAAATATATTGAACAGAATCGGCCCCAGCACCAATCCCTGAGGCACTCCACTACTCACCTTTCCCTCCTCCGAGTGAATTCCATTTACCACCACCCTCTGGCGTCTGTCCGTCAACCAGTTCTTAATCCAGTTCACCACGTTGGGTCCTATCTTCAGCCTGTCAAGTTTATTCAAGAGCCTCCTGTGGCGAACCGTGTCAAAAGCTTTGCTGAAATCTAAGTAGATTACGTCTATAGCACGTCTCTGATTCAGTTCTCCAGTCACCCAGTCAAAGAATTCAATGAGATTCGTTTGGCACAATTTACCTTTGGTAAAACCAAGTTGTCTCGGATCCTGCAACTTGTTGGCTTCCAGGAAATTCACTATCCTTTCCTTCAGCATCGCTTCCATTACTTTTCCAATAACCGAAGTGAGGCTTACCGGCCTGTAGTTTCCAGCTTCTTCCCTATCATCACTTTTGTGAAGAGGGACCACCTCCGCAGTTCTCCAATCCCACGGAACCTCTCCCATCTCCAAGGATTTATTAAACAAATCTTTAAGAGGACCCGCCAGAACATCTCTGAGCTCCTTCAAAATCCTGGGGTGGAACCCGTCCGGTCCCACGACTTTGTCCACCTTTAGCTTTTCAAGTTGTTCATAAACACTCTCTTCCGTCAACGATGCTGTATCCTCTCCATTCTCATTTGTACTTTTGCCAGTCAATCTCGGTCCTTCTCCAGGATTTTTTTCTGTGAAAACAGAACAAAAGTATCTGTTTAGCAAATTTGCTTTTTCTTCATCATTATCTACATAGTGGTTCGCAGCATCATTCAGTCTCACAATTCCATTTTTAGTATTCCCACTTTGAATGGGCTGCGTCAGCATTGCCGTGTGGCTTAGTAAACAGGGGGATTATTGTATTTATGTTTATATTTTGTCATTTTTAGTATTGTTATGCTGTTAACAAAATTGTAAGTTTTATGTTAAACTGTACCTTCTGTACACTACCTTGAATCTCTTCATAAAGGTGGTGAATAATCCCAGTAACTAACTAAATAAATAAATAGGATCACTCACATGCCTAAAATATTCACATGCAATTGAATCCATTGCAGTATTCAGGTTACGTGCATAAATCTTTAACACATTGCAGTCCTCCAGAAAGCTTCATATGTTATGCAAATTTATGCATATAAGAAAGCCTGAAGTGAAGTTGTTTTTCTCTGCTGTTATAGAAGCTGTTTTATTATTATTATTATTGGAAACTGCTAAAATGCTTTTTGAACTGTTGGTTTGTAAGGCTAAACTACTGTGTTAGAAATTTGTTCCTAATCTGGGTAATACAAAAGACCCCATAAATAACATTAGTATCCACATATATGGACAATATTGCACAGTGCATTTTCCAATCCTTGATAAGGGATGGTAGACCACAATTGTTTTTAAGAGGCACCAGATCTTTTAATAGCTGCTTTCGCCTGTGAAACTGTAGACAGCGTTTAAAAATAGGGGAAGTTTTGCATGTGCTATTTGACAAAATGAAGACAGCTTGTTCTAGCTAGCTTTTCTATTTTTCTTCTGGCACAAATATTTTTACAAAGTGTCAAAACTGTAGCATAGCAAGTGATCGTTACCAGCGCCCTGGCCAAGATACATGCAGGCTTCAAGTAATGCATACGAGTCTGAGGGCTCCCAGAAACTAATAAAAATCAGCGTAGTATTTTGATCGTCAAGATCTTACCTAAACCTACACTACCCAAATTGCAAAGGACTGAAATACAAAACAACTTATGCAGCCGGCTTCTCCTACATAAGCGCACAACTATGGGATGGGCTCCCAAAAGCTGTGAAAACAATCCACGACCACTCGAACTTCAGGAATTCACTAAAAACCAACCTCTTCAAAAAGGCCTACCCCAACAACCCCACCTCTTCACCTACCAACACAGCATGACTATGATCGAACAGGACATCACGCAATCTTCATCCATTCCGACCCTCCACTTATATCTCATACGATCACTATACAACTTTGTATTTGTTATCCACCGACTGGCCAATGCCTTTGACGGTACTATGTAAGCCACATTGAGCCTGCAAATAGGTGGGAAAATGTGGGGTACAAATGCAACAAATAAAAAAAATACAGTACTAAGCCGCTCATTCCAAAAAAATAAGCAGTTTACAATAAAATTAGCCAGTCCAAACAGTGGGAATAAACAATTCTAAAAAAAAGAAAATAAAAACATAACCAATAAGAAAATAAATTATAATTCATCCTGTATCAAGTATGTGAAAAACAAAAAAGAAGTCTTTAGATGTTTATAAAAAGTAAAATCTGAATGTTCTTGTTTAACATTTAATGGAAGACCATTCCAGATTCATTCAGATTTCAGAGCTTTCAAAATTCATTTGATGATTAGGTTTCTGTAGGTAGAATGGAGACTGTTATTGGCATATTTCTGGCACGTCCTTCAGTGAACTCTGAATCTCTCTTCCAGGCATTGCTGAAAATGTTTTCGATTTGTTGATTAACAAAAAAATTTTTCAACTATTTGTCTTCCAGTAGTCGAAAAGATTTAAGGGCCTCTTTTATCAAGCCGCACTTTGAATAGGCTCTGTTGGCATTGCTACGCGAGGACTGCTTCCATGGCTCGATAAGAGGCCCTGAGTGAAGTGAGTGGGTGGTCTTTTCGCATCTTAAGACTAGTCTATATTTAAATAAATATTAGGAAGATAGTTTTATGAAGCTTGTTCTGTGTTTTACAGGTGAAAAAGGGGTTTTATAGATTCGTGCAGCCATATACGGTATCAAGCGAGTTCCCACCCACCAATTCCCCCCAAGACAATTGCCACATAAGGGGGGCAATTCCCACCAAGGACTTTCCCCCCTGGTCATTTCCCACCCTCCCTAGCCATTTTTTTAACCGACCGTAGCTTTTTTTCTTGTAATGGGTCCCATAAGTCCTGGTGGTGCTTTTTTTTTTAAGGCGTCTGGAACAAGGAGGTTAGAGCAGCATTTGAATGTACACAGAGAACGTATAATAAGGAATAACTTTTCATAGGTAGAGTAGTCATTTGTTATAAATCGTAATCAGTATGTCATTCTGAGGGACTGAATTAAGTTGAAACCTAGTCTGGGGGGTGTGAGGGGATTGCCCCCCCCCCCCACATGAACTGCAGTTTGTATTTATCTATTTACGTCTTTATGACATTTATATCCCGGATTAAACATGAAATATGTTGAAATCTAGTTTGGGTGTGTGGGGGGGGGAGGGGGCTTTGACCCCTCCACACAAACTGCATGTCTGGAAGGGGAAAGGGATGTTAAAAGATAATGTTGTGGGGGGGGGGGGGTGTGAGGAGGTACTGTCCCCCCCCCCCCAAACAATGTGGAAGAGAAAAGGGAGGGAGGTTACTTGTCCTAGTATGGTTTGTACTTTTGAGGTTATGGGTGGAAATTGTCCTCCCTGGTGTGTTGGGAATTGGTTCAGTGGAAATTCTCCTAGGTGGGAATTGTCCGGGTGGATATTGGTGGGTGGGAACTGACCTAAAACCCTATATACACGCATAAAAAAAAGTAAGCCCATGGAAAAATGCACCTACTTTAGGAGATCTGTGCAAAGAGTTAATATAAATACTCAGTAGATTACCCCCCCCCCCCCCTTTTACAAAGCCACGCGGTAATCCGACACAGACAATTCACTTTGAGGCACTTTGTCTAAGCTGCAGTTAAAGGAGCCCTGCAGTAGTGGCAGCGGCCATTTTTACCACGTGCCAGGGCCCCTTTTACCGTAGTAGGTAAGAAGGCTCAAAAATGAAATGGCCATGTTTGCACTTACCGCACCGTCATTTCAGGGGGATCTCTTACCACCATCCACTGAGGTGGCGGTAAGGGCTCCTGCACTAACCTGCTGGTAATCAGACAGCACACAATGCTGCCCGATTACTGCCGGGTAACCCCATGCGGAAATAGTTTTCAAAATATTTCCGCTAGCGCCAGAAATCGCACGTGCTGGAGGTGAAACTACCGCTGGCACTCATGTTGGGCCAAGGTGGTTCTGGATTGCAACCCTTTAGCAAAAGAGCCCCCTTTCACTGGACTGTGTCGGCACTACTGCTCTGACAGCTGCTAGCGTAAAAGGAAGAGGTTAGTGCCATAGAAAACAAAAGTGGTGATGGAGACTCTCCCTGAAATATGCCTCACTGGATCTTGATGTTAGGAATGACAAAGGGACCCTTTTACTAAGCCGCCATAGGCTCTACGTGTGTGCAGCGCATGCCAGAATGAGACTACCGCCAGGCCAGTGCGCCCTCCTATTGGTATGTAATGCTGGGATGAATTATTTCTTTCTTTCATCCTACGCATGCCGGTTCCGGTGGCACTTGGCGTGCGCCAACCAATCACCGCGCGTGTAGCACGTGAGCCTTTACTGCTAGATCAATGGGTGGCATTAAGGGCTCAGGCCGGTTTCATTTTTTTTTGTAGATGCGGTAAAACCTGGCCCTGTGCATGCCCAACACGCATACCTACTCTACCGCAGGTCACTTTTTACTGTCATCTTCATATTTCAGATGGAGTGTGGTTTGCTAGATTTTGATGATGAGTTTTAAATACTCGATCAATTTTGACACAATTTATTATCCAGAAATGGGGGGTGCTTTCAAAGGCTTTCGATCCACGCTATACTGAGATTTCTGCTTTTCTTGGCACTGGCCATGATGGCTTTATTTAGCATTAATTGGTCTTTGGTTCAATATACTCCCTGTTTATTGCCCTTTCGCTCTATTGCCATTGATGTTATTGAAGTCAAATTTTTTTTTTTTTTAATTTTTTTGTTACATTTGTACCCCGCGCTTTCCCACTCATGGCAGGCTCAATGTGGCTTACATGGGGCAATGGAGGGTTAAGTGACTTGCCCAGAGTCACAAGGAGCTGCCTGTGCCTGAAGTGGGAATTGAACTCAGTTCCTCAGGACCAAAGTCCACCACCCTAACCACTAGGCCACTCCTCCACTGTTGCTACTATTTGAGATTCTACATGGAATGTTGCTATTCCACTAGAAGTCGGCCCTTGAAGATCACCAATGTGGCCGCGCAGGCTTCTGCTTCTGTGAGTCTGACGTCCTGCGCAGCCTTCTACATGGAATGTTGCTAGTGGAATAGCAACATTCCATGTAGAATCTCCAATAGTAGCAACATTCCATGTAGAATCTCCAATAGTATCTATTTTATTTTTGTTACATTTGTACCCTGCGCTTTCCCACTCATGGCAGGCTCAATGCGGCTTACATGGGGCAATGGAGGGTTAAGTGACTTGTGCCAGGAATCGAACTCAGTTCCTCAGGACCAAAGTCCACCACCCTAACCACTAGGCCACTCCTCCTTCTAGTTTTTAGGGAGGGATATAAACCTATGAATTTCATCCTATTGCCTTGTTTTGTTGTTAATTAGGGGTCCCTTTACTAAGTTGCGGTGAAAGGGGGCCTGCGCTAGCATCAGTGCATGTTTTTGACGCACACCGAGGCCCCCTTTTACCACAGTGCCAACCCTTCTCCCTTACTGTTATTGACGTGGACTTCTTGCTACATGTTTTATGTATGGGGGAAAGGTAAAGGGAATGGGACTTAATATACCGCCTTTCTGTGGGTTTTCCAACTATATTCAAAGCGGTTTACATATTATTTACAGGTACTTATTTGTACCTGGGACAATGGGGCAATGGAGGGTTAAGTGATTTGCCCAGAGTCACAAGGAGCTGCAGTGGGAATTGAACCCAGTTCCCCAGGCTCAAAGTCTGCTGCATTAACCACTAGGCTATTCCTCCACTAGCAACATTCCATGTAGAATCTTCAAATAGTAGCAACTTTCCAGAATCTCAAATAGTAGCAACAGCAACATTCCATGTAGAATCTCAAATAGGGAAAGGGAAATGGGACTTGATATACCACCTTTCTGAGGTTTTTGCAACTACATTCAAAGCGGTTTACATATATTCAGGTACTTATTTTGTACCAGGGGCAATGGAGGGTTAAGTGACTTGCCCAGAGTCACAAGGAGCTGCAGTGGGAATTGAACCCAGTTCCCCAGGATCAAAGTCCGCTGCACTAACCACTAGGCTATTCCTCCATGTATGTAAGATTTAATTAGAAAATAAAGCTAAATAAAAATATAGGAATAAATAAATAACTTCCATTGACAAATATTGCATTGAAAAGCATGCAGTCTGTGGGAAGACCAGTTATGGGTCTGTCATTTTTGGGAATATTATTTGGATCTCCCTTTGAAAGAAGAAATGTTCTTCCACCACTGGCTGCCTGACCAATTAAGGGGCCCTTTTACAGAGTGGCTGTAAGCCCCAACATGGGCTTCCGCTCGCTCTTCCGGGGCTACCGCCAGCCCAACACAGCCACTGGCAGTAGTCCTGCCCTGAGCGTGTCCCTTTTCTGGGGGAAAAAAAGAAAAACTCCACAAATGGCTTGCGCAGCGCTAACCCGCTTATCGCCACCTCAGTGGGCGGTGGTAAGGGCTCCCCGCTGCATGGTCATGCTTAAGAGTTCTCTTACCGCATGGCCATGTGTGTCTGGGGGCTTTTTTTTACCTGCTGCTGTGAAAAGGGCCCTGGCATACGGGAAAAATGGCCCCTGCCACTAGTGTAGCACCCTTTTTCCCGCAGCTTGGTAAAAGGACCCCTGTTTTTTGCAATCTGCCAGGTCTTGATGGACAGACGTAAACTGTTTGAGTCAAAAAACGGTCAATCCGTCTGGCCCTGGACTTTCAAGTTTGGGACTCTTTCTAACCTGTTTTCTAACTCTGTCTTTCTTATTTCACGCTATTCCATAGCTTTGATGTTTGCCTTTTTCAAATTCTCCCATGTGTAGGGTATCCATTTTGCTTTCCGATTGGACTCTACAGTAATTTTTCCCAAGTCCGGTCCTGGAGTACCCCCTTGCCAGTCAGGTTTTCAGGATGTCCACCATGAATATGCATGAAAGAGATTTGCAACTAATGGAAGCAGTATATGCAAATCAAGTTCATGCATATTCATTGTGGATATCCTGAAAACCTGACTGGCAAGGTGGGGGAGGTACTCCAGGACTGGATTTGGAAAACTGCTCTACAGGATCATCATATAACATTCTCTAGAATATTTTTCTAGTTCAGCTTTAGTTGATGGTATTTTCACTATACGGATGCTCCTTTCCAATTCCCTGTAGAACTGCTTTCGGTTCTCTCTGAATAATTTATTTTGATATCTCACATCTGTTTTCTTATTTCTGCAGTTGTTGTGCTTCAGCTGCTACTTTTAATTTATTGTTTGAGCATATGAATTCAGTGTCTTCCTCTGTTATTTATTTATTTTTGTTACATTTGTACCCCGCGCTTTCCCACTCATGGCAGGCTCAATGCGGCTTACATGGGGCAATGGAGGGTTAAGTGACTTGCCCAGAGTCACAAGGAGCTGCCTGTGTCTGAAGTGGGAATTGAACTCAGTTCCTCAGGACCAAAGTCCACCACCCTAAGCACTAGGCCACTCCTCCACTGCTACTATTTGGGATTCTACATGAAATGTTGCTATTCCACTAGCAACATTCCATGTAGAAGTCGGCCCTTGCAGATCACCAATGTGGCCGCGCAGGCTTCTGCTTCTGTGAGTCCGACGTCCTGCACGTACGTGCAGGACGTCAGACTCACAAAAACAGAAGCCTGCGCAGCCTTCTACATGGAATGTTGCTAGTGGAATACAACATTCATGTAGAATCTCCAATAGTAGCTACAGAATCTCAATAGTAGCAACATTCCATGTAGAATCTCCAATAGTAGCAACATTCCATGTAGAATCTCCAATAGTGTCTATTTTATTTTTGTTACATTTGTACTCTGTGCTTTCCCACTCATGGCAGGCTCAATGCTGCTTACATGGGGCAATGGAGGGTTAAGTGACTTGCCCAGAGTCACAAGGAGCTGCCTGTGCCTGAAGTGGGAATCAACTCAGTTCCTCAGGACCAAAGTCCACCACCCTAACCACTAGGCCACTCCTCCACAGCATGTTTCAATTTGATGATATGAACCTCTCATTATCTTTGGCAATCTTGATCCTTTTAGATACCGGTCTATCAGGGATACCTAGCCCTACAATGATTGAATTTTTTAATTAGTTTTTTTCTGGGGACCAGAGGCAAGATGGCTGCCTAGCAAGGATGTTGAACTCTGGCTGGATGTTTCTAAGCCCCTAGAAATGTTTTTTTTTGTACCTTTTCTTATGCTAAATGGAAAGGGAAGCTGCAGGCTACTACTACTACTACTAAACATTTCTAAAGCGCTACTAGGGTTACGCAGCGCTGCACAATTTACATAGAGGGACAGTCCCTGCTCAAAGAGCTTACAATCTAGTAGACAAGTGAACGGTCAAATTGGGGCAGTCTGGATTTACTGACGGTAAGAGTTAGGTGCCGAACGCAGCAATGAAGAGGTGGGTTTTAAGCAGAGACTTGAAGATGGGCAGGGAGGGGGCTTGGCGTATGGGCTCAGGAAGGTTGTTCCAGGCATAGGGTGAGGCGAGGCAGAATGCCTCCAGCTTGCTGTCGAGACCCCATTTGCTGCAAACAGAGATTTAGCAGTTTGTCTGTAAGAGTGCTGTATTGGCCGTACCTGCAATGCAGGGCATGAGGAAGAGCCCTGATTCGGGGAGCAAGGGATTGCTCAGTCCGATGGGCCCAGCTGCACCTCTGGCACTCCAAGCCATGGCAATGTCTGAGATGCTGTCAACAGCTGGAATCCCACCAACTGCTGCAGCTTCTGTTGAAGGGCTGGCTCTGCCCTCTAGCTCTGGAAACTTCACATCAGTAACTGGAGTGATTACCTCAGTTTCTTCCAAAGGTACTTTGACTGAGGCAGGAATGAACTTTGTTGTTCCTTCCCTGGTGAAGCCAATGGTGGTGATTCTTGACTCCATATGGGCTACTTTGGAGGTGCTGTATAAGGTTTGTGCCTTACATTTCCCTGTTATTGGAGAGCATGCCATCAGGATACAGAAACTTGAGGAAACAGTGAGTTCTTTTGGAGGGACAATGGAGAACCCTTTGGGTCTATTGCAGCAGGTAAATCAGTCTCAGGCTACAGTTTTGCAAGATAATTGAACCTTCGTTTGTTAAATTTTTCTCAATTAATGACATCAATGCCTAAAGAATTATTTTATAGATATTTGAAAGAGGTATTTAAATACACTGAAGAAGGCTTCCCTCCATTGCATAGGATTTATTATCTTCCTAGGTCACGGGAACAGCCTACTCTGGAAAGGAAAATGTCTATTGTAGGTGTTTCTTTGGATAGTCTAGACCTGATTGGTATCCTGAACGAAATCTGCTGAAGACATGATTGTAAGGACTTCCTTATTAGTGACTTTTGTATTCCACCAAAATAAAGATGCTTTAATGAGACTTTATTGTAAACCTAGAGATCTGAATTTTCTTGAAGGCCCTCAAGCTAAGTCAGATAAACTCAGGGGGGTCTTTTACTAAATCTTAGCTCGAGCTATATGCAGCAGGGCCCCAGGGCCGCTGAGAGGGGGGGCAGGGGGTGGGCAAAATTCCCCGGGCCTCCAAGGGGGGCCCAATGCCAGGGTCAGGCCACCGGCGCTGCAGTCCCCGGTCTCACCTGCCTGCTTCCACGGCTCCAGGCCCCCTTCATTCAAAGCGGCAGTCGCAGATCGCGTCTCTTCTGGCCTTCCCTCCCTGTGTCCAGCCCTTGCGGAAACCGGAAGTTACATCAGACAAGGGCGGGACACAGGGAGGGAAGGCCAGAAGAGACGCGATCTGCGACTGCCGCTTTGAATGAAGGGGGCCCGGAGCCATGGAAGCAGGCAGGTGAGACCGCGGACTGCAGTGGCAGGGGGAGCAATGGGGGGGGGCAGCAGCAGTGGGGGGACAGAGGCGGGGTGGCCTTACCCCGGGCCCGGCCTAGTCTCTCGGCGGCCATGCAGGTCCCATAGGAATAAAATGGGCCCTGCTTCAGATAACTCGAACTAAGCTTTAGTAAAAGACCCCCTCAGTCATTCTGTCAAATCAATATGGCCGTTACCCTCTGAGCAGAGTAGTAAACTAGTTTTTTTTTTTAATTTTAATTTTTATGCATATACAATTATTTCAAGGAATTACACTTGATTGGAAAGTGTTACTTTTAGGAATAGAGAAAAAGGAAAAAAAGAAAGAATTACATTAGCATCTTTAACACTCAAGTCCACATTATGAGAGAGATATCGATTATAGAGGAGGATAAAAAGGAAAAAAATTCTTTTAAGGATATTTAACATCTAGGAGAAATTTAAGGAAGGTTAATATTATTTCGCTCCTTCAGTTCTTTTAGAGGCCACAAATGTTGTTAGATGAGATGGATCCATGGAAACGTATTTGTGAGCATTAAAGGTTACTCTGCATTTACATGGAAATCGAAGGTAAAATGTTCCGCCTAGCCGCAATACTTCTGGTTTCAGTATCAGAAATTGTTTACGTTTCTTTTGTGTGTCATTAGAGACATCTGGCAATAATAATATCTTTAATCCCAAGAACAGTTTATCCTTACGTTTAAAAAACATTTTGAACAACCATTGCTTAATCTGGAAATAAAGCTACCGTGGCTACCAAAGTTGCCGCGGTGGCTTGTTCAGTATCTGATGTCTCGAGGAAATTTGTAATATCCAGAGATGGATGTTGTTGCAATAGTGGTTCTTGCAGTTTTTGAGGAACATAAGGTTATCAATAGAAATCAAACAAAATAAAACATGGAAAAGAAAATAAGATGATAACTTTTTTATTGGACATAACTTAATACATTTCTTGATTAGCTTTCGAAGGTTGCCCTTCTTTGCCCTTCGGAACGATCTGACGAAGAAGGGCAACCTTCGAAAGCTAATCAAGAAATGTATTAAGTTATGTCCAATAAAAAAGGTATCATCTTATTTTCTTTTCCATGTTTTATTTTGTTTGATTTCTATAGATTCTACATGGAATGTTGCTATTCCACTAGCAACATTCCATGTAGAAGTCGGCCCTTGTAGATCACCAATGTGGCCGCGCAGGCTTCTGCTTCTGTGAGTCTGACGTCCTGCACGTACATGCAGGACGTCAGACTCACAGAAACAGAAGCCTGCGCAGCCTTCTACATGGAATGTTGCTAGTGGAATAGCACCACGGGCCTTTAAAATGGAACAAAGTTCTTTAATGAATGAGCCTTGACCCGACACGGGCCGTGTTTCGGTGACTAGCACCTGCGTCAGGGGTCACAGTGATGACGTGGAAAACTTGGGGAATAACTCGAATATTTTCATCTACAATATTCCTTACCCCACGTATCATTTTGATACAGAAAGTGAAAGTGCCTTGGTGCTTTGTAGCTTTTACTACATGAGACGTGGGGTAAGGAATATTGTAGATGAAAATATTCGAGTTATTCCCCAAGTTTTCCACGTCATCACTGTGACCCCTGACGCAGGTGCTAGTCACCGAAACACGGCCCGTGTCGGGTCAAGGCTCATTCATTAAAGAACTTTGTTCCATTTTAAAGGCCCGTGGTGCTGTTTTTTTGTTTGGACTTTAGTTTGTACTTTGTTCCCTCTCTTTTGTTATATGCTAGTGGAATAGCAACATTCCATGTAGAATCTCCAATGGTATCTATTTTACTGTCATAGTAATGCTTGAATGTTTTCACTTATATACACTGTCAGCTAGCACATTTGCTTATTTCCGATCTGACGAAGAAGGGCAACCTTCGAAAGCTAATCAAGAAATGTATTAAGTTATGTCCAATAAAAAAGGTATCATCTTATTTTCTTTTCCATGTTTTATTTTGTTTGATTTCTATTGATAACCTTTAAGAGCGGACTAACACGGCTACCACACTCCTCTACTTGAGGAACATAATCAACCTGAGAAAGAGGTGGTAAATTTGCCTCAGGTATCTCCAGAATTTCTTTAAAATAGCGTTTTAACATCTCCAGTGGACTTATCATTTTAACTCTCGGAAAGTTTATAAATCTTAAATTGTATCTTCGCATATAATTATCATAAATTTCCATTTTGTTCCTCAAGTTGGAGATATCCTTTAATATAACCGTTTGAACATTCCCCATATTTATTACTTTTTCTTCCATCTTGCCAATCTTTTCAGAGCACGCTTTTATTTCAACTAGTAAACCAGTTATTTTATCCAACATTCGAATCCAAGAAAATTTCACTAAACCTACTTGTCATAATACATAATTGTTTTGGAGCTGTTCTGAAAGGATGGCTAATATAGCAACTGCACTTCTTTCACTAGCAGGTTGAAAGATAAGACTATTTTTTTCTACTAGTCTCATATATCAAGCACCAGCAGTAATAGAACTCCATTCTATTCCAACTGAGAAAAACCCGAAACTATTAAAAACTTTCCATTTTAAGAAATGTTTATCTTAATGCCGAGTTTTGGCTAGTTTGTACATTGATATTGGTTTTTTTTTTCATTTTGATTATGCTTTGCGTGTTCTTAGTTTGTAGGGTCTGCCTGTTCATTCTTTCTTGTGATCCGCATTGAACTCTAAGGGTAGCTGCAGGATATAAGAACTAATGTAATTGTTCACTATCTGAACTTCCGGTTCAGAGGCTCATCTAGGCTCAGTGGAACATCTTTCGGTTGGTGGTTAGGAGGCGGGGCTAGTGCTGGGCAGACTTATATGGTCTGTGCCCTGAAAATGACAGATAACAAATCAAGGTAAGGTATACACAAAAAGTAGCACATATGAGTTTATCTTGTTGGGCAGACTGGATGGACCATGCAGGTCTTTTTCTGCCATCATCCACTATGGTACTAAGAGGGAGGGGCCTGTGTGGGGAGAGTCTCCACTACAAACATTATGGATATCCAGAAAACATGATTGATTGTGGGGACCCAGGACAGCTGTGGGAAAATATATAGAGTACTGTATTTAAAAAGAGGTCCGATATTGAAAACCATGCATCTGATTGATTGATTGATTGATTGATTGATTAATTTTATTTTAACGTCTGCAACATGGACAAAAGATTGAGGCTTCTGTGGCCCGAGAAATGTAGAGGTGCCTGTATTGTATTGTATTTATTTATTTATTTATATTATTCACACAACCTAAGCATTCTCGGTGGATTACAATTACAAACGTAGGGACCCTTTTACTAAGACACTTAGGGGCCTACGCGCATCCAACTTGCGTCAATTTTGAACTACCATCCAGCAATCATTTGGCCCAGGCAGTAATTTCATTTTTTACGCAAGTCCACTATGTGCACCGGAAAATATATGTTATTTTCCAGTGCACGGCACTAACCGGGCAGTAATCGGCATCGTACACACGTTGACGATTGCCGCCCAGTTAAAGCATGAGACCTTACTGCTAAGTGAACGGGTGGCGGTAAGGTCTCAGACCCAAAATGGACGTGCGCCAATTTTCATTTTCCGCATGTCCATTTTCAGCCAAAAAAAAGAGGCATTTTTTACAAGCTTGCTGAAAAATGGATCTGTGCACGTTCAAAATACGCGCGCACACTAGCGTAGGCCATTTTTCAGCACACCTTAGTGAAAGGACCCCTTAATCTTTCCATACATTTAAAACACACCTTAACTCAAGTGGAGGGGCATAATCAAATGGGGCGCCCAAGTTTTCCTGAGGGCGTCCTCGCAGGACATTCCTCGCGAAGGGGCGGGAAAACCTGTATTATCGAAACAAGATGAGCGTCCATCTTTCGTTTCGATAATACGGTCGGGGACGCCCAAATCTCAACATTTAGGTCGACCTTTTTGCCAGTCTCTATGCCAGCCTCAAATGTCATACCCAGCTCCATGACAGCAGTATGCAGGTCCCTGGAGCAGTTTTAGTGGGTGCAGTGCACTTCAGGCAGGCAGACCCAGGCCCATCCCCCCCCCCCCCACCTGTTACAGCTGTGGTGGCAAATGTGAGCTCTTCAAAACCCACAAAACCCACCCCCTAAGGGGTGAAGAGGGGCACCTACATGTGGGTACATGTAGGTGCCCCTCTTCACCCCTTAGGGCTATGGTAGTGGTGTACAGTTGTGGGTAGTGGGTTTTGGGGGGGGGGGTTGGATAGGTAAAGGGAGCTATGTACCTTGGAGCAATTTCTGAAGTCCACTGCAGTGCCCCCTAGGGTGCCCGGTTGGTGTCTTGGCATGTCAGGGGGACCAGTGCACTACGAATGCTGGCTCCTCCCACAACCAAATGGCTTGGATTTGGTCGTTTCTGAGATGGGCGTCCTCGGTTTCCATTATTGTCGAAAATCGGGGATGACCATCTCTAAGGACGACCATCTTTAAGGTCGACCTAAATTTCGCAATTTGGGTGTCCCCGAACGTATTAGCGAAACGAAAGATGGAGGCCCATCTTGTTTCGATATTACGGGTTTCCCCGCCCCTTCGCTGGGACTTCCTGCGAGGATGTCCTCAGGAAAACTTGGGTGCCCTGTTCGATTATGCCCCGCAATATAAACCAAATATACAAAATATATGTCAACATTACGGACACGATACTCCCGTTCCCTCTCCTCCTTCATCCTTCCACTTTTTGAATAGAATGAACATTTTCACACTGTTTTTCTTTTGTAGGATTGAGATACTTTAAAATTACTCTTGAAAGAACATTTTGCTTTCTTATTATACCTTTGAAGCATCGCAAGGTCAGTAATCTAGAGCACATATACAATCTTAATATAAATAACAAAATACATAGCCCCAAAGAAACTATGTAATGTTATACAGTATATTTTTGACATCTTGCATCTTTTAATATTATTTTTAATATTATTTTTATTGTTTTGTTTTAAAGATATGTATATGATTGTTTTATATATTTTTGTATACATGTTATATATTTGTATAATTTTTACAAATTTGTATATGATTTTATATGTTTTGGAGACTCCTGAGGCAGGTGCGTAGGCGCTGAAACACGGCAGCTGTGTTGAGTCATTTGATATTCTTTAATAAAGACTTTTGATTGAGTATAAGTCTCCCTTAGTTTGTGCCAGATCATCCTACTGCTTTGTTTGCTGCACTACTTTGACGTATGGATTGAGGTTGAGATTGAGGAGTGGTCTAGTGGATAGGGTGGTGGACTTTGGTCCTGAGGAACTGAGTTCAATTCCCACTTCAGGCACAGGCAGCTCCTTGTGACTCTGGGCAAGTCACTTAACCCTCCATTGCCCCATGTAAGCCGCATTGAGCCTGCCATGAGTGGGAAAGCGCAGGGTACAAATGTAATAAAAAAATTAAATAAGGTTTCCTCCTCTTCTTGTGGCTGCTCCTCGCTTTTCTCTCTGCTGCTTTCCATCATTTTAGTGGTTTACAGTAGAAGTTCCACAGAAATGATTTATTTATTATATTATTATTTATTAGGATTTATTTACCACCCTTTTGAAGGAATTCACTCAAGACAGTGTATAGTAAGAATAAATCAAATATGAGCAATAGACAATTAGAGCAGTAAAAATAATCAAACAGCAATGGAGGAGTGGCTTAGTGGTTAGAGCACTGGGCTTGACATCCAGAGGTGGCCAGTTCAAATCCTGCTGCTGCTCCTTGTGATCAGGGTTGCCAGATTGAAAAAAATTTTCCCGCCCAAAGTTAAACCCTGCCCCCGACATCATCAACCCCACCTCCAACATATTTAACCCCGCCCCCATCATACCCTCCAGCGTCTTTAACCCCGCCCCCAACATAGCCACCGACATCACTAACCCCGCCACCAATGTCATTAACCCCGCCTCTGCGGGGCTTCTATTGGACCAAATTGGACCAATGGAAGCCCCCAAACCCGCACCGCAGCTTTTTAAAAGCCGCCCAATTTCCTGCAGCCCACAAAAATTGCCCGCAACCGGTTGCGGAAAGCCGCCCAATTGTGTGGGAAACCCGCAGACCTGGCAACACTTAACTCTCCATTGCCTCAGGTACAAAATTAGATTGTGAGCCCTTCAGGGACAGAGAAATACCCAGTGTACCTGAATGTACAGTAACTCACCTTGAGCTACTACTGAAAAAGGTGTGAGCAAAATATAAATTAATAAAAAAAAAAAATTAATAATACAAATATGGCATAATATACTTACAATGTCAACACAATACATAATAGAACAAGAAATGTAAGGCAAACTATTAATGTTTCTGAATTACTGGTGGGAGGGGTTATTTCATTTTGTTTTTCTGGAAAGAACAATCATGTTAAGTTGAAAATGGGGCCTTTTCACATAAGTATGCTAAGCAGGGGCAGGCACTGAGGGTGATCTGGGACCCCACCCAGCTGCTGCCTGACACACACCCTACCGCCGATCTGCCCCCCCCCCTACTGCCACAGCTGATGCCTCTGATGCCCCAGTCCTACCTAAAGGGCCCTGGTGGTCCATTGGTCTGTGTGTGTGTGTGGGGGGGGGGGGGGGAACAGGTTCTTTCCTGCCCACTGCGCTGCCGCTGTTCCCCCACCTGCCAGCATCGCCATGTTTTCAAAATGGTGGTTGAGACTTCCAAAGATGGTCTCGACAGTCTTGCGAGATTTCTGCAGGGAGTCTCAGCCGCCATTTTTAAAGTATGGCAGTGCTGGGCAGGGGGAATAGCAGCAGCACAATGGCAGGAAAGAACATGTTGTCCCGTCCCGTTCACCCCCCCCCCCCCGCAGAGGCCACTAGATCACCAGCAGCACACCTGTAAAGGTAGGACCGGGGAGGACTGTAGTGTGCGGCAGGCATCCGGGCGGAGCCTCTGGGCCCTCGAGCACTGTCCGTGTTGCCCAAATGGTCAGTGCAACCCTGGTGCTAAGTGTTTGCACTTACAATGTATATTTTGTGCAAAAACTAGTGCACAGTTAAGTGTAAAGACTGTGCAGTAAATGCAGGGGGCTGTTTTATTGTGTGTTAGCCGTTAGTGCAGATCTATGCTAATGTTTAGCATGTGGTAAAGCCTGCACTAGCTGCTAAATGCAACTTAGCAAAAGGCTCCATTGAGTTCCTGTGTTTCTCTCTTCTCCAATCAGCAGTGCTAAATACTGCCCTCTTAATATCAGTCATCTCTTACTGCTTCCTCACCGGGTCTCATTTATTTTTCCCTAACCTATTATACATCGCATAATGCATCCTTCAAAACCCCTCTTCCTTGAGCCTTCTTTTCAGGTGACCGTAATATATAAAATCATGGGTGTCCAAGTTTTTCAACAGTGGGCCACATGTTCAGAAACCCACATAGTTCAACAGGCCTGGTGTTAAAACATGCTGGAGCCCAGGGTAGAAACTTGGGAGAAAGCCCCAGAGCTCACCAGCAGGCTGCATTTCCTTCAGCTTTAAGCATATTTGCAGACCCCCCAAGCATGAGGGTCCATGGCAGGAGCCCTGTTTGCATCCCCCTAACGCCGGCCCTGTGTTTGAGAACTGCAGAATTTTTTTTTATAGTAGGGCCATCAGTTCAGAAATGCTTATGTGTGTGGGTTGCATGAATATTTTAGCCTGTTATAGCATGATTTATGCTAATTAAAATGTATGAATCTCTTCTGAAATTGTGACTTTATATCCACTGAAAAGCTCTGCGATTCTTCAAAATCATGTGGGATAATTAATTTTCCTTTTTGGCTAACACGCAAGTGGGCCACATTTGGCCGGCAGGTTGCACTTGACTTTCGTGCCACACATTAGATGCCCCTGATATAAGTGGTTTCTATGTGCTTGACTGTGCATAGGATTTGAATGAAGATAAGATACAAGAGAGTCCTGACTTGCTAGGAGAGAAGAATACAGAGCTTTCAAAACACCTGCAGGGTTTTTTTTTCTCCTGACACAAATTTGCCAACATGTGGGTGATTTGGTTTCAAAAATGCATCCATCTGTACTACTGAGTATATTGTAATTAGAATTCATGTGTGACATGGCCTCAGAGGAAGATGCAGTGGACCATTCATAAGAACAGTAGCCATACTGGGTCAGACCAAAGGTCCGTCTAGCCTAGTATCCTGTTTTCCAAACAGTGACCAAACCAGGTCACAAGTACCTGGCAGAAACCCAAATCGTGGCATCATTCTATGTAGAATCCGAAAGAATAGCAAGATTCTGGAATTCTAAAGAGTGACAGGATTCCATGTAGAATCTCAGAGTAGCAACATTCCATGTAGAACCTGAAAGAATAGCAAGATTCTGGAATCCTAAAGAGTGACAAAATTCCATGCAGAAACTAAGAGTAGCAACATTCCATACTACACATCCCAGGACAAGCAGTAGCTTCCCCATGTCTGTCTCAATAGCAGACTATGAACTTTTCCTCCAGGAATTGTCCAAACCTTTTTTTTAAACCCAGATACGCTAACTGCTGTTACCACCTCTTCCAGCAAAGAGTTCCAGAGCTTAACTGTTCGTTGAGTGAAAAAATATTTTCTCCTATTTGTTGTAAAAGTATTTCCATGTAACTTCCTCAAGTGTCCCCTAATCTTTGTACTTTTGGAACAAGTAAAAAATCAGTTTACTTCTACTCATTCTACCCCACTCAAGATTTTGTAGACCTCAATCACATCTCCCATCATTCGTCTATTTCCTATAAACAGCAAGACTTCCCACATTTCCTCCAGCTCCTTTGGGCTTCCAGTTCAATCAGAACTGGGATCTACTACAATTAGGTACGGATCCCCCCTCCCAAGTTGTATCCCCTCCCAGCACACTTTAGTCCTGTCATTGCTGCCAGAGTCTTGAGTGGGGGCCATGTACCTTCTGGTGCCCTGCAGTCATGGACCCTAACTCCAGCCACTAGGTGTCACCATTGTCTGGTATTTATGACTTTCTTTCCCTTAAGGGACTGACAAGCTCTGCAGCATCATCTAACCCTAGTCGGCTCAGGGTAGTGGAAGACCTGAGCTAGGAATTGAACCCAGATCTCTCCTCCACATGGCAGTACCCATACTACCACTGAGCAACAGTTTAGCCCTACCTACCACATTTCTTGTTATTTGCATTTCCAAATTTTCACATCATAATTGTTCAAGTAAATGAATAGAACGAATAAAGAGGAATATACGTTGGGAACAAATCCACAAGAAAAAAAGAAATAAATCTTTTACATAGTAACATAGTAAATGACGGCAGAAAAATACCTGCACGGTCCATCCAGTCTGCCCAACAAGACAAACTCATACGTGCTACTTTTTGTGTATACCCTACTTTGATTTGTACCTGTGCTCTTCAGGGCACAGACCGTATAAGTCTGCCCAGCACTATCCCCGCCTCCCACCACTGGCTGGCTCTGCCACCCAGTCTCAGCTAAGCTCCTTAGGATCCATTCCTTCTGAATAGGATTTCTTTATGTTTATCCCACGCGTGTTTGAATTCTGTTACCGTTTTCATTTCCACCAAATTAAATCTTTTAGTCCACATCTCAGGAGCTAACAAAAACTGATGGCAAAGAAAGAAAAATAAAATAGAAAACTATTAAAAAGCAATGCACAGGAATATAATTTTTTAATACATTTCCACTTCTAACTGACTAAACCCAAAGAAATATAACTAAGTATTTGTTCTTGAAGTACAGGTTTATCCACAAGAAAGGATTCCAAATGGAAGGCTCCAAAAATATACCTATTGTTTCCGTAGGTAACCAGACATTTAAGGGAAATTTTAGGAAAAAAAGTAGATCCTACAGCCAAGACCTTAGGTTTCAGCTGTAGAAATTGCTTCCTACGGAACTGTGTCTGTCTGGCTCCATCAGGAAACAGAAATCTGTTGACCGCAAAAAGGAACATTTTTTTTCTTAGAAAAACATAATTTCACATATGTATTTCTTTCCACTTCAGAGTGTAATTTGACCAGTAAAGTAGCACATTTAGCATTTAAATCTTGAGATGATTCAAAAAACTGGAACACATCAAGACTCTCCACTAACACAATCTGATCTAGATTAACTTCATCTTTAGTCTGGGTAGAGCTTCTCAGCATATAAAATACAATGACTCTGCCTAAGGGTATTGTAAAATATTTTTCAAATACATTTTCAGAAACTCTAACGGAGCTAAGCAATGAGTTACGGGGAATTTCAAAATCCTACGATATCTAATCTGAAAATGGTTCTCCGTTAATTCCAGCGGAGAATGTACCAAACAGCTGAGGATTCTAACTTACCACATTTCTAATTTCATAGACTGAATTACTATAGACGTCCACCTCTCTTGACTGGGGTCCATATTTATTTATTGATCAATTAATTGCTTCGTTTAAGAACCCAATGGGGCCCTTTTACTAAAAGGTGGTAGGGCTACCGCACGGCAAAACAACACTACCACCAGATGTGCCCAGGCTCCCAGTGGTAGTTTTGTTTTTGCCGTGTGCCATTTCCCGCGCTAGAAAATAATTTTGTATTTTCTAGTGTGGGGGGTGGGGAGTTAGGTGTACCTGGCAGTAACTGGGCAGCACCCTTATTACCTACTAAATAGGAGGTGGTAAAGGCTCAGACAGTAAATGGCCATGTACCGATTTTTTTTATTAGCGTAGACCATTTATGACATCCATATTAAAAAATAGGGGTTTTACTGCTGCGGTAGGTTATCAATAGAAATCAAACAAAATAAAACATGGAAAAGAAAATAAGATGATACCTTTTTTTATTGGACATAACTTAATACATTTCTTGATTAGCTTTCGAAGGTTGCCCTTCTTCCTCAGATCGGAAATAAGCAAATGTGGTAGCAGATAGTATATATAAGTGAAACATCCAAACATTACTTTGACAGTCTGACAGGGTGGGGGGTATCCTGAAAACCCAACTGGCTAGGTGTGTCCTGATTGACTGGGTTGCATACCTCCTACCCACCCCCACCCCGTCAGACTGTCAAAGTAATGCTTGAATGTTTTCACTTATATACACTGTCAGCTAGCACATTTGCTTATTTCCGATCTGACGAAGAAGGGCAACCTTCGAAAGCTAATCAAGAAATGTATTAAGTTATGTCCAATAAAAAAGGTATCATCTTATTTTCTTTTCCATGTTTTATTTTGTTTGATTTCTATTGATAACCTTAAGAGTGGACTAACACGGCTACCACACTCCTCTACTGCTGCGGTAGTAAATTGCCTTGGTGCATGGCAATTCCACGAGCCCACGCTACCGCAGTCCACTTCCTACCGCAGCTTAGTAAAAGGACCCCAAACCAATTTATAATATAAAGTACCTGCCATCTCTCCCACCTAGCCCATTACAAAAAAAGAATCACAGAAAAGGCCACTTGTAACTTTTACTAAGCAGCGTTAAGCCCACCGCGGGCTTGCCGCACAGCAATCCGGAAGTACCGCCGACCCAACGCAGGCGCCGGCGGTAGTTCCACCCCAGTGTGTGGCATTCCCGGTGCTAGCAGAAGTATCTGGAAAATATTTCTACAGGGTTCAATGCCGGGTTAGCGTGGGAGCCCTTACCGCCACCTCAATGGGTGGCGGTAAGTGCCCCCCCCCCCCCGCCCGATGCAGCAATTGCAAACTTACCACACGGCCATTTCATTTCTAGTGTGCAGCAAAAATGGCCACTGATGCTAAGCGCAGGGCCCCTTTTACCACTGCTAGTTCCTAACTAGCTCATGGATAACAGTTTCAACCCATCATCACATAGCTCCCTCCCTTCACCTAGAATACGACATTCTTGACAGCGATCCCATTCATTGCATCAATGCTTGCCTAAATAACTGAGACTTGACTAAACATTGGAATGCTAGATAGAGGAAAAATGAATATCTTCAGGGACAGCATTCCTCAAAAGAGGATCCCAAAAGTGAAGAAGTTCATCCTTTCATCCTCTCCAAGGCTCAGTCAACCTGAAATCACCAATAAATCTCTGCCAGCCACCCACAGCCCATGACCTGGCACATACTTTTTACATTTATTACCCAAATAAGATGAGCTAATGCCACATAATACTTTAGAAATAGCTGTCAACTATTTCAAACAAACATGAAAAGCAATGGGCATCTAATGGAATTACTGAAGCTCTGGAGAATTTTGTAGAATCTGCAACCTTTTCAAAGATCTTTGTGGAAGACCTTCATAAGCAGAGTTGCAATAGTCTAATGTTGTTAAGAGCATTGCCTTCACCACATTTGAAAGAGGCATGTAAGGTCACAGTTGTCATAATGTGCAAAGTTGTGCAAAAAAACATTTGACTCATAGCAGAAACTTAAAAGGGGCTCATTTTCAAAGCACTTAGACTTACAAAGTTCCATAGGTTACTATCAGGCTCATTTTCTAAAGAGATGGACGTCCAAAAAGTGACATAAATCAGCACTTGGAGGTCCATCTCTCAGAGATGTCCAAATCGGTATAATCGAAACCCGATTTTGGACGTCTCTATCGGAAGTCCGTCACAAGGACGTCCAAATCTGAAGGGAGCATATCGGAGGCGTGGTGGAGGTGGGACTTGGGCATTCCTAAGACTTGGACATCTTTCAGCCATAATGGTAAAAAGCAAAGTCATCCATGACTAAAACTTGGACGTTTTCACTTGGACCTGTTTTTATTACGAATAATTGAAGAAAAAAGTGGGAGGATGACCATGGATGCCAAAGACTGGAGAGGTTTGTAATTTTTATTTGCCATCATTCCTCCATATATTGTTAATATTATTTTTGTTTTCAATATTTTTACTGTAAATTTTATAGTTTTAATGTATATGTATACATTTTTCTATTGTAGAATCCTGATGCAGGCCTAGCGGCCGAAACACAACGTTTGTGTCGAGTCTTTTTACTAAATAAACATTTGACTCAAAGTACAAATCTCTCCAGTCTTTGGCATCCGTGGTCATCCTCCCACTTTTTTCTTCAAAACTTTGTGTTTTCCCATGGGGTGTTTCTCCGCCCTAGGCGGATTCTTTTTGGTTTATTACAAATAAGGCACAAAAAGTTGCCCGTAATGACCAGATGACCACTAGAGGGAATCAGGAATGATCTCCCATTACTCTGCCAGTGGTCACTAACCTCCTCCCACCATCAAAAAATATGATTAAAAATATTACTTGCCAGCCTCAGACTCGCATGCAGGTCCCTGGAGTAGTTTTGTAGTAGGTGCAGTGCACTTCAGACAGGTTGGCCAAGGCCCATACCCCTCCTACCTGTTACATTTGTGGAGGAAACAGCGAGCCCTCCAAAACCCACCAGAAACCTTCTGTACCCACATATAGGTGCCCCCCTTCACCCGTAAGGGCTATGGTAGTGGTGTACAGTTGGGGGTAATGGGTTTTGGGGGGGGCTCAGCACACAAGGTAAGGGAGCTGTGTACCTGGGAGCATTTTATGAAGTCCACTGCAGTGCCTGCCCCCTAGGGTGGCCGATTGCCATCCCAGCATGTCAGGGGGGGACCAGTGTACTACAAACGCTGGCTCCGCCCATATCCAAATGGCTTGCATTTGGGTGTTTTAGACTTGGACATCTTTGGTTTCGAAAATTGCCAAAAATCAAAGACGTCCAAATCTAAGGACGTCCATAGTATTTTCGAAACCAAAGATGGACATCCACCTATTTTTTGAAAATGACCTTCGCCCTATCTCCGAATTTGAATGTTTACAAAGACATTCAAATTCCAACTTAGACGTTTCTTTCGAAAATGCCCCTCTGTGTAACTTTGTAAGTCTTAAGTGCTTTTAAAATAGAATAAGTGATGCTAATTTAAAGAAGAATCAAGCCACACCCCAAGATCCTTTACCTACGACATCTACAGAATGCAAATATTATCCAGCCACATCTTGTGGGGGACTCTTGCTCCCAATTCACAGTCCTCTGTGTTAGAGACATTCAACTTTGATTGATATATAGGGAAAAATAAAAAGCTCTAAACCGGAAAAGCACGATCAAACAAATATGTCTTCAAATGCTTATGAAAGTTCATGAAACAATTAGAGGAACAGTGATTAATAATAGCAAATAGGATTTTTTTTTAAACAGCAAGGCTGGTGTTTTCTGAATTTCCCAAGAAGAGAACACACAGTGAGCCAGATTCAGTAAATGGTGCTGAAACTTAGGTGCCAAAACAAAATTCAGTGCTAACCCTCAGATTCTGTATATGGTGCCCAAAGTTGCAAACCCAACTTAGGGTGTGCTTCCGAAAAACAGGCGCAAATAAATTGGATAATGAACTCTGAACCATCAGTAGTTGGGTGCTAACAAACAGTTTTTGGTGTTCATTGGTACTCATTAAAATTTGCACGTGCATCTGGCTGCGTGCCATTCTATGAGGCATGGCGACTAACTCCCATGGTGCACATCTCAAAAGGGGGCGTGGCCACAGGCACGTCAGGGGCGTTCCAAAAGTTACATGCGGAATTCCACCAGCTTTTAACTGGTGCCCCAAAAGTTAGGTGCGGGATCCCTGCTGAACGTTATTCTATATAAAACGCACACCCTTTATAGAATAGTGCGTAGTGCTGAATTTTATCAGTGCCCTTTACTGAATCCGGTCCTAGGCACTATTCTATAAGGGGCACGCACCTTATAAAGAATGGCGTTTAGTGCAGATCCTGCACCTAACTTTTGGGGCCCTGGCAGTGGCATAGCAAGGGGGCTGCCACCCAGGGCGGTTCGCCGTTGCACCCCCCCCCCCCCCGGGTGCAGCATGATCACATCCCCCCTTGGCACATCAACACCCCCCCGACCCAGTGCCTACCCTCCTCAACTCCGTCCAACCAGCTCCCGCACCCTACCTTTAAAGAAATGTCAGAAGGCGAGGCGCAGTGCCTCGCGTCTGCATGTAAAAGAAGTGTGGATCATCTCATCGGGCCTTCCCTCACTTTGTCTGTCCCGCCCTTGCGGAAATAGGAAGTTGCGTCAGCGGAGGGCGGGACAGACAGTGAGGGAAGGCCCGATGAGACGATCCACACTTCTTTTACTTCAGGCACGAGGCGCTGCACCTCGCCTCGCCAAGGCTTCTGAGATTTCTTTAAAAGTAGGGTGCGGGAGCTGGTTGGATGGAGCTGAGGGTAGGCACTGGGTCTGGGGGTGTTGATGCGCCGAGGGGGGGGTGTCATCGTGCTGCACCCGGGGGGGAGCTGGCAGGGAGCACCCCCCTTGAGCTGACACCCAGGGTGGACCTCCCCCCCTGCCCCCCCCTTGCTACGCCACTGGGCCCTGGACTTACACCTGCTAAAACCTGATGTAAATGCCAGCACCCAAGTTAGGTGCGATTAGGACGTATTCTGTAATTTCCTGTGCAGCTTTTTGAAATGCCCCGAAATGCCCATGGCCACATCCCCTTTTCAGATACGCACCATGGGAGTTAGGCACCATGCCTTATAGAATAGCGTTCAGCTAGACGCCCGTGCAAATTTTAATGAATGCCAATCAAAATCAATAATTGATGGTTAGCACCTAAATATTGACGGTCTTTTTTTTTTTTTTTACAAAGCATCGGTAAGTCCAATGCGGGCATATTGCATGCTAACTCGGGACTACCGCCAGCCCAACGTGGCTGCCGATGGTAATTCCAGCTCGAGCGTGTGAAATTTTGGAGCACACTGGCACAAAAAGTTTTTATAACGCAGCGCTAACCCAGTGGTAATCGGGCATGGCTGCACATTGCCCAGTTACCGCCAGGTTTTCGTGGGAGCCCTTATTGCTACCTCAATGGGTAGTGGTAAGTGCTTCCTGCTGAATGGCCACGCAGCAGGGGTGTAGCTACATGGGGGCCTGGGCCCCCGTAGATTTGGTCCTGGACCCCCCTCCCGCTGCCAACCCTCCCCGCCATCGCTGTGGGCTACCTTTGCTGGCGGGGGACCCCAACCCCCGCCAGCCGAGGCCCTCTTGCTGCACGTTGTACTTGCAGGACGTCAGACTCACTGAAATAGAACGAAGCCTTGATCAGCAGCGTGCAGGACGTCAGAAACAGAATGAAGCCTTGCGTGGGAAGCAAGAGGACCTCGGCTGGCAGGGATTGGGGTCCCTCGCCAGCAAAGGTAGGCGACGACAGCGGCAGCGGAGGAGGGTTGGCGGCGGGAGGAGGGTCGAGAGGGTCATCGGCAGGGGGGCAAAGTTGGTGGTGGCGGTGGCGGGGGGGTCGGATGGCAATGGTGGGTGGGGTCGGCAGCGCTGGGGGGGTTAAATTGTGCCCCCTCACCTGGGCTCTGGACCCCCCTCCCGCCGAAGTCTGGCTACACTCCTGCCACGCGGTAAGAATTATCTTACCGTATGACCATTTTGGGGGGGGAAGGGGGCTTTTACCAACTGCAGTTTTTCCCATAGCTTAGTAAAAGGACACCTGAATGTTCATCTCGGAAGCGAGCCATATATAGAATCCGGGGGGGGGGGGGAGTGTGTCCCCAGTTAGAAATGACTCACTGAAGTATACAGAAATATAACTAACGATGAAGGAAGTCCAGAGAGACACAGAATAATGAAATTTAAAAGGCAACGTTGTCCTTATTTAAGTCTTTTACAGTGAATATGACCACCCTATTCAAACAATTAAGATGAATGAAACCTGCATACATTTTTATTAAGTGGAAAGCCGTTGACCTATTTTTCTGATCTAGTAGCTCTCGCACAGGGAAATACTGTGCAAATAGCACTGAATGTTCCCAGTTGATACCAGTTTGAATATTTACCTCTTAGAATGTAAGAGAGCTATTGTAAGGCTGAGGTTATTAATTCAACAGCACATCACAAAATAAAACTGCTGAGCATGATGATATAAAGAATTACACTGCAAGAAAGAACTCCTACTGAGAGTGACAGCGAAGATGGATCTGGCAATAATCTTCAGGAGCAGCTGGAAGCTGTCCAAAGAGAAAGAGGTGTTGGAAAGTCTAATACAACCAAATTAACTGTTGGTGAAGGAATAGAACATTTTGCAAGATAGTGCAGAAATCATCGGTGTCAAACTATGAGGTCCTTTTACAAAGGCCCGCTGGAAAATGGCCTGTGGTAGTGTAGGCGCAGGTTTTGGCCGTGTGCAGAATCAATTTTTCAGTGCACCTGTAAAAAAAAAAACCTTTTAAAAATTTTTGCTGAAAATGGACGTGCGGCAAAATGAAAATTGCCCCACGTCCATTTTGGGTCTGAGACTTTACCACCAGCCATTGACCTAGCGGTAAAGTCTCACGCAGTAACTGGGCGGTAATGGCCTACTTGTGCCAAATGCCACTTGGTGCGCGTTCGATACGCGCAGCAGAAAATAATTTTTTTTTTGCCTGCGCAAATGAAATTATCACACGAGCCATGTGGTAGCCGTGCGGCAACTCCATTTTGCCACATGTTGGGCATGCGTAGACGCTTACGCAGCTTAGTAAAAGGGCCCCTACAGGATCTTCTACAGGTCTATCATCAGTAATAATGCTTAGAATTTTAAGAACCCCTGACATCAAGATGCTAACGGATATCCTATTTCTTTCATTTTAGAAACCCATATAGGCCAGAAATGACCTCTCTCTTTCTCTCTGACTCCCTTTCAGCAAGACCAAGAAACTAAAGGAAGAGGCGTGGAGGGGCATAATCGAAAGGGGCGCCCATGTTTTCCTGAGGACGTCCTCACAGGATGTCCCGGCGAAGGGGCGGGGAAACCCATATTATCAAAACAAGATGGGCGTCCATCTTTCGTTTCAATAATACGGTCGGGGACGCCCAAATCACGAAATTTAGGTCGATCTTAGAGATGGTCATCCCCGATTTTCGGCGATAATGGAAACCGAGGACGCCCATCTCAGAAATGACCAAATCCAAGCCAATTGGTTGTGGGAGGAGCAAGCATTTGTAGTGCACTGGTCCCCCTGATATGCCAAGACACCAATCGGGCACCCTAGGGGGCACTGCAGTAGACTTCATAAATTGCTCCCAGGTACATAGCTTCCCTTACTTTGTGTGCTGAACCCCCCACCCCCAAAACCCACTCCCCACAACTGTACATCACTACCATAGCCCTAAGGGGTGAATGGGGGCACCTACATGTGGGTACAGTGGGTTTGTGGTGGGTTTTGAAGGGCTCACATTTACCACCACAAGTGTAACAGGTAGTGGGGGGATGGGCCTGGGTCCACCTGCCTGAAGTGCACTGCACCCACTAAAACTGCTCCAGAGACCTACATACTGCTGTCATGGAGCTGGGTATGACATTTGAGGCTGGCACAAAATTTTGTAGACCTTAATCATATCTCCCCTCAGCCCTCTCTTTTCCAAGCTAAAGAGCCCTAACCTCTTTAGCCTTTCCTCATATGAGAGGGGTTCCATCCCCTTTATCATTTTGGTCACTTTTCTTTGAACCTTTTCTAATTCTGCTATATCTTTTTTGGGATATGGCAACCAGAACTGAATGCAATACTCAAGGTAAGGTTGCACCATAGAGTGGTACAGAAGCATTATAGTATTTTTGGTCTTATTTACTGTCCCTTTCCTAATAGTTCCTAGCATCCTGTTTGCTTTTTTTTGGCTGCTGCTACACGCTAGGCAGAAGATTTCAGTGTATTGTCTATGATCTTTTTCTTGGATGCTGACCCCCCCCCAAGATGGACCCTAGTATCAGTGATTCAGATTATTCTTTCCAATGTGCAAGATTTGCTATATCAGAAGATTCATTGGCCAAGACAGCAACAAATGTTTATTTCTGTAATTCTTCTTTAACTAAAGAATCAATCACTGCAGCAACTGAAGAAATTAAATCATTCTGGATGTGGTTTGATGTTCCAAAGAAAACTGTAGCTGTTTCCAAGTGCTGACACAAAACTGAGTCATAACTTGACGAAGACTATATCAGTTGTACATAATTCCCTCTGTTGAGTGATTGTACAGACTCATCGTGACCTCGAAATGCTAGTCCTAGTTGACTGAGAAAACAAACCATATCAATTAATCTCATCAAAACATCTTGGTTTCTTCTCATTATGTTTCAGAATTCCAGGTCTGCGCTGTTCATCCAGTTTGAGACCAATAAGATTTTCGCCAAACATTTTGAGCTGCTAAGTAGATTGTAAGTGTGCCTGAGAGCATTTTTTTTTGCATGCTTTTGTCAATTTATTCAGTTGAGAAAATCCATTGTAGTTCCACATGCAATTAAACTCTGGAATTCGTTGCCAGAGAATGTGGTAAAAACAGTTGGCTTAGCAGGGTTTAAAAAGGTTTGGATAGCTTCCTAAAAGAAAAGTCCATAAGCCATTCTTAAGATGGACTTGGGGAAAATCCACTGCTTATTTCTAGTATTGTACTGTTTTGAGATCTTGCCAGGTACTTGTAACCTGGATTGGCCACTGTTGGAAACAGGATACTGGACTTGATGGACCTTTGGTCTGTCCCAGTATGGCAATTCTTATGTTCATGTTTCTTTGTCAATATTGACAAAGCAAACCAGGCCAACAGAAGAGTTTATTCAGAGTAACACTTCCTGTTAGCCACTCTGTCGTATCATACGTACTTCTCTTGAATTGGCGAACAAAATCTTTTCCATCCTGCATTAACTTTGGAAGATCAGGAGCAGTGGCGTACCAAGGGGGGGTGGTGGGGGCGGTCCACCCCGGGTGCACGCCGCTGAGGGGGTGCCGTGGCACGCGCCTGTCGCTCTGTCTCCAAGTTCGCATGTGTTCACTGCTCCCTCTGCCCCGGAACAGGTTACTTCCTGTTCTGGGGCAGAGGGAGCAGTGAACACATGCGAACTTGGAGCCGACAGGGCGACTGGCGTGCGCCATGGCACCCCCCCCAGCGACGTGCACCTGGGGGGGGGTGTCATTTCACCGGGGGGGGAGGTGTCATTTCGCCGGGGGGGGGGGGGTGCATCGGCGATCCGCCCCGGGTGTCAGCCAGCGTTGGAACGCCACTGATCAGGAGTGCTTCTTCCTTTGGAAATAATGCTTTGTTATTCTTCAAAATTTAATCTCCATAAAGGAACTTTAATTAAATGTTGTACAATGTCTTCCTCTTTATCACTTCTACTGATATCAGACTGTTCTGTGGAACAACTACAGCTTGCCATCCTGAAGTGCAGTGCCTAAACTCTATTGAAAATTTAGAAGAATGGTCAAGTCAAACAAGATGGACCTTTCTTCTTAGTTATGGAATAAGGTGATGCTTAAGTCTGCCCTGCTCCTACATCTGTTCAGTGAGTGGAGAAGGTGGTGTTAGAGAAGATAGTATAGAGCAACATAGTAAATGACGGCAGATAAAGACCTGTACGGTCCATCCAGTCTGCCCAACAAGATAAATTCATATTACATGGTATGTGATACTTTATACCCGAGTTTGATTTGTCCTTGCCATTCTCAGGGCACAGACCGTACAAGTCTACCCAGCACTGTTCTTGTACTAAGTTCTGAGGCTAACGTCGAAACCCCTTAAAATTTACACTCCAGCCCATCCATATCTATTCAGTCATGATCAGGGTGTAGACCGTAGAAGTCCGCCCAGCACCGGTTATGCTTCCCAATTACCGGTGTCACCATCGAATCTCCGCTAAGATTCCATGGATCCATTCCTTCTAAACAGGATTCCTTTGTGTTTATCCCACGCACATTTGAATTCCATTACCATTTTTATCTCCACCACCTCCTGCAGGAGGGCATTCCACATATCCACCACCCTCTCTGTGAAAAAATACTTCCTGACATTACTTCTGAGTCTGCCCCCCTTCAACCTCAATTCATGTCCTCTAATTCTACTGCCTTCCCGTCTCCGAAAAGGGTTCGTTTGCGGATTAACACCTTTCAAATATTTGAACGTCTGTATCATGTCACCCCTGTTTCTCCTTTCCTCCAAGGTATACATGTTCAGGTCAGCAAGTCTCTCCTCATACGGTTTACTACGCAAATCCCATAACATTTTGGGACTTTTCCTTGCACTGCTTCCAATCTTTTAACATTTTTAGCAAGATACAGCCTCCAAACTTGAACACAATGCTCCATGTGGGGCCTCACCAATGATTTGTAGAGGGGCACCAATACCTCCTTTCTTCTGCTGGTTATACCCCTCTCTATGCAGCCT
This sequence comes from Microcaecilia unicolor, assembly GCF_901765095.1. Taxonomy (NCBI): domain Eukaryota; kingdom Metazoa; phylum Chordata; class Amphibia; order Gymnophiona; family Siphonopidae; genus Microcaecilia; species Microcaecilia unicolor. The sequence goes on from NC_044039.1 coordinate 207,094,726, forward strand.
AGCATCCTTCTGGCCATGGCCAACGTCTTGTCGCATTGTTTCTTCACCTTTAGAGAAAGACTGCTCTCTGCTCCTGTGGCTATTCAAATGAGTGGAGAAGGTGGTGCTGGAGAAAGGCCACTCTCTGCTTTGCTCCTGCAGCTATTCAAGTGAGTGGAGGAGGTAGTGATGGATCTGCTGCTCTCTACTCTGCTCCCCCATTTATTCAGTGAGTGGAGGTGATGCTAGAGATAGGCTACTCTGCTCGTGTGTCTATTCAGTGAGTGGAGAAGGTGGAGCTGGAGGAAGACTGCTCTCTGCTCTGTTCCAGCATCTATTCAATGAGCAGATGGATCTGCTGCTCTCTGCTCCTGTGTCTGCACTGGGGATGGAAATGGTCCTGAAGATAGGCTTCTATCTGCTCTGCTCCCACATCTCCAAGTGGGTGGTGGTGTTGGGGATGGTGGTCCACAGCTGTTTGTTCCAAACAAAAAGGTTAAGCAGTCACCACTACTCAAGATATGACACCTCCTGCCCCCTCACTATTTTTCTTGAAGTCATTCTAGCCAAGAAAATCATGAAATAACAGTGACAGAGAGAAAACAGGGAAGATAGTAAACAAAAAAGAAACAAACTATGAGAATGGCACAGCCCTAACATATAACACCCCCCAAAGAAACAAAAAGAGGAGCTTGGTGGCCACAATATCTTACTTCTCACCCCCAGAGAAATAAGGGAGGCTCAGAGGCTCCATCACATCATCTCTTAATGGGAGGTGACAGGTTGAGACTGCCCAGTCCCGCTTGTTTTTCTGAGGCTAGGACGTTCTGCTCCTCTAGAGAAAATAGGAAGAGGGGCTCGGCAGCCCCACATATCACCTCATACCCCCAGAAAAAAACCCAGCAAGAATGGCTTGGTGGCTCCATCTCATTACCTCACATCCCTAGAGAAAATAGTAAGAGGTGCTTGGCGACCATCTCATCATCTCTCTTGTTTTTCTGAGGCTAGAATGCTCCCATCCCCAGAGAAAACAGCAAAAGGGGCTTGGTGGCCTCACATATCACCTCATAACCTCGAAAAAAAACAGCAAGAGGAGCTTAGCAGTTGCACCCCCCAGAGATAACAGAAAGAGTTGCTGGGCAGCTCCATTACATTATATCTCAATAGGAGGTGATAGGTTACATAAGAACATAAGAGTAGCCATACTGGGTCAGACCAATGGTCCATCTAGCCCAGTATCCTGTTTCCAAACAGTGGCCAAGCCAGGTCACAAGTACCTGGCAGAAACCAAAATAGTAGCAATTAGTAGCTCCATTACATCTCTCAATGAGAGGTGATAGGTTGGGACTGTCTAGCCCCTCTTGTTTTTCTGAGGCTAGGATCCTCCCACCCCCAGAGAAACAGCAAGAGGGGCTCGGCAGCCCCAGCATATCACCTCACCCCCATAAAAAAAAAAGCAAGAAGGGCTTGGTGGCCCCAACCTATCACCTCTCACCCCCAGAGACACAGCAAGAAGGGTTCAGTGGGCCCAGGATATCAACTCCCTTTGCCAACCTCAAAGAAACCACAAGAGGAGCTGAAATTGATACCCTACATTCCCCAGTATCTGCCTCCTCAACTCCTCCGTTCTTTTCCCTTGTTTCCCCAAAATTTGTTTGCTCTATGCCATTACTTTATTATTCTATCTCGACTTCTGCCCCCATCCTCTCCTTTTACAAATACACACTCATTCTCTTCTCTTTTTCCATCCTGCCTTTTCATCCCAAATTTTCCCCTCTGTACCCCACCTCTTTCTGACCCTATTCTCATTGTCCTCCTCACCTTCTATCATCCCAATGCCCCAATCGTTAAAAACTCTTTGTATTCCCTCTCAATTCGGCAGTAGCAGGCCATGTATAGCCAATGCAGGGACGTAGCCAGAACTCAAAATTTTTTTTTGGGGGGGGGGGGGAGGCCCAGAGGTGGACTGGGGGGGGGCAAGCATTTCCTCTCAGTCCTTCTCCTCTGGCCACCACTGCCATACTCCCCCGTCCAGCCACTCATTATTTTATAGACCTGTATCATATCTTCCCTCAGCCATCTCTTCTCCAAGCTGAAGAGCCTTAACCACTTTAGCCTTTCCTCATAGGGAAGTCGTCCCATCCCATTTATCATTTTTGTCACCCTTCTCTGTACCTTGTCTAATTCCCCTTTATCTTTTTTGAGTTGCGATGACCAGAATTACACAGTATTCGAGGTGTAGTGGCACAATGGAGAGCTACAAAGACATTATAAAATTCTCTTTTTTATTTTCCATTCTTTTCCTAATAATTCCTAACATTCTATTTGTTTTCTTAGACGGTGCTGCACACTGAGCAGAGATTTCAACATATCATCAACGATGACACCTAGATCCTTTTCCTGGGCGGTGACTCCTAATGTAGAATCTTGCATAATGTAGCTATAGTTTGGGTTCATCTTTCCCACATGCATCATTTTGCACTTGCTCACATAAAACATGGAGTTGGTGGAGTAGCCTAACGGTTAGCGCAGTGGGCTTTGATCCTGGAGACCTGGGTTCAATTCCCACTCCAGTTCCTTGTGATCTTGGGCAAGTCACTTTTATCCATCCATTGCCTCAGGTGCAAAAACTTGTGAGCCCTCTAGGGACAGAGAAAGTACCTTACAGCACTGCATATGTCTAGTAGCACTATAGAAATGATTAGTAGTAAATGTCTTCTGCCAGTTGGATGCCGTGTCTTGTAGAATTAAGGTAGTGAACTGTTTGAGAGGCTGACTGTGCATCACAATCCTAATTGTCAGTTACAATGTTATTTTAGGGGAGAAGGTGAGCATACTGGGGTTCACAGAGGGACAGAGTGGGTACATTTTGGATTTAGCGGGGATAGTAGGAAGGAGTTTACTGTATAAAGCACATGGGATAAGAGGGGTTGGGACAGCATGAGAGACTGCACCAATCAGTGCATAGTAATCTTGGGGATAATGGGAAGGGGGATAGGAGGAGGATTAGGTAGGATTTTAGAAGAGGGGTGGTGAAGAAAGGGCTATGAGTTGGCAGGATTGGGGGTAATATAGGTGAACTAGAAATATGATCAATCAAATCTTTTGGGATTCAGGACTTGATGTTGCATGGGGGATGGTGGCTGGGACATCGCCCCTGTACTTGCAGTGGTGTTTTTCTTGAAAGATTGTTTATCCATGCACAAACGATGCAGTGTCTGAAAGTAATAACCTTGAACATCGGAGGTATAAGCTCCCCCGTTAAGAGACAAGAAATATTACAGGCTTTGAACAAAAAGCATGCAATGCTGGCTTACTTGCAAGAAACTCACTTGAAGGCAACAGAACATGGCAAGCTTTGCAAATGGTGGATGGGGTTAAAAAAATCAGGTCTGATAATACTGGTCAGGAAATGGAGACATGTAGTTACCCATAATGTTAAAAAATATTGACAAAGGTACATTTGTTATTGCATCAGTAACTCTAGAAAGAAAGACAATGGTACTTTGCAACATGTATGCCCCTAATGCTTATGATAAAACTTTTTATAAGCAAGTAATCAAACATCTTCAGGGATTTGTGGACATACCCATTTTGTTGGGAGGAGTTTCAATGGGGCATATGCTCCCTATATGGATAGATCTCATGATAAAGCAATGAAGATTATAAATGTGGGGTGTTCCTAGAGCGTGTAATTGGCTGGATATGTTGGATGCCTAGAGAATGTTGCATCCCAAAGAGTGGAATTATACCCATCTCTATACCCATCATGTCCAGAATAGACTATATTCTGGTGTCCTGGACTACTGCAACCTACTCCTTACTGGCCTCCCACTTAGCCATCTATCCCCCCTTCAATCCGTTCAGAACTCTGCTGCACGTCTTATCTTCCGTCAGGACCGATATGTCCATATCACCCCTCTCCTCAAGTCACTTCACTGGCTTCCGATCAGGTACCGCATACAGTTCAAGCTTCTCCTACTTACCTACAAATGCACTCGATCTGCAGCCCCTCATTATCTCCCTACCCTCATCTCCCCTTACATTCCTACCCGAAATCTCCGCTCACAGGTCAAATCCCTCCTCTCAGTACCTTTCTCCACCACCGCCAACTCCAGGCTCCGCCTTTTCTGCCTCGCCTCACCCTATGCTTGGAATAAACTCCCTGAGCCCATACGCCAAACCCCCTCCCTGCCCATCTTCAAATCCTTACTCAAAGCCCACCTCTTCAATGTCGCCTTCGGCACATAACCATTATACCTCCATTCAGAAAATCTAGACTGCCCCAACTTGACATTTTGTCCTTTAGATTGTAAGCTCCTTTGAGCAGAGACTTCCTTCTTTGTTAAACTGTACAGCACTGCGTAACCCTAGTAGCACTTTAGAAATGTTAAGTAGTAGTAGTAATATTTTCACTGACATCCATCTAGCAGAGATTAGTCCAAATAGCAAACTCAGTTCACACTATGCTATGGGTGGAATCAAACCTAAGATTACCTTCGCAGATATATATATCAGTGGAAGTTTCCTTTCTCTGTATATGGAAATGGGCATTTTCATGAGCTTTTTGCATTGAAATGGAAACTTTATGAAGAATGCAATCAGACTTATGCGGATCCACCAATCTTGTATTGGGAGGATGTTAAGGTTATATTGTGGGGGGGGGGGGGGGGGGGCTTATAGGAATTACAAAAATAAGGTTAGAGACAAGGAGCTTCTAAGATTAGAGAGGCAGGTTACTTAAGTATCACCATCTATATAGCTGCACCCCACAATGCAACAGAGATCAGCTTCTAGAATGACAGCAAGGACCGAATGAGATACATCAGCGCTCCCACAAATCTGTTAGTTATCTTATTGTTTGCTAGATTATTGAAACTGTTAACATTAAATTGAATTCTGGTACTTGCTACAAATCAGTGGCGTAGCCAGGGGGGTGCCAGGGGAGTGGCCGCTCCCCCAAATGGAGTTCTGCCATTTTTTTCAATGTGTTGTATTGAAAATGTGCTCTGGCACCGGCGGAAGTCCGCTCTCGCTCCCCCCGCGCCGTCAACCTGGCTCCGCTTCTGCTACAAATATGAATCAACAAATGTAGAAGTCCACTGATAGCAAGTAACTCTCTTGTCTGCTAGTATAGTAATCTGTATATGTAGCGGAAAAGACTTCAGATACCCGGTTCAAATAACGGTTAATTGGGACCCGTGAACCGAGACACTCAGCGTTAACTCTGGAATAATAAAATACCTTTTGGTCAATCCGCTGGCGAGTATCCTCATTAGTCAGAAAAACCTCTTATTTATTAAATAGTCTTGTATAGCAATGTAGGTAAAACTTATACTTAGCTTCTATTAGCTCCACACTTGCTGGGAACGCACGGCAGTGAGCTCCTGGTTCGCAGATGCTTCTAAGGAGCTGAACCCAACAATCTTCTTCTACATCACCCTAAGTTCAAGACAAAATCAGAAACTAAGCAGAAAGAGTGGAGAGCTCGAGGACATCCAAAGGATAATACAACTGCCTGCTTTTAGTAGTCTGCGTGGGGTATATCCAATTTCTAAGATGGCGGTCACCTTTTTAAATAGAGTTAACGCTGAGCGTCTCGGTTCACGGGTCCCAATTAACCGTTATTTGAACCGGGTATCTGAAGTCTTTTCCTCTACATATACAGATTACTATACTAGCAGACAAGAGAGTTACTTGCTATCAGTGGACTTCTAGATTATTGAAACACTGGCAGGGCCCTAAAAAGATCACCACCTTAAGAGATGAGAGGGAGGTGGTGAATATAGATCTCGCTATCAACACAATTTTTAAGGGCCCGATATTCAGGGGAGTTATCTGGGCTGACAACTGCAGTTGGCATTGAGCCTGGCTACTCAATGCTGGGCTATTTCCATTGACTGGCATTGAATATCTGGGTGTTTCATAGCCGGTTTCAACTTAACCAGCCAAACCGATACTCAGCAATGACTGGTTAAGTTGAAACCAGCCAAAGACAGGCCTGCTATTTCGGTCACCAAACTTAGCCTGCAATGCGCTGAATATCGGCAGACATATGGTTTATCATGCAATGCAGCTGGTTATTCATTAAGCGCTCTTGGACCCTCAGCTATATGGTAAGCCATACTGTAGAAAGCTTTAGCATCATATCTATGTTAGTTGCATGTTCTAATGTATGCTTATCAGGTGTATCATTAGTATTATGCTAACATTGTATTATATCTCTGGTATTTGAATTGCAGCACTGTTAAATATGTATATTTTTGATACTGTTTTACGGTAGTTCTATTTTAAGTTTCAATTTACTTATTTCAAGTTTACCTAATTTATTGTATTTATTTTTGTTCTTGGTTATTTTACTTTTGCTATGCTGTTGATTTTACTATTGTTATGCTGTTAACAAAATTGTAAATTTTATGTTAAACTGTACCTGCTGTACACCGCCTTGGGCGAATCTCTTCATAAAGGCTACATAAAAACCACAATGCTAACAGGGTGACACCTCTACTAGAGCACTGCATTAATGACTTTATTTTATTTATTTAAGTATTTCTATACCACCTAGACCTAAGCAGTTTACAGTTTCTTATCTAATGGACTCACAGTCTAAGTGGTATACTGTATCTGGGGCATTGGAGGGCTAAGTGACTTGCCCAGGTGAGAATACTAAAAAGACATTTTAAAAACAATCCAGGAACATAAAACCTTTTGAAGTTAAAAGGATGAAATGTATTGACACCCACCAGATAGCTCCAGCGCTGGCTGTCTTCAAATCCAGACTAAAAGCCCACCGTTTTGAGGCTGCTTTTAACTCCTATTCACTTGTCAGTACTCATGACTGTTTTATCATTCCCACCTTAAATAATGTTCTTATCCCTTATTTGTCCTGTTTGTCTGTCTTGATTAGATTGTGAACTCTGTCTCGCAGGGACTGTCACTTACATGTTCAGTGTATAGTGCTGCATATGTCTAGTAGCGCTATAGAAATACAGAAGTATAGTAGTAATAGTAGTTAAGGAAGATCTGGGTTTCCTATCACATTATAAACCATAAAATCCTATTGTTTTGCCACCCTCTGATCACCCATCCATCTTTCCCTGTTTCTGTCCCCCACCAACACCACCCACTCCTACCTTTCCCCATGAGACTGTCATTCGAATGCTTTTATATTTCATATATTTATTCATATATATCATCATTTGTTCATTTTGTAATCTGAAGAAGGTATTGCCTTCAAAAACTAATTAAAAAATGTATTGTTAGTCCAATAAAAAGGGTATCATCTTACTGTCTTTTCTCTTCTTTGTTTTGTTTTATTTCTATTTATTACCTTTAAAAGTGGACTAACATGGCTACCACACCACTTTTCTTTTCCAGAAAATCAAGTTTATTTATTACGATTTATCTACAGCCTTTTTGAAGGAATTCACTCAAGGCGGTTTGCAGCAAGAATAAGTTAAACATGAGCAGACTCAAAAAAAATGTCAGGAAGTATTTTTTCACAGAGAGAGTGGTGGATGCTTGGAATGCCCTCCCGCGGAAGGTGGTGGAGAGGAAAACGGTAACAGAATTCAAACATGCGTGGGATAAACATAAAGGAATCCTGCTCAGAAGAAATGGATCCTCAGGAGCTTAGCCGAGATTGGGTGGCAGAGCTGGTGGTGGGAGGCGGGGCTGGTGGTTGGGAGGCGGGGATAGTGCTGGGCAGACTTATACGGTCTGTGCCAGAGCCGGTGGTGGGAGGCAGGGATAGTGCTGGACAGACTTATACGGTCTGTGCCAGAGCCAGTGGTGGGAGGCGGGGCTGGTGGTTGGGAGGCGGGGATAGTGCTGGACAGACTTATACGGTCTGTGCCAGAGCCAGTGGTGGGAGGCGGGGCTGGTGGTTGGGAGGTGGGGATAGTGCTGGGCAGACTTATACGGTCTGTGCCAGAGCCGGTGGTGGGAGGCGGGGCTAGTGCTGGGCAGACTTATACGGTCTGTGCCAGAGCCGGTGGTGGGAGGCGGGGATAGTGCTGGACAGACTTATACGGTCTGTGCCAGAGCCGGTGGTGGGAGGCGGGGCTGGTGGTTGGGAGGCGGGGATAGTGCTGGGCAGACTTATACGGTCTGTGCCCTGAAAATGACAGTTACAAATCAAGGTACGATATACACAAAAAGTAGCACATATGAGTTTTTGTGTATATCTTACCTTGATTTGTAACTGTAGCACATATGAGTTTGTCTTGTTGGGCAGACTGGATGGAGCGTGCAGGTCTTTTTCTGCCGTCATCTACTATGTTACTACGAGCAATAGACAAAGTATGGCATAGTATACTACATTACAATGCCAACATAATACATAATAAAACATTTAATAGTTCACAGGCTAGTGCAAAACTATCACCTTACGAAGTGGACCTGAAAACTCATGCCTGAATACATTGATTAGTGCAAAAGCCTGCCACTAGTCTGTTTGTCATTTTTGCTTTTATAGACCAACATGGCTGCCTCTCTGGAAGTTTATTTTCAGTTCCCCAGTACTGTCCTGTCTCTCTTTTCTTTTTTTTCCCCCTCCCTCCCCCAGACTTAGAATGGCCTGGCAAGTTTTCTTCCTAATTTATAGTTAAATCTGACTTGTTAAACTTTGAATATCTTCATTTTTCTGGTAGCGACAAACAATCTTTCACTTGCTTAAAATAGTGTGAGGGAAAAAAAAAGCGCACACAGCTCACAGCTGATTAAGAAAGACATTTTGAACATTCAGAACTCTTAGCTTTGAAATATTTCTAGAGGACCTGTCAGAGTCTCTCTCCTGCTGCCTCTGATTGAGCCATTTGTTGTAGCTGCGATGCTGAGGCAATTGAAAACTAATACTGAAATGTCCATCAAGCTTCCGCACGTCAGATTACAAGCCAGAGAGCCAGTTACTTTAAATGAGTATCAGGTGCCAAACATTTGCCCTTGTATCATTAATGCAGGAGACTGGAATATATAGAGAAATCCTCTGCATTTATTTCAGAACTTAGGTGAGAAGAGAACCCAGAAATGGCGGGGAAGGTTTTCTCCTAAACTGACTCCTTTTCTGGAGATGCCTTTTTTTGTTGGACTCGGAATCCATCAATCCACTGGGACTGCAGCCCTTTACCTAAGGCCCAGTTCTAAGAAGTACAACAAGCATGTGTATACAGGAAGGGTGTCTGTGCCATAAAAACATAACCCAGTTTTTCTCATTGAATACACACTGAATCAAATGCATACACAATAGAATCACATACAATTAAAAAAAACCAGCCCAGAACACTCAATATGGTGCAATGAAGCTGTGGATTTTTCATTGCTGATGATTCTATTCAACAAAATATTACATCCCACTGGACAGCATGACATAAGCACGAAATGATTTAGATACCATCCGTATCTGGGTCAGCATATTGCAAAAACAGAGAAGTGGGAAATAGACTGGGCTATCCAGAGACTAACGAGGAGAATTCAGTCGATATGGAACAATTCATTGGTGAAGGCTCGACACAGTACTGTGTTTCAGCTAGGTAGCCTGCATCAGGAGTCTTTAAATAAAATGCAGCAATGTGGTTTTTAAAAAGAGTAAAAATAAGTGGGTGCAGTATCGAGCCAACGCAGTTTTAAAACGTACTGTGTTGAGTCTTCACCAATAAATTGTTCCGTATTGACTGAATTCTCCTCATTTGTCTCTGGATTGCTTTTGTTTCTTTGTGGGATATCGGTGTTCCCCCGCCTCGGTGTACTTTCACCAAACCTGGGTCAACATATTGAAACATTATTTATGTGGATTGTAAGCTCTTTTGAGGGGGCAGAGGACAATCGCTGGGTGCCTGGATGGGGGGGACGCAGGGGACACAGAAGAATCGATGGGTGGCTGAAGGGGGGCAGGGGAGACAGGACAATCGCTGGAGGGGGGCAGGGGACACAGCAGAATAGCTGGGTGGCTGGAGGGGGAGCAGGGGACAGGACAATCAAAGGGTGGCTGCAGGGGGGGCAGGGGACAGAGGACAATCGCTGGGTGGCTGCAGGGGGGCAGGGAACAGAAGAGAATAACTGGGTGGCTGCAGGGAGGTAGGGGACAGAGGATAATCGCTGGGTGACTGGAGGGGGAGGCAGGGGACAGAAGAGAATTGCTGGATGCCTCGAGGGGGGGCAGGGGATAGAGGAGAATCGCTGGGTGGCTGGAGGATGGCACAAGAGACAGGAGAATCGCTGGGTGGCTGGAGGGGGGGGGGGCCAGGGGAAAGACGACAATTGCTGGGTGACTCGGGGGCAGGGGACAGAAGACAATCACACACACTCTCTCTCTCACAGACATACTCACACCCTGTATCACTCTCTCTGTGTCACACACACACACTGAGACCACAGAGGGAGGGGGGAGGTATCTCTGTCATACAGACACTCTCACACACACTCTCACAGTCAGCGTCTTTCTCTCACTCTCACACACTATCGTCTCACACTGTATCACATTCACTCTATGTGTCACACAGTCACTCTCACACGGTCTCATACACTCGGTCTCACAGACAGTCTGAACCACACACATACTCTCTCACACACACTGTATTTGTGTCAAACACTCTCTCACAATCACTGTGCCTATCATACACACTTGCACACACTCACACTCAAACACACACACTCTCTCTCTCACAGACACACTCACACCCACTCTCTCTCTCTCTCTCACACACACACACACACACACACGCACATTCATTCACTCTCTCTCTCTCACACACAGTCACTCTCACACACACTGTCTCAAACATACACACTCCGAGGAAAACCTTGCTAGCGCCCGTTTCATTTCTGTCAGAAACGGGCCTTATTTACTAGTCTTACATAAACAAGTATGCTCAACCATGTCTAGCTAGTTAATAAGCTGTAATGTAATATTGTTTACTGTATACCGAACAGTTCCACTGTACGTTATTACTAATTAATGCTAGCTAATCTTTTGATAACATACTGTTAAATGTAAACCACTTAGAACTTGTTGGTAAAGCGGATTATAAATGCCAAATTAAATTATATTTGTGCTGCCCTTGACTGGGGTATACAGAATACTCCTACCTGCTACATTAACCAGCCTATTTCTAACTATTTTTCTTTTAATGCTTTCTCATTTAACCCTAGAGTCTCTTGGCATCCTGAAAACCACATTCACACGCCAATGTAGAAGAATTAGTAGAATGATGCTATCAAATAATTTTAATGGCAGGTTTACTGGGTAGCTGAAACTGGTCAGAGATTTCTTTATGCATAGAAGAGCCTCGGGAAGATTTCTTATTGTGTCTTTTACAGCTATTTTTAAAATGCTTGGGGGCTATGCTGGGGGAGGGATGGCTGTAATGTGTGGAAATGTACCTGGAGTTCCTTTCCATACCCAACTTCCATCTAGAGCAATGGTTCTCAACCTAGTTCATGGGACATAGCAAGCTAGTCAGATTTTCAGGGTACCCATAATAAATATGCATGAGATAAATTTGCATGCAGTACCTCCACTGTATTCAAATATATCTCATGCTTATTCATTGTAGATATCCTGAAAACTAGACTGACTGGGTGTGTCCGGAGGACAGGATTGAGAAATCCTGAGCTAGAGATACCACTGGTAACATGGGACTAGGTTCAATCTCAGCCAGGGGCGTAGCTACGTGGGGCCACGGGGGCCTGGGCCCCCGTAGATTTGGCCCTGGACCCCCTGACTATGACCCTCTCGACCCCCCCCTCCTGCCGCCAACCCTCCCCCGCCACCACCGTCGCCTACCTTTGCTGGCGGGGGACCCCAACCCCCGCCAGCCGAGGTCCTCTTCTTCAGGCGCGGCCGCGTTGCTGGCTGATCTGCAAGGCTTCGTTCTGTTTCTGTGAGTCTGACGTCCTGCATATATGTGCAGGACGTCAGACTCACAGAAACAGAACGAGGCCTTGCAGATCAGCCAGCAACGCGGCCGCTGGCTGATCTGCAGGATGTCAGACTCACAGAAACAGAACGAAGCCTTGCAGATCAGCCCAGCAACACGCCGCCCCGGAAGAAGAGGACTTCGGCTGGCGGGGGTTGGGGTCCCCCGGCAGCAAAGGTACCCGACGGCGGGGGAGGGTTGGTGGCAGCGGGAAGGGGGGGTTGAAAGGGTTGGCACTGGGGGGGGGTCGGCGGCGCTGGGGGGGGGGGTAAAATGTGCCCCCTCACCTCGGGCTCTGGACCCCCCTCCCGCCGAAGTCTGGCTACGCCCCTGATCTCAGCAATATGGAATGGTGCTAAAGAAGCTTTATGCACACCCTCACTAATCCACTGAGAGGATGCTCTATTTGGGCCCGTGTGCCCTGATCCAGCATCCACCCACCCCTCCCCACTAGCAAGAAGAGTGCAGTGATTCAGGAGAAAGAGAGGAAGGCACGAAGATCTTGCACCTATGGATGTGAAGATGTAAATTCGGCTGTAGACGAGTAGATTTCATACAGAGAGTGGGCAGACTTGAAGGACCATGAGATTATTATAGGCCCTGTTTACTAAGCTGCATTACATGTGCGCTGGCATCTTTAACGCGTGTTAACCATGTATGCTCATTAACCGTGTATGCGCCTACAATATCCCTATAGGCGCCTACACGGTTAGCACACATGCTAATTGTAGGCGCGTTAAAAATGCTAACGCGCCTTAGTAAACAGGGCCCTATGCGTTATATGAAAGTCTTCCGGTATAATCACATGACCTTACTCATCCAATCACTGAAGCTCTAATGTGCAAGTAGTTTCACAGCATGTTAAAAAACAGGAAATCAAATGCCTTGAGCATTCAGAACTGCAGATTGATAACGTACATTTTGTATGAGTTCATTTTCCCAATACAGTGATACCTCGGTTTTCGTCGATAATCCATCCGAAAACAATTGGTGAAACCGACGAAAACCGAGGCAATTATTTCCATATGGAATTGTTTGGCTAGACGCGCGGGGTGATGCTCACACAACGAGAAACAACGCCACACTGAGCAGGAGAGCGCGTGGGTCGCCCTTTGTTTTTGCAAAATTAGCAACGAGGTCACATGGGCACGCCGACGAAATCTGAGGCAGCCAACGAAATCAGAGACAAATTTTTCGCGGAAAAAATCGACGAAAACCGAAACCGACGACGATAACCGAAGTCAACGAAAACCGAGGTATTACTGTATTTCACTGAAATAGAATGAACTGGCCACACTAGATTTCTGTTTCACTGCAACTAATTTTTTTCTGTCTTGGGAGAAAGATGTCAGCAGACAGGACCAATTAAGTTCTTACAAGCTAGGATGTCAGTTTTGCTTTCTATGCTACATAGACTGAGAAGCGAAAAACTGGACTTGCCAACGGCAAAGGAAGATGTGAAATGGAAATTAGAAGGATATTTGCTTCTCAGCTCCCTAAAGACCCCTTCCAGATGACAAGCAAAACAGAACATGTTAACGAGGACAGAGCTAATCAACTCCAACCTAGAAGCTGTGATGATTATTTGGTTTTCATAGAGTTATGGGGCTCGAAGTCCATAGGGGTAGCATCCCTTGTACCTAGAACATCTGTAAGAAGCTGCATCACCAATATATTTCATTCCATGCCATTCAAATTTGACTTAAAGACTTCTCTAAGATTTTTTTTTTAAGAATATTATTATTAATAAACCTTGTAATCACTTGCTGGAGGAAACAGATTTGGAAACCAACTCTAATTTGTAAAAGTCTTTTTTAAAATATATATTTTTAATGTAGTGATGTGATATTGGGAACCTGAATGTCAACAACACTGCAGGTATGAAATTTTTGTCATCACATTTACCCATATCAGACAGGCCTCTGAGGAGAAACCAGACAAAGAGTGTCCCAAACTAGGGAGAGTGGAAAGATGGTGACCTGAAGCTCGTACATTCAACGGCCCAGCTGTCCTTTGAAGTTCAGTCTTTGTTCATTTGAAATTTCCTCTCTGCATTTGCAGTTACCTTAACTGAGAGGAAGGGGACAATGGGGGATCAGCCGCTGATGATCAGCATTTTGTCCCTGTGCAGCAAGTGTGGGACCGCTGCGTGATGAGCTGCCCACAGATAACTGGGTTGATGAGTCCTTTGTTTAGCGCCGGCGAAGGAGCGTCGACGCTCTTAGACCTGGAAACAACTTACTCGCTCCCAAATCATTTAACCACCATGCCCAAAGGAGTGGAGGAGTGAGTTAGGAGTGTATGCTGAAACGGAAGTCGTTTACAGCTGAACCTGTGTCGGCGGTGCCACTCCTAAACCCGTAAGAGCTATCAGCTTGGAGTTTTTGGCTCCCATGGAGGTTCCATTGAATATCAACTGGAAGGCATTCCAGGACCTAACGGTGGTAGTAAATAATTTTGCTTCAGATATGACCTTATTAGTGAGCCACATGGATGGTCTGATCGAATCCTTTGAGAGTGAAAAGTTGATACAGCAAATGAAGTTCTACTGAAGTAGGAAACGGTTGGGATTTTGAGGATGATATTGTTACAGACGATTAATATCGAGATTGTTGTTTTCCCAGAGTTCCGGGTATGACTCCTAATGTTTTTTCCTCTGAAATGATTTCTTTTAGTATATTAATTCAAAAGGAGTGAAGCCTGTGAAACTGGGATTACCTTAATCAGTGGGAATTGGATTAGAGATTCAAGTGTTTGTATTGTTAAATAATTTCTGGTTTTAAAAGAGAGAAAAAAAAAACGAAATCAGGTGTATTACTTCCACAAATATTGGACAATAAGTATGTTTCCAATGAGGTTGATGGACTATACACCGTTTTGGGTTTGGGGAAGCCAACCAGATGATCAATGTGGAATAATGATTTAGATAAATAATAACTGGGGATAATCAGGTTAATACCACGTTTTCTTTGTTTACTGTTTGTTTAATTGATCTCCTTGTCTTGTTTCACTCTCCCTATTTATTTTGTGGTCTAAGAAAGAGAAAGATTGTATATAATCTATTTACCTAGTTGAGATTGTTTTCTTCTAATATTGTATTAATGTACAGTCATCTCTGTATTACTGTTTGCAAGTGATCCTTGTAAAACGAAAAATTATAAATAAATGATTAAAAAAAAAATTTTGTCATCACACTGCGGGGAATTAGCTACCAGCCCCATGTTAAAACAAGCAGACATCTGGTTTTTCAAAGAAATGCCGTTTTCACAAGTACTATCTCCTGTGGTCAGTGGTTGCCGGTTTCATTTTCAGTAATGAAACATAAAGAGACTATTGCTCTTTAGAAGCAGACGATATATTATTTAAACGTTTCCAATGGCAGAAGTCGAAGGGATAAATTCCAGGGGATATAAAGTAGGTGCATGATTAACAACTGAAAAAAACCATAATGCACGATTGTTCAGTCTACTTAAAATAATAGAGAATCCATGCATGCTTTGTTCACATTACATGCCATTATTGTTTCATATTTTATTTTAAGGAAAGTAAGCCTACAACTACTTCACTGGAGTATTCTGGAGTCTGACACTGCATGAATTCAGGAAAGCCGTGCTATCATCTTGTGTCTCCGTTCATCCAGAGGAATCCTGTGGCAATAATAATAATCACTTAGCATACTAAAGAATGAAGGAAGTGAGGTAAACACTACATCAAGCAAACAAATCCTCACTAAAGGAAATAACCTGAACCCATAATAGACACTACTTTGACGTAATGAGGGGGCTAAACTGGAGGGTTACCCAACCCAGACAGGCCTCTGGCGAGGAGCAAGACTAAACAGTGCCGCTACTGACTGTTTCTTTGCTCTGTGTACTTTGAGATGACTGTGATAGAGGTCTATAAAATAATGAGTGGAGTGGAATGGGTAGACGTGAATCGTTTGTTTTACTCTTTCCAAAAATACTAGGACTAGGGGGCATGCAATGAAGCTAGTAAATTTAAAACGAATTGGAGAAAAGTTTTCTTCACTCAACATGCAATTAAACTCTCGAATTCGTTGCCAGAGAATGTGGTAAAGGCGGTTAGCTTAGCGGGGTTTAAAAGAGGTCTGGCCGGCTTCCTAAAGGAAAAGTCCATAGACCGTTATTAAATTGACGGGGAAAATCCACTGCTATTTCTGGGATAAGCAGCATAAAATGTATTGAACTTTTCGGGATTTTGTGACCTGGATTGACCACTGTTGGAAACAGGATGCTGGGATTGATGGACCTTTGGTCTGTCCCAGTATGGCAACACTTATGTACTTATGTACTATTGCCTTTCCTGTGGCCGTAGAATGTGGGGTTCTGGAAATACTGTCTATACTCTTAGAGTCTGACTTAATTAAGCTTTTCCACCAAATACACGGGGCCTTAATGACACAGGTCCTAATCGACCTGACCGTTTCACACCATGACCATTTCAAAGTTTTAGAAAAAGTGTTTTCCTTTAAAGATGAAATCAGTGACTGCTGAAATGTATTTTCGGTCTGGCTTTCTCTAGGCAGCGCATGTCACAGATCCAGACATCTGAAATGACATTTTTCATCTACAGGAACACAACGCCAAGGGGTGAAAAAAATGATTACCCACTATGAAATTGCGACACTTTTCTGTACACAATAAAATTGCAATATACAATCATGTAAATTGCCAGCACATCAACATATCATAAATTATAATACAGGCACAGCCAATATTATACATGTTAGCAGTAAAATGCTACAGCAGAATTAGCAAACAGATATACAGCCAGCATCATCTGAATCACAGCTAATAATTCCACAGAAACCAGAGCCACAGGCAAAACACAGCGATTCTGTACAGTGAAATAAATACATGACCAGATCTTGGATCATAAAGCAGTTCAGCTATTACATAGACCCGGGACAGGGGAGCCAGTCCTGACATTAAAACTTCTCTTTGCATGTGTTGGTGTAAAAAGCTTTAAAACTGTAGAAAAATCAGTGCTTGACTCGGTTATTCCTTGTGAGCACCAACAAAACAAGCACATACTTGGGGTGGCACATTTCTGAGGGCAGTATTTCAGTCCTTGTTTTTACAAATAAAGCTAAGGATCTGCATTCATTAGTACACATTTGGTTTGTTAACATTCAGATAAAGTCACCTCTAGGATAGTTGGGTTAAGGCAGTTTCAGTCTGAAATACAAGTCCCAGAAGACATTGCAGGCAAGGAGCCAGAGGGGGGAGATGAAGAACCCGGACTGGACTCCTAGCTGCAATCGGGGAAGACATGGGTGTAAGCTGGCAGGTTGTGTAGAGGGGCTGCCACTGGGCGGAAAGAGAGTTGGGAAACCCTGTGTGCAGGAGCTCATCATTGGTCTCATTAGTTTAATGCTCAACTCAGCTGGTTTGGGGTGTGAGGAAGCTAATGGAAGGAGAATGATTGGTTGTGGTAGCTGAAGCCAGGGATTGATTAGGCAGGTGGGAAGGAGTCCCAGGAGTTGAGTTCAGTTCAGGAGAGAGAAGCAGAAGGAGCGAAGCAGTTGCAGGCTGAAAACCCTTGGGCAGGGAGGTCCCTAAAGTACTGAAGCAGGCTGAGATTCCTTGGGTGAGAGGAAGTCCCAAAAGTATTGAATTCATTGTGAAGCTGATGCAGGGGAAAACCCTTGGGTAGAAGAAGTCCCTAAAATATTGAACTCTCCTGAAGGTAGAAAATGCTGCTTGGTGACTGAACTGTGATGATGAACTGAAAGAACTGTTTGTCTTGGGAATTGAATTACTGTTTATTGTGCACTGGATAAAGAGCCCAGACTGAAGCCTGTAAGCCTGTATTGAATCCAGGTATGTGCTATGCTGCTGTTGGAACTGTGTACTAGAAACCTGCATGGAATAAAAGTCCTTAAGATTGAAGTTACTGGTGGACATCTATTTCTTCATTGTACCGGGAGCCTGTGGCTGGAGGAGATTGTGCTATCCTTGGCTGCACAAGAGAGGTACCTGGTTACAACATGCCTTAATTTTAATGTGTAAAAAATTGATTTAATGCAATCAGTTGGCTTGCATTAAGGTATAAAGCTCATTAAAACAAGAAAAAAAGACTACAAAGTACAGGCATTTGTAAAAAGCAAGAAAAAATTCATAGAGAGAGGGTGGACAAACCCTGTTTGCATGGGGCAGCAGAAAAGCTAAAGCCAGCCCTGCCTGAGAGCCCAGTGCGTATTCTGCCATTTGGATTTAATTTAATGTAAACTCACCTTCCATTACATAACTTCCCACTATTCCAGAACCTGTGGAATAGTTGTGTCCATCAACCAGCAGGTGGAGATACAGAACTGAAACCTGAGCTGAGACACATCTCTCTTGGCATCCAGTCCAGTTCCTCAGTATTTTCTATCTCCAGCAAGTGGATGGACACACTTTTCAGCCTCTGGTTCTGAGTGCTTTGCTCCTAGTCCAGTTGGCCAGCTGGTCCACAGTTGAGCTATGTGTGTCGCTTGAGTCTGCAGAGTAATTTCTGGAGGTTTTCAGATCTCTGTCTGTGGTGCCCCATGAATTTACTTCTTTCCCTTCACCTCTCCTCTGTTTCCTGTGGAGCTCTCCTTTTCCAGCACAAATTAAAAAAAAAAGAAAGAAAGAGGTTTGCTGGAGTGCATGAGTCAGAGTATCAATCCTGAGCTTTTCTCTCTCTCTCTTTCTCTGCTTCTGCTTCTATATCTGCTTCTCAGGGTGGACTCCTTGGTTACAGTGGTGACTAAGAAGACCACCTTGCCGGTGGAAGGGGACATTGCCCTAAAAGACCTACAGGACAGGAGGCTAGAAGGCTCACTGAAACAAGCCTTTGAAGCAACCTCTTTGGGCCTTCAAGTGTGTGCAGCTCTTTCGTGGCAAGAGCATGCCTGTAGTGACATTGGCAGTCAACAACACGAGATGGGCGCCATAACGCCTAGCTGGAAACAGGGTTGACCTTCATGTTACAGGTTGTGGCCCACAGTATGTTTTTGGCTGTTGTGGCACTGGGCAACTGATGCAATGTCAAAGTCACGTCTAGTTAAACTGCTTTTTTGGGGCAAGTGACTATTTGGAGAAGATCTCAGTAGCTTGGTGAAAGATCTGGAGGAAACTAAGCTACAGCAGTTGCCAGAGGATAAGCCAAAAGCTTCTGGTCATCCGTCTTCAGGGGACTCAATTTCGAGACGGCATACTGTACTGGCCTGGTTGTCAGCAATATGGACAGAAGTTCTATTTTCAGGCTCTCCAATCTTCCTTTCATGCAGACTGGAAGTCCTCCTTTCATTCAGCTAGAGTGTCCAATGCCTCCACACTGATGCGAGACTGATTTACTCTTCTCTTCCTCCGGTGGGAGGACATCTTGAGGAGGAGTGGGCCAAAATCATGTCAGTGGGCTCAGGATTATTTTTACAGGTATTACAGTTGTGGCGGGCTGCGGCAGGCGGATGGGTGGGGCAGCAGCAGTGACAATCCTTGGGGGGGCAGCTGTGGTGGCAGCGATGATCTTGAGGGTGGGGGGGGCGGGCTCAGCTCAATCTGTCGGCGGCCCTGCTTATAATTGTGCCAGAACTGCTTTCTAAAAAGTCTGGACCACTTGCTGGTTTTTGCTGGTGAAATTGTCTGGAGAGGGGAGAATCCCTTCCCAAACCTGGTCCTGGAGGTGTACCCCAGCCAGTCAGGTTTTCAGCATATCCACAATGAATATTTATGAGATAGATTTGCATGAAGTGGAGGTAGTGTATGCAGATCTCTCTGAAGCATATTCATTGTGGGTATCCTGAAACCCTAACTGACTGGGGTACACCTCCAGGACCAGGTTTGGGAACCCTTGGCCTAGTACATGAATTGGAGTTAGCAGCAGATTTACCACCCTGTTTACTAAGCCGCGCTAGTGGCTGCCATGCGCCAATGGTATTGTTTCTCCCTTTTCACACCCTGCTCTGCACATTACAAAATGTTATGTTTCTATCCGCTTCCTCCCCCACTGCTTCTTCAAGTATATGTACCCACTCCTGAACTTCACTTCATGCATCTGACCGAGTGAACTCTGGTCCTCAAAAGCTCATGCCCCCGTCAGTCAAGTGGAGAGTAGATCAGTCTGACATTTGCATACCTTGCGCTTGGATCAGGAGAGCGCTACCCAAGCACCGAGGAGTAGGCCCAGATCAAATCCTACTGCTGTTCCTTGTGATCTTGGGCAAGTCACTTAACCCTCCTTTGCTTCAGGTACAGTCTTAGGATATGAGCCTTCCAGGGACAGAAGCATACACTCAAGTACAGTAGGTAACTCACCTTGAGCTACAATTGAAAAAGATATGAGTAAAATGCAAAATAAATAAAAAAAATTATTAGAATGAGGCAACCTTCAACAATACTGGTGTGCTCAGGGCTTGGTAACCTGTCAAAGACGTGTGAAAGCAAACGAGCAGAAGAAATGAAGCAAAATCATTCTAATCTAATCTAAGAGGTTTATATCTACACAGCAAATGCGGCAAAGCCTGCCCAACGAGCAGCCAGAGCTGTACCTATTGCTCCATGTAGGTTACACCCTCTATGCCCAGTTTAAAGTGTGAAGGTCACTGAAGTTGATTTCATCCTCTTTCTATATAGGGATCCTCTGAGTTTATCCCACAGATGTTTGAATTCCATCATTCTTTCTTGTCCCGTCATCTCCACGGGGAGGGTATTTCAGGCATCCATCACCCTCTGAATGAAAAAGTATTTCCCAATGTTACTCCTAAATCTACCACCCTGCAACCAGAGTTCATATCCTCAAGTTCTCTAACAAAAAAAAAAGATTTGTTTGTATATTAACACCTTTAAAATATTTAAATGTCTGTATCATACCTCCCCTATCCCTCCTTTCCTCTAGAGTATACATATTCAGTTCTTCAAGTCTCCTCATATGTCTTGTGGCACAAACCCCATACCATGTTTTGTCATCTTCCTCTGAACTGCTTCAAGTCTTTTAATGTCTTTCATTTCTATAGCGCTACCAGTCGTACGCAGCGCTTCACAATTTCATGAGATATGACCTCTAAAACTGATCACAATACTTCAAGTGGGGCCGCTGCTCCCCCCCCCCCAGCGCATCACCCCCTCCCAAGGTCTACCACCCCCCCCCCAAGCGCATCACCCGACCTTTACTCCCAGTAAGGGGATGCACGGAGCAGGTGTGCGGCAGTCGGCTCTGCCGGACCCCTGCCCCAGAACAGGAAGTATTGTTACAGGGGACCGGCAGAGCAGACAGCCGCACACCTGATCCGTGCACCCCCTTGCTGCCTGCACCCGGGGTGGACCACCCCCATCCCCCCCTACCCTTGATACGCTACTGAGTGGGGCCTCACCAACAACTTGTATAGGGCCATTAACACCTTCTTTCTTCTACTGGTTATTCCTCTCTCTGTGCAGCCTAACCTTCTGGCTTTAGTCACTGAGAATGGCAAGGACAAATTAAACTTGGGTATACATATAACGTATCACATACCATGTAAAATGAGCTTATCTTGATGGGCAGACTGGATGGACCGTACAGGTCTTTATCTGCCGTCATTTACTATGCTATGTTATGTTATCTATGGCAAAACTAGTTGGTACTTTTCATAGAGAAAATGCGGGTTTTGTAGGCCTTGAATACTTTGTTATTGAGAGAGACTGTGTCCTTCATTATAAGCAGTATATCAATACTAGAAGCTAAACAAATTGAGATTTGCAGAGAGGTAATGAGATTTCAAATCCAGGAAAAAAAAACTAATTATTTCATCTAATATTTATTGTATAATAACTTCCACCAGACAATAAATCTCCAATGGTCTCATTTCTCCCTTCCACACTCTCTTCCATTAGGAGGCAAGAGAAGAAAATTCAGGTCACATTTTATATACAGCAGTTCCAGGAGTATGAATATCATTACCTCTAACAAACGTACCAGGCTGCTTCTTGCAAATGTATTACTAAAAAATGATTACTGAATTATGTATCTGCTTAAACCTGGGGTGACAGAAATAACGTTAACAGCAAGAGATGAAATGCAGGTGGTGATGTGCAGAACCTTCCAGGTTACAAGAAAAAGTCTACAAGCTAGAATGAGAAACCGGCAGCTGTGAGATGGCCGATTCTTATTATTTCTGCTTATGCATTTCAGGAAATTAGACAAATGCGGTATAATGCAAAATCTGCTTTTTCTGTAACCCTCAGGATTGTTAGTGTTCAGTTACTGTTAGCATATAGCCTTATCATGTAGGTATTATTGCACAGAAGCTGTAGTGTCAGAAGCACCATTATCTTTTGTATTGCACTCAATGGAGACACAAGACACAATTGCCTGTTCCTTGGATTGATACTGAAGGCATTCCCCTGAGACAATCTAGAATATAAACATTAGCAACGTATTCATAACTCATTATAGCTGAAGCTGCCCTTGATTTCAAGTAAATTTTAAGGGGATGCATGGGTAGTGGAAGGAGGAGGGGGCCACCGGGGCCCATGGGTTAACCAATATATTACCCAACATAGCATCAGCAACTGGAGAACTAGGGGACAGGGACAGAGACTGGCTTGTTTGGCCCCTCCAACTAGAAAGATGTTCTGCGGCTCTAGAGGGAAAGCCCCATAAAAGATTGTGTTTCCCCTTTCCTCGGAACACTAAGCCCAGAAGGAATCAGGACTTGGGTTTGGAGGTTAATGCTGTCATGCTTAAGGGACTGGTTCTCACACCTCTAGCTAAGGTAGGGAATGTCAACCTTAAGTAACATTTATAAGTTTCCCTTTCAAGCTTATATAGCACCTGATAAAGCTCTCAGGATGGGTATTGTTTCTGATAATAACTGCATAAAATGTAGACAACAGAGGGTCACATTGAGTCATTTACTAAGTTTCATCACAACAGTGCTCTGCATGCACCCTAAGTTCCTGCCGAAGTTGGTGTTGGAGTTCCATCTGAACCAGTCGATTGTCTTGACAACATTCTTTCCCAGACCTCAAGCCCACCCTGGCAAAAGCACCTTGCACTGCAAGAGAGCGTTGGCCTTTTACATGGAGCGGACGAAGCCCTACAGTCAGTTTGCCCAGCTTTTTGTTCTTTTTGATCTCAACAGGATGAGGGTTGCCATTGGGAAACACACCATATCCAATTGGCTATCGGATTGCATTTCCTTCACTTATGCCCAGGCTGGGCTGACTTTGGAAGGTCATGTCACGGCTCATAATGTCAGAGCCGTGGCTGTGTCGGTAACTCACTTGAAGTCAGCCTTCATTGAAGAGATTTGCAAGGCTGCGACCTGGTCTTCAGTCCACACATTCACATCTCACTATTGCCTTGAACAGGATACCTGACGCGACAGTCGATTTGGGTAGTCGGGAGTGCATTCCAGGCATCAACCACCCTCTCCGTGAAAAAGAATTTTTTGACATTACTCTTGTCTACCATCCCGAATCCTCAATTCATGTCCTCTAGTATTTAAACATCTATATCATATCTCCCCTATCCTTCCTCTCCTTCAGGACTTCCAGTCTCTTCTCATATGTATTTCGGTGCAATCCCCATATCATTTTTGTCGCCTTCCTCTGGACTGCTTCAAGTCTTCTTACATCTCTAGCTAGATACGGCCTCCAAAACTGAACACAATACTCCAGGTGGGGCCTCACCAAAGACTTGTACAGGGGCATCAACACCTTCTTTCTTTTGCTGGTTAGGTTACACCTCTCTCTATACAACCTAGCATCCTTCTGGCTACAGCCACTGCCTTGTCACACTGTTTTGTCACCTTCAGATCCTCGGATACTATCACCCCAAGGTCCCTTTCTCTGTCTGTGTATATCAGCCTCTCATTGACTAACACATATGTCTTCCTTGGATTTCTACTCCCTAAGAGCATCATTCTGCACTTGGTTGCATTGAGTTTTAATTGCCAAACATTAGGCCATTCTTCTAACTTTTGCAGATCCTTTTTCATGTTTGCCACTCCCTCCGGGGGTGTCCACTATGTTACAAATCTTGGCATCATCCACAAGAAGGCAAACCATAAAATCTAACCCTTCGGCAATGTCGCTCACAAATATATTCAACAGAATCGGCACCGATCCTTGAGGCACTCCACTATTCGCCTTTCCTTGTGGAAGCATCCAAAACTTTTGGAACTTACTTTTACAATATCATTAGAATATTGTACAAGCAAGCCCTGTATAGCCCTCAGCTCTTATTCCATCATTATTCATCTATCAGACACTTCACTACTGCAGCAGAAAAGCAACTGCTTTATTTTCTGTTTTTATTAGCTAGGAAATGTATCTTATTCCAGTGGCATAATGAAACCCCACCGAACATAACACAGTGGTTGAAGCTAGTCTATGCTTTGATGGTCTTTGAGAGGCATAGAGCGAGTTGGAAAGAAGCCAGGCATTGGATCAAGTTCCAAAAAATTTGGAAGCCCATATGGAGAGGGATGCTACATAAGGCACAGTTGGATTCTCAATTATTAACACAGAGGTTTATTTGCTTCTGCTTTGTAGCTGGGTCCAATTCTGACGTAAGGAACACCCACTGGCTTCAGACCCTTCTTTTTTCTTTTACCTTTGTTCCTGTTAATGGGTGTGTTTGTGTGTGGGGGGGGGGGGGGGGGTATAGATGGGTTTGGTATTTGTAAGCCAGATAAAAAAGAAAAAAAAGTGTTATTATTTACCTTGTTGCAACAAGGTTGAGCAGAATGTAATTATGATTCTTCAGCTTTGCATGTGCTGTACCTTTGGAAATTGCTGCCTTGTATTTGTATTAACAGTTTTTAGTAAAAAATATTAATAAAAAAAAAAGATTGTTTCCCCTTTAGATGTCAGCATTTAGAAATTGATGGTCCCAATTTTTCCTGGCATTCCGCAACTGTTCCTGGTTTTGTTTTGAACCAGTATTAAATCACACCAGGTGGTATTTAAGACTTAGTTTATGCTATGCCTTGGGGCACTGATATTTCACTCTCTTTCATGGCATTACACCATCAGCGGGAAAACAGTCATCTGTGTTAGAAACACAAATAATATTTAGGCAGTACATCTAACCCTATGCCTACAACATCCCAAGTGAAAGAGTAGCCTAGTGGTTAGATTACTGGGCTGAGAGCCTGGTTCAAATCCCACTGTGGCACCTTGTGATTCTAAAAAACATCAAAAAAGCTTTCAGTGTTACCTTAAAGAGATTGCAGACATGGCAATAATCATTAAAAAGAAAAGAAAAACTGCAGTCCTTCACGATACAACATCTAGCACACCATTGAGAGCCTAATGTGATCCTTCTATATAAGAACATCTTTTTTGATTATGCATTTTTACTTCAGGACTGGTGGAGGATTTCAGCTTATGAACTGTTATAAACTGCTTGATGAACTGTGCGTTATTACTTTAAAACTCAGTAAGAGTAGGGTTACCATATGGCTCCAGAAAAAGGAGGACGGATTGAGACAGCCGGGTTTTACTTCCATTGCTTTCCATTGAAAGCAATGGAAGTAAAACCCGGCTGGATTTCTGGAGCCATATGGTAACCCTAAGTAAGAGGCTTTTTGGTGTGCAGTGATTATGTTAAAGTGAGTAGATATGGATAGGAAGTATCTTTTACTCTGCAAGCAAGCTTTTTACTCAGTATTTTCAATTTTGAGTGTGTGGTTCAATTGGTTGAACATTCATTTATAAATATAAAACCCTCTTTGCTTTGTATGTGGCAGCAAATTTGCATAGCTTGTTTCCAAGTATAAAGCTGTTTTTTTTTTATTTTGTATAAATCAACTTTATTAACATATCAAGATAGACATGTTAGGTTGCCAGATCTTCATATACAACAGTGTAAGTCACATCAGGCATTACCGCAGCAAACCTTAACATAAAATCTCAGTAGCAACTCCCCCCCCCCCCTTTTTTTTTTTCCTAAAGCTGGTTTTTAACAAAGAAAGCTTTTCTAAACTTATCTGCCAGTGTCACTTGTCTTTTTCCTTTCACTTTTGCTGTCTGGAAATGTTTATCTAACTGGGCTGGACCCAATATCTTCTTTATTTTATCTTTCCCCTTCTTTCTCTACCTCTGCCAGAAATCTTCCAGCTAGGTTTTGCCCCTCTTTCTTCCACTCTCCCTCTGGTCCTCAGTCTCCCCCCTTTCTAATTCTCTTATCTAGTTACTAGCTTTCCAGCTCTCATTCCCCCTTTGTCTTTCACCTCCTAGGTTCCATATTTTCACTTTCACCAATAACTTCCTCACCAGTTCTCATCTACCTTCCTCTGTCTTATTATTTTCTCCACAGCTTCAGCCATATCCTAGCCTCTGGTCTCTTTCTTGCGTTTTTTAAATCTCCTAACCAGCTTTCTTTTCCCTTACTTTTGTCTCCCAAGCTTCCCCCGTCTGCACTCTCTTTCACTTCCTCCACAGCCTTCTTGTCCCTTTCCACTGCCTCCCAATCCCTCTTCACCCAGTCTCACACACCATCCTGACCATGTAACACTCCAACACTCATACCCCTCAAACAATTGTCAAATCCATGAGACCCCACTCACCTACTGATGCAATCTCCCATTACCCCTCTCGCTCCCTGAGTCTATACATCAGAAGCGCCTGATCCCATGAGCACTCACCTAATCCCTGAGTCTGTTTACTCAATCTCAAGTTGTAGATTTCCTTTTTTTTTTTTTTAAATGGGGGGACATTGTATAAGTGTGATTTTTATTCATTTATTTTAATATGTTTTCTGAACTCTTGTTTTCTTGTTATAATTTTTATTGTAAACCGCTTTGATGCTTTTTGTGTAACTGCGGTAGATCAAGCTAATGAATCAATCATATATCATTTATTTTGTCTCCCACTTCCTTTATCCTCTTTTCCTCTTAGTGCTGCAGACCACGGCCCAGTTCAAACCTATCATGGAGCTGAACATGAGAAGGAAATACTGGCATCAACAGTTAACAGGAAACAGAAGGTTAGAAGTGATGTTGCAATGGAATAAAGTGTGGTGTGGCACTGCCTGAAGCTGGAGTGACAAAGTGTGTGTGTGTGGGGGGGGGGGGGGGGGGGGGGGGGGGGGGGGGGGGGGGGCCCTGCTACTTTTTTTTTGTTGAGGAAGCACTTGACTTCTAAGCCTTATTCAGAAAGGGCCATTCCCCACTGAGAACCTTTATTGAACAAAGCCCGAAGGTCTGAGCTGTCTTCCTTTTCCATATAGAGAAGAGGAGAGGCATTGTGTGTCAACAGTTGACACAAGGAAGAATTTTGATAGCTATGGAAAAACAATAATAATTGTACCTTTACATCAAACCTCTGATCTTGGTCATTAATACTCTTGTAACACAGCACAAGGTGCCCTAGACATATGAAACTCCTGCCGTTGGTCATTAATACTCTTGTAACACAGCCGGTGTATCAGAAGCTCATAACTGGCGGGAGAGCCTACCCAGGGTATTTCCACTGATCAGCATGTTACCAGCAGAATGGTACATGACAAGCATTGAGGATTATGTTTTATATCATAATTTTAGTACTTTTCAACCATGACCTTGTCCTTATCAGAGCAAGGTCAATGTCAGTAGATTAAGTACCAGACCATGCTCCACAAATATTTGCAGGAAGTATCATACTGCCAGCTTGACAGACCGATTGAACAATCCATTAAGTAGATAAAAAAAAAATACATGGAAAAGTGCTAACACAAAGGGAACATAAAATTGGACACACTGTGTCGGACATATGGTAGTAGCATAGTAACATAGTAGATGATGGCAGAAAAAGACCTGCACGGTCCATCCAGTCTGCCCAACAAGATAAACTCATATGTGCTACTTTTTGTGTATACCTTACCTTGATTTGTACCTGTCTTTTTCAGGGCACAGACCGTATAAGTCTGCCCAGCACTATCCCCGCCTCCCAACCACCAGCCCCACCTCCCACCACCGGCTCTGGCACAGACCGTATAAGTCTGCCCAGCACTATCCCTGCCTCCCACCACCGGCTCTGGCACAGACCGTATAAGTCTGCCCCGCCTCCCACCACCGGCTCTGGCACAGACCGTATAAGTCTGCCCAGCACTATCCCCGCTTCCCAACCATCAGCCCCGCCTCCCACCACCAGCTCTGGCACAGACCGTATAAGTCTGCCCAGCACTATCCCTGCCTCCCACCACCGGCTCTGGCACAGACTGTATAAGTCTGTCCAGCACTATCCCCGCCTCCCAACCATCAGCCCCGCCTCCCAACTACCTGCTCTGTAACTTTCTCATGCACCCCTCACTCCTGTGGGTTGTGTGGAGACACCAGAGTTCATAAAGAGAACTGCTGGCAAGAGAAATTAATTTTTGTTTTATTTAACAGCAATGGAAGGGCCTGAGTTTTAAATATGATGGGGGTTTTTCATAGAGCACTTCATGCCTGATTTTTTTTTTGGCTTGTATATTAAAGAAAAAGAAAATAAAAAAGCTATGTCGCCCACTGCGAGTGAATGACAAGTCCCAGGAGGATTTGCTGAAGAAAGCTGGCTATAAACAGCTGTGCGCTGCCATTCAGATGAATCTAGCATCACAGCAGCACACCCTCTCTCTCTTTCTCCAAGGCATCATTAATTTTGTCACTCGTATTTGAAGAGCACAAAACAAAGACATCCATCATTTTTATAACAGTCACAGTACTGGGTAAATGGGACGGGGGCACCAGATACGTTTCAGTGCTGAGGAGCGTTGAAAGCTATTTTATTGTTGGTGAGGACAAATCATTTTGATTACCATGACAACCACCCAAGTAATGTCTGCGTGACCCATGAATACAACATGAACAGCCAAAGACAGGAGAAAGTCTCCTTACCTGCTAATTGGGTTAAGTCAAATTCCACCATAGAAGTTTGAACTGTATAGCTTATGGTTTTCTTCTAGAAGAAAACAAAAAAGGGGTGGAAGTGACAAAAAAAAAAAGGAAACGTATTAATAAAAGTTTTTATTAATAATCACACAGTCCCAGTTTGCAAATCATGTGCTATATAGCTGGACCCAACACAGGCCTAGTTTCGGCTCTCAAGCCTTCATCAGGAGTCCTCATGAAAAACAAATATAAAGATAAAATTATAAGTTATAAGAATAAAAACAAATGAAATTATAAACTATGAACAAAATAAATATGACACAAACAACATTTAAAAAGAAGACTATGATCAAAATTAATGTACATATACTACATTTAAATGAAGGATAAAAAGGAAAAGCTACACAATAGTGGCAAAACAAAAATAAGACAGAATTTTATTTTTGTTACATTTGTACCCCGTGTTTTCCCACTCATGGCAGGCTCAATGCCGCTTACATGGGGCAATGGAGGGTTAAGTGACTTGCCCAGAGTCACAAGGAGCTGCCTGTGCCTGAAGTGGGAATCCTGAGTTCCTCAGTTCCCCAGGACCAAAGTCCACCACCCTAACCACTAGGCCACTCCTGCACTCAACAGCAATAATCTCAAGAACCAAGGTGCATGAATCAATTGAGCAATCAATTAGAAAACCTATAGACATGTGTCATAAGTGAAAGAGTGTCTGAAAAAAGGACACCACATTCAAGAGGAAGAGATATATATACCCAGCGAGACTAGAATGAAAATGATAAAGGGGATGGGACGTCTTCCCTATGAGGAAAGGCTAAAGCAGCTATGGCTTTTCAGCTTGGACAAAAAGGCGGCTGAGGGGAGATATGATAGAAGTCTATAAAAATAGTGAGTGGAGTTGAACGGGTAGATGTGAAGTGTCTGTTTACTCTTTCTAAAAATACTAGGACTAGGGGGCATGCGATGAAGCTACAATGTAGTAAATTAAAATGGACTTGGGGAAAATCCAGTGCTTATTTTTGGGATAAGAAGCATAAAATGTTTTGTACTTTTTTGGAATCTTGCCAGGTATTTATTTGTGAGCTGGATTGGCCACTGGATGCTGGGCTTGATGAACCTTTGGTCTGTCTCAGTATGGCAATACTTATGTACTTATATTAAAAAATGTGATTAAAACACCAGATCCACCTGGCAGGCCCAGCATATTCTCCTAGTAGACAAACAGAATCAGGCTTTTGTTACATGACCTAGAAAGCTTGGGTTCCTCTTCATAATATTTTTTGGGGGGAGGGGTTGAGGAAAGCTCTAAAAACTCTAGCCCCCTTAACCTCCCCTAGCATCCCCTCAAATGTCCCTGGTGGCCCAGTGGGCCATTAGTCAGTCCTCCCAGGTGGTCTAGCGGCCCTTCCCCATCCCCCTACCTTCATTGGAGGAGGGAGGTGGCCTCCTTCCTCTTCCATTGGTGCCGTCTCAAAAATGGCGGTGCCCAGGCCTGCCCAGTGGGGCATCCTGGGATGTGCTGGGTGGGGCTTCATATCATATAAGTGAGAAACTCGCTCAGGAGCTCTGATCATGGGGCGGTAGCAAATGCAGGGGTTAATATAGTGTTAACAGCCTCTAGCACTTGCGTTTGCTTCTGATCATCGGGGTTTGGAAGAAGCTCTAGTGCATAGTTTCTACCCCATGACTGCCACCACAGTGACCATACCTTAGATATTTTGTGATGACCTTTAGAGCTACTGAAAGGCTGAAAGACAGGACCCAGCCTTGATGGTGAATGCCTTGTACTATGAAATAGAGGAATGTCCCGTACAGGGGTTGAATCATTATGTGTTTGTGCGGTCTTGTGATCAGTTGGGTGTGAGGATTTATATCAGCTTTTTCTGTAAAAGCTAAGCTTTATTCTGTAAAGGTCATTCAGCGCAGAGCACCCTTTGAAGACTAATATCTTAGTACAGATCATCCCAATACCTGCACATCTTTTTCTGTGCAGAAGACATTGTCTCTTGGCTCATTCACGCCTTCTCTTACAATGTACAGGGGCTCATTTTCAAAGCATTTACACTTTCAAAGTTCCATAGTAACCTATGGAACTTTGTAAGTCTAAGTGCTTTGAAAATACACCTCCATGTCTCTCCTGTGCTCAGCACAGTTCTTCTGGTTCTATTCCACTGTGTTATATTTTACACAATTAGCACCATCCATAACCTATGCTAGATAGGCTCTACAGTGGCTGCTGTCTACACTAAAGCTTCCTGCATCAGGATCCAGTTTCATCTTCTTGGAGGAATTCTGCTTTGATGTTGTCTCAATAATCTTATTTATTTGTAGCATTTATACCCCGCTCTTTCCCGTTCAATAGCAGGTTCAGTGCGGCTTACAATGTATGGGTACAAAGTGTCATAAAGATAACATATTGTATGGGTACAAGTATCATAGAGGTAGTACAATGTATGGGTAAAAAGTATCACAAAGATAATACAATTGTATAGCGAAGGACAAGATGAAGAGAGGTGGGGGGAGGGTTGAGGCATGTTTAATGTTAGAGGTGTGGAATTTGATCGTGACTTAGGTTGGGTTGTTTGGATAGGCTTGTTTAAAGAGGTATGTTTTCAGCAGCTTTCTGAAGCGTAGATGTTCATTTGTTGTTCGGATGAATCTTGGTATGGCGTTCCAAAGTTGACTGCCTATAACGGAGAAGTTGGATGCATAGTAGGTTTTGTATTTGAGACCTTTGCAATTAGGCAGGTAAAGATTGAGATATGTTCGAGAGGATTTGGACCCGTTCCTGGCTGGAAGGTCAATTAGATTGGTCATGTAACTTGGAGATTCTCCGTGGAGGATCTTGTGGATCAGTGTGTGGGCTTTGAAATTTATTCGTTCCTTGATGGGGAGCCAGTGGAGTTTTTCACGAAGTGGTGTTGCACTTTCGAACCGTGAATTTCCAAAGATAAGTCTGGCTGCCGTGTTTTGGGCGGTTTGGAGTTTTTTTTTAGGATTTGGGCTTTGCAGCCAATGAAGATACTGTTGCAGTAGTCCGCGTGGGTGAGTACTGTGGATTGTACCAGATTGCGGAATGTTTTTAGGGGAGGAATGGTTTTACTCTTTTCAATACCCACATCATGTTGAACATCTTCTTCGTCATGGCTTTTGCGTGAGTTTCTAGAGTTAGATGGTTGTCCAACGTTACTCCTAGAATTTTCAGGTTGTCTGATATTGGAATTGTGACGTCGGGGGTGATTAGGGTGGTTGGGAGTAGAGTGGAGTGTCTTGAGGAGAGAATTAAACATTGAGTTTTTATCTGCATCCTTTGCTGCATCCACGCCACAGTGTTGAATGGTTCATTTCTTCTTGTCTTCCATTGTTGACTCACATTGCTTCTTCTCCATATGCTTCCTCTGGCACATAGCAATCAGGCGGAATTTACTACAGGTCTCATCTTGTAGATTATCTCTATTTCCTTTCAGTGACATTTTGGCACAGTGGGAGCAGCTGTACATTACAGTACAATTCTAGGCAGTACTTCTAATGAGTGTTGAAGGCTGCCATTCTGCACTTTGGGTAGCACTTGAAGATGACCAGCATGCAAAGACAAGTTGCAAGGTTGAACTCAATATACAGAAGAAAATTTGTAAAAAAAAATGAAAGGAAATCCTTTTAGCGCAAAAGCAAAAAGAGAGAGAGAGAACATGCCTGGGCAAAAACAGATTGAGCAGACATATTGGTTGGAAGCTGCATGTGAAGATCTACACATTGTCAGAAAACTATTCTAGGTCTTCCTGACGTATGAGTTACCCATATCAGTATCATCAAATGGCATCACCCATTTGTATGGCTAATTCATCCTGCTCATCGATGATTAAAAAATATCCATTTTCTAGGGTACCTCATCAACTGCATCAGTTGTCCAGGACAAGCTGGTTTATTTCAGCACATTCAGATTCAGTAAATGGCACCTAAATCTAGGTGCTGGTGGAGAAACCCGTGTTAAACTCATATTCTATAAAGAGTGCTCCGTGCCAAATGCCCTTTATAGAATATTGCTTAGCATCGATTCATGGGCACAAGGGCTTAAACCTGGTGTAAATCTTAGTGTGCAAGCTGGACATGCAACCCAAAAATTCTGTAACACTGCACTTTAAATTTTTGGAATGCCCCTAACCCATCCATGTCCCTCCCATGGCCACACCCCCCTTTAGAGTTGCTCACAAAACACTCTGGGCATGCAGCGTTATAAAAAAAAAGCGAGTAGGCAGATGCATAGCTAAATCCAAATTAGAGCCAATTAATACTAACAATTGATAATGGCTCATTAACTAATTAATCTGCCCAAATTTGGGCAACATGTAGAATCCTGGGGATAACCACAACTAACTGAATGTTCTTTACTGTACAGCTCAATATCTTTCAATGCCATCTGTTATTACCAAAAATATTCAGCATACAGATATGTTTAATAAAACATTTTATTTCTAAAGTGAATCAAAATTACTAAAGCATCTGGAACAGATTAAGCAAATCAAGTCTTTTTTTTTTTACACTGCATCATGAAAAAAAACATAAAGCAAGCTATTTGCTTGTATCACTGACATCAAAGTCCAATTTTTCCAAAATCAAAGGAATGGCTACAAATCTAAGTGTAAATATCTGCATAATTAATAGAAAGAAATACATTGGTGGGACTATTCCATTTGAATCTTATTTCTAGATTTTAGCAGGATATTTTTCTGTCAAGTAGTGTCTGATGTAGGTTTTACATCTTTTACACAGCCAACTCACTCTTTGGCTTAGAGAGATGCTTTAATCTTTGCAGGGGTCTTGAGGGGGTTCTTCTATACAATTGCATAGAACCAGCTGATTTCTTACACTTTGATCTTATATTAAAAGGGCCAATATACTTGGTTCCTAGCAACTTAGCTCACTGATAGATCAGAGAGGTACATAGAGGAGACCTACAGGGATGTTGTAGAGAAGTCCCACCTCTAGTCTGGTAGCCCCTGTGCTACCTTGGAGGCGGGAGGTCTCCTAGAAAGAGAGCATCACCCTGGTGAAGTACTCCTGTAGCCAGGACCTTGCCCACCAGGGAATGAACTATCCTCTCGCACCGAGGATATGTCTCCAAGTGCTGCCCGGGAGGGAAAGGTTAGGACAGCTGTTGTAGTTGGTGATTCGATCATTAGGCATATAGATAGCTGGGTGGCTGGTGGACATGAGGAGCGCTTGGTGGCTTACCTGCCTGGTGCGAAGATGGCGGACCTCACACATCACCTAGATAGGATTTTAGATAGTGCTGGGGAGGAGCCGGCTGTCTTGGTACATGTGGGTACCAATGACATAGGAAAATGTGGGAGAGAGGTTCTGGAACCC
Organism: Microcaecilia unicolor; assembly: GCF_901765095.1. NCBI lineage: Eukaryota > Metazoa > Chordata > Amphibia > Gymnophiona > Siphonopidae > Microcaecilia > Microcaecilia unicolor. Next base: position 207,128,818 of record NC_044039.1, read on the forward strand.
AAATTTAGGCTATTAGGTAGAAAGCTCAAATCCAGATCCTCTAGGGTAGCATTTTCTGAAATGCTACCCGTTCCACACGCAGGGCCCAAGAGTCAGGCAGAGCTCTGGAGTCTCAATGCGTGGATGAGACGATGGTGCAGGGAGGAGGGTTTTAGATTTGTTAGGAACTGGGCAACATTCTGGGGAAGGGGGAACCTATTCCAAAAGGATGGGCTCCACCTTAACCAGGGTGGGACCAGGTTGCTGGCATCGGCACTTAAAAAGGAGATAGAGCAGCTTTTAAACTAGAAATGGGGGGGCTGACAGTCACTCAAAAGCGCATGGTTCAGGATAAGGTATCTTTCAAAGATACCACCAAAACAGGGAAGATAGGGTATCCTGATAGTGAGGTTGCAAAAATAGACCGTAGTAGATCAGGTGTCCTTAAATAAAAATACAAATCAGACAAAAGATTGCAAATTAATAGTCAAGTACTAAGCACGATGTAAATAGGAACAACAAACATAGTTTGAAATGTCTATATGTGAATGCCAGGAGCCTAAGAAATAAGATGGGAGAGTTAGAATATATTGCACTAAATGAAAAATTAGATATAATAGGCATCTCTGAGACCTGGTGGAAGGAGGATAACCAGTGGGACACTGTCATACCAGGGTACAAATTATATCGTAGTGATAGGGTGGATCGAATTGGTGGAGGGGTAGCATTGTATATTAACGAGAGCCTTGAATCAAATAGATTGAAAATTCTGCAGGAAACAAAACACTTCTTGGAATCACTGTGGATTGAAATTCCACATGTAAAGGGGAAAAGGATAGTGATAGGAGTGTACTACCATCCACCTTGCCAGGATGAACAGTCGGATGCAGAAATGTTAAAGGAAATTAGGGATGCAAACAAACTGGGCAACACAATAATAATGGGTGATTTCAATTACCCCAAGATTGACTGGGTAAATGTAACATCGGGGCACACTAGGGAGGTAAAATTCCTTGATGCAATCAAGGACAGCTTTATGGAGCAGCTGGTACAGAAGCCGATGAGAGAAGGAAAAATTCTAGACCTAGTCCTTAGTGGAGCGCATGATCTGGTGTGGGAGGTAATGGTGCTGGGGCTGCTTGATAACAGTGATCATAATATGATTGGATTTGATATTAGCTTTGAAGTATACATAGGAAATCAAATACATTAGCGTTTAACTTTAAAAAAGGAGACGATGATAAAATGAGAAGAACGGTGAAAAATAAACTTAAAGGAGAGGCTGCGAGGGTCAAAAATTTACATCAGGCGTGGATGCTGTTCAAAAACACCATCCTGGAAGCCCAGGCCAAATATATTCCGCGTATTAAAAAAGGACGGCGGAAGACCAAACAACAGCCGACATGGTTAAAAAGTGAGGTGAAGGAAGAGCTAAAAGAAAATCCTTCAGAAAATGGAAGAAGGAACTGACTGAAAATAATAAGAAACAGCATAAGGAATGTCAAGTCAAATGCAAAGCGTTGATAAGGAAGGCTAAGAGGAACTTTGAAAAAAAGATTGCATTGGAGGCAAAAACACAGTAAAAAATTTTTTTAGGTATATTAAAAGCAGGAAGGTGGCAAAGAATCGGTTGGACCGCTAGATGACCAAGGAGTAAAAGGGGCAATCATAGAAGACAAAGCCGTAGTGGACAGTTTAAATGAATTCTTTGCTTCTGTCTTCACAGAGGAAGATTTGGGTGGGATACTGGTGCCAGAAATGATATTCGAAGCGGACGAGTCGGAGAAACTTAATGAATTCTCTGTAAACCTGGAGGATGCAATGGGGCAGTTCTACAAACTGAAGAGTAGCAAATCTCCTGGACCAGATGGTATTCATCCCAGAGTACTGATAGAACTGAAAAATGAGCTTGTGGAGCTATTGTTAGTAATATGTAATTTATCCTTAAAATCAAGTGTGGTACCGAAAGATTGGAGGGTGGCCAATGTAACGCCAATTTTTTTAAAAGATTCCAGAGGAGATCTGGGAAATTATAGACCGGTGAGTCTGATGTCGGTGCTGGGCAAAATGGTAGAGACTATTATTAAGAACAGAATTACACAGCATATTCAAAAGCATGGATTAATGAGACAAAATCAACATGGATTTAGTGAAGGGAAATCTTGCCTCACCAATCTACTACATTTCTTTGAAGGGGTGAACAAACATGTGGATAAAGGTGAGCCGTTGATATTGTGTATCTGGATTTTCAGAAGGCGTTTGACAAAGTACCTCATGAAAGACTCCAGAGGAAATTGGAGGGTCATGGGATAGGAGGTAGTGTTCTATTGTAGATTAAAAACTGGTTAAAAGATAGAAAACAGAGAGTAGGGTTAAATGGTCAGCATTCTCAATGGAGAAGGGTAGTTAGTGGGGTTCCCCAGGGCTCTGTGCTGGGACCGCTGCTTTTTAACATATTTATAAATGACCTAGAGATGGGAGTAACTAGTGAGGTAATTAAATTTGCTGATGACACAATTTTGATGCTGCTTTTAACTCCTAACCCTTATTCACTTGTTCAGAACCCTTATTTTATCATCCTCACTTTAATATTCCCTTATCTCTTGTTTGTTCTGTTTGTCTGTCCTAATTAGATTGTAAGCTCTGTTTAGCAGGGACTGTCTCTTCATGTTCAAGTGTACAGCGCTGCGTACGTCTAGTAGCGCTATAGAAATGATTAGTAGTAGTATTATTCAAAGTCGTTAAATCGCGGGAGGATTGTAAAAATTACAAGAGGACCTTACAAGACTGGGTGTCTAAATGGCAGATGATGTTTAATGTGAGCAAGTGCAAAGTGATGTGGGAAAGAGGAACCCGAATTATAGCTACGTCATGCAAGGTTCCATGCTAGGAGTCACAGACCAAGGGATCTAGGTGTCGTCATTGATGATATGTTGAAACCTTATGCTCAGTGTGCTGCTGCAGCTAAGAAAGCAAATAGAATGTTAAGTATTATTAGGAAAGGAATGGAAAATAAAATGAGGATATTATAATGCCTCTGTATCGCTCCATGGTGCGACCGCACCTCGACTATTGCGTTCAACTCTGGTCACCGCATCTCAAAAAAGATATAGTGGAATTAGAAAAGGTGCAGAGAAGGGCAACAAAAATGATAAAGGGGATGGGACGACTTCCCTATGAGGAAAGGCTAAAGCGGCTAGGGCTCTTCAGCTTGGAGAAAAGGCGGCTCAGGGGAGACCTTTCCAACAGACTCTGAGGCAGGCAGTTTAGCCGAAACATAAGGCCATGTTAGGTTCTTCAAGGAATAGTGTTACATTTCATCCAGTCATCCTTCTGTGTTTTTTTTTTTGAAGAGCTCTGGGCTACACTACCTTTTTCCTTGTGACTTTGTACGTAGTGTGTCACAGTCCTCACCTTTGGTGGTCCGTCTCGGGGGGAAACCCTAACCAGTCAAGTTTTCAGGCTACTTTCTGAAAGTATTCTACCAAGGAGTGATATTACGGTCAGAAACTTGGGACAATGATACTACAGTACTTTGATGGGCGCTAGTTCTAATTGTCTGTTGTGGTTTGTTTTTAGTGTATTTGTGTATGTAATTTTGTACTCCGCTTAGTTCTTAGGCAGAATAGAAGTTTTTAAATAAATGATATTTATTGCAATATCCTGAATTTTAAAAAATATGGATTAATCACAGTGTGATACAGATCTATAGCTCAGTGCACACATTGATGGGCCATATTTTTGGATATCAATATTTCTAAGTCTTTAGATGGATTTATTTCATCTAATTTTCGAAAGAAAACCGACAGGAATTATCTACTGAATTATACAAGATGTCATCTCCAACCTTTATTTGGCAATATTCCTACAGGCTAGGATCTGAAGCAATGTAGACTGTGTAGTTCTAAAGCTAATTAGTTTGTATGTCCTCCAATTATACTAAGGAGAAGTATCCTTACAGAGTGATATAGAACAATTTTATTTAAAAAAAAAAAAAAACTTACACAACAGCACATTATATGAATCAGGTGTTATTTTAATCAATCTCAAAAATAGGAGGAACTGCATGCCACTTGTGTATCACCTTATTCACAGCATGCTTTTATGACTAAGCAAATAATCCAGCATCATTGGTCCATTTTATAAATTCGTAAAATGTTTCTAAACGCACATTTTGCTTTTCAATGTAGAAGAAATTTGCATGATCATCTTATGTAGTGTTGCATGTGCACAAACTTCAGAGCTACAGGCGTTTCTGCAAGCCCAGATGAAATTTACTTTTGCATTGATGGAACAGATGGATTGTCATTCTAGCAATGTCATTTATATTCGAGCTGACATTCAATGATGTAAGTGGGCAGGAGCCTCTCCTGCCCACTTAAATCATTTACCACCACCTAATTGGTGACAGCCAGTGGCACTTAACTGGACAGTATCACTGAGCATCACCACACACCACCCACAAAAAAAGTGGGCAGGTCAGGGGTGGCACTGGGGGTAGTGTTAGGGAGGAGCCAGGGTTATTTAGGTGACAGCAATATTCAGGGCCAGGACCTGCATCGCTAAGTGGGATAATTTAGGACAGCTCAAACACTGTCCTAAATTAATTTGCTTAGCTTTGCAGGCCTGGCACTGAATATCGGCCAGGACCCGCATAACTATTTTCTAATTTGAAAGCCCTGCCCTGATCACTAATTCTGGAGTGGAGGAGTAGCCTAGTGGTTAATGCAGAAGACCTTGATCCTGGAGAACTGGGCTTGATTCCCACTGCAGCTCCTTGTAACTCTGGGCAAGTCACTTAACCCTCCATTGCCCCAGGTACAAATAAGTACCTGTATATACTATGTAAACCGCTTTGAATGTAGTTGCAAAAACCACAGAAAGGCGGTATATCAAGTCCCATTTCCCCAACGGCCCCCACAGGAGGACCTACCTAAAGCTTGGAGGGGGGGGGGGGAACCTTTGATGCTCTCTGGCTGGGGGGGGGGCTAGTTTGGAGGCCAGGAAGGGGCTTTGGGTGGGGCTTTAAAGTTAGAAAATAGTTATGCAGGCCCCAGCCAATATTCAGCCAAGGTTACATAACTCTCTTATGCGGGCCCTGGCTGAATAATCGGCTGGGAGCCACATAGGCTCCGGCAGCCAGCCAGCCCTACAGAAATTAGCTCCCAATATTTAAGGGCTGATGCTTGGACATGGCCCAGCACTGAATACTAGAGGCTAATAGAGCAGGTGATGGTAAGCATTTAAAAAAACGCTGACCACCACCGGCTGAATATCAGGGGCTTGTGTTCACACAAAATTATTACATATAGGAAACCCCACATACACAAAGTGTCAAGATCAGACTACAAATGAAGAATGTAAAAGGCAAAAACCAAATCACCCGACAGAAGAACTGCAATTAAGTGTTTTAAAGTTTTCCCACAGCTGGTGGTTATGCCAAACAGCTAGCAGAGCATAAGCAGGAATTCATCTTGTGTTGGCAGACAGCGGTATTCCTTTTGAGTGGAAGATTGATTTCAATTATCATGGACAACGTCTTTTGACTTCCAATCTTATTATGCTTATTTGCTGTTATATAATGAACTTTAGTACATGAATACCTAATCATCTCTATCTCCATACCTTTAACTATGTATTTTTCTTTTCCGGAATTGGTACTCACCATTACGAACCATGTAAGCCACATTGAGCCTGCAAATAGGTGGGAAAATGTGGGATACAAATGCTACAAATAAATAAAATAAATTACTTGGGCATTTGGATGACCAGCACTGAATAATTTCTATTTGTGCCTACTCAGTTATTCTGAGGCATGACTGATATTTCTTTTGTGGTGTAGCATATGCAAAAGATTTATTTCCTGATGTACAGTGATAAATTGGAAGATAGATATTTTCAACAAACCTGTGTACCCATTTAAACGTTAAACTTTGGCACATAAGCCATGGCATGGCATCCAGGGCTATTTAAACCTTGGTCCACACAGCACATGTGCAAGTGTCTCTGAGACACGTTTTGCATCATGAAACTAACCCTCTGCTCACTAAGCCGCGCTTTGAATAGGATGTGTTGGTATTACCATGTGGATTAGTAAACGTGGGTAAGTGAACATACAACCAGGGATTACTGCATTAACATTCTGCAATTTGAAATGTTATATTTCCAATTTATTTAATCTTTTCATGCAGAGCTCCATAAAGCAGCTTCTTGAAAGTGAAACCATGGTCAGAATTGGAGTGGATAGATACAGCAGTCTGTGTTTCACAGCATTTGAGCAGGCCATTGAAGTGGTTATATGAATTACGTAAAGTGAACTTGCTGTTTTGGATTATCGTGTTGAACAGACATCACAGCCTGTTTTGATACCAGGATAATCTAACAGTAATTTGTCACATATCCACATAAAAAAGGGCAGTGATAATGTTTTAAGGAGCTCATTTCACATGTATTGGTTAACCAACCACTTAAGTCTCAGCCATCTCTCCTCTCTCAAAACAAAACAATAGAAACATCTTAAGAGTGAACAGTTAAATCTCACAAAATACAATATAAGCACTTACTGTAAAAATTACTTAAAGAACCGATTGTAGCTTTACATGAACATGGGTCAAAAATGTTTTTCTTTTTGTGCAAGTTCTTCTTTTTAGCCATTCCTTTGAATTATCTCTTTGTTTGGATTTATAGGATAAATGTATTAGTCCTGTTTCATTGGTTTAAAAAAAAATGATAGCCATACCAGGATATTTTCACTCAAAATATAGAAATTAAAGAGAAACAACAGCAGCACCTGCTTCCTGAGGAAAAAGGCCTCGAGAAGCCCCCAGCCTAAACGTGGCTTCGGGGACTGGACTTCATCATCATTGGCCAAAAAACCTCTTTTCTATAGCTTGTCTATCGACATAAATTTAATTGATGAAGTTACTTAGCTTTCATAACTGTCTTGCCTGTGCAAGATAAACCTCGCCATACATATCTTTAGATTATCATACCAGGATATTTTGACATGTTCAGAAAGTTTGGTACAGAAAGGCACTGACGACTCCTTTTACAAAGGCGTGCTAGCATTTTAATGCACATTAAACGCTAGAGACTCCCATAGGAATATATGGCGTCTCTAGTGTTTCGTGCACGCTTATTTGTAACGTGCGCTAAAAACACTAGTGTGCCTTAGTAACTTAGTAGATGACGGCAGAAAAAGACCTGCACGGTCCATCCAGTCTGCCCAACAAGATAAACTCATATGTGCTACTTTTTGTGTATATCTTACCTTGATTTGTATCTGTCTTTTTCAGGGCACAGACCGTATAAGTCTGCTCAGCACTATCCCCGCCCCCCAACCACCAGCTCTGGCACAGACAGTATAAGTCTGCCCAGCACTATCCCTGCCTCCCAACCACCAGCTCTGGCACAGACTGTATAAGTCTGCCCAGCACTATCCCTGCCTCCCAACCACTGGCTCTGGCACAGACAGTATAAGTCTGCTCAGTACTATCCCCGCCTCCCACCACTGGCTCTGGCACAGACTGTATAAGTCTGCCCAGCCCCGCCTCCCACCACCAACTCTTGCCAACCAATCTCGGCTAAGCTCCTGAGTTCATTCTTTAAGAGGTACTTAGAGGGTAACTCGTATAGAGGGGTGCCTACTTTAGGCACCAAGAACATGCCTATTTGAGCATATTCTATTAAAAAATTAGTTGCCTACTTTTTCTTTATAGAATACTATAGTGCAATAAGTGAAAAGCCCTGACTGTATTGAGTGGCAGGTTTTTTTGTAATGGGATTGGTGGAGCACGATGTCATTTTCACTTCACCTTTAAAAGTTGGCAGCAGGGATGCAGTTACAAACATGGCTGCTGAGACCTGTTCATGAGATATTACGCCTTGTAAAAGACCCCCTAAAAAAATGATTGGGGGGGGGGGGTGAACATGCACACAGACATGGTGAGCTCACAAGTCTTCCTTCCTTCAGGAGGTTAAAAGAAATTAGAGCTCATGGTTCATCAAGACTGGGATCTGTACTTTCCTCTTAAGTTCAGGACTACGTCTATTAACTGCAGCCATTTTCAATCAACAAGGAGTCCTATGAAGCATGAAGACAGATTTATTTTGTAATTCCTGAGACATGGAAGCGGCTGAATCGCTCTAGCTGTTTTACCCATGGCTTTTGTTCTCATACTAAAAAAAATAGATATTCAAGGCAGTGTACAAATCTTCAGCTCTGTGTTTTACTTCTGCAGGAAAAAGAGGTCACACTACAGTTTGCAGTACTAACACAGCACCTATATACCTAAGCCAGATATTCTTTTCTGGCCATGGAAATAAATTCTCTGCTGCTCAAATTTAAAGTTACCTCTCAGTGGTCTTAGGCTGAGTACAGAACAGATTTTCAGAATAAGTTTTTGAAATATTAGCACAATTGCAGAAAAAAATAATCCAATTTCAAGTTCATAAAACAGCATAGACAGACAAAAACAAATTTAAATGTTATTGATTTATTGTATGGCATTTTAGTTGCAAGTCCAGTGAGAAATGTTGTGAAGTTCTGAAACAGAATAAACACCACCCCCTAGGGGTGAAAACCAGACAAAACAGTATCTTCTAGAAATAAAAGATCAGGCACTTAAAAAAAAAAAAAAAAAGATGAACAGCCTGCAAGTCAGTTTTGTTACAGAAAAAAATCTACAAAAAAATTGTGCAAGAGAAACTGTATGCAAAACAAACTAAAGTTGAGCGAGTTAAAATTTAAAGGTCAGGAACATGTGCCACCATGATTCTTTATACAAGCTTTTGCTTGCTGAATATGGTGCCCGTTCCAGAGGCTGTACGAGATTGATGTCTTAGCCAATAGTTGCACTTTTTCCAAACTGTGTAAGCAAAACTGACTTGAAGACTTTTACCTGATCTTGAACCTTTGCACGTAAGGCTCAGTTTAGCAAAGATACTTCAGAAGAAGACGACTGTGCAAATCTATAGGTCAAGTAGGACCCTTAATGGCCAGCCATGAAACATGAGTCAAGTCTTGAAAAATCCAAACAGGTACTTGGGTAAAATTAAAGTGGGTCACAAACATAGGTTTTTGTGTTATTTTCTAGACTAAAAGCTAAGAAATTCACTCATAGCTATCCAGCCAAACTGATACAGTAACTGAATGAAAGCCACTATGCCATAAAGTCCTGGTCATGGCAGGGTCTGTTCTTCTGAGCAGAATCAGAAGACCCTATGAAGCCAATTTAGGTCCTCCAGAAAAGGATTCTTATAAATATTGAGAGAAAAACATATTAGTTCTGGTAGTTTTAAATCAGAAAAATGGGGAAAGACTCAAAAATGTATAACCCAGTGAACTGGAAGAATAGAACTAACACTGGAGGAATAAGTCAATGCTTACAAACTTTTTAATACAAATCTATTAAACTGCCAAAGAAAAAACCCACCCAAAAAAGGAGGAGGAAAAAGTGGGTGCTCAAAACGTATCAATCACCCCATAAGGGTTGACACAAAAGACATCATCTCCCCCAGAAAACATCAATAACCAGAGCGGTACAAAAATCCAAAATAATAAAATATATATGAAAACAAATTACTTATCTCAACAGGAAGAGCAACATCAGTTCTCACAAACACAGGAAAATTCTTATCCTTTTAGTGTCCTCTTACCACTTCCTTAATTCACAAATAAAATCTAATGTAACTCCAAGATCAAAATAACTCCAACGCAGGGCTTCTTCAGCGAGCTTCACTAAGTATTCATACTTAAATACTGCTCTATACCAACGTCCATCATATTTTACATCTCTCTTCTCTGAAGTATTTTGGATTGCTGTACTGACATTTTCAGGGGCGAAGAGGAGTCTTTTCTGTTACCTCCTTGGTTTCACAGGGTGATTGATATGTTTTTAGCACCTGGTTTTTATCTTCTTTTCTGGTTTGATTTTTTTTTTTTTTTTTTTTGGAGTTTAGATTCTTTATTTAAAAGTTTGGAAGCATTCACTTGTTTCTCCAGTGTTATTTCTATTAGTTTTAAATCAGACCACCAACATCTTTTTGCCAATCAAACTATATGATATTGGTTTACAAAGTACAGAAATTAAGAAAACATCAAGGGCCCTAAGCCGCGCTGTAGGCACACTAACTTTTCAGCACGCACTGATGGAGACACCCATGGGTGTCTCTGGCATTAGTGCGCGCTAAAAAGTTAGCATGCCTACAGCGAGGCTTAGTAAACAGGGCCCCAAGTGATTAATCATCCTCAGGATGTTCGCTTTGCAAAAAATGAATGGTTCCAGAGGCAAGCAGCTACCTTTTTTATGCACCAAGAATCATTTTTAAGGTATATTTAACATTAAGACTGACTTCAAACAAAACCAAATCTGTTTTAAAGTTGAAGTGCAGACTCATGAAGTGACCATAACTTTCACAAGCAACAGCTCCATGGACAAATCACCTAGACCAGCACTTCCCACTACGACCCCTATTTTAACACTTGAATTCACATGGACTCAGATGAATAACTAAACAGAACAGTAGACCTCCAATCCCTTTCCCCATCCTCATCCACAATGGGAGTAGTGGTCAGCACAGTGCCATTAAGTCAGTGCACAATCACACGCCTAGGCCCATGTAACTGAAGTCCATGAAGGAGAGACCAGGGGGCAAGATCATACATGCAAGTAGATATGCTAGCTACAGGCTAGAACGGAGAGAAAGGGAACAGAGATCCATGTGAAAGGCATAGCCCTGTTTTGTGATCCCCATTTAAGGTCAGGACATAGTCTAAGCCTCCTCCCATTCAGTTTATTTAGGAAAGGAAGGGCTGCATATTGTATTATTCCACATGGCGCACTGTCGGAAATCAGCTTGATAGGATTTCTATCATCATGTCTGCTTTCTCATGAAGGATGTTAACATCAGACATTGTCATATATCCCAAGTCTCTTCTAAGAAGTAAACATTTAAGCAGTGGGTTCATACGACAAGTAAATCAGAAAACTAGAGGTGAAGCCTGGCACAGTTGTGTCACTTCTGATTAAAATGACAAGATAAGCATTCAATGGGCCTGGACATCTCCTAGTCAGAAAGCCAAGAATGTGGACCTGCACCTGCCTGTCACAGTTCTTTCTGCAACATCATTCTCGTTAACTGATATTTCCAATATAAATTGGAAAGAGCTGCAATACTAGAAAAATAAACGAAGGTACAAATCTCTCTCTGTAGAAAGTTCAAATATAAAAGGTAACTATGGAAAACTCCTTTAGACAATTGCATACTGTTGATATAAAAGGTCTCTGATTCTATAGAATTCATCAGATAGACAGCCTTCCAGTCCAATACGTCCAGTTTCAGTCTGAGGGGCAAAAAAAGGAGATATTTTGAGGAATGGATTAGGACTACTTTTACAATACAGTCTGATGAATATGATAAATTAAGAGCATTTCTCCAAACTCACTCAATCCATTTTTTGTCAGATTTGACTTATGTGATTAACTTTGTTTGTGAAGACACGACTCATTTACTATAGTTTATTCCTGTGCCGAAACTCACTCAGTCCATGGTATTTTAATGACTTTGTGCTGAATACTATATGCAAAACTCATTCAGTCCAAAAGCTGCTGCCGATGGACTGAGTGATCTTTGAAAAAGTGCTCTTCAAATGGGTGTTCATTTTGTGAAATATTACTCACCCTACGAACAGCCACCACGTTGTTGCAGACAAGCACCCCTCCTACAAACTCTGCTTGAATTCCTTCACGAAGAAGGACCTGCTTGAAGTCAGACAGTCTTGGCTCATTCATAAAAACTGACTGATGTCCAGGGACCTGCAAGATGAGCCAAGATCGTGAGGTGTAAACCTCATCTCTAATAGAGGCACAATGTGAACCTCTATTGTACAGCGATGATGTGAAAACTACAGCATGCCTTCATTCCACTAAACTTTCACTTATTGTATGTTAGAAAACAGGGAAGGAACCTGAGATTTCATGCTGAAATTTATATTACACACTTGAACAATTTAATCACCAGTTTCATGCCAAAGCAAATGTAACTATTTCAGGGAAAGATGTTAAAATGATATTTGTATTAGAAGGTACCATTAATTTCCTTTAGTCCTGGAACACCGAAAAAGTGGAGGGCCGTATTCCACTACGTCAAAGAAGGTCAAAGTAAGGAGTAGTGTGCTCAGCAGAGCTCTTCCATATATGGATATGATGGAAAACAATCTTTATTCTTCAGGACATACGCTGACCCCCGCTCCTGGTTCATGCCATTGTCAAGATTGTTTTCCAGCGATTACATTGTGTTATATATCCTCCAGAGACTTTAAACATAGACCCCCAACGTAGGCTTTTTGCCAAAACACAGTGCTGTGTCGGACCCTGAAGAATAAAGATTGTTTTCCATCATATCCATTGTCCAGCTGTTTTTTTTTAATGTTTTTGTTGTGTTGCAGAGATCAGGCATTTAAGTTGGATCTGCGGGGTATGCCTTTTTAAACAGGTTAGTCTTTAGTGATTTCCAGAAGTTTAGGTGGTCGTACATTGTTTTCAAGGCTTTTGGTAATGCGTTCCACAGTTGTGTGCTTATGTAGGAAAAACTGGATGCATACGTTGATTTGTATTTAAGTCCTTTGCAGCTTGGGTAGTGCAGATTTAGGTACGTTTGTGTTGATTTGGTGGCGGTCACAGAGACGTGGCTCATGGACAACCATGACTGGGATGTTGCTATACCTGGCTATAATCTATTCAGGAAGGACATAGCAGGAAAAAAGGGCGGAGGTGTGGCATTATATGGTAAGAATGATATTCAAGTGACAGAACTGCAGGACATGTGGGGTATGGAAGAAGCGCTGTTAAACTGGAAAGAGGGAAAGGAAAATTTATCTATACCGGAGTGATATACAGACCACCCTCACAGTCAGAGGAAACGGACAGGGACTTAATTGAAGACATCCGCAAGATAGCTAGGAAAGGGGAAGTACTTCTGATAGGTGACATCAATATGCCGGATGTTGATTGGGGTGTCCCGGCTGCAGGGTCGAAGCAAAGGGATCTTAGATTCCCTACAGGAAGAATTGTTCCAGCAGTGGGTAATGGAACCGACGCGGGATGCAGCTGTTCTGGACCTGGTGCTTACGAATGGAGAGTACGTTTCTGACGTCCAGGTGGCAGACCATTTGGCATCTAGTGATCATCGTATGGTATGGTTCAATATTAAAACAGAAGAGAGGGCTCATTCGAGATTGAAGGTCATGGATTTCAAAGGAACTAACTTTGCCGAGATGGGGGAATTTCTCAAGAAACAGCGGGATGGGAACAGCTGAAGGATGTAGAACAGGAATGGACAAGACTGAAAGGAGCTATATTAAAGGCAACTAACCTTTATGTTAGAAAATTACATAAAAATAAGAGGAAAAGAAGGTCGCTCTGGTACTCGAATGTAGTTGCTGAAAAGATAAGGGAAAGGAGGCTAGCCTTTGCACGTTATAAAATGACTCAGAAAGATGAAGACAGGAGAGAATACCTAAATCAGCAAAGAGAAGCTGGAAAAGCAATCAGGAAAGCGAAGCGGCAAATGGAGGAAAAGATAGCTAATACGGTAAAACTGGGGATAAGACCTTTTTCAGATATGTAAGTGACAAGAGAAAGTGCCATAATAGCATTGTGAGGCTCAAAGCTGAGGGAGAGAAATATGTGGAAGAGGATAAGGATAAAGCTGAACTGCTTAACAATTATTTTAGCTCTGTGTTCACGAATGAAAGACCGGGGATAGGGCTGCAGAAAACAAAGGCTAAAGGGGACGGATGTATGGTAGACCAAGACCCGTTTACGGAGGACTGTGTTCGTGAGGAGCTTGCCAAACTAAAAGTAGACAGAGCAATGGGGCCTGATGGGATACACCCGAGGGTGCTTAAGGAACTCGGAGAAGTTCTGTTGGCTCCGCTGACGGACCTCTTCAATGCTTCCTTAGAGACTGGAGTGGTCCCGGTGGACTGGAGAAGGGCAGATGTGGTTCCTTTGCACAAGAGTGGAAGGAGGATATTGGGAATTACAGACCTGTCAGTCTGACCTTGGTGGTAAGTTAATGGAAACGCTTCTAAAGGAGGATTGTGAGATTTCTTGAACTAAATGGAATGCGGGACCCGAGGCAGCATGGCTTCACTAGTGTCAGTCGAATCTGTCTTCTTCGACTGGGTGACTGAACAGCTGGATGTACTTGGATTTCAGCAAAGCCTTTGACACGGTTCCGCACAGGCGACTGAAAAATAAATTGAGTGCCCTCGGTATGGGACCTAGAGTAACTGATTGGGTTAAAAATTGGTTGAATGGTAGGAGACAGAGGGTAGTGGTAAATGGAGCTTGCTCTGAAGAAAAGGATGTCATCAGTGGAGTACCGCAGGGATCAGTCCTAGGGCCAGCTCTTTTTAATGTCTTTGTAAGCGATATTGCGGAAGGGCTGTCTGGTAAGGTTTGCCTCTCTGCGGATGATACTAAACTCTGCAACAGGGTGGACACCCTGGAGGGTGTGAATGACATGAGGAAGGACCTAGCGAAGCTGGAGGAATGGACCGATATTTGGCAACTAAGGTTTAATCCCAAAAAATGCAGGGTCCATGCACTTGGGTTGCAAAAATCCGAGGGAACGGTACAATATAGGGGGTGAAGTGCTTCAGTGTACGAAGGAAGAGCGGGACTTGGGGGTGATTGTGTCTGATGACCTTAAAGCTTCCAAACAGGTAGAGAAAGTGACGGTCAAAGCCAGAAGGATGCTTGGATGCATAAAGAGGCATGACCAGCAGGAAAAAGGAGGTGATAGGGCCGTTGTATAAATCTCTAGTGAGGCCCCATTTGGAGTACTGCGTGCAGTTCTGGAGACCACACCTACGGAAAGATATAAACAGGATGGAGTCGGTCCAGAGGGCGGCTACGAAATTAGTAAGCGGTCTTGAATGCAAAAATTATAGGGACAGGATTATGAACCTCAACATGCATACGCTGGAAGAGAGGAGACATGATAGAAACGTTTAAATATCTCAAGGGCATTTATGTACAGGAAGAGAGCTTTTTTCAAATGAAGGAGAGCTCTGGAATGAGGGGGCATTTGACAAAGTTAAGAGGGAATAGGCTTAGGAGTAACCTAAGGAAGTACTATTTCACAGAAAGGGTGGTGGAGGCATGGAATGGCCTCCCGGTGGAGGTGGGAGTCTACGACTGTTCCAGAATTTAAAAAGGCATGGGATAAGCATGTGGGATTGCTTAGGAACAGGAAGAATTAGGGGTTACAGAGGATGGGCAGACTGGATGGGTCATATGGCCTTTATCTGCCATCATGTTTCTATGCTTCAGCACTTTCTGCTACGAGCCGCTGCTGCATGTGGTGGACTGACTTGCCGGTGGGGTTGGAAGCTGGAGCAATGTCGGTAGGTGTGGGGAGGGAGGAAAGGCTCAAGACAAGCGGCTCCCCTGCACCTCTCCTGCCTGGTGAGTACAGTGGCACAAGAACTGGACTCTCAGGAAAGGCCGAAGGTATTTTATGAGTCCAATGGCTTTTCCTTTTATTATTATTTTCTTTGCTCTTCAGCACTTCTCTGGCTGTTGTGGGTTGCAGTGAAGCTTGTGTTGCAAAATAAATATAAACAAACAAAAAATTACTACATGCACGCTGTTCTGAGCATGCGCAGAGCAGCCATGCTTAATGACTGGCTGTCCTGTGCATGCACAGCTTAGCAGGTGGCTGCTGTATGTATATGCGGGATATTTCCCTACTGAGCTGCTTGCTTTTTTTGCGAGCAGCTCATTTGCATGTGATTTTTTTTATTTTTTTTGAGCATTGCTCATTATTTCTATTTCGGTAATTTTTATTTACACCTTGGGGACTTTTGTACATCAGCCAGTCAGTATCTAAGGGCTACAAACACTCCCCCAGCACATTCCCATCAGCTAATGGTGTCAAATTGACTGATTTCTCCAGGATTGCTTTACCCAGGACTGCCAGAACATATAGATGGCTGACTCTGTTTCTAGCCTAAGGCTATGTTGACCACCTCCACTCCATTGGGGCCACTGCTCCTTTGACATTTAACCCAATTCACAGCTGAAAAGAGAATTAACCTAGGAGGGAGTCCCCTACTCCATTCCCCTTAGGAAACATCTGTGAAGAACCTACTCATCTGGGTGCTTCTAGACCTGCAGTTCTTTGCCTCCCTATTCCCCCATCCCCCAGGCCATAATGGAAGTACTGGTACCTATTTGCCTGCGTGCTCTCAAGCCTTGCCATGTGCACCGGCTGATACGCTGAATTGTTATAACTTATCTGCAGCGTGTCACCTCTCTTTCTTTCAGACATACTAGAAGCAGGAAGAGAGGGGGATATGCGAACACTCTACCTCCTGATAATCCAATTCTAGAACAGCAGGCTCCTCCCCAGCACTATCTAAAATCCTATCTAGGTGACGCGTGAGGTCTGTCATCTTCGTACCAGGCAGACAAGTGATCAGGCGATCCGCACAACCACCAGCCACCCAGCTATCTACATGCCTAATAATCGAATCACCAACTACAACAGCCATCCTAACCCTTCCCTCCTGGGCAGAAGCTCCTGGAGACACATCCTTGGTAAGTAAGACGCAGTGAGTGAATGCCAGATGAACACATACATCCCCGTTCTTGTCTAATGCTACATCTGTAATCGCCCCGTTACAGTATAGCCAAGGGTGACTAATTTCTACCTCTAATTGTGGCAATGGCTCCAAAGTAGGAATGACTTCGCTCTCTTCAGAAATCTCTCTCTCATCGTCTCCAAAGAGGCTCTTAATGGCTTTCTGTTGTGCTATGGCACTGGGGTCGTCGTCAGGGGCATCCACTTGCATTTCTGAGTCTTCCCCATCCTCTCTTAGCTCTCCCTCTTCCAGAATGACTCCTGTATCCACTTTTGACACCCTCATATCCAGGATGCCATCGATCCATGCCAGCTCAGCATCCTTAGCTTTGCAAAACTGAAGAGAGCTCACAAGTGAATCTTTCAATCTGACCTAAATAAATGGAAAACAAGGTTATGAAAAACTAACACACAAGAACTACTTAGTGTTTACTAATTCTAACAAAAGTCTGCTCATGAAATGTGCCTAATATGTGACAGTTCATTCTTGGCCACTTTTTAAGGTTACATTCTCAACTATTCTATACCACACAAAATCTTGCTCTGGCGTGGGAAGCCTCAGAAAGAAAATTATGTTCTGTAATGTTTCTGCAGTTTCTGCAGATTACCTTGTACAAATGGAAAGCTTAATACCTTTTACATGGCTTAGGCATTGTTACTTGTTAGCATTTCTCTCTCCAACACACTACCAATTGAACAAAGAGTTATATTTAAGATTCCTTAGATCAGCTAGTTTAAATTTGAGGTTCCGTCTTTTAGCCAGATTAGATTAGAACAGTAAAGATCCTCGATGTTAAAAGTTACTGGCCCAAAGCTTTGGAACAGCCTTCTAGTTAAGTTCAGGTGTGTACAAACTTGTGCTCAGTTTAAGCGTGATCTGAAAACTTTACTGTTTCAGTAAGCGTTTGGCTGTTAATTCAAAGTGTAATATACTGGGATGTACCTTTGAAGAAACCATACTAGTAATCTGGCTGATTTGTTCTAAAGTTATTTTTTTAGTCCTTTACTTTTTAGTTATATGTTATGTTTATCAACTGTTGAAATTGAATTTATTTTATTTTGTATGTTTATTTGTATACTGCCAAGTACAATGGGATTTTGCAGTTTATAAATATTTTAAATAAATTCATACCTACAAAATATGCTCTGAGTTACACTGAAACAACAGTTCATGAATTATCATGTATCTTAACAGACAAGTACTCCAAGTCCTTCCCCACCCAAAGCCTAGTATGACAACTAAAAGGTAGTAAAAATTTAATCTCTTAACACTGCAAACAGGTGTTCACCTTAACTAACAGAAATATTGGCCTCTAACTCTCTGATACACAAAATTCAAGTGGCATTAGAGAAAGATTGCTCTTTCTAGTAATTCACTGAGGTTGCTTGACATTCATTGCTCACCTGGTAGATATGTGTTTCACTGGTTGCGTCAATAGTCTCATGTAGTTTTGGTGTATAAACTTTAATATCCTTGCCACCGAAAGCCCTACAGGATTCAGCCAGGTCCTGACAGGCTTCTGGAGGGCCATGAACAATGACCAGCTGACGTGGCTTCATCTGATTAATGATTTTTTTAATGGAATCACCATCCGAGCGCCCCTCGTAGTCTATATAGCTAACTCGGGCCCTGAAATATGAAGAATCTGCTGAGAAGCCATCTCTGAAACTGACCAATTTGAATATCTTCAAATGAATCAAAATAATTTCATTTACATATCTTTACTACTGGCTTTTAAAAACACCTAAAATGCATAACTAGAGAATCCAGACCGTTGCAATTAGAAATTCACTAACAAGATCCGTATGTTGGGCACAAAGTGAAAATTCTACCGCCACTGGGTCAAATCATTACAATGCCACATGCAAAATAGTTTCTTAAAAATGACCTGTCACACCCAAAAAAAAAAAAAAAAAAAAAACTCAGTGGGGGGAGGGAGAAGGTTAGGAATGCAAAACTAAGTTTAAGTATTATTTCCCCATCAGCGGGGATCCAAAAATACATTAAAATGGAAAAAGGGCAGCTATAGCGGAAATACCCAGGCCACAGCAGAGTCAAGAGTAGGCAACTCGGACATGTCTAACCTGTCACCCATTGCAAGTAGAGCAGAAAAAGGACGTTCATAATCCATACTTTATTTCCATGGACTCCGTTGTTGAGACACACTTGGTGGGAACATCTGATAAATCTTGATCCATTGGTTCATCTCCGTTGGTGAGTCCCAATTCCAGTTTGCTTTTTTCTTCTTCAGTTGCTTGGAGTTCAGGAACCAGGAAATCCTCAGGCCTAGAGAATAAGAGTTTGTAAAGCCATATTTATTTACTGATGAGGTGGCAGTGAGGTGTAGTAACAAAGTTCTCATGCTTTCATACAAATTCAATGAGTGCGTTTGCCCGTCCTGAACTGAAATCACAAAAAAGAAAATTTGTTGGTCACATACTTTATAATTTCTCCATATTCGTCCCACTTGATTCTTTCCTCTGGGGCTGGGAACATAGGATAGGACTTCTTTGCCTGTTTGAAGAAACCTCCTTTCCGGCCCCCTTCACCTTTCATCATCAGGTCATGTTTGGTTTTGTGCACCGATGGTTGATCAATATCCTCTTCTGCATCGCTCTCATCACTTGAGTCGATATCTGCCCTGAGACAGGAACCCAAAACACAATGATATTTGGCACAAGCAAAGCACATAGCATACATTGTATGAAATTCAAGATTTTACTGGTGATACACAAGGCACTGCAAAATGACGCTCCTTGCTACCTTGTGAAGATTTTTAAAACATTTATAAGCCAAGTGGATTCTTAACGTCTGAAGGGATACAATGCTTATCTATTCCATCCCTGGCTAAAATACAATTTGATTTTTCCCTATTTCTAGGCATTTCCGCTCTTTAGATGTGCACCATTTAGTTCTTCCTTCTCCACGAAACGCACATTATGAATCTACAAGACACTCTGATTTTTTTTTTTGGCTCCCTACCTATGGAATTCACTGCCACATGATATTCATTGTTTATTAATCTTTTGTTCTTTTAAGAAGGCTTTGAAAATATATTTGTTTGAGCAGGCCTTCTCTCTCAATTGATTTTTGAGGTTACTGGACATATTGACCTGTGAACAAGTAACAGCACCCCTTGTTTCAATAATTTTTGCTGTTTCTACGCTCTTATCTTTATTATGATTGCACTGTGTGATTCTGTTCTTTAAAGATGATGGCGCCCTTTTCTGAATTGTTTGTACACTGCTCTGACCTTGTTGGAAGGGCAGTATAGAAAGTTTTTAAATACACAACTTGCTAAAATGAGATCTTGTTCCTCCACCCCCCCCCCTCCCTTTATTGCTGGTCCTTTTGAATAGAACAAGCTTTCCACCAATCTCAGGCGTTTTAGATTAAACAATTTTATTGAAATTTTCCAGCATATACAAATATGCGTATATAAAGCTGAACGACCACAATAATTGAATCACAACAGTTAAACCCTCTAAACCCCCTATCCCATCAACTTCTAAAACCCATCCCCTCTCACCCATAATAACTACAGCTAAGTACATACAATCGCCCCAGAAGGCCTTGACTCTCCAGAAGGCTTTGGACATTTTGGTTTTTTTTTGGTCAATTAAAAAAAAAAAAAAAAGTCCAAGTGAAAAACAGAGAAAATCAAGCCATTAAAATGTAGGAGGGGCCAGTGTTTTTAGTAGACTGGTCTCCCAGACATCCCAGGAGATAAATGGAGCACCCTAGTGAACTTCAAAAACATGCTCCCAGGAACACATCTCACCGTTGCTTCCTTATCTTGTCTGCTGAGCCCCCCCTCCCCCAAAACCCACTGCCTACAGCAGTACACAATAGCCCTTAAGTGGGTACTACTACTACTACTACTTGACATTTCTAAAGCGCTACTAGGGTTACGCAGCGCTGTACAATTTAACATAGAAGGACAGTCCCTGCTCAAAGGAGCTTACAATCTAAAGGACAAATGTACAGTCAGTCAAATAGGGGCAGTCTAGATTTCCTGAAAGGTATAAAGGTTAGGTGCCGAAAGCAACATTGAAGAGGTGGGCTTTGAGCAAGGATTTGAAGATGGGTAGGGAGGGGGCTTGGCGTAAGGGCTCAGGAAGTTGATTCCAAGCATAGGGTGAGGTGAGGCAGAATAAGCGGAGCCCGGAGTTGGCGGTGGTGGAGAAGGGTACTGAGAGGAGGGATTTGTCCTGTGAGCGGAGGTTATGGGCGGGAACATAAGGGGAAATGAGGGTAGAGAGGTAATGAGGGGCTGCAGACTGAGTGCATTTGTAGGTAAGAAGGAGAAGCTTGAACGGTATACGGTATCTGATTGGAAGCCAGTGAAGTGACCTGAGAAGAGGGGTGATATGAGTATATCGGTTCAGGCGGAATATAAGACGTGCAGCAGAGTTCTGAACAGATTGAAGGGGGGATAGATGGCTAAGTGGGAGGCCAGTAAGGAGTAGGTTGCAGTAGTCAAGGCGAGAGGTAATGAGAGCGTGGACGAGAGTACGGGTGGTGTGCTCAGAGAGGAAGGGGCGAATTTTGCTGATGTTAAAGAGAAAGAAGCGACAGGTCTTGCCTATCTGCTGGATATGCGCAGAGAAGGAGAGGGAGGAGTCGAAGATGACTCCGAGGTTGCGGGTAGATGAAACGGGGAGGATGAGGGTGCCATCAACTGAGATAGAGAGCGGAGGAAGAGGAGAAGTGGGTTTTGGTGGAAAGACGATAAGCTCGGTCTTGGACATGTTCAGTTTCAGGTGGCGGTTGGACATCCATGCAGCAATGTCGGATAAGCAGGCCGAAACTTTGGCCTGGGTCTCCGCGGTGATGTCTGGTGTGGAGAGATATAGCTGGGTGTCATCAGCATAAAGATGATACTGGAAACCAGTACAGTGGGTTTGCTGTAATAGACCTGGCTCTAACATCTGAGGCTGCTGTTATAGAGGTTGCTAGATCAAATTTGTATTCACATTTGTGGAGGGTGAGAGGGGGTCACCTCTGATTCCCTCCAATGGTCATCTGGTCATTTAGGGCACACTTTTGTGCCTTATTCGTTATAACAACAGGTCTATCTCAAAACATCTTAGTTTTAGTCCTAGACGGTTTTGTTTTGTTCCATTATGGCTGAAAAAAACGTCAGGCACACCCAGATCCTGCCTTTAGAACGCCCCCCCCCCCCTTGTGATTTGAACAAACTTCTGACGAACTTCAAAGAAAAACATCTAAAAATCAGTTTTGAAAATGCCAATTTGTACGTTTTTGCGAGAAAAACATCCAAAATGTTTTTGTTGTTGTTGTTACATTTGTACCCCGTGCTTTCCCACTCATGGCAGGCTCAATGTGGCTTACATATTGTATGCAGGTACTTATTTATACCTGGGGCAATGGAGGGTTAAGTGACTTGCCCAGAGTCACAAGGAGCTGCCTGTGCCTGAAGTGGGAATTGAACTCAGTTCCTCAGTTCCCAAGGAGCAAAGTCCACCACCCTAACCACTAGGCCACTCCTCCACTTCTCCAAATGCAGATTTATGCCACTTTTTGGACGTTTTTCTCTTTTGAAAATGAGCTCCATAATAACGTAGTAGATGGCGGCAGATAAAGACAAGAATGGTCCATCCAGTCTGCCCAACAGTCACACTTATTATCAATTCATGATTAAACTAACAATGAATACTTGATCCTGGTCTCTTTGCCATTTGTGGGCCACAAACCTTAGAAATCAGCCCAGCGAGTTGCCATTGAAGTCCAAGTCCACCCGGCACTGTCCTCATGTTCCAACTGATCATGCCGGGTGGACTTCTACGATCTGTGTACTGTATATGACAAGTTCCTGTAAAACTGGCTTAACATGCTTGGTGGATTTGTCCCTACCAATAGTCTCATTGCTGGAGAAGCTTGAGACTACATCTCAAGATGATAGCACAGACAGACATTTATAAGAACAGAACCATGGGAATGATGAATAAGCTTGTTTCTATGCTACTTGCACACAGAAAGACGAACACACACCACTGTGTCTGACGCATCTTGTGCTTTCATCAGCTATGTCGGAAAAGAATCCATTTGACAGAAACTGTAGAACTTACTCTTTTGATTGCTCTAACTTTTTTGCCGCTTCTTTCTTCAGCTTCTCTTTTTCTAGGTGTTCTTCAAGCTCCTTCCCTTCTAGTTTCACTCGTTTTCTCAACTAAAAGTATATTTAACAAAAAAATTGCAATACCATTACTAGCACGCTTAACAACTTATAGTTTAGTTACAGGCATATTTTAGAGCAGAAGTACTGTTTTTTTTGTAATCAGTTATGCAGCTTTCAGTGGGTCTGAAGTGAGTGGAGGAGTGGCCTAGTGGTTAGGGTGGTGGACTTTGGTCCTGGGGAACTGAGGAACTGAGTTCAATTCCAAATTCAGGCACAGGCAGCTCCTTGTCACTCTGGGCAAGTCACTTAACCCTCCATTGCCCCATGTAAGCCGCATTGAGCCTGCCATGGAGTGGGAAAGCGCAGGGTAAAAATGTAACAAAAATAAAATAGATACTATTGGAGATTCTACATGGAATGTTGCTACTATTGGAGATTCTACATGGAATGTTGCTACTACTGGAGATTCTAAATGGAATGTTGCTAGTCCACTAGCAACATTCCATGTAGAAGGCTGTGCAGGCTTCTGTTTCTGTGAGTCAGACGTCCTGCACATACAGTGGGGGAAATAAGTATTTGATCCCTTGCTGATTTTGTAAGTTTGCCCACTGACAAAGACATGAGCAGCCCATAATTGAAGGGTAGGTTATTGGTAACAGTGAGAGATAGCACATCACAAATTAAATCCGGAAAATCACATTGTGGAAAGTATATGAATTTATTTGCATTCTGCAGAGGGAAATAAGTATTTAATCCCTCTGGCAAACAAGACCTAATACTTGGTGGCAAAACCCTTGTTGGCAAGCACAGTGGTCAGACGTCTTCTGTAGTTGATGATGAGGTTTGCACACATGTCAGGAGGAATTTTGGTCCACTCCTCTTTGCAGATCATCTCTAAATCATTAAGAGTTCTGGGCTGTCGCTTGGCAACTCGCAGCTTCAGCTCCCTCCATAAGTTTTCAATGGGATTAAGGTCTGGTGACTGGCTAGGCCACTCCATGACCCTAATGTGCTTCTTCCTGAGCCACTCCTTTGTTGCCTTGGCTGTATGTTTTGGGTCATTGTCGTGCTGGAAGACCCAGCCACAACCCATTTTTAAGGCCCTGGCGGAGGGAAGGAGGTTGTCACTCAGAATTGTACGGTACATGGCCCCATCCATTCTCCCATTGATGCGGTGAAGTAGTCCTGTGCCCTTAGCAGAGAAACACCCCCAAAACATAACATTTCCACCTCCATGCTTGACAGTGGGGACGGTGTTCTTTGGGTCATAGGCAGCATTTCTCTTCCTCCAAACACGGTGAGTTGAGTTCATGCCAAAGAGCTCAATTTTTGTCTCATCTGACCACAGCACCTTCTCCCAATCACTCTCGGCATCATCCAGGTGTTCACTGGCAAACTTCAGACGGGCCGTCACATGTGCCTTCCGGAGCAGGGGGACCTTGCGGGCACTGCAGGATTGCAATCCGTTATGTCGTAATGTGTTACCAATGGTTTTCGTGGTGACAGTGGTCCCAGCTGCCTTGAGATCATTGACAAGTTCCCCCCTTGTAGTTGTAGGCTGATTTCTAACCTTCCTCATGATCAAGGATACCCCACGAGGTGAGATTTTGCGTGGAGCCCCAGATCTTTGTCGATTGACAGTCATTTTGTACTTCTTCCATTTTCTTACTATGGCACCAACAGTTGTCTCCTTCTCGCCCAGCGTCTTACTGATGGTTTTGTAGCCCATTCCAGCCTTGTGCAGGTGTATGATCTTGTCCCTGACATCCTTAGACAGCTCCTTGCTCTTGGCCATTTTGTAGAGGTTAGAGTCTGACTGATTCACTGAGTCTGTGGACAGGTGTCTTTCATACAGGTGACCATTGCCGACAGCTGTCTGTCATGCAGGTAACGAGTTGATTTGGAGCATCTACCTGGTCTGTAGGGGCCAGATCTCTTACTGGTTGGTGGGGGATCAAATACTTATTTCCCTCTGCAGAATGCAAATAAATTCATATACTTTCCACAATGTGATTTTCCGGATTTAATTTGTGATGTGCTATCTCTCACTGTTACCAATAACCTACCCTTCAATTATGGGCTGCTCATGTCTTTGTCAGTGGGCAAACTTACAAAATCAGCAAGGGATCAAATACTTATTTCCCCCACTGTACGTGCAGGACGTCAGACTCACAGAAGCAGAAGCCTGTGCGGCAACATTGGTGATCTGCAAGGGCCGACTTCTACATAGAATGTTGCTAGTGGAATAGCAATATTCCATGTAGAATCTCAAATAGTAGCAACAGTGGAGGAGTGGCCTAGTGGTTAGGGTGGTGGACTTTGGTCCTGGGGAACTGAGGAACTGAGTTTGATTCCCACTTCAGGCACAGGCAGTTCCTTGTGACTCTGGGCAAGTCACTTAACCCTCCATTGCCTCATGTAAGCCGCATTGAGCCTGCCATGAGTGGGAAAGCGCGGGGACAAATGTAACAAAAATAAAATAGATACTATTAGAGATTCTACATGGCCACTCCTCAAGTTAAAAAGATTATGTTCTAACATTGTATAACAGCGAGTTTCAGAGAGGGGAGATGTGGTGTGTGAGAGTGGGACTGCATGGATAATGGATGGGTGAGGCACGTGCAGCCTAGATGACCATGTGTGAGCAAGGGATGTGGAGCATACAAAAGTGCAAGAGGGTGAGGCTGAGTGAATCAGCCTAATGTTCCCTCTAAGCTGTGCAGCAGTCCTTCAACCACACTGCAGCCAGTGGGAAGTGGTGATTCAATACTGTGTTTTCAATAGCTAGGGAAAAGCAGATCCTCTGGAGTCCTGCAGAATTCGCCTATCCCTCACTACTGAAAATGTGATATTGCAACAGCACCCCTACTGGCAGACTATAGGTGGAGGACTCCCACACAGATTAGCGGGAACACTGAATCAGCCCCTCCTTTCCTTCTTTCACTGACCCCATTTTTGCAAATGGGCACTCCTGCTGCAACTTCAAAGATTAATTGCACTTCCCAGATGCTTGCTTTAGCCACACATGAGTATCAAAAACAGATGGATCTAGGCTTTAAAGAAAAGAAAATAACTGCAATGGCTAGCATCACTTTCAAGTTTTAGGCTCTACAATCTTTAAAAGATATTGGTCTCTACTGCTATCCAAATCTGTTACTTCTTTATGTCTGATATTTAGATTTCACCGATTTAAAAATGAGGAAGAACAGCTCTTACACAGCAGAGAGGCACAAGAACCTCTGGGATTTCTCTTCCTGCAAGCTCAAAACACGTTAGAAGTCTGATTCTTGTTTACTGAAAGCTGAGAATGCAGCCAACAGGCCTCACCTATCCAGTCTTCCTCTCATTATGCCTTATAACACCCACTAGCAGAGACACCCAGTAGCATGACAAAGAGGGAGACATTGACTCAGAATTTTAAAATGAGCCATAAAACTGTCAGTTCTAGGAAGGAAGAGGAACTGGTTCCCAGGAGTTTCCTATTCACTCAATTTATATAGTGCTCAGACCTTCCAATCTTCACGAACATGAGAGATTAAATATCATCATCTTCGCACTAGGTATTAAACTATGAAGTTCATAAGCAATGATAAAGGTTGTCTATTTGAAACAGATAAGTGGTTATACTATCGCTAATAACGTCAAGATTTTCCTTTCTAGCTGTGATATATGGGGTGACTTCATCACCGTTATTCCAAATGAGAGCTCCAAATCATGCGTTAAATATTTCCTTCAATGTTGAAAAGAAAAAAAATCCCGTGACAGAAAAAAATATGTGCACATAAAACATACTTAGAAAAAAACAGTTCTCCACTCATCTCCTCAACAAAATCAATCCTTAAATTTCATATTTCACATGTCCAACTCTACTCGATGAACACCTTCAAAATGAATTCCAATACGTTGCTCATGCCGACACAGTGCTGTGTTTCACCGCTATGGCGTAATCAGGAGCTGAATATCTGCACACAAAACATCATATTAATCAACATCATCCCGAGCAGATGATTTTGTTGAGGAGACGAGTGGAGAACTGTTTTATCAATCACAGTGTTTTTTCTTCCCAACAGTGGAGGAGATAATTTTGACGCACAGTTTAAAGCTTTCATTTGGAATAAGTGGAGGAGTGGCCTAGTGGTTAGGGTGGTGGACTCTGGTCTTGGGGAACTGAGGAACTGAGTTCGATTCCCGGCACAGGTAGCTCCTTGTGACTCTGGGCAAGTCACTTAACCCTCCATTGCCCCATGTAAGCCGCATTGAGCCTGCCATGAGTGGGAAAGCGCAGGGTACAAATGTAACAAAAATAAAATAGATACTATTGGAGATTCTACATGGAATGTTGCTACTATTGGAGATTCTACATGGAATGTTGCTATTCCACTAGCAACATTCCATGTAGAAGGCTGCGCAGGCTTCTGTTTCTGTGAGTCTGACGTCCTGCACGTACGTGCAGGACGTCAGACTCACAGAAGCAGAAGCCTGCGCGGCCACATTGCTGATCTGCAAGGGCCGACTTCTACATGGAATGTAGTCACTTAACCCTCCATTGCCCCATGTAAGCTGCATTGAGCCTGCCATGAGTGGGAAAGCGCAGGGTACAAATGTAACAAAAATACAATAGATACTATTGGAGATTCTACATGGAATGTTGCTACTATTGGAGATTCTACATGGAATGTTGCTATTCCACTAGCAACATTCCATGTAGAAGGCTGTGCAGGCTTCTGTTTCTGTGAGTCTGACGTCCTGCACGTACGTGCAGGACGTCAGACTCACAGAAGCAGAAGCCTGCGCGGCCACATTGCTGATCTGCAAGGGCCGACTTCTACATGGAATGTAGTCACTTAACCCTCCATTGCCCCATGTAAGCTGCATTGAGCCTGCCATGAGTGGGAAAGCGCAGGGTACAAATGTAACAAAAATAAAATAGATACTATTGGAGATTCTACATGGAATGTTGCTACTATTGGAGATTCTACATGGAATGTTGCTATTCCACTAGCAACATTCCATGTAGAAGGCTGCGCAGGCTTCTGTTTCTGTGAGTCTGACGTCAGACTCACAGAAGCAGAAGCCTGCGCGGCCACATTGCTGATCTGCAAGGGCCGACTTCTACATGGAATGTAGTCACTTAACCCTCCATTGCCCCATGTAAGCTGCATTGAGCCTGCCATGAGTGGGAAAGCGCAGGGTACAAATGTAACAAAAATAAAATAGATACTATTGGAGATTCTACATGGAATGTTGCTACTATTGGAGATTCTACATGGAATGTTGCTATTCCACTAGCAACATTCCATGTAGAAGGCTGCGCAGGCTTCTGTTTCTGTGAGTCTGACGTCCTGCACGTACGTGCAGGACGTCAGACTCACAGAAGCAGAAGCCTGCGCGGCCACATTGCTGATCTGCAAGGGCCGACTTCTACATGGAATGTAGTCACTTAACCCTCCATTGCCCCATGTAAGCTGCATTGAGCCTGCCATGAGTGGGAAAGCGCAGGGTACAAATGTAACAAAAATAAAATAGATACTATTGGAGATTCTACATGGAATGTTGCTACTATTGGAGATTCTACATGGAATGTTGCTATTCCACTAGCAACATTCCATGTAGAAGGCTGCGCAGGCTTCTGTTTCTGTGAGTCTGACGTCCTGCACGTACGTGCAGGACGTCAGACTCACAGAAGCAGAAGCCTGCGCGGCCACATTGCTGATCTGCAAGGGCCGACTTCTACATGGAATGTAGTCACTTAACCCTCCATTGCCCCATGTAAGCTGCATTGAGCCTGCCATGAGTGGGAAAGCGCAGGGTACAAATGTAACAAAAATAAAATAGATACTATTGGAGATTCTACATGGAATGTTGCTACTATTGGAGATTCTACATGGAATGTTGCTATTCCACTAGCAACATTCCATGTAGAAGGCTGCGCAGGCTTCTGTTTCTGTGAGTCTGACGTCCTGCACGTATGTGCAGGACGTCAGACTCGCAGAAGCCTGCGTGGCCACATTGGTGATCTGCAAGGGCCGACTTCTAGTGGAATAGCAACATTCCATGTAGAATCTCAAATAGTAGCAACAGTGGAGGAGTGGCCTAGTGGTTAGGGTGGTGGACTTTGGTCTTGGGGAACTGAGGAACTGAGTTCGATTCCCAGCACAGGTAGCTCCTTGTGACTCTGGGCAAGTCACTTAACCCTCCATTGCCCCATGTAAGCCGCATTGAGCCTGCCATGAGTGGGAAAGCGCAGGGTACAAATGTAACAAAAATAAAATAGATACTATTGGAGATTCTACATGGAATGTTGCTACTATTGGAGATTCTACATGGAATGTTGCTATTCCACTAGCAACATTCCATGTAGAAGGCTGCGCAGGCTTCTGTTTCTGTGAGTCTGACGTCCTGCAAGAAGCAGAAGCCTGCGCGGCCACATTGCTGATCTGCAAGGGCCGACTTCTACATGGAATGTAGTCACTTAACCCTCCATTGCCCCATGTAAGCTGCATTGAGCCTGCCATGAGTGGGAAAGCGCAGGGTACAAATGTAACAAAAATAAAATAGATACTATTGGAGATTCTACATGGAATGTTGCTACTATTGGAGATTCTACATGGAATGTTGCTATTCCACTAGCAACATTCCATGTAGAAGGCTGCGCAGGCTTCTGTTTCTGTGAGTCTGACGTCCTGCACGTATGTGCAGGACGTCAGACTCGCAGAAGCCTGCGTGGCCACATTGGTGATCTGCAAGGGCCGACTTCTAGTGGAATAGCAACATTCCATGTAGAATCTCAAATAGTAGCAACAGTGGAGGAGTGGCCTAGTGGTTAGGGTGGTGGACTTTGGTCTTGGGGAACTGAGGAACTGAGTTCGATTCCCGGCACAGGTAGCTCCTTGTGACTCTGGGCAAGTCACTTAACCCTCCATTGCCCCATGTAAGCCGCATTGAGCCTGCCTTGAGTGGGAAAGCACGGGGTACAAATGTAACAAAAAAAATAAAAATAAAATAACGGAGATGACATCACACCATATATCGCAGCAACAAAGGAAGATCTTAGCGATCATCTACTTGAAACAGATAAGTGGTTATACTATCTTTATTGCTGCTTATTTATTATTACATTTATATCCCACATTTTCCCACCTGTTTGCAGGCTCAATGTGGCTTACAAAGTACCGTAACGGCGTTTGCCATTTCGGTTGATAATAAATACAAGATTATGTTATGGTCAAAAGAGGTAGAAGTGAATCAGAGGTTAGGGGTCGAGGGGAAGGAGGATAGTAAATTGTCCAGTACGATCCTTGATTATGTTGTGTTGTTGGGTGTGGGGGTTTATGTTGGATCGATGGGATATGCTTTTTTGAAGAGGTGGGTTTTTAATAATTTCCTGAAGTTTAGGTGGTCATGCATTGTCTTCACTGCATACGGAGTCCACTCCATAGTTGTGCGCTTATGTAGGAGAAGCTAGATGCATAAGTTGTTTTATATTTTAGCCTTTTGCAGTTTGGGTAATGTAGGTTTAGGTATGATTGTGGCGATTCGAGTTTGTTTCTAGTTGGTAGATCTATGAGGTCTGTCATGTATCCTGGGACTACGCCGTAGATGATTTTGTGGACCAATGTGCATATTTTGAAGATGATTCGTTCTTTGATTGGGAGCCAATGCAACTTTTCTTGAAGGGTTTTAGCGCTTTCGAATCGTGTTTTACCATATATCAGTCTGGCTGCTGTGTTTTGGGCGGTCTGGAGATTTTTTGTGATTTGTTCTTTACATCCCACATAGATTCCGTTGCTTATCAACTTCATGGTTTAATAACTAGTTTATTAAAACTTGCTATATCGCCCAACTGACTCACAGATCAGGGAGGTTTACAGTCTAAAATAAGAACAGTTTAATTAAAAAGAAAATAAAAAGAACTACAATACATGGATAGGACAGGTATGTTACATTCAACAAGAAAACATACACCCAGTTTGCAAAGGAAAGAAAGCAAAAGAATTAGTGGAACGAATGATAGGAATCCTACCATACCCCACGACCCAGAGCTAAATTAACTTAAACGCTTATTCAAATAACCAGTTTTTTTTTTATTTTTAGAAGTCTTTATTGAACATTATTAATTCTGAACATAGCGTAACTAACACATTCGCAATACAAGTTTGCACATAGCAATGTGCCAGATACATAACAAAGAATACACAGTTAAGTCTGCCGTGCATAATCAAATACAGAATATACTTCAACTTTTTAATTATGTTTTATAAGTGACGTCCCATTTCCTACCTATCGTCCTCCCCTCTTTCCCCCCTCCAGTTCCACCCCCCCCCCAAACCCTCCCCCCCTCCCCCTTCCTCCAGTGCTGTCTCTGGTCCTTCACACTCATAAACTACATTCTCTCTCTTTTTTTTTTTTTTTCTAGTTAACTGCATTTACAAAGAACTGCCATATTGAGTGCCATTGACTTGTCCGGTGTTTTCATGCGGCTATGAGCCTTTCCATTTCAAATAACCAGTTTTTTTAAAGCTTTTTTGAACTTTTTGAAGGATGATTCTGATTGAATACCAAGTGGCAGGGAATTCCATTGAAAAGGGGCCTGAAAATAAAATGCTCGATGGCGAGTAAATTCTAACTGGTTTGTTTCAGATTTGAAAGGACTAACACGATGTTTGTTTATGGAACGTAACAAACGTACTGGAGAACATGGAACTGTAAAGGTGGACAGTAGGGGATACCAATTCTATGTGCTCTAGATGTGCGAGTCAACAGTTTGAAAAGAAAGCATTTTTCCACTTGAAGTCAGTGCAGTTCTTGAAACAGAGGAGAAACATGATCAAACTTCTGGGTATGGTAGATGAGTTTAGCAGCTGTGTTCTGTATTAAATTGAAGTCTCTTGATATTAATACATGAGCAGCCTAGATAAATTATATTACAATAATCAAGCCTTGAAATAAGTAGTGACAGAACAAGGGAATGAAAAGCTTTTTTGTCAAAAAATCTACAGGTGATTCGTAATTGATGTAGAAAAAAAAAACTAGATTTGCAAAGTGCAGAATTCTGTAGGATGAATGTTAAACGGGAATCCAGGATGACACCCAGGTATTTGAAGGACTGAACTGGAACAATGGGTGCATCAAAATGTTTCAAGGAAGTAGAGGGAACAGATAAATCAGCAGTAAACCAACATGCAACATGCAACTGTTTTTTTTTTCTTTATTCAACACTAATTTGTGATGATTTAACCAGTTCAATATTTGTGCAAGGCAAACCTGCAGTGGACCTAAGTTTGGATTATATGGCTTGGTCGGAAAGAGAAGAATATAATCCGCATAGAAGTGAAACATAATACCTTGTGATTGAATTAGTGTGGCAAGTGGACTTAGAAAAAGATTGAAAAGAAGAGGGGACAGGACTGATCCCTGAAGAACACCACGTTAGAGGGTAAGGGGACGTGATGGACCAAATAGTGGCTAACCTGAATGATCTGTTAGATAAGAAGGAGGTGAACCAATTCAGAACTGTTCCACCTATACCAAGAGAAGAAAGATGGGACAGCAAGAGGTCGGGATTCACCAGATCAAAAGCTACAGAAAGATCAAGAGAAATAGTAAGAACTACTTTGTGTTTATCTAAATGCAATTAAATTTCATTTAATACGGCTGCTACGATTGTCTCGGTGCTAAAATGAGATCTGAAACCCGATTGCCTAGGATGAAGGGTCAATATTTTTTTCAGTGTATGCAGGTAGTTGAAAGAAAACAGTTTTTTCCAGAAATCTTGGAAATGAAATACAAATTCGATATTGGACGATAGTGGACAGGGATTTGTGGATCGAGAGACGGTTTCTTTAAAATTAAGCGAACTATTGCCGATTTCCAGAGTTCAGGTATTAGATCAGAAGAAAGGTTACTATTAATTACTGAGAGAATTTTGGGTAATAGATCGCATTCAGGACTTGTAAAGCCAGTTCGAAGGGAATGGATCCAACATACAGGAAATGATGTGCATTATTTTAATTGTTTTATTTTTTTTTGTTGTTGTTACATTTGTACCCCGCGCTTTCCCACTCATGGCAGGCTCAATGCGGCTTTAGATAACGATATTAAAGTTTGAGAGAGAAATGACCACCACACGGAAATGTTTACAGAGGAAGATGTAGGTTGAGGTTATGTATTTAGAGCAATAGGTGTGAGAGGGAGGGCGACAGAAGTAGTAAAATGGGTAACACTTGGAATGAAGGAGGAGTTCACTAGGTCTTGAACTTTAGTAATGAAATAATTTGACAGGACCTCCACTACCGGGTGAAAAGTATTCTGAAGTATGAATGTCAATGGACTTTGCCATAGTTAATTTATGAAAAAAAGAAAAAAAGTTCTTTTGAGGGATTTTGCACTTTTTCCAGTTGTTTGTTAATATATTCAAATTTCACCTTTTTCAGCTGAAAATTATAATCCTCAAGTTTTGATCAAAAACAAGGCAGACTGGTATTAGATTTTGTTTTTAGCCACTTGTGTTCTGCTTTATGGAGCTGTCTCTTTAAGAAATGGAGGTCCCCATAATACCAAGGTTGTCTATTGCTTGAACGTAGGATATTTACGCTCCTTAAAGGTACAATCTTATCTAAGGCAGAAGAGAGAGAGGAGTGTAGACTAACTGCCAGTGCAAAAGAGAAAAGGTCAGGGGAAATGCTGTGTGGATGGATGTTGATATTTAACCTCTAATATGTTCAGGAAGGTTGGAAGGTCTGAGCACTATAAAAATATACATATACACATACACGCAATTTAACCCCCCCCCCCCCTTTACTAACCTGTGCTAATGCTGACAATGTGTCGTCATTGCCGTGAAGCTTTGTAAACAGGAGGGTTAAATTGGTTTATTAAATTGTGGGGCCCTTTTACGAAGCAGCAGTAAGCCCAATGCGGGCTTACCGCTCGCTAAAAGGGAAGTACCCCAGGGCTACCGCAGCAACCTAGCGGTAGTTCCCTCACCCAGCGTATACAACATTTCTGGCGCTGCAAAAATATTTCAATTTTTGTAGCGCCAGTGAGTACACAGCGGTAATCGGGCAGTACCACGCCCTGATATGTTACTTCCGCGAGCCCTTAACGCCACCTCAAGTGGTGGCGGTAAGCACTCCCTCTCCCCCGAAATGGCCACACAGCAAGTGCTTCACTTGGAACTGGCACAGAAACCGGTGACCGACAAAATGGCGGAAGTTCCGGACGAAACTGGGACCGTTGACTTTTTTTTTTACCGCCTCTTTACCCGCTGCCGAATTCAACTTCGAAGGACCCGACTCCAAGGCTCCCTCGACTGGAGTGCAGAACTTACAAGCACCGTTTGAGCCCAAACCATGGCGCTGACAAACTGAGCAGCGCCAGAGCTTCTCAGCCACAAGGAGCCATTGCGCATGGGAAAGAGGAGAGAGCAGCCAACGAACAAGCAAGCACAGGAGAGCCAGTATGCTCATGGACACTTAGACAATTCTAAAGTTTTTTTTTTTTTTTTTAACCAAGAGAAAAAGTTGCCTCTCCCTGCCTAGACACTCTTCCCCTGAAGAGGCTCAGGCTTAAGGCACAGTACTGTGAAAGGAGGGATTGGGGGGTGGGGGGAGGAGGGACCCAGCCAAGAACTCACTGGAGTGAAGAAAGAAAAGGGAAGGGAAATTCAGAGAGACTGAAGGGCTCACCACCTTCCACCTGCTAGAGACTGAGATTGCTGGATCTTTCTATGTCTAGCGAGGGCTCTTATTGGCTCACTCTGTTGAGTCAGAATTCTCAGTCTCCACCAGCTGGAAGGCGTGGTCTAGTGGTTAGGGTGGTGGACTTTGGTCCTGAGGAACTGAGTTCGATTCCCACCTCAGGCACAGGCAGCTCCTTGTGACTCTGGGCAAGTCACTTAACCCTTCATTGCCCCATGTAAGCCGCATTGAGCCTGCCATGAGTGGGAAAGCGCAGGGTACAAATGTAACAAAAATAAAATAGATACTATTGGAGATTCTACATGGAATGTTGCTACTATTGGAGATTCTACATGGAATGTTGCTACTATTGAGATTCTGTTGCTACTATTGGAGATTCTACATGGAATGTTGCTATTTCACTAGCAACATTCCATGTAGAAGGCTGCGCAGGCTTCTGTTTCTGTGAGTCTGACGTCCTGCACGTACATGCAGGACGTCAGACTCACAGAAGCAGAAGCCTGCGCGGCCACATTGGTGATCTGCAAGGGCCGACTTCTACATGGAATGTTGCTAGTGGAATAGCAACATTCCATGTAGAATCTCAAATAGTAGCAACAGTGGAGGAGTGGCCTAGTGGTTAGAGTGGTGGACCTTGGTCCTGGGGAACTGAGGAACTGAGTTCGATTCCCACTTCAGGCACAGACAGCTCCTTGTGACTCTGGGCAAGTCACTTAACCCTCCATTTCCCCATGTAAGCCACATTGAGCCTGCCATGAGTGGGAAAGCGTGGGGTACAAATGTAACAAAACAAAACAAATCCCCCATCAGTCACAATCTCGGCTGGTCCAGAGGGACGCTAAGGAAACTTGCCTTTTACCCGCAGTGGTAAAAGGGGGCTTTGGTGCGCATCAAAAACATGCGCCGACGCCAGCGCGGGCTCCCTTTTGCCGCAGCTTCGTAAAAAGCCCCTGAGTGAATAGGTTTATAGGTGTTAAGTTCTCCAAATGTTTTTCTATGATTGCAAAGAGAGGGAACGTCTTAAAAAAGATTCCCCCATTTATTTGATGTTCCCAGGAGTTTCCTATACAGTCAAGGTTACTGGCTGTTGATTTTGCATGCATTGGCTCTATGGGGCCTAAGGATCTACAATACTGGCTGCCAGATTAATACAAGCAACTAATTAACCATATTTGAGGTCCTTACCATTTAAAAAAAAAAAAATGCAGATAAGCACATTAAACCAAAATAAAAAGGTACACATTACCATCAGACAAGCCAAACAAGTGAAAATAACTAACTTACCTCTATGTCTATTACTTTTTCATCAGGGTTGTCAATCAGGAACCGAGTCAGTGTACCAGGTGTGGTTCTGTAGGTCAAGATGATGGAATTTTTGGGATCCTGACACCACTGAATAAAAAGTTCTCTTGAAAACCCGCACTCCAAGTCAGGCTGACTAGCAAGAACCACTTTAGGGCTTGGCACGCGGGACAGATCCGAAAACCCATGACACAGGGAGAGATGCCGAAACTGAAAAGGATTATTCCTCTTGTCCTCAAAACATCTCATCAGCTTGTCACTCATCCACTCCACCTGGCACAGAAAAATAAGTGTATTTGGCATCCCTCAGACTACACCCAATGAAGCTGTAAGCAAATTAAGCAACTTCTAAAAGGAACAAACCTGTGATTTAGAGAATTCCACTACATTGTAGCTGACATTATTTAGCAATGCTAAGGAATAAACCCCTAGCCCAGCATCTTTGGTTCTCCAGATCTGGTCCAGAAGCTGAGCCAGTTCTAGTACTCTGCCCGCAGTATCCACTGCAATTAATACATTCCCATCGCCTCGCAGAGTTTCCAAGACATTTGCTGGGAAAATACAGAAGAAAAAAAATTAAAATGTGCTTTAACGTTGTGCAATGTTTAATTATCTTAAAATATTTTATTTATCACAATAGATCATTTAATGGTGTAGAACAAAGCTATAACTTTCAATACTATGGAACAGAAAATACCGGTATTAAAAATTGCTCTAACATGCAGCAACAATTTTTTTTTAAACTACAAAACTATCTGCCACTTTTTAAAAAATAACATCTGCTTTTGTCATAAAACCTTAAGTTATGTAGAAAAGTTTTTTCAAAAATATTGTTGAACTTTCCTATTTACTTTTTTTCTCTTTATGTCATATAAAAGTGTGATCACAGCTGGCATGAACCGTTGTTCTGACTTTGGGCCAGAATTGTGCACTGCCATACGGAGGACCTGGGTTCTATTTCAGAGTCAGACATTTTGCTACCTGGACTGCTCCACAGCCACACCTATCTGACAGATTTAAAGTGTACACATATTGGGCTATGCAGTGAGCCATAGGGGGCAAATCTGTATAGGCCACCCAACATTTAGGTAGCAAAATGGTGAGTGCTATGTGCTGCTCTAGAACAGCATTGGTGCACCCAGATGCTGTTATAGAATATTATGCGACAACATTTAGGTGCAAAGCACTCCTATAACATATAATCTATGGCAGGTGGAAACGTACATGCTTTAATGTTGCATTTTAGAATATAACAGTTTTATATAAGTTATGCGTCTACATGTCACTCACCCATATGTACTTGCACGTGATAGAATTTTGACAATAACTTTATATAAAATAGCAGCTTACTGCACTTACGAATGTAACTGCAAATTTAAGCCTATTAGTGCCAATTACCACCACTTAATGCCAATTAAAGATTGTTAGTTAATGCAAAACTACTATAACATGTGTGAACACAATTTCACACACAGTGTATGTAAACGTGCGTACAATGTTATAGAATTAGGGAGATGGTTTTGACTAGGGACCATGGACTATCACTGTAGTGGCAGGGTCTTGGGGGGGGGGGAGGCATAGGAGCCA
Source organism: Microcaecilia unicolor (assembly GCF_901765095.1). Lineage (NCBI taxonomy): Eukaryota > Metazoa > Chordata > Amphibia > Gymnophiona > Siphonopidae > Microcaecilia > Microcaecilia unicolor. The sequence goes on from NC_044039.1 coordinate 207,166,181, forward strand.
ACTTTTCAAAATGATTGGGGGTGCTGAAAATTTTTTTTTTACAGGTGGTGCATTCCCCACCCCCCGCTCCCCCCTCCTCCGCGTTCCAGGCCCCCCTCCCTCCCTCCCAGTTCCAGGCTCACGCCTCCCCCTCTCTCCTTTCCCTCCCTTCGAGTTCCAGGCCCCCCCTCCCTCCCTTCGAGTTCCAAGGCCCCCCCTCCCTCCCTCCCAGTTCCAAGGGCCCCCCTCCCTCCCTCTGAGTTCCAAGGGCCCCCTCCCTCCCTCTGAGTTCCAAGGGCCCCCCTCCCTCCCTCCGAATTTTAAAAGCTCTCTTCTTACCTCATCAGTGAAAAGCGTGTACTGCAGGCTCAGCAGCGCTTCAGCCTTCCCTTCTCTCTCTCGGCTCTGGTCCCACCCTCATTTCCTGTTTCCGCAAGGGCGGGACCAGAGCCGAGAGACAGAAGGGAAGGCTGAAGCGCCGTCGAGCCTGCAGTACACGCTTTTCACTGATGAGGTAAGAAGAGAGCTTTTAAAATTCGGACCGAGTGTGCTCTCAGCACCCACAGAGTCGGCGCCTATGAGGGGAGAGTATAAAACAGGAAGAGACATTGAACAGTTGCAAATGAAGGCTCATGGTGCCACAAGCTGATGGAGTGCAGGTGTAACTGAGCAGGAATCTCAAAAGGAACAGGAGGAAACTGCTGGCCCAAAAACACAAACTAACAAGATCTGGATAAGCTTCTCTACAGATCAAAACCAGATTAGTGCAGCTGTCTCATAATCCTACAGTGCCACCTGGCTACCACTGCAGCCTCAGGACACTGCTTCAGCAAACAGGGTTCCAGTATCTTCACACCAACAGGCACCAGCAATTATAACAAAAGCACTTTCAAACTGTTATAGGGATTTTAAACCTAAGGATTAAGCATGTACCACATTAACATGAATCTGCTATCTACTCCAAAAGGACAAAATCCATACTTAACAACTGTTCATCTCTTTGTTTTCTTCTAGGCTGCACATATGTTGCATTAAAGCAGTCTGTAATTAGCAAGGAAGGCCTGCTTAACATCTCCAAAGAGCATCCATTCAAATGGCTGAAAAGAAAGAAACAATACGAACAATACAACAACCCTGTGCTCATTGTACACCACAATCTACTAGGACTAGGGGGCATGCGATTAAACTACAGTGTAGTAAATTTAAAACAAATCGGAGAAAAGTTTTCTTCACCCAACGTGTAATTAAACTCTGGAATTCATTGCCGGAAAATGTGGTGAAGGCGGTTAGCTTAGCAGAGTTTAAAAAGGGGTTGGACGGTTTCCTAAAGGACAAGTCCATAAACCGCTACACTAAACGGACTTGGAAAAATCCAAAATCCCAGGAATAGCATGTATAGAATGTTTGTACGTTTGGGAAGCTTGCCAGGTGCCCTTGGCCTGGATTGGCCGCTGTCGTGGACAAGATGCTGGGCTCGATGGACCCTTGGTCTTTTCCCAGTATGGCATTACTTATGTACTTATCTTTAGTAACAAAGTCTACAGATTAAGGGCCCTGTTTACTAAGGCACGTTACGTTTTTAACGCACTTACAATTAGTGTGCGAACGCTGTGTAGGTGCCTATAGGGATATTGTAAGCGAGTACATGGTTAAAGCACAATAAAACCGCTAATGCGCCTATAATACGGCTTAGTAAACAGGGCCCTAAGCTTGTTCCTTACTTTTGAAAGCATGTTCAGTGATTTAAAGTATTTGTCTCTTGTTAAAATCAGCCTCTTACTCTCTTCAAATTAACACTGCAACACCCCTAATTTTAGTTTCATTGGGTCACATATCAGGCTCATAAAAATGAACAAATGGTCATTTAGAAAAATCACATTTATTATAAAGATTAAACATACATTTCTCTCTTGTGATTGAAGTCTACAGCGTAAACGATTTCTTCTTCTCCATCTTTTACAATTTTCCAAATTGTACCCCCTATCATATGACCAGCTGGCAGTGGAGTGATAGACAAGCCATGGCCTTTACCTAAAAGAAACAAAATTCAATGAATAGATGCAAGGAAGATAAAACAGCCCCTCACCATCTCCTAAGGTGTACTGCACATATGCTGTCTTACTATCACCTTTTTTTCCTTGTAGCTCCCTTGCATGGGATTAATATTTCCCAAATATTCAAGGTAGCAAAGTTTCTTATCTGTAATAGATGTTTTCTGTAGACAGAAGGATTAAAATCAAGCACAACAGTGAATGGTATTATTGCAGAGAGCCCAGAACTAGTGTGAAATTCTGAACGTAAGTGGTGGTCCTCTCAGCTCCATAGAGTAATGAAATTCTTAGGAAGGTGAAACAGGTTACGTGCTTGACTACTCTTGCTGTCTATGGAAAAACACCTGGTACAGGTAATCCACTTTGCTTTTTCTGTCAACAGGATGCAATCAGGCACACAAGTGGGTAACTCCCAAGCTCAGGCCCCCTTGTCCATTACTGAGGATCAGCCTGATCACATGATGAAGTGAGAGTTGCACAAATCCTAAAGAAAGGCTGGTCAATACTGTTTGACTAGATGTACTGTTTTTGATGGAGGACTGGTCCAAGCAGTAACATGTTATGAAAGTATGAAGTGAGGACCAAGTAGCCACTTTACACATGCTGTCCGGTGAAAACCGGTTTCAAAAGAGCTATGGCAGTTGCAGTGGCTCAGACTTGATAATGTCTGACTATTGGTTAGAGAGACACCAGTCTGTTTAGACTTTGTTTACAAAAGAAGTTAGAGCACAGCATAGCAGTAAAAAAACAAAAAAAACGTCTCAGTTTAGGTTGGTAACACGGAACGTTGCAACTCTTTGAGCTTCTGCTAGATACTTGTGGCCTGGATTGGCCACTGCTGGAAAACAGGATGCAGGGCTAGTTGGACCACTGGTCTGACCCAGTACGGCTATTCTTATATTCTTATGTTACTAGCCGTTGAGCCCGTAAAAACGGGCTGGTATTGGGGTTTTCCTTCCCCCTCCCCGCGAGTTCGCCACCTCTACCTTCCCCCCCCCACCCCCGGAGTCGCCACCATCCCTCCACCCGGCCCGGGCCCTCTCTCCGCTACTAAACTTACACATCCATTCGCCGGAACGCAGCAAGCACATCAGCTGAGCTGCCGTCGTCGGCCCTTCCTTCTCTGCCTGTGTCCCGCCCTCCTGTGACGTAACGTCAGCGAGGGCGGGACACAGGCAGGGAAGGAAGGCCGACGGCAGCTCAGCTGATGTGCTTGCTGCGTTCCGGCGAATGGATGTGTAAGTTTAGTAGCGGAGAGAGGGCCCGAGCCGGGGGGGGGGGGGGGGGTAACGGTAGCGGTGACCTCGGGCTGGGGGGGAGCGATATCAACCTCGGCGGCGCAATT